>NW_027122605.1:0-1200000 GCF_030686945.1 Centruroides vittatus | reverse complement strand
CATTAGCATCCATAGTATTTAGGCAACGGTTTTTCATTTTATTTTTATAAATTTCCACCTTTTCCATCTCCAACGCAATGGATGGAGAGTGCACCATTTAAATGACTTTAGCCTCTTCCCATTTTACAATCGCTCCTTCAGTCTGTGCCATAATTGCTAATAGTGTTGTGTCCTTTGTCAAAATTGTATGTATGTTCTCGCAGACGTACCGCCAGGTTTCTTCTAGTCACACCCACACAATCTTTTTCGATTCCTAACTGTTGATTTTCAAATGGAATTTTATATACCCCAGGTTTACCTTTCTTTTTTTACGCTGTCTTTATCATTCCGTAGCAAGCTACAGATATTAGGTGCTCTTTTATAGATCATTCTCGATTTTTATAAAAAAAAAAAGAGCATTTGATACAATGTTGACAAACGACACAACACAATATTATCAATTATAGCACAGACTGAAGGAACGATTGTAAAATGGGAAGAGGCTAAAGTCATTTAAACGGTGCACTCTTCATCCATTGCGTTGGAGATGGAAAAGGTGGAAATTTATAAAAGTAAAATGAAAAACCGTTGCTTAAATGCTATGGATGCTAATGCGCTTCCAACAGCGTGGAAATATATAATAGAAAAAAGAATGGCATTTAAAAACCCTTAAATCATTTCTTTCTACTTAGCTTTGTTTTCTATGTTTTATTTATTTATTTATTTAATATACACACTTCTTTCAATTTATTTTAAAGTTAAATTATTTTTTTGAATTTTAAATATGTAAAATATTCGAAAATGGTACGTTCCATTTTGGAACATTTATAATATTAAACCTGACGATGGCCTATATTAGAGTGAACACTTTCTATTCTAACAAACTACTTTATACCCATAGCAGCTGCCATTATGTAGTTCGCGCTAATACCGCTAGGTGTCAGATCTATCGTTGGCACAAGCGAATAACCTTCATTTCCCTGGGAAAATATTTTACTTAATATCAATTAAAGATAAATAAAATATAGCTTTGTCAAATCAATACATCTAATGACAAATTAGATAAAAAATAATAACTATTTTAAAATGTTTATACATTAGACAAACAAAAACAAAATATCACAAGACTTCTACATATATTTGGTTATTTGTTTCTGATCAAATTTTAAAATCATGTTAATATTTTGAATATTTAAATAATTTTAGCATGAATTATTATGACATTAAATAAAATACTTACCTTAATAAAGTATCGTCATCAGCAATTACTAGCCAGTTTTTATTATGATATTTTGATTTTATAAAATATTGAATAATTGCCATCGTCTTTGCACAGTGTCCGAATTCAACATTTGGAATGCCTAAATTTATTGTTGGAATGCTTCCATCTGTTTTCTCACTAAAAAATATTAAACAGCTTGCATCTTTTCCCCAAGTATTCTTAACTACTGGAACTAAAAGCAAATAAAAAAGTTCATGAATATTTTTTTTCCCTCTTCTAAAATTTAAAAATATTTAAGAATAACATGTAGTATTCTCATTTTATTCTAATAATAAGATATCATCAGTTAATTATCTAAAAATTAAAACTACCGTAATTTTTCTATGTAAAATTAAAAAAAATTGTATTTAAATAATATTTATGGTTTTGATAAAATTACACATAAACAGTCAAAGTTTAGAGTTGTGTAAAATTATAATGTAATATTCAATAAAAATTTACCACTTTGGTTGGTTTATTGTAATATAAAAACACAAAGTCGAATTATCGGGCTAGAAACGGCAATAATAATAATAATTTATAAGATAATTTGGTACTAGAGCTAGGCGTCAGGTGCCATCTCTTGCTAAATTCAATAATTACAATTTTAATTACTGTATATTTCCACAGATAAGACAATAGTTGAATCATAAAAAAAAGGCCCCAAAATCCAGGGTCGTCTTATAGGACAGATACAAAAAAAATTAGATTGAAATTTATATAAATTAAAACCATTATAAAAAAAAAATGGACAAACCGTAATTATTTACTAGTAGAGAGTAGGACGTGTCCACAAAACAGAATAACCCATATGATGTTTTTGTGAATAGTCAAGGTCATTACCCGAATGACCGAATCAGTGCGAACATTTTCAACAATAGCAAGGCGGAAAATAAAATTTGTTCATTCGAAAAATTACAAATAGGACATAATTCCATATATGCTACACAATATTATTATCCAGATGATGATCGCTGATCTAAACTAAATTCATAGGTCGTTGATAGTTTGGGGATCATCTTATAGGACATATATGCTAAAACTATAAAACTTTGACAAAAATTTATACCTCGTCTTATCTGCGGAAATATATGGTAAATAATTTAGAACTAACTGGAAGAAAAAAATCGGCCTGGAGTGGGACACGAACCCGCAACTCCTGCAGATGTGTTACAATTATTGGTTCAATCTCCTCTTCCAGTATATATAAGCTTATATATATATAACATAAGGGTTCATTACCTCAACAGAGGTAATGACCAACATGGAAATCCATAAATGTGACACTCCTATGTCTTATATTTTCTTTTTATTTGTAGAGTTCAGATAGTTATTCCTTAAAACTGACTGAAAAGGATGTTTCGACGACTGTCTTTCACTAAAGAGAACTTAAATGAGGATTTCCAGAGTGCTGAATGAAAGTTAGCCACTACAAGTTTACAGGAAATTTTTTCTTAGAAGATGCATTCAAGCTCAGGCCATTAAAAACAATAGCTTCATTTCTAATTAGTATATTATATTATATGTATATACATATATTATATTATTTAATTAACATATATACATATAAAAACAATGAAAATAAAGAACTGCAAAGATATATAAATTTGTAATAACCACAAAAGTTTGCAAAAAGTTTAACAACAGCAAACCATTGTTATGCATAACCATTTAAGACAATTTCCAAATCTATTCCTGTCATTCATTGTTCACAAGAATTTGTATTAGCAATTATTTTTGTATTTTGTCTCCTCATCATTGAGAGTTATATACTGACATAAAAATTTAAAAAATTCTAAAACAAAAAAACATTTCCTTTATAAGTATTAGGACATAGTTTTTAAAACAACATTGATAATCATCAAGTGATTGAGAAATGACAATAACTAATATTTTCCCAACATAAAGATAACTTAAAAGTAACCATTCATGTTATTTTATAATAATTTATTTACCATATTTGTTATTAATATCTTATTATATTAAAACTTTGACAAAAATGAAACAGTTTAACACTGTTCCATTTTTGTTTCTTTTTAATTAAATACAAAGTTATTCATTTGTAAATACACAAAGTTAAAATGTACATTTTAATTTCAAAAACTGATGATTAATGTGCATTGTAATTTTAAAGAAGGAAGGATTGGTTATTAGTTATTTCAAAAGTTTAAAGTAGAAATTACCTTACCTCTATCTGCATGAAATTTTTCACAAGTTTTTACAAAAAAGCAAACATCGTCTCTATTCACTTCATATTCCTAAAATAAAGTTTAAAAATACATGATTGATATAAACAACTGGTTCTAATAGATCCTGTACAACCAAAGAGCTATTAAATTACAAAAATTCAGTTATTTATAATCCATATAAATTTATTAGTAATTAAAATGTTATCACAAATATTTAGACTTGAAAAAAAGAAAATCTGTTTCTAATTGTTCATTTATAACTCCTTGCTATTAATGCAATGATTCCCACTCCCAACTGAAAGGTGTTTTTTTATATTTATAATTTATATTTTTAACATTTATATAGTGTATCATTGAATATTTAAATAATTTTATATATCAATAACACAACAAATCATATATCAAATAGAAATTTATAAACTGAAACATAAAATTTTCAATCTTACACATGGTGGAGTTGATTCGGTGATCCATGTTACACATTTTTCAGACAATCTTGATAAACAGAATTCAGGAATGTTTTGTAAACTAATACTGATTTCATTACTCCAAATAAATTTGGCAAACTATAAAATAATGAAAACTATGTTAATTTTTAATTAATTTCAAAAAACATATGACATTATTAGATGAAATCAATGAATTGGTTAACACAGTCTGATCCAATTATTTAATCACTAAGTTCATAAGAATAATATTTTGATTATTAATGCCATACTTTTATTTCATTTTCATTTTCCTAAATTTTTCTGATTTTAATCCGTTAAAAAAAAATGATTTGCAAATAATCTGTAGTTGTTTATGATTAAAATGAAGTTCTAAATAAAAGAATCAAATGTATTAAATGAAAATTAAACAGATGGGTAATAAAATTAAGAATCAATTAGAAAAAAATTTTATCAAATATATTTTAAATTTTAAGAACTTTCTACAGATTAATCTGTATGTTATGCTAAAATGAAAATGATCTCTAGGTAAATAAAATATCAATCCATAACAGTAATTTGTAGAAACAAAGTTAAAATAGAATTGCAGATTTTCAAATATATAAATATAACACACACACATATGTATATATATAAGGACAATCAATAAAAACTTTCCACACTTTATAAATATTTTTAATTATCATTTATTAATTTCTATAAATAAACACAATCAACACAGTAGTAATGATCAATATTTGATTCAGGAGCATTAGTTGTGCATGATATTCATTATAAGTTGTAACCCTAAAATAGTCATATATTGTTTTTATATATATCTTTGTGATACAGTGGAACTGTGTTTATCCAGCTCAAACAGGACCAGGCTCAATCCAGATGACTGAAAATCCATTAACAATATATAATGTACAGTACATCTAAACTGTGTTGTTTATTTTATTTATTGCACATAATATTGTTGTAAAAGTATATATAAACAGTATAAAGCAAAAGATGTATCTACATACAGTATCAGTTCTTTGTTTTCTGTCAGCTGGTACGGTACACGTACATAAGTTTCCTGACCGTTTGTGGGGTAGAACTTCTCTTTACGACCTTTTTCAAGGTAAACTGGTAATTGGTTTCCCTACGGAGTGCTAAGCCTATAGGACTAATTTGAACTGAAGTATTTGATATACTGTACTGTATTTATTTTTGTTACCTGATCCTCGGTTATAAAGTCGCAGGTGTTCAAAATTGGCATTGAGCAAAGGGAAAACAGTATTCTTACAGCTGCAACATTATATTCAGGCAAGAATGTACTATTTACAAGTTAGTTCTTTGATTTTTTTTCACATTTATAGGTTTGCTGTATGTCTTTCTTGCCGTATGCTGCATCTTTCTCATTCTGGATAAATAGGGTTCCACTGTTTTCATGTTTTAAGCTATGATTAACCTTTCAGCAGTGGGAGATTCAGGTATGGTTCTATCCCTTGATAGTGGAGAATATACCTGGAAAATTTTTAAAGTATTTTTTCACGCAATTTTTCTCATTTCTGTTTCAGAAAAAGTATTTGTAAACAGTTATGTCTAGCAAAGAAAAGTCTTTTTTTTTATTGTTACATAATTCATTTTTTATGTGAAATTTTCTTGCAGTAGTTTTTGGCGATACACCAAAAAAATTTAGCGGATATATACATGTCCCTCACCACTGCCATACGATCGCCCTCGATGTATATATACGTTCCTCATTGCTGAGATTTCAATATTTTAATGATGGAGCATACATTTCTAACATCTTCAAAAATAATTATTCAAAGGTTTACTATGAGAAAATTGATGAATATTTGTAATATAATCAAAAATTAAGTTAGAAATATTTTTATTATAATAATCTTTTCTTTCAAATCAATAAGTAGACTATGTATCTGCATTTGCAAGATTTTAAAAACATATATCTGCAATTGTGTTTCATACATTTTAAATTGCTTAATGAAAATAAAATAAAATGAAAAAATTTGAAAAATTCGTATGTCTCTTAATCTGCTTTCATAAAATAAATCAAGAAATGGCAATAGTAGAATTTACCAATTACAAACCTACTTAAAGAATTAAAATTTAAATATTTTTTTAATAAACTGCAGCATAATATAAATATATCTGATAATAATTAGTATGATAAAGTGTGGTTTGCTCATTAGTTACTACATTAGTCATAACTTCACCAATAATTTTGATAAACTTTGTTAATAGTAATAAAATATGACAACTTTTTTCTTAGATCAATTTGCTAAGATAAAAAGGACAAAAATTGTTATATTATTATTTTTTTTAATCACAAATGCAAATAATTTTATAATTTAAATAAATTAAGTGCTATAAAATAATAATACTGATAATAGAATAATTACATATGTATTACCTCATGTTTTGCATCAATTGAAAAATCATGAGAAGCATGCTTGTTCCATTTTTTTGAAATTCTAAAATAAAAATAAAATAAATAATTATTGTTTATTTTAATTCATTACTAAGAAATACATTTATTTATTCTAAAGTTGAAAAAGATTACATAAAAAAGTAAAATTCAGATTATATTATTAAAAATATGGTATTTATATTTATATTATTCGTATATTTTCTCAATTTATATCTCTAAGTCATTGAATAAGCCCTGGAGAATGAAGGTGGTGTTAAAAAATAAATCCCATATTGAAAAGCATGGAAACATGTTGAAGTACAGATCTGTATAGGATAATGTAGTTTAGAATGGCAGGTTTTTTTTGTTTTACTCTTTCCACCCTGTGAGCAGTAAGAGGGCCTTTTTTTCAAGCCCATTGTAAGTTTGACCAGGCCCCACAATGGGGTGGCCAGGTAGTGAAGCCAGGTCTGTCCCAACAGACATGAAAAATATCATCCCCAAAACAATCTTAGGGTTTTTCGACCCTCCCGAGGCAGTTAAGATATCAACTTATCACTCTGGAGTGACAGGTTGGTGCCTTAACTGCCTCAGCCATCCAACCAAGTTGATGAGTTTGAACCAGAAGATTGTAGTCAAGATCCTGATTCCAACAATATCAAAAGATGCTGAATCAGATTAATTATGAATATTGTAATTATTTCAAATGTTGTAGCTGTAACCTGTAAATTAAAACAAGTAAAATATTTCTTTCAATTTTTATCTATTTATTTTTTGTTATAGGGTAATAAATCCCTGTCTCAAAAATCCCTGGCGATACATGCATTTTTAAAATAAACCCTCCTAGTGTTTAATCAAAGAAATACAGTATTTCATATATATATTATAATAAATAAAATCAAATAATAAGAATTTAATCTTAAAGCATTTAACATGTTTGTTACATTAATATAAAATGGCAATATATATACTAATACTTATATTATATTCTTCTTTGGATGATTTTTTATTTTTTTTTCATAAATGAAAGTAATGAGATTTTTTCATAAAATTTAAATAATGTAGTTAGTGAAATAATGGCCTACTCAAATTGGTTAAAATTCCAAGAATATACTGTAACCAAATTTGTGAGATCAAATTCAAAAAATGATACAGTAATTATATAAAGATTCATCCATAGACATACAAATTATAACTTATCAAATCGGTTTCCTGTAAAACACAAAGGACAAGTCTCACTTGTTTACAGTTTTACATGTTATTCTACGGAACTGGGTTGCTTAGACTAGTCTGTAGTTGACGTAGGAAGTGTGTTTAATGAAATTATTATTTTTCCATTGCTATATGGCACATATTGTTTAATATTTTAATGTTTGTAAAATGGTTGTATACAGAAAGTTATCAATCAATGAAGCTTTAAATTTAATAATTCTGGGTCAGAAATACATACATCTGATGCTGAAACCAAAGAAAACAAATCCTATTTAAGCTCTGCAATGTAAACACCATATTATTATATCACACTTTTTTAACTGAAAAAGGGGCATTTTATTCTAATTTTTTTAAATATTTTTTTCTTTTTAATAATTACTTTGTTAATTGTTTCATGTTAACAAAAATACAAAGAAACAAATTCCAAAATAACATGACAAATATTACTGGTTAAACATGAATAAGAAGAACCAATAATGGTTCTTTTTATTCATGATTTTTTGAAATAACCATGAAAAAATTAATATCATCAGTTTATAAAGTGATAACTAAAAGTATGTAAAAATTAAATTCCAGATAACTTTTATATTTTTAAAACTGATGATAATAATTAATATGGCAAAAACAATAATTTCCAATATAAAAATTGAGTATTAACATTACCTAATTTGTAAATAGACTACTGTTTCTAAGAAGTGGATATTAAAATTTTTATGTTGTAACCTATTTATGATTCATGCTTGACTATATACAGAAATAGCCAATATTTATGCAATAAATATTGGCTATTTCTGAATATAACTACGAAACAGTCCAAAAGTGGAAATTTTTCGAACACTTTTCTTTTAAAAGTCAGCATATTAAAAAGCAAGACTGTGCTACTTAATTCAAGATTCTGGTCATTTTAACATACACTATTTTTCATCTTATATAAAACTTACAAATAAACATACTTTTTAACTAATGACTTGCTTAATATGATGCCAGCTGAAAATTCAGGATAAGAAAATGATGAAGGATCTTCTGAAAATGCAAAATGATGAATTATAGTTGCTTCTCTATCTCTCAGAGCATGTCCTAAAAAGTGATCCTAGTTTGTAATTTAGAAATTAAATTTTAATTTAATTGATCAACTTTAATAATATTTAGAAAAATGAAAATTAAATTTTTAAATATAAATGAAAAATATTAAAACAAAAATTTAACTTAATATTTATCTTTTGTTGAATAATAATAATATTTTTTATTTTAAAATGATTTAGAATATATAACAATATTTAAAATAAAATGTAGCAGTGAAAATATTTATTTCACTTAATTGTTGAAATGATTCAATCTTTATTTAAATCATTTTAATGTCTTGTAAATAAACAAGCAACTATACATTTAATATTGACATTTCCAAATAATTTTAATTATAAATATACTTAAATGAAATAAAATATATCTCATTGTTATCATCCTTTGTTATTATAGTCGTCATCATCATCATCATCATCATCATCATCATCATCATCATCATCATCATCATCACCTATATAATTGAGATGGGTTGATAATAATAATAAGCGCAGAGCCCAAATGGTTAGGAGTTGAAATTTGGTACACAGTTAGGGTATGTCATGAGAACATACACTAAGAAGGGATTTTTCGAAATTCCCCCACGGGGGAGGGAAAGAATGAAGGCTTATCCTAAAGAACTCAGCTTCTACTGTACTATTTTAGATGCAATTTTTTGTTTTTAACTGCGTTTTAGTAGGGTACCACATGGGGATGAAAGAAGTGTATTCCTTAACAATGGAAGTGTTAAGAGAAAGCGACGTGCAAGATTTACAGGTGCAGATGCAGTGTTTTGCGTTTTTGTGGAAAATCGAACATATTTTTAGACCATCTAAAAATTTTCTAATTAGTCTGGAAACAGGGGGACCTAATTCTTGCATTCTGTGAAAATGTGTAAGATTGGCTATAATGTAATAATCTTAATCTTCGCTGTTGTTACTTTTGCCTGAGCAATGCCGAGTTTATCTGCTAGTTTATTTTATAAAGCTTGATTCTTTTCTATAGGTATTAAAACCTATAGAAAAGAATCAATAATTTTATATTTTAACTCACTCATTATTAAGTTTTATCATTGTCATTAGTAGTTTTATTTCCTTTATGATCTTTATTAACATATCTATTTCTTGATAAAACAATTTGTTTGTTCAATACTCCAAAACATTTTAATTCTTTTATAAAGGAAAGAAAATTCTATATATTGCATCATTTAATTTAAACAAGAGTCATAGTATAATTCTTTATTAAATACATACTGAAAAATAAAAACTGACTGAACATAGCTCATAATTTTAAGAGTTTATCAGACCACATATCAGTATCACTTTAAACAACTTGTAAATTATTCTAATAACTTTTAAAAATGTATTAATGTCATTAATTAATGTAATTTATGTTTCAATGTCAATGCTACTTGATATTATTTACAGTTTATTTGAAGAACAGTTTAATTACTAGCATTAAAAAATGGAAATTGGCAAACTCAGTCTGGCAATTAATGCAAACTGATCAATGTTGGAGATGGCTTTACAATTTACTAATATGCAAGATTTGTGATAAGACTGTTCTTCAATGATGTATCTTTGTGCTGTGATGTTAGTAATGAACTTTTTATTTGTTCACCACCATTCTATATGTCTTATTCTATTGTAATAATTCTATATTTTAAATTAGAGTTGAATATACAACAGTCATACCTAAGAAATAAAACTCATATGGTATATAAATGTGATTTCTCTCTCTCTTTCTCTAAATATATATACTTTTATATACTCACATCACTAATATACAGTATATGATATTTATACATATGCTGTATACATGTATTACAAATCCTGACAATAAAATCTAAAAAAATAATAATAAATTCTCTTATTTTCAAAATGTATCAGTAGACATACTTACTTCAGAAGCATTAAATCTTTCTAATAGTGATGTTAACTTTTTTACATCAACATGGGTAAGTTCTTCACAAATAAATAACCAAAAATGATGACTCTTAAATTTTTCTGTAATTCTACAATACAATAATTTCAGTTAAAATGAGTATTAAACAGACTTTATATTAAAAAATTATGTTGTTATTAAATTTATATCTACACATTAACATATACATCTTAATGATTAAGAAATCATTAAATACAAATTAAGAGTTTTTCATTATTTGATGTTTCCAAATAAACTTACTAATAACAGTTAATTCCTAATAATGCTTAATACCTATTACAAATAAGATAATTCTTACTGTTTTTAATTCTTTATATGAAAAATCCTAAGAAATCTATAATAAGCCAAAACATTAAGTTTATTTTAGTTTTCTAATGATAAATTTTTCATTTGGGTATCATCATCATACCATTATCAAACTTTTCCACATATGTAAAACAAATGGTAAAGTAGCATAACACAGAAATGTTTCCTTAACAAAATGTTATTTCTGTATTCTATTCAGACATACTTTGCTTTACAATGCATTTCAATTATATTCATGTTTATTATTTTTGGCACTTGCCTCACACTTAAAAAGAAATCATACAAAATCTCTTAATTATTATTTTTACTGTTACATCTTTTTTAAGCCTAGCACTATTGTGCATTTAGACAGTGTAAATATGTTTTTAGGCTTTATATGAACTGGCAAGTGAAAAAAGTGTAAGGCAATCTTCACCTTACTGTAATAACCTGAAACTTAACTTTCCATATTAGTGAGGTACGTCTATATTTTATGATAGTTCCTTCGTAAAGATTATTATTGATTTTATCACTGATAAAAGAAAGATTTTTTGAATAATTTTATTTATTGTGTCTGAAATATTTGTTTTTATTTTCTTTTAGGACTTATTATTATTAAGTATTAAAATACAGAAATATTCTATGGATTCCTTGAAATAATAAGTAAGAAAATTGTCTAATTTGATCCGATTATTTAAAATGAACACTTCATGTTCTTTCCAATTCAATATTTTTCCCAATAATGACAATTAACATAACTAGATATAGGTGTCTATCTATCTCCTTCTCAGCACTATTTATTAATAGATATAAGTGTTTCAAAAGGTAATTCACCCTCCTTTCCAATACATTTCTCACACCATTGCATCACTTTCTTTATTCCATCATAAAAGAATGATTTTGGTTGTGCATTCAGTCAGGAATGCACCAAAAACATTTTCCTGACTGAATACACTACTTCTTTCATCATCTGCAATTCTTTGTCCTCTCAAATGTTCTTCAGGGGTCCAAATACAATAGTCAGATGGAGCACAGTCAGGCCTGTATGAGGGATGCTGTAAGATCTGAAATCTCAATCTCCAAATGGTATCAATAGTAGTAGAGAAATGAGAGTTCTCCCCCAAAATTTTGATTTTAAAAATTAAATGAATTTAATCAAAATCAATACTAAAATTCATTGAATTTAAACAAAACTTTAATCAAATTCATTGAATTTAAATTCTTTTAAATTTAATGAATTTTAACAAAATCAATGAATGTAAACAAAATTAAATCCATTAATTTATTTATTACAAAAAGAAAATATAAAAAAAGTCAAACAAACTTAATAATATGAGCTTTATATTTATTCCCACAATTTCTCATACCCCCATATACAAATTTAAAATTATTCATCTCTTTTAAATCTTCATTCTGTAATTTTTTATTAAAACAATCAGGAAGAAAAACTTAAAATTCATCCAATTCTCTATCCCTAAGAACTACTAAATTTTTCTCACCAAAGCGAGTGGATATTGTTTTAATATATTCAATTGGATATTCATAATCAATTTCCAACTCATATAATTTCTTTGTTGGAATATTTTGAAGTTTTCCAATATTGTTTAGTTTCTTCAATGTCTCCATTTATATAGGAAAAAAATTATCAATATTAAAACGTTAGAACTTATCATCATGTGAATAAAAACTACATATCATATACAACAAATAAATATATTAAATGTAGTTCTTCCACAAGAATGCGGTTTCCATTGGCTGGATATCTACTGAGGGTTCCAACTGTCAACAAATCTTGTGCTTTAAATGGAATGACATTACCTTCTTCTGCAAATGTATTATTTAAAAATATTCCAAAATCAAAACCAGCGCTCCCTTTTTCCGTAAAATGATTTATTTTTCTAATGTATCCATTTTCTGGTAACAGATATTCATTATTTCCTTTAAATTTTTCTTGTGGGAGATAAGCCCTTCCCCTCTCTAACAAAAATTTAAATTCAATAATACTTGTATGGGGCACTTTATTTAATTCACTCGTTATTTTAGTATCAACGTAATATTTATTAGCAACTTCAAATTTAGAAGTGGGTTGTGAAACGTTTATTATTCTCTTTTTATTAGCATCAAACATGTCATTTTTTAAAACGATTGCATTATTTTCAAAATATTGTTTATTCACAACATTTTTCTCTTCCGTTGGATCATCAACATTACCAATTCTTTTGTTTCTTGCATTGAATACGCCATTATACATTTGCAGAGATTTACTAGTTAATTCCTGAACTCTTTTACTCGTTTCTGTTATGAAATTATTAATACTTAAATTTAAATCATTAATATTTTTTTGTAAATCAGTTTTATCAGTTATATGATCTTCTTCTAATATTTTAAATTTATTAGCATTTTCTTTTGCAAAAGTTTGAAAATCATTATTTAATTCTTTGATTATTTTTAACTTATCAATATATTCCTTAGTTGCAGCATCGTTTTCTTCTGTTGGATGTTCGCAATATTTTAAGATCTTATTTTGCATATCATAATTTCCATCATACGTTAATTTGAAACCATTACCTGGAGGACCAGGAGGACCTTCTTTTACTTCATCATAATAATGACCAAAAGGAAACCAAGCCATTTAATAAAGTTTTAATGGTTTTAAAAGTCCTGTTGTACATATTCATAATTCCTTCTCTTTTTTCAACTAAAACAAAATAAAATCTATACAGTTTAGCAGGTGTTTCTCTCAATTGCCAAAAGAATTCAACTTTCAAATTATCTACATTATTATAAGAGGGGTGATTAGAAACATCGAAATGAATTATTGGATACAGTCTCCCATAGTTTGTATAACTTACTAAAGAACCAGACTCTGTGTTATTAGTATTTAATCCTCCCGCTAAGAAATCAGAATAATATCTCGAATAATCTAATTCTCCAGGTTTAAAGCTAACATTATAATCTTCTGTTGGATATTTATCATTATTAATTCTTAACCAACATCTCATCATATCTAAGTTATCAAATATCATATTATTTTGATTCTGATCGTTTTCTTTTTCTTGATATTGTGGGATTACAAAAATATTTCTGATTTCATCTGTGGTTGTATTTACAATTATTGTTCCACTAGAACCATTTTGAACATTACTTTTAATTAATCTAACAGAACACCAATTAATTAATCCCAATTGAAGAGATTAATCCCAAAATATGGGATTAATCTCTTCAATTTTTATCAAACTTCCAGGTGGATGAGAGGGTGTGAAAGAATAAAGAATATCACTCGTGAAATCGTTGTACTCTACTCCACTGATTACATCGCAATGAATATGAATATCATCGATTCCTTTTGAAATATTTGCTATGTATTTTCCTTTTTGTTCTTCATCTTCATATATCTTTGGTTCAAAACCTAATAACTCGTGGAGTTTTCCTTTACTCAGATCAATTTTATATCCAGGTTCTAAATGAATTATAAATCTCGTTGTTGCAAAATGAATTCCAAACTTTATAGGAGGAATTCCAAAGAATTTTACTAAAAAGTTATTTAGTTCTTGAAGAGTGTAATTTCCATTTTCTATCGTTACATCATACCACTTTGTTTTACCAAATATCTAAAGGTATTGTTATTAAATTTTTCATCGATATTATGCCAAGAAACCCACATAGACATTGATTTCAGAGCTAATTTTGAATTATTTACAGGTATTGGATTTTTAAACTCGATTGTAAAGTCTTCTGATTTATCAGCATTTTTCGAATCTAAGACTATTAGTTTCATTTATATAAAACAAAATTCTCATTAAACTCGCTCGGTTCTTGTGTAAATGAGTATAGAACTTCAATGGGAGATTTACCTTTATTTCTTTCTACTATATATTTCATGCAATAGTAACCACATCTAACAGATGTAGGATTCTGAAGAAAACTAGAGTTATATCTTATTTCTTTTTTAGATGTTTTTAAATATTTTATGATTTCTTTCGGAATTATCTCTCTTTTCAATCTTACATTTTTTAACTTATATTCTCCAAAAGGATCAATGAATTCAACGAAGGAATATTTGGGGTCATTATAATAACAAACCCAGTGTGTGCCATTTCCAGTTGAAATATCTAAATTAATTATACCGTTTTCAAATTTTCTAATTGTTTTCGGTAATAGATCAACCGTAAACACACCTCTAAAACCTTTTTCATTTTTTATATTATCATTTATCGTCTCATTGGATATTCCCAATTCTGAATCACTCCTTTCCCCCCTAATTTGAAATTTGGCCATATTGGACCTAAAGGGCCTTTTGGAAGAAGGAGACCGCCTTTTTTTTTATTACATCCTGATCCAGTTACTTTATCTAAAGCTTTTTTGACTCCCCATCCTGCTGCACCTGATAAGGCCCCTGTAGCTAAAGTTGTTAAAATTGGAATTAAAAATGGTAAGAAACCTCCATTCTTTTTTAATTGTGTTCTACTTATTTTTATTCTCTTTCCTTCATTAATATTTTTTATTTGAGTTTTTGTTAAAAACATATCATTATTAGGAGGTTTAGATTTATCTATTTGTAAATTTATTTCTTCATCATTCTTAAAGGCTGATTTCAATTTATTCTTTTGAGATTCACTGAGATAGATTCTGGTCTTAATATAATTACTCATTTAATTAGATAAAAATTTTGAATAATACTCTTTCACCGTATTGGCTGTTATTTCTCCCGAGTTTAATAATAGATCTAGAATTTCAACAATTTTATTATGTACTTTTTTATCTCCACCTAACAGCTTATCAGTTAATTTTTCTAATTCACTAACTAATCCTTCTCCACTAATTTTAAATGATTGTGAAGCAGACTTTAAAACTTTTAATTTTTCTCTATAAAGTTTAAATAAATCTAAATCAGACTGATACAAATTTAACTCCTCTTCTAATGCTTTTCTTTGAAAATCATCTATAGGTTTCTTTAATTTTCTATTCACTTTTGCTTTAAATGAACCTAATGATTTCGTTCTTCTTTCTGCTTTTTCGAGCATTTCTTCTATTTCGTTAGGTTTATTAACTAATTGTGAAGGAAGAATAAAACTATTTTGCTCTAAATAGGAAACATCTAATCCTTCATCTAAGTTTTCAGCAGTATATCTATACTTCGTTTTTGGTGTGGATTCGACTAAAGTTGATTCTGCATCAGGAAGTTGAGGAAATGATGAATCAATAGTAGAAGGAATTGTTATATTATGAATAGCATCTTCAATAGCTTTTAAATCTTGTCTAACATCTTCTATAGGAACCTCTAATTTCTCTGTAACTGGTTTATGAAACTCTGAAAGACTTTCTTCATATCTTGTTTTACCTAATAATTGTTCTTTATTCTTCTTTCTTAGTGCTCTGTTCTGCTTAGCTAAAGTAAGTAATGCTTTCTTTGTCTTCTCATCCATTTACTATGCTAAAAAATTTAGCTCAAGCATTTAGCCCAAGCTGAAATAGCATTTAGCTCAAGCTGAAATTTTTAAACATATAAATGATTAAGATAAAAGATTATACAGAACCGGATGAATACAAAGATCCTAATCAGAATCCATTATTACCTAATCATCCATTCAGACTCTTAATCGTTGGTCCGTCAGGATGTGGAAAAACAAATCTCTTATTAAATCTAATTTATGATCAGCTTAGTTTCGATGCTTTATACGTATGTGCAAAAGATATTAATGAACCAAAATATGAAAAATTACAAGAGAATTTTACACAGTTTGATGATGTTGAAGAGGAAGATATTATGAGTTTGAAAAGTAAAAAGAAATATAAACTACTCGAATTGTTTCATAAATTTAAAAAATTAACATTATTTACTAATAACATAGATGATATGATTGACGTTGATAGTTTGGATCCTAATCAGAAGAATCTTGTCGTCTTTGATGATTGTATTACTGAAAAAGATCAATCTAAAATTGTAGATTTCTTTATTAAAGGAAGGAAGAAAAATGCTTCAATTATTTACGTATCTCAATCCTATTATTCAACACCAATTAATATAAGAAGAAACTATAATTATATTATTTTCTTCAAGATTCAAGATAGAGAAATTAAACAGATACCGTATTTTACGGACTATAAGACGCACTTTTTTTTTCGAAAAATTGCCTCCAAAATTCAGGTGCGTCTTATAGTCCGTAGCGTCTTATATGTATTTTTTTAAAAAATTGTTTAAAAATTAAGGTGCGTCTTATAGTCCGTAAAATACGGTAATTAGAGAAATAGATGGATCATTTTGTAAAAATTCATATAGTAAAGCTACTCAAAAACCATACGATTTCTTTATGCTAGATCTCAAGAACCCAAATATAAAGTATCGACGTAATTTTTCTCCTTTATAAATGGAAGAATACTTAGAAAAGAAAATATATGTTTACAGAAAGAGTTATAACGATTATCATATAATTAGTGTATCATTAACAGTTGGAAAATTTGTATTTAGTGCTTCAGGTCTATCCGCGTTTGTTATAGTTCCATTAGCAGTATTAAGCTTGGGAGCCGGAATAATTGAAGTTATAGATAAAAGGGGGAAATATTGGAAAGAAAGGAGGAATACAAGCAAGCATTTAAATTTTATAAACAGCTATTAAATCTGTTCAAAGCTGGAAGTATATCAGAATCTGACGTGTATATGAGAGAAGAACAGTTTATTAAAAATATGAAATATTTTCCGTTAGAGAAATATATAAAGAAAGCACAATTGAATGGATATAAATTTTTGAATAAATAAATGAGAAAGAAACAAATTAAAGGTGGAGATATTGTAGGATGGTTACAAGATAAAGTTAATCCTCCAGAAATGCATTTACCTGGCTATAATTTTACAGGGCCATTTACCCAGCTTTTACATGGAAAAACTAGATTAAATCCTGATTTATCCTACAAGTCATGGAGTAAACCAATAAACAAAGTAGATGAAACTGCATATAGACATGATATTTGTTATTTAAAAAATAAAGATACAAAAACTAGAAATGAAATCTGTGATAAAAATATGTTAAATGAATTAGATGATATAGAAAACCCCTCACTTAGAGAGAGAATAGATAGAGGAATTGTTAAACCAATTATAGCATCAAAAAGAAGATTCGGCCTTGGAATTTCTCCCAATATAAATAGTATCTATTGTTTAAAGTGTAAAAAGAAAACAAAAACAAATATTATTATAGAAACAAGAACAAAAAACAATAAACCTATAGCAAAAGGAACGTGTGCCGTTTGTGGTACTAAAAAAGCTGTTTTTTTATGAGTTCGATCAAAGATGTTTATTATAATCCTGAAACTGGTTACTGTGGAATAAATGAATTACAAAGAAAGACTGGTTTACCTAGAAAAGTTATTAAAGAATTTTTACATCAACAGGATGAATATACAAAGCATAAACCAATTATAAGAAAATTTAGTAGAAGAAGAACTTACGTTTCTCACACTGATGATCAATGGCAAGCGGATTTAGTGGATATGCAGAAATTCAAAAGATATAATGATAATACAAATTATATATTAACTGTTATTGATATATTTAGTAAATACGCTTGGGCTATTCCAATTAAAAAGAAAACGGGTGAAGAAATATCTAAAGCATTTGCTAAAATATTTAAGGAAAGAAAACCGGAAAAGCTACAAATGGATAAAGGAACTGAGTTTATCAATAAAGTGACACAACAGTTGTTCAAAGATAATAATATTCATTGGTTTACTACAGAAAATATAGAAATAAAACGCTCAGTAGTCGAAAGATTTAATAGAACTCTAAAGACGAAAATGTGGAAATATTTTACTGCTAACAACACTAAAAAATGGATAGATGTTTTAGATAAATTAATTAAAAATTATAATAACTCTTATCATAGATCAATAAAAATGACTCCTGTAGAAGCGAGTATAGAAGATAATGAATCGAAAGTTTATGAAAATTTGTTTAAAAGAAAAATTATATCTGAATCTCCTAAATATAAAGTAGGTGATACAGTTAGAATATCTATATATAAACAACCATTTAAGAAAGGTTATTTACCCTCCTTCACAGAGGAAATATTTATAATATCTAAAGTGTTGAAGACAGATCCAATTACTTATCGAATTAAAGATTTAAATGATAAAGATATTAAAGGAACTTTTTATGAAAATGAGTTAGTGAAATATGATAAAAAGGATAAAGTTTATAAGATAGAAAAAATAATTAAAAAGAAAGGAAATAAATATTTAGTTAAGTGGTTAGGATATCCTGATTCATTTAATAGTTGGATTGATAAAAAAGACATTTATAAATTTTAATAATCTTTTTATTAGATTTTCAAATTACAACTGAGCATGTCACAAGTGATACGATTGTAGCGGTCGAAACTGCGCATGTCACAAGTGATACGATTGTAGCAGTCGAAACTGCGCATGTCACAAATGATACGATTGTAGCAATCGAAACTGCGCATGTCACAAGTGATACGATTGTAGTGGTCGAAACTGCGCATGTCACAAGTGATACGATTGTAGCCGTGATGTCATAAGTAGCAGTTAAATTACAAACTCTCCCCATTAGATGTAAAAAAAGGTTTAAATTCAGGAAATACTCTGATAGCACAAAAAAAATGTGGTAATTTAGAATTTAGTTCATGAAATGATAGACCAGTTTTAAGAAGAATCTTATATTCACTAATATCTTTATAAAATTTTCTGAGACGTCTTTCATATGATAAACTAATTTTTATTTTAATTATATTTTTAAACCAATTAGGCCACGCTAATTTTTCTGAATTTTGCCAGTACCTAATCTGAAACATTTGAAAACAATCATTTAATAAATATCCTATATCAAAGGCTCTTCTACAAGAATCTAACTTATTTAAATTTAAATTATTCAGAGCATTTCGTAAATTTTTAATCTTTTCTTCCCAAGATAAATGAGAGGAGAGAGTGTAATTCTCACCTGTTGTTTGATTTCGATTGTCTTGTATTAGTTGTTTCCACGTTAGTAAAAGACTTTTGAGTTCTTGAATATACTTCAATTTTTTATCTTCTTTCATTATCATTTTATACAGATCACAAACTTTGGTTTTTGTTAAAAGAGATTCTTCTTCTACATCAATAAATTCACCTACTTGAACACACTGCCTTGCATAGTTTCTAATCATTAAATTAAAATTAGCAATTTCTTTAGACTCATGTTGACTGTATTCACTGAACTGAACAAGAAAAAGGATATTTCACAACTTCCACGCATCATCAGTAAATGACGTCAACTTCCTCTACATTCCTATCAATTATGAAAAAAATTTTTTCCTTATTAAATGAAGCGGTGTAATCGTTGTAAAATAAATAAACCCTTCGAAGAATATAGTAAAGATAATAATTCTAAAGATGGATATTTTTTATGGTGTAAAGGTTGTACTAGCAAATACTATAAAAATTATTATACTAAAACCAAAGACATAAAAAGAGAATTAATAGAATGTGAATGTGGTAAAAAAAATTTTAAAACAAAACTTAGAAAAGCATTTGAAAAATGATATTCATAGAAGGCGATTAAATAAAATTAAAAAGTGTAGTAAATGTAAGGAAGAAAAATCTTTAGATGAATTTTACAAAAAGAAAAGTAATACCGATGGATATGGATATGTTTGTAAGACGTGTTTGACAGCATGAAAATTATTGAATGTTTTTTCCCCTTATTAAATGGAGCAATCACGTACTGTTCGTGAATTGCGTCAATATTGTAAAGATAATAATCTTAGAGGTTATTCAAGATTAAGGAAAGCAGACTTAATTGATTTTATTATAATTTATAGAAGGAGAGGACAATCACAAACTCTACATGAATTGCGTCAATTTTGTAGAGATAATAATCTTAGAAGTTATTCAAGATTAAGGAAAGCAGACTTAATTGATTTTATAGAGAAATATAAATTTAGTAATATATTTAACTTTCATGAGAATGTAATAATAAAACCAAGACAACCAAGAGAAAAAAATATATTTAGTAACTTTCATGAGGATATAATAACAAAACCAAGAAAAGAAAGAGAAAAGCAAATAAAATGTGACATCTGTAATCATTACTATAAACCAACCTATAAGAATCTCCATCTTGAAAAGAGAGAACATAAGAATGCTTTATACAATGGTGAAGCAATCCAAGAGATTGAGACAGCATTCGAATCAAGATTAAAAACATATTCGATTAGGAACATGACTAATCATATCATACCAAGAGAATTTTTAGAAGATGTGAGAGAGATAGTTATTAGAAAGATAGCAGAGATACTGAAAGAAAAGGGCTTGAAAGTAAATTTCAAATTTTTCTGTGAGTACCAAAGAGAAAATGAGAATATGGGCTTTTCATTTAAAACTGAGAATGAGATTATTTTAAAATCAACAGATTTGAATGCCTTTTATGATAAAGTGATTGATAAACTAATAAGAGAGATGGATGAATTTGAAACAAAAGGATCTGGATGGACTTTAATAGAAATAAATAATTTAGAGCTAAGAATCAATAAATATGTTCCATTTAGAGGATCATCTTATATTGAATTACCAAAACAAATCAAAGATAAGAAAGCTGTGTTGAATATTAAGAATGAAGATGAAGAATGTTTTGCTTATTGTATAGCTGCATATTTAAATCCAGTAGGTGAAAACAATCACAATCCTGGTCGAGTTAGTAATTATAATATCAAGTTAATTAAAGAAGCACTCAAAGGAATCGAATCACCTATTGCTTTACAAGATATAGGCAAATGTGAAAAAAGATTGAATATATCAGTGAATGTTTATAGTTATGAAGAGCACTGTACAAAGAAAGAAGGAGAAGAAAAGAACAAAGAAGGAGAAGAAAAAAAGAAGAAAGAAGAAAAAAAAAGAGCTATGAAATATATCCTCTAAGAATAACAAAAAATAAACTAGATAAGCATGTAAATTTGTTATATTTAAAAAATAAAGAAAAATCACATTACTGTTTGATTAACAGTCTATCTAGGTTAATAAGTTCACAATTAACGAATCATCATGGAAAGAAATATATATGTGAAAGATGCCTAATGTACTTCAATTCTGCAGAACAATTAACAAATCATGAGATCGATTGTAAAGAAAAAAAGATGGGAACGATTGAAGTGATGGGAGGAACTATTTTATTTGAAAACGTTAAAAAATCAATAAGAATTCCATTTGTGATATATGCTGATTTTGAGTGTTTAACTAAGAAAATGGAAACATATCAACCAGATCCCTCTAAGTCTTTTACAATGAAATATCAACATCATGAACCAATGAGTTTTTCTTATTACATAAAGTATGTACACGAAGATTATAAGGAACCAGTTCTTTACAGAGGGCCTGATGCAGTAAAAAAGTTTGTAGAGATGTTAAAAAAAGAAGTTGAGGAAATCGAAAAGATATACGAAGACATTAAACCAATAAATATGACTAAAGAAGAAGAAGAACACTTTCGAAAAACAAATATCTGTCATATATGTGGTGGGGAGATATATGAAGATAAAGTTAGAGACCATGATCATTTAACATCTAAATACAGAGGACCAGCTCACAATCTGTGTAATTTTAAATATAAAATCCCTAACTTTATACCAGTATTCATTCATAATCTAACTGGATATGACGCTCATTTATTTGTTAAGGAACTTGGATATGATAAAAAGAAAATTGATTTGATATCAAACAATGAGGAGAGATATATATCATTTAGTAAGAAAATTGGAAAAAAAATAAAACTTAGGTTTATAGATTCATTTAGATTTATGCCAAGTAGTATTGATAAACTCTCTAGTAATTTGAAAAAAGAACAGTTTAGAGAAACATCTAAGTTTTTTCCTAATCATCTATTAGATTTAGTTATAAGAAAAGGTGTTTATCCTTATGACTATATGGATTCGTGGGAGAAATGTGAAATGGATAAACTTCCTCCAAAACAAGAGTTCTATAGTATATTAAATAAATGTGGTATAACGAATAAAGATTATGAACATGCTCAAAACATTTGGGAAGCATTTAAGATTAGGAATATGGGTGAATATTCTGATTTATATGTGAAAACAGATGTTCTAATATTGTCTGATATATTTGAGTATTTTAGAGATGTTTGCATTAAAACATATAAATTAGACCCAGCATGGTATTACACAGCACCTGGATTATCATGGGATGTGATGTTAAAAACAACAGAAGTTAAATTAGACCTAATAACTAATTATGATATGATTTTGATGATAGAAAAAGGAATAAGAAGTGGAATCTCCCAATGTTGTAATAGATATGGAAAGGCAAATAATAAGTATATGAAAGATTATGATAAAAACAAAGAATCTAATTATTTGATGTATTTAGATGCTAATAACTTATATGGATGGGCTATGAGTCAATATTTACCATATGGAGGATTTAAATGGTCTGATACAAATATAGATGTAACACAAATACAAGATGACTCAGAGATTGGTTACATTTTAGAAGTTGATCTGGAATATCCCAAAGAATTACATGATTTTCATTCTGATCTACCTTTAGCTCCAGAGAACAGAATACCAGATGGATCAAAACAATCTACATTATTAACGACATTATATGATAAAAAGAAGTATGTGCTTCATTATAGAAATCTTAAACAATATTTAAAAATGGGGATGAAACTCGAAAAAATACATAGAGTATTAGAATTCTAACAATCAGATTGGTTAAAGAAATACATAGATCTGAATACAGAAATGAGAACTAAAGCAACTAATGATTTTGAAAAGGACTTTTTTAAGCTAATGAACAACTCTGTGTTTGGAAAGACAATGGAAAATATAAGAAATCGTGTTGACATAAGATTATGTTGTAAGGCTAAAAACGTAGAAAAATTAATTGCTAAGCCGAACTTTAAACATCGAACCATTTTTGCTGAAAACCTATGTGCTATTCACATGAATAAGATAAAAATAGTCTTTAATAAACCTATCTATGTGGGAATGAGTATATTAGATCTTTCAAAGCATTTGATGTATGATTTTCATTATAATCTAATGAAACCAAAATATGGTGATAATATAAAACTGTTACATCAAGACACTGATTCTTACATTTATGATATAAAAACTGATGATTTCTATCAGGATATGAAGGAAATGATTAATCACTTTGATACATCAGATTATCCTGAGAATAATCAATATGGTATACCAAGAGTTAATAAGAAGGTGTTAGGAAAAATGAAGGATGAAAATAATGGAAAAATAATGAGAGAATTTGTTGGTTTAAGAGCAAAAATGTATGCATTAAAAGTAGAAGATCAGGTTTCAAAGAAATTAAAAGGAGTAAAAAAATGTGTTGTTAAAAATAGGATATCACTTGATGATTATAAAGACTGTTTGTTAATAAAACAGAGCATTCCCGAACAATGAATCTAATTAGAAGCAAGACACATGAACTTTATTCAATAAAAGTAAATAAGAAGGCGTTATCACCACATGATGATAAGAGATATATATTGGAGGAGGGAATTAATACATTAACATTAGGACATAAATTTTTTCTTAAATAAATGGACTTAAGAATAAAGAGGGCTATTGATTGGGATAATTTTTCAAAACGAGAGAATTTAACAGAAGATTTAATAAGAGAGTTTAAAGATGAAGTTAATTGGGATTTGATTTCAATATTTCAAAAGTTATCAGAATGTTTTATAAGAGAATTTAAAGATAGAGTTAATTGGGATTCAATATCACAAACACAAAAATTATCTGAATTTTTTATTAATGAATTTAAAGATAGAGTTAATTGGATAAAAATATCAGAACATCAAATTCTCTCTGAAAATTTTATAAAACAACATGCTGAAAAAGTTAATTGGCAACTCATTTCTATACATCAATTATTATCTTCGAAATTTATCATAGAATATGCAGATAAAGTAGATTGGGATGCGATATCACGATTTCAAAATTTAGATAATGACTTTATTAGGAAAAATGCTCTAAAATTAAATTTAAAATCACTTTTAAGATATCAAACCATATCGGAACAATTACTTGATGATTTAGATCGATTAAATGTATTAGACTGGAAAACAGTTGTTAAATATCAAGAATTATCCGAAGATTTTATTATAAAACATAAAAATAAAATTGATTGGTGTGATGTGATTTTAAAGAAAAGATTCTCAAATGAATTTATTGAAAATAATTATAAAAATATAGTTGTTTCATTGTTAGCAAGAATTTGTAGTAAATAATCCAATATAAATGAAGATTGAGGAATTGAGCAATTACATATCTTGGATTATTTTAATACACCTCATGGAAGATTTTTACATATTGAAAGATGAGTGTTTTTTATATTGATAATTTTTTTCCTATATAAATGGAAACGTTGAAGAAACTAAACAATATTGGAAAACTTCAAAATATTCCAACAAAGAAATTATATGAGTTGGAAATTGATTACGAATATCCAATTGAATATATTAAAACAATATCCACTCGCTTTGGTGAGAAAAATTTAGTAGTTCTTAGGGATAGAGAATTGGATGAATTTCAAGTTTTTCTTCCTGATCGTTTTAATAAAAAATTACAGAATGAAGATTTAAAAGAGATGAATAATTTTAAATTTGTATATGGGGGTATGAGAAATTGTGGGAATAAATATAAAGCTCATATTATTGAGTTTGTTTGACTTTTTTTTATATTTTCTTTTTGTAATAAATAAATTAATGGATTTAATTTTGTTTACATTCATTGATTTTGTTAAAATTCATTAAATTTAAAAGAATTTAAATTCAATGAATTTGATTAAAGTTTTGTTTAAATTCAATGAATTTTTAGTATTGATTTTGATTAAATTCATTTAATTTTAAAAATGAAAATTTTGGGGGAGAACTCTCATTTCTCTACTACTTGATATAGTTGCAGCAGTCATGTGAGACCATGCACATAACTTTTTAATACTTGCAAACCTCTGTGACAATAATATGTATGAATCAGATACTGAAATCCAATTCCGTGGCAAGAATTTCCAAAGAAATGCACCTGTTTTCATGAGTAATGGCATCGGCATGATCAATCTTCTCATCAATAATGACCTAACTGGAGACCAGAGAGTTGGTATCACAGATTGATATTTGTCATTTTTAAACATGTTTACCCACTCATATACTCTTCTCTTACCAATACAGCATCTCCATACTGTTGTAGCATTCTTCTATGAATTTCATGAGGTTTCATACCCTACAACTGCAAAATTCTGATGATGCAAACAATTAAGAGCACACTCCCACTTTGTATATGCTTCCTTTTCAATTAAGCACATTACTGTATCTATTACTACTAGGTAGTGTCAATACTTTCTCTAAGAATGCATCTTCCTTTTTCAAGAGTTCAAAATGCTTGGGATATTAATTTCATAAAATATTGTCAATTTGCTGTTATTTTTTGAAATGTCTAAGCAGAAAATTAAAAATTAATTAATAAAAAAACACTGAAATTTTCTTTTAAAATATTTCTACTAAACTCAAAAAAGAAGTATTCATTTTCCATAGAAATCATATTAAAAACTGTTTTTAAATTTGGTATTTTATTTTGTTCCAAAATGCATTTCAAATTATACATAATTTATCTTCTTTTAGTAATATATTTCCTCTCTTCAAATTTAAACTCAAAGAACAACTAATAAATAATTTAAAATAATGTGAAGAGAAATATACAACACTAATGATCAAAGTTTAATATTTAGAAAAAATATATATATTTATATTTGACTGAATACATAAATTTATTCCTAGAAAAAAATCCAGAAGAAATTAAAAATATCACAAGTCTAAAGGCATTAAATATAATTTCTGCTGAGAAAGAATACAAAAATTTTCGCATAACAGATATATTAATTAATGCATTAAGAATTTCTTTCAGCTAATTGAACTAATGAAAATTACTATTAGAGGATAGAGTCCACTCAAGGGTCTAAAGTGAAGAAAGAAAGAGATTGAAGGATGAGAAAGAGGATAAGAAAAAGAAGAGAAAGTCCCAGTAGGCTACTGAACAGATAATGTAAATGAAAAAATATGGAAATAAACATATTTGTTGAGAGATGTTCACATAGTTGTAATTACATAAAGTAATAGCTTCACTATGTGTAGAGGAACAGTAAAACTAATGAAATTGCATAATTTGTTTAGTGGATTTAAATTAAAAAACAATAATGTCATTAATGAATCAAAATAAAAAACAAGAAAAAATTGTAATCTGTAAATATAAGTTTTCATATTATTATCCCCTTTTCCTAAAATTATACTCTGTACATAAATAAATTTATGAAATATTATCAATAAATGGTGTAAATATAAATCTTTAAATGTGAAAGTCATCAGATTTAATAAATTTTAGATAATATTTGGGTATAAATATTCACTGATATCTTCACTATGTAATAAATTAGATACCTTTAATGAAAGTTAGTTGAGACAAGAAGTTGTAATATATAATAATAATATTATATTAAAATTATATAAAAAATTAATTAAAATTGTTCATTGCAACAGAAAATGTTTTGTATAAATTTTAAAAATTTAATTCATAAAATATTAAATTATTACTTATTTAATAGAGGAAATATTGTCCATGAACCTATGACTTCCGGCCATTCTTCGTCAGTTAAATATACATTGGGGACATCCTTTAAAATGAAATTTATTAATAAATATTTATTCGGTTATAAAATATATCACAGAACTTACATCAAAAGAACAAAAATTAATAATTTTACCCAACCCAAATTTAACGATTGTTTAATAATTCTATCTTTTGCTTGATCTGCAAGCTGTTTGTGATATGGATTGGACTGACTCAGGATAACAAATACTATGGGAATAGATTCTTTATCACCTTTAAAAAATATAATATAAAATTAAAAACATCTTACAAATTAATGTACAGAATCAGATTATAGATTAAAGAAAAGATAATATCTCATAACTCCATTAATTAATCAAAGAGACTTGCCTTTTTTTCCTTCGCAATAAATAACAACAAACACGATTATAACTGTTAAAATAAATTTTTCATAAAGTTTAATTTTCTTAAAAATATTATAAAGTGTTTCTGAAATTAAATTATCTTCATAATTATAATTTAAAATTTTAAAAATTATTTATTATTTCCGTTTACCAAGGACGAATTTGACAGAAATCATTCCACTACTCTTATCACAATAAATCAAAATCTACCCACGTGTTCCTTACTTGTCAATAATAATATGAAATTAACGTTGCCAATTGTCTCTATTTAATAAAAAAAAATTATAATAAATTTAATTAGAATATTAAAAAACTTTTTTGAACTTTTTTTAAAATGTAAACAATTGAATAATTTTATATAATATTTATTTATACGATAAACGATTTTAAAACACAAGTATTGTTTATTACTGTCTGATGTCGATGGTGAAATGGAATAAAAATTAAAAAATAGTCTTAAATATTAAAATATTTGTCACTCTCCTTGTAATTTTCGTTGTTATGGGAAGGATTAAAAGTGTAAATTCGACAAATCTTCATTTATGAAAACAAAAGAATTAAAGATAAAAAGTGTACCCTTAAAGAAGTCGGAAAATCGAATACAGTAAACTCTTAAAAGAACGGCGCTACCGGTGAATTTGTTGGGCTGCTCTTTCAAATTCTATCTTATTTCGAGTTCTGCGTATGTCCAGCTATGTCCTTCACTACCCGGCTGCCTCATTGTGAGACTGGTCGAACTATAAAATAATATAATCAATATTTGGTTAATGTTACCTATGGTTCCAAAATGGCGACTTGTCTCTGATTCCAGCGAATAGAAGAAAAAAAAAACAGTGGGGACGCACGTTCTAACCTAACCTAACCTATAAATTACCTTAATTTATAGTACCAACAAAATTATTAGAATAGGTTAGGTTTTTTTTTTTTAACTCTTTCCGCCCTGTGGGCACTAAGAGGGCCTCTTTTAGTAGGCCCATTATGGGTTCGGCCAGGCCCACAATGGGGCGACCGGGTGGTGAGGGACGGGGCCCGACATATCCGAACGGACCACCCCCCGAAAAATTCCTGGGGATTTCTCAACCCGTTCGGATTCGATCCCGGGTTCCCCAGAGCGGTAGGCTGCCACCTTGACCGCTCGGCCGTCACTCCACTGTTCCCTTTCTTCTATTTGCTGGAATCAGAGACGAGCCACCATTTTGGAACCATAGGTAACATTAACCCAATATTTTTCAAAATAAATTACAAAACTTTGTATAGGAAGAGTTTAATTAAGCGTTTCTCGGCTGTAGAGTAATTTCGTACATCTAGAATTATCTGTACTATTTCATTAATTAAAGTAATTCCTATCAAAATTAATTCAGTTAAATACGTTTTACTCGATTGCGTGCATTCGAAACATCCTCGCTATTCCGCTATATTAGATTCTTGGCTGAATCTATGGCCGTACAACGAGAAGTGGGGAATGCACTCTCTAGTCTTTATTTACTCTATAGTAATTAACCCTCTATGATGCGTCTTTCTTACATGCAGTGTGATACTGACTTTCAAAGCCATCAAATTTGCAAAATATCCTTGAAATTCAACTTTTAAAATATGCCTGGAACATATTATATAACCGTCTAGCTACTTCGTTCTCCGGAACGAAGTAGCTTTTTTTTGGTAACTCTTTCTGCCTTGTGGGCACTAAGAGGGCCTCTTATAACAAGCCCATTATGGGTTCGGCCAGACCCACAATGGGGCGGCCGGGTGGTGAGGGACGGGGACCGACATATCCGGACGGACCACCCCCGAAAAATTCCTGGGGATTTTTCGACCCGTCCGGATTCGATCCCGCGTCCTCTAGGGGGGCAGGCTGCTAACCTTGACCGCTCGGCCATCCGGCCGCCGGAACGAAGTAGCTAGACGACTATATAATTCTTGCACGAAAGCGGTTGACTCAAGGCGTTGCCGCTGTTGCAATTGGTGTTAATCTTCTCTCGTTATCTCTGCGCTATCACAGAGCAAGTCACAGGCCATTGAGATTAGCTTCTTCAAAGAAAAATGTACTTATTTTTAGTCTTCTCCCCGTGGACATTAAGGGTCTTTTAGTCAGGACCACTGTGGGTTCAGCCAGACCCATATTGAGCGGACAGAACCCGACATATCTTGGATGGTCCACCTCAAAAATTTCCTGGGGGTTTTCGGCTCGTCCCGATTTGTTTCCTGGTCCGCAGAATGTTAGGCTGACACCTTAACCACTCGGCCATCCGATTAAATGTAACTTCGCATTTTTGCGGACTTTCGGCAAAAGCAGTGGAATATGATAGAAAAGGTGTTTTCTGTGGCCAACTCGCAACATCACTCCATAAAATCCTCCATGGCTACGATACAGCCGTTTCGGCAAGGAAGTTCTATGCGGAGGTCACTCGGGTTTCTTCGTCGGTGGCAAACAACTTCTGATTGTTATCCATATTACAACAATTCATAACTTTTTCAGTACTCCTGTTGTGCTGTGACACTGCAAGTGCTCTATTGAAACTTGCAACAGTATTCGTTGACTGTTCAACAATGGCTGTAATATCTCCAAAACTTGTGAAGTGATAGGTTTGTTCCTAACTCCGACATCCAGTTTTCTTGAATCGAATGATCATTCTTTCAAGAACGTGAAGACTGAATGGTCCTCGGTATAAATTCTTACCATGACAAAATTCCGAAGTGTGACCACACGTTGCCATTGTTCTCATAAAATAGCTTCACAACGAATGCATGTTGTGGTGCTGTATAAGAATGGGGTATAAAAATGACATTTAACAAATTGTTATTTTTGTCTCCAGAAGTTGCCTGCAAAGGAAACTATTTGTTGCTTTCGGCTCCAAAAGAATTACAGTGGTACGTTTTGCAGGCACGTACTAATTTTTTTACGGAAATGTCTTCCGCGTCCTGAAACGTCACCATACAAAACTAGGACTTCTAAATCTCTCTAGATAGCATTAAATAGGGATACATTTAATTACAATCACCCGATACTTTCCAATTATATTCTTACAATTATAATAATTAAATTTAAAATTTCTTTCGATAAATAAATGAACAAAGCAAGAATTAAAACAATTTGTCGTCGTCAGCCGCCATCTTGTTTTAATGATTCATGTTGCCGTTGTCGTATAACGAGAATTGTGAAATAAGGGACAGCGAAAATTAAGTTCACTATGTAAAAAAATCTTTACATATTGGCAAGATTCTAGATGTTTATGAGGGGGTCGGGACCTTGACAGGGCGTTAGAGCATATTAATAGGAACAAAAAAAGTCTAATAAACTATGGGTGTACGAGCGACCCTTCGCGAGATATAGCCCTCGAAAGATGCGCCTACGTCAGTTCCGGCCTCGCTATCGCGATCGCCCTGTCAAGGTCCCGACCCCCTCATAAACATCTAGAATTGTGCCTACATATTCATCAGCGAGTGTTTATCTGAACTAAGCACTCTCTCCACATCGTACAAGAGTCCAGCGTTCGACTCTCGAATCTGTCATTGGATATTATGAACATTAGAGTATTTTCTACTTTGTGTTCCGTGTTAATTTCAGCATTTATTGCATTGATATGGATTGAAGATTGTTTGAACAGAAATAAAGTAATATGCTGATAAAAAAAAATTGTCATTCGGTAAAGATTTGTATCTTCTCATGAAGTTTTTAGTAAGTTCTCTTAAGTATTCCGTTTTTTATTTCACTTATTTTATAATTACATCTATAATGAAGTGCGATAGAAAAACAGTGTATTGAGATGATACCTTCTAAACTGTATATTACTAACTTGTAAGTCATAGTTTCTAATATATTTCTACTCCAGAGCATGATACATACCAGGCATGGGCAAATGCGGCTCTTTTTGAGTTACATGCAGCTCTTGCTGAAAGTGCTATCCTTTCCAGCCATACCATATTATCCACCACGACAGTACAGAACTGCTGCTCCCATTCATTTTGCAAAACCTACATTTCGGCTCCCACTGAACTCTTGCTTGCCCACCTCCGATATATACCAAAGGGCGCATTACACGTTTTTTTCTATAGTAGAAATTTTCTGCAGAGCATCAGTACGAAATTTCATTTGTAATAAAATTATAATTTAAGTTTTTCATGGTCAGATGGCCGAAGTTATTAAGGCCAGATGCCCTGACAAACCTATAAAACGTTTGAAGCAGATCCTCGAGAATTTTTTATAGGTGGTCTGGATAAAAAATTTCAGACACTATCCCTCACTATGTAGCCACTTCATTGCATGGTTGTTTGGCTGCTTGTTAAAAGGCTCTCTTATTCTCATTCTCTACAAAAAGCAATAATAGATTGCATTATATATGACAAATTCAAGATTGCAATAGTTTCATTACTTGAAAATCAGCCATGTCTCAAACTGTAGTTTTGAAAAAAGCTGGTAACCAAAATTTTAATTGAAATGTGATTTTTACAATTTTGATAGGATTTTTCTAGACAAAGCATACAGGAAAAAAAATCTTATTTAACAATTTTTTTTATTGCACCCATTTTGTACTTATGATCATTTTGTATTAACAAAATAGTGTAGAACAGCAATTTCCAAAAGTATAGGATCTGGTTCAGATTCCATGTGGATTCACCAGTTCCTTATGTCGTCGTGTATAGATTTTTAATTATTATTCCTTTGCTAAGAAATGTTTATAAATGTAAATAACACTCTATTATTAATTGCAATCAACAAAAAAAAAAGGATTAGTGGATTTATGTGTTTATTAAGAATGCCAGTATTTAATACAGTATATGGGAAAAAATTATCCAAAAAGCAAAAATTGTAAGAAAAAAAAATGTATTGCAGAATTTTTAAAATAGTGCATTCCACATATGGAAATTAATGGCAAACATCTGTAATTTTGTATAATTTGTAGCAAAACTTTTGCATATTTTCTGCTCTCAAAGACAAGTGAAAACAAATCATCCAATGTACTGTACTTCAAAACAATTATTACTGTGTATTTCAGTATAATTAAACTGTATATCCATTTGAAAAAATTATTATTAAAACACTTTTAAAAATTGATAATTGAAAGCATCAACAAACCTAGTAGACAAATGTCAAATATGTGGACAGCATTCTTGAAAAGCTAGTTCTGTGCAAACAGCAGATGGATGAAAACTCTGCTATTGTAATACTTTACGCCTTAATATTTAAACAATTGTAACTTATTTATTATTGTGTTCATACTTATAAAGTTAATGCAACAATGGAGTATTCCACAATTCTTATTTTTAATATATTTTTCCCATTATTTGTTTAATATTTGCACAACTATGTTTTGGAAAACTTTCTTATAACAAAATTGCTACACAATGCTCATATAATCCACTAATTCCCGATAAGCAAGTGTAGAACATATAGAGTTAGTCTTAAATCTAAACTTAAAATATATGACTAATGTGAAAGAGATGTCTGTAATCCAAGTGCTTCATCAAATCAAATACCCAGAGTTTGTGGCTTTGGATATTTGAGATTCATCTCCAATTACAGCCTGCTGTAATTGGAAGATTCAATGAGTCTGGATCTCTTCTCAGAGCTACACAAGTTGAATACTTTAATTTAATATTTAAAGGTATCATAGGAATCTCAAGAATTCAATTACATTACATGATTGAATTATTGAGGCTAATTTAAATTAATATTCCAAATACTAACGGAAATTTTAATGTTAACAATGCTAATAAAACATATAAATATATAAAATATATATATATACACAAAATTCATGTGTGTGGTCAAATCATTTTTGGCTCTGCTACATAGTTCTGTAACTAACTGGTATGTTGTGAGGATTGAACTTGTTTGTTTTTTAATACTCAATATGTTTATTATTTTTAGTTTTAGTTTTATTTAAACTATTAAATAAAATTAAACACATCAACAATGAAAAACGGGTAATGTTTTGTGTATTTTCAGAAAAATCCTCAATCAACAGAAAAATCCTCAAATCTTCAATCCTCAAAACACCCAGTTACGAGTTACAGAACTATGCATCTGGGCCTACATTAGCTGTTAGTGATTCCACTACACACATGAATTTTGTACAATTATTTTCCATTTGACAGTATCACATATTTGAAACGATGCATCATATAACCAATACATTATACACTTGCCCCCGATGACATCCTAAAATGTTAGAAGAGGTAAAAATCATCGTTACACCTCTTCTAACATTTTAAATACATTAGCTAATTCACTGATTAAGAGCACTGTTGAAAGGTATGCTGGACAAATAGTTGCTCTTCCCTCCTAGCTAGTTACATTTCTTACCTAGCATTCTGTGTTACTGAACATAGCTCATATTGAAACTTCACAGACAATTCAATAACTGCACAACTCATCATAAGTTACTTTTTAATTTTTTCCCCCCTTTCCTCTAAACAATTAGTTCTTTTGCCTATGTATTTAATAAAAGATACTATTGAATGCAAATATAAATAAATTTCATAATATAAACTGAAAATACATTTTTATACTAAAAATTTGTCAAATAAATCTACAAATTAATTATTTGTTTTCACAAACTATCTTGCTGAAATTCTTGTTTCTAAATTTTCAAATTATATTAGGTATATGAATCATTTTAGATGAGAATACTTACAAGAAATACTGTCAAGAGAATAAAAACTAATAGTATACAGCAGCAAATGCTTTCATTTTCCTGATATTGTAGTTTCTACTTCTGCTGTTTAGGAATGTGCTGAAACTTTTCCTTGTGGATAAGGCAAAAGAAATAACAAAATTTTTGATTTTATAAATACAATAAATGGTAAGCTGTAAAAGTGTTTTGTATATTTTTATGTATTGAATGAAGATAAGTTATTATACAAATAAAGTTTTAATAAGATCTTAAAATGTTTTACATTACATATTTGCTTTAATGTTTATTTATTTTGCAATATGTAAGTATTTTCATCTTGACTTTCTTGTACTGATGATTGATTTTCTACTTCTGTTTCTCTTGATGAAGGTGATACAACTTGTATATTAGTAAACAAACTTTTAAACACTATAACTATTGTAATAAAAAATATTAATATTAAAATGGCTGAAAATGATCCGTATCCATACATGAAAGCAAACAAAAAATAAGCACATAAATATCCCACAGTCTGTTTGTGTGCAAGCCATCTTAAATTTACTCGAGGTGGAAGATGATGTGAAATTTGACGAGAATATTGTCCTGTTTTCTTCATCTCATAATAAACTGCTGGAGGTGCTAAAATTTGACGGCTTAATTTCCCAAAAAATCCAGGGCGATAATATGCTTCTGAAAATTCTGTTTCAAACTATAAAAAGAAATTTTTTCTATAATTAAAAAGCTACTAAAAATTTTTTTACTTTACTTTTTGTTATTACCTTTGCTAAAACTAATAATAATAATAATAGAAAAATTTATTTTTTAATAAATCTATTATTAACAATTTAATTGTAAATTATTTTATATATTTCAAATTTCTTTTGAATATTTTTTTAGAAAAATATGAAATTCAGTTTTTTATCTATTATTATTACTTAGAGAAATTCCTTTCAATAATATGTAAACCTTGCAATATAACATTTAGACTTAAAATATTTTATGTTTACAAAAAAATAATCATAAGTAATTATTATCCTAAATCCTTGTTAAGATTAGTAATTAAATGAAAAATTTTTTCTTAAGTGATTTTAGTAATCATATAACACAGAAGCACAGATCTTGATTATAATAATCAAAAAATTGTTATAATTTAATAACTATGATTAAAAATTAGTGGAATTTCAAGTACAAAACCACTTATTTAATCTCAAATATGTATCAATTCCATTTTAAATACTATCACCTAATACAGGGGTCAGCAAACTACGGCCCGCAAGATCAGCTCATCCAGCTCGCTGCCACACTGTGCCACAAATGAGCTAAAATATAATTATTTATATGGAAATATCATAGATTGTAGATAAACTTACTATGTAGAAAAATTAAAATAAGTGTAAGTAAAAATGCCAAAATTGGTCCAATCTAATTTTGGCATCTGACAGTAACATAACTTTTAGGAAAATCCGTGAAATAAAAAATTTGGCGACTTTATGTGGCTTTGGATATCACAGCGCTTTTTGTGTGAATACCTACAATGAAGTTTCTAAGGAAAGCGATTATAAGCTTGCTGCAGAAATTGTGTTTGTGTATTAGGTAATTTTTGTATATTAAGTGTACTATATTGAACAAAATGGTTATGCGGCCCACACTTGTCATTCTCCCAGTTATCTGGTCTGTTGTGAAAAAGTTTGGTGACCCCTAACCTAATACAAGGATAATCATATTCCAGAACTACCCATTAAAAACATGAGAACAGAACAACCTTTATGTGACAGTTAATCCTGACACTCTGCTCCACAAGCTCATTTGAGTAGCATTTGTTGTCCACATATATTTGTATCAAAGATTTTATATTTTATAAATTATTGTTATTATTTGTGAAGATACAAAAAGCAATTATTTGGCAGTACATATATTAAACTCTTTTACACGTTGAATTCTTCCATATCAATCAGAAAATGAGTATCATGCATGTTTTAGATTAGTTAATTAAAAGAAATTATTAAATATGGCGTAAAAAATTAATCCATGTCATATGATATGAAAATTTTGATAAAACTCATTGAAATATACAATGTACTTACCTTTTCATTTAAAAACAAAGATATATGCCATAGTAATCTTACAAGAAATGTTATTTCATAACTTCTAATAGGTTGTAAATCAGGATGACCTTGATAAGAAACTTTGACTTTTCTTAATTTATTCAATATTTGATAACGACCTAGATCAGTTAGTTTTGGTTTCTCATCTTCTACAATAGTATCTGGAGGTAAATTTGTTGAAACTTTCTCAAAAGCTTTCGACTGTGATTGAATATGTTGAGAAGAAAGAGTCTGAGGATGAATCTATAATTTTTTAAATAAAATTAATGTATGTTAAATCCAATTATAATTTGTTTAAAACATTTTTTAAATATTATATATAAAACTAGAAGTATTTTCATATAAGCTAATTAAAAATCAGTAAAGGAAATTATTTATTATTAATTATAGAAAGAAATTATATTTATTTATAAATGCACACCCTCATCAAATGAACAATGTCTACATGAACAGGAATAAGTTTATCAACCAGGTTCCAATTTAACAACTGCTACTTGCTGGATAATAAGTACAGTAATCATTTATTAAAAGTTGTTTAAGCTATCACAGCTTAAACAACTTTTGTAGATGTTAGTCAGTATATATTTTTTTGAAATTAAAGTTTTGTTCCATATCTACAAAGGTTTTTTAAGCTGTAATTAACTGGGTTATCAGGAATTTCAGGTTTGATTCTGAATTCCTGGTATAACAAGAATAGAAAACTCTCATGTTTAAATGCTACCAAACCAAAAATAAATCAGTCGGAGCAAATAAACATTTTGAGTGTAAATTGTAGCCTCATTTTATTACAAATTTCATTGTTTTAGTGAAGATGTTTCCTAATTTTTTTGTCATGAAGCATAGCTTTCTATAAAACAAGCCCTTAGAGTAAGAAATACTGTAAATTAATCAACCAATTAGAGTAATTTTAGGTTATGAATACAATCAGTTGAACATGAATCTGAAAGTAATGTGAATGTATCTCAATTCAGGGATCATAAATCTTGATCAACTGATGTAAATGTTTTATACAAAGGTATTGGTACTAGATTAAAAGTATGCCTATTGCAGACAACATTTTCAAATTTTGTATCTGTCTGTGCAGAGTAGTTTTCATAAGGTTAAATAAATTAAATAAAGACAACTTAAACACACAAGTTATTAATTAGAGACAAAAAAACAGAACATAAGATAAAACAAGATTTGATCTTTTTTTTAAATGCATTAAATGGAAATTACTCTCTAAAAACAGAATGGAATGGATGGAATAGTTCTACAAGTACTTCTTCCATTCATATAATTTTGAAAAATAAGCATGCTCAGTGGATGAAGATTCATCTGGCAAAACTTCACTTTTCAACAATATATGTTTAAAGAATAAATTTAGAAATAGTTGAAAAAATGAATAATAAAATACAGCGTATATCAATATTTAGGATAAAACAGGTACTTATAGATGCTAAAATATCAAATCAAATCAAATGAAACTGTAACCGTAAAAATTAAAAAATATTAATAAATTTATATGATTCTTAAATGGGAAATGAAAAAAATCTTCCTGCCTAGTAAGTATCTAGAGTTCCCATATGATATAATATAAATATGTCATAAAACATAACAGTGTGTAGAAATAACACCTGCTCTAATAAATTACTTAGATTATTCATTTAACTGAAATTTTTAAACATTTTTGTCCATTTTACTAAATACAATTTTTCTATTTTAGAGATAAAAAATATAAAATACTCCAAAAGATCCAGATAATTACTTACACTACAAAACATTTTTACATGTCCAGTACTTATGAAATCAGATAAAATTAAATTTTCAAATAATTAAAAATTAATTAAAGAGTTTAAATTAATCAGCAAAATATTAAATTCATAAAAATTAATCTTTGTTTTCACATGAGAAAGATTTAAAAGTTAAAATGCTAATTTATTAGATTAATAATTATAAAATACAATAACTTTCTTACTTTAAAATATTGCACAAAGCTGATCACTTGAGGTCTTCAAATATTGTTCTAATTTTTTATTATCTGCTTGGCTATAGTCTTCATTTCCTTCAATATCATATGATATTGAAAATAACTGAGTAAAATAAGAGAATAAACCTTTTTTTGTTTCTCCATTCTTATCTAATGTTTTAGCTGAATTATCTTTTGCCTGATTTATTGATATTAACAGCAAATTAATCTGAAATATACAATTTTTGTAATATCAATTTTAAATTTTATATGATAATAAAGAAGCAGCATTATTATTTTTATAAAAAGAAAATTAAAAAATATATAATAATAATGTCATGTTATATATATATAATTTTTCAAGTGAATGCGTATTGTGTATGTATATTCTTTTGTTGATAAACTATTCAAACTATATCAACAATTTAATATGAGGGACATTCCAGAAGATCCTGGAAAGTGTTTATCACTCATAAACAGACTGTTGTATAGGTATTTATAATTAACTGATGTGAGTGTAAATTTGTTGAGACTTGTTTTATTAAATATTCACAACAGTGCTGTATGATACTTATGCATGGAAAAATTCATCAGAACATCTTGTTCCATCACAATAAAGCACCAACTCACTCTGAAAAATCTACCAGGGTAATGTTGCATGAATATTGGTGGGAAATTTTACCACATCCTCCACACAGATTAGCCCCATCAGACTTTTTTATTCCTAAATTTAAAGAAGACATTAAATGCATTTGCTAGTAGTATATAGATCGAGTGCAGTTTTACAGTGTAGTGGCTAGAATCAAAACACTAATTTCTACAAGAAGGGCTTTGAAGGATGGTGACACCTTATGAAAAAATGTTTTAACTTAAACTGAACATATCTTGAAAAATCAAGTGCTAAATTTAATTTGCTATCTTTTCATTTACATTTTCCAGAAATTTTTTGAATGCTGCTCCCATATCAAGACATTGAAAAGTCTTTGGAAAAATAGCATTTCAACTTTTGATTCCAGAAGATAATCTGTAGAAAAAGCACATGTTTCATTTTACTCATTTAATGTCAAAATACAGATGATTTCTTATTGATTGATAATAAATGACAATGACAAGTTCAATATTTTACAAATAGTACATTATATATTTATACCATTAAATATTTATAATGCACATCGATCATGTAATTTTTTTTATTTTAGCTTAACACTATAATACAATTATTAAAATAATAAATAAAATTTGAATTACTTGTTTGCGAACTTCATCTCCAAATAATGGTACAAAATTAAAACCTGGTCCTTCTATTTCTAAAAACTGTTGTCTTAATGTTCCAGCAACAGTCATATCACGAGCAGGGCGTAAAGGAGTACGAACTTCAGTAATGATTGGCCAATTATGAGATGACGTTAAACGTGACAGAGGTTCTTGCAAAGTGCTTTCCACTAATAAATATTCAAAACAGGTCATAACTACTGTTTTCTAAAATATTTTACTGTATTTTAAATACTTCCTCAAAAATTTATTTCTTTTTGAGAATAAAATTACTTTCAGATTTTCAATAATATTTCCTTAACAGTTATCTTAATCTGAATATAAAAATCATTAACTTATAGATTTAGAAAAACACGCAATTTCAGTTTTTATTTCAGAGATCTTAAAATAATCATTATTACTATTAAGATCATCAAAATAATTAAAATGTTCATATATTTTCACAATAACTATTGGCTTCTAACCCTCAAAAAGTCAGTTTTTAATGTAATAAGCTCATACTATGATAACTAGGTATCTATACACTTTAAAACAAAATTTTCAAAAATATATTTGTTTTTCAGCTCTTTAATACTTCTAAATATTATATCATTTACAGCTTAATACTATCATCATATACAGGAAAATGTATACTAAATTTATTGTAGCTACTTAAATAATTTCTAAATTTAATATTTTAATCAAACATCTTTGTGTTTATGTAATTTTTCTTCACACTAAAAATAAATATGACAGTTTCACTAAGAACTTTTTCAAAATGAAATATTTATGAAATTTATATTATGAAAAACCTGATTTATAATTAATTCCCTAAAGAAATTAGTTTGCATAACTAAATTTAATAAATGGCCAAAAGTTTTCCAAATCTTTATGGAACATAACTTTTTAAACTATTCTTTTCAAATATAATATGAGGTCTATCCCAAAAATAAGTGTACTGATTTTTTATTTCAAAATATACAAGAGTTACATCAAACTACAAACAATTTCCTTCAAAGTACAATCCTTGCAAGGTCACACAGTGATTCCAAAGTTTTTTCCACTGGTCGTAGCAGTACCCGAAGTCCTTTTCCATAAGGGTGTTTAGTTTGTCAGTTGCAACTTTTTTGATGTTTTCCACTATCCCAAAATGATAACCTTTTAACTTGGATTTTATCATAGGGAATAGGTAAAAGTCACATGGAACTAGGTCTGGACTGTAAGGAGGTTATGGGCATGTGGAGATTTTTTTCTTGGCCAAAACCTCTCAAATTGATAGTGCTATGTGAGCTGGTGCACTATCGTGGTGTAGCACCCAATCTTCTACAAAGTCCCTATGGACTTGCTTGACTCGTTTTCGAAGTCATTCCAAGACATCTTTGTAGAAGGCCTGATTAACTGTCTGTCCTGAAGGTAAAAATTCTTTGTACACAATTCCACAGCTATCAAAAAAAAAAAAAAAATATGCATCATCTTTACCCTGAATCTTTGTGCCATCTAAACACCATGTTTCTTGATAAGGTGGCATCTCCATAAGCTTTGGTTAAATCTTCAAATGTCTTGGTTGCAGATTTCTTGAGTTTCACATAAAACTTGATAGCATAACGTTGTTTGAGATTTTCCTCCATTTCAAATGTAACGATATGTTAGAACACTATCTTACACAAACAGAGATTGTGCACGTTTGAGTTAACTAATCAACTTGAAACAGGTCTAGATATGCTGTTAAAATATCTAACAATGTGAAAATACCAATTAATGATGAATTAAGCCACACAGTCATTAAATAAAAAATCAGTACACTTACTTTTGGGACAGACCATATAAAATGTGATAGAATTAGTTTATTTTATTCAGATTAATGTATGACTTATAAAAAATTATAATTTTTATATAACAACTATGCTGTCAACTCAATAGTACCATCTTTGAAATTTTGTGGTGATATCCATAGTTATTAAATTTAATTTTTTTTTGTTAGAATGTATTCAAATATATAATTAAAAAAATTGAATAGTCAGATTAGTATTACATTCAGTACATAAGAAGGATGATTATATCCTGAAATTGTCAAATACAAAAACTAATGTTGTATAACAAAAAAATATCAATTTAAATGTAGTCATGTAGTTATTTCTTTTAATTTGATGCAGGAAATTGTGATTAATTTCATAGCAAAATGTTAAACCTACAGTAATTTTGAAAAATACTATAACAACTAGAAATCTCATCTCAGATAGTCATGAGATTAAGCTACTCTGAAATCATTCTGTTATCATTCTTCTTATATTACCTTTGATTAGCGTTTACAGTTTTACATATCTCAAACTCTCTAAATATTCTTTTGATCTTTTATATTTCTTTTTGATACAATCCACATAAATTGCAAAAGCTTTGATAAAATAAGAAATAACAAAGACGACTGTCTTTGTTATTTCTTATTTTATCAAGAAGCATCTATTCTTACGTAATAACGACACTTATTTCTCAGATATACTTCTACCATACACTTTGTGTTATAGTACTATTCTATATTTCAATCTTTCACATTTATCTTCTTTATTGTCTACTAGGCATTTGTGGTTTCAGGTAAATTGTATTAGAACTTTTTTCTCAGCTTTATCTATCTAACTTTTCCAGTACAGTAATACCTTGAGTTATGTAACTAATGCAGACCGTAGACCTTTACGTAACTCAAATTTTACGCAAGTTGAATTTGCAAATTGCTTAAGTGTAACTATGTAATTAATAACTCAATACTGTATTTATTATTTTGTGTGTACTGTACACGTGTAAAAGAATTGTTTACGAGAAAGAGTGCCCGGTACGCTTGCTTACATGCTTACAATTAGACTGAAAAAGTAAAAGATTAGCAGAGCAATAAAGTAATAAATCGGTATAGTGCAAACAAAAGAAGAGAGAGAGAGAGAGAGAGAGAATGAATAAATGAATGAATGTTTGAAATAAAATTTGTAAAATTACATGTTACTGTACTCAGACTTTTTCATGATTTTTGAGATTTACATTTTGCATAACTGAGAATTTATGTAAGTTGCATGCTATGTAACTCAGGATATTACTGTATATGAATTCCTTTGCTGAATCAGTACTTTTTTTTTAATCCCAAAACACCTATCTTCTCAATCTGCTATCTGAAAATATCTCTTCTTTTTGAAGCTTTGATATTTATTTTGCATTTTGCATACCTAAGAGCTTTAGATTCACCATGTATTTAACTGTCTATATATATTTAACTATAACTGAACATTATTATACAATATGTCATTAAACATTGAGATAATTTGCAGACATTACCTATCAAGTCTAAATACTATAATAAATAATATTTCCAGTATTTTTGATAAATGTGACATAATACTGTAGTAAATAGAACTGTCATTTCTCTACTACAATATTACCTCTTATATTAACACATTTTTCTAATAGAAATTAGATAAAATTTATTTGCACTTGGATGTAGGCATAAGACATAGAAACAATATAAGACAAATTCTAAATTTTCTGTAAATTATGAACATTCTTACAGACATAGAACATTCTTAACATAAAAAGAAAAATTCAGGTTTTCTTTTTATGTTAGAAGAATATTTATCTTATTTAATAAATGCATTGACTATAAATATATACTTATATAATTAATTGCTACACATTAAATAAAGTTAGGTTTATAATGACAACAATTATTATTATAGCAAAAATAAATTAAATTATATTACCTTCTTCAATCATTGAACTTAAACCTGGTTGAGAGAAGACCTGTTAATTAAAATTTATAAATTCATATAAAATATCCAATATAACAGATTATTTATAAAATCAAAAAATAACTTCTAATACAATAATTTATTTTTAATATTATTTTTCAGACACTTTAAAAATTTTCCCATTCAGGCTTAAAAGTCATAAGAATAAAAATGATATTGAAAAAAGAAAGAATAAAAATCTAATGAGCTAATAAGATAATGTAATCCTATCTTAATATATAGTAACAGAGTAAAATGCACTATGTAAGTTATATCTTCAATTACTTAATATAATATAAAATTATATTAAATACTTCAATGACTTAATAATAAACAAAATTTAATCAGTTAATCAATTAAATATTTGGTTCAAACATAGCCAACAACAGATTTATCATATACTAACCTGTTTATTCAACAATTAAACTTAGCAATACACAAAAGATCAGTATGCATTTTGATGATAAAAAATTGTCGTCTCCCTCAGATGGTTTCAACTCCACAGCCCTTACAACTTTTAAAACCAGCTGAGGAAAACAATATTGTTTTTCGTTGTCAAAATGCATATTGTTCTTTTGCATATTGCTAGGTTTAATTGTTTAATTGTTGAATAAACATTGGCTAGTATATGATAAATCTGTTGTTTGTTGTGTTTGAACTAAATTTTTCATTGATTATCTAAAATACGGATAAAAGGCATTTGATTTATGAAGAGATATCATACTATATGAAAATTTAATCAAATTTAGCATTCATAATTACATTATCATTCAGTATTACCTTTGTAACACGAAACAACATGTAAGCATTTTTTGGAGAAGTCAATTCCATACGAAGAAATCGTGGTAATAATTGTTGAAATATCGTTGTATAAAATAATAAATTTTCTGAAATAAATTTTTGCCTAAAGTAAAACAAAATAATAATCTAAACATTTGCAAATGAAATAAAAATTAACAATAGTTAATTATAAGAGTATTTCAGAAATAGATAAATTATTATTTCTATTACATTATATTAATGTTAATGTAAGAGAGAAGTCTATCACATATTCTTAATAAGATTATCATAACAAACATTTAATGATTCTAAATTAATCATATAAAGAAAAAAAATATTAATAAAAATAATAACACACTCCATTTATATTTTATTTATATGTTAATTCTTAATCAAAAATTTCTGAAATTGTAAAAACTTTATTTCAGTACAGTAGAGCATCGATTATCCGACCCCCGATTAACCGACCGCGTTCTAGTCGGCAAATTCAAATGTCCGCTAGTGATGTGGCACACAATATTTGGTTATGTCTTGGCTACTTTAATATTATTTTTGTTAAATTTTTGCATGTTTTAGCTGGCAGCACTGGCTCGACCATGAAAGGGAGGCTAGTATTTAAACCAGGCCTAATACACTATACTAATAACGTATTTTTTTCATACTTTTCGGTTATCCGACCAACCCCAGTCCCCAATTGAGTCGGATAATCGATGCTCTACTGTAGTTTATTCAATTCATTAAATTCCTTTGTATTGCATTTTAAGCATAAGGTTAACATAAAATGTGCTATGTGATACATTTTATATTAAAAAATAAAGAAATTTATATAAAATTATTATTATTATTATTATTATGTTGAAATTATCAATTTAATCACATCCAAACAATCAGTAATCAGAAAATGAACATGACAACAGAAGGCTGGAACTTATTTCAATATTTAACTGTAACAATTAGAGCACTTTTTCAGCAAAGAATTAGTTATTTGACAAATATTTTCAACTCAAGCCTGCCTCAGATCAAATTGAGTTGAAAATGTTTATCAGATAACCAATCCTTTGCTGGATAAGTGCTCTAGTTATTACAGTTAATTATTAATCAGAAAATATGTATTTATAATTAACCATAAATGTTAATGTGTCAGATAAAAACAATAAAACAACTCTTTATTATTTCACTCAACCATTTCAAAAATGTTTTTAGCATAGTGATGGAAAATTAAAAAAATGAGTCAGAATTTTTATTTATCATGCAAAAACAATAAATACATAATTACAGCTGTTATATATAATAAAATTGATAAAATAAAAATAACTTTTGTCTTATATTTTGTTGTCTTATACAATAATTCAATATGAACACAAAGCATATAATAAATTTTGTGTTATGATGAATAATAAAATAAAAAAAATAAATATGTACTATAAAAATTATACATATAAACCAGATTTTAGTAATAAAAAAATTTAAATATTTACCATCTTGCATTAGGAGGTTGTCCTTGTTCTTCTTCTTTAGTCAAATGTTTGTCACCACTTAAGTTAGTATATCTCCAAGGCTGAATATAACTTAACCAAGTTTCTAATGGCTATAAATAAAAATAAAAATTTAACTTAGAATTTTATATATAAAAGATTCATCTAAAGCAGGGCTGGCCAACCCGCGGCCCGTCATGTTAAATTGTGTGGCCTGCTAAGCAATATTATATATCTATTAAAACGTTTGTTTCCCATTATGTGTATACTAAAACAATTAAATGAAAATTTGCATGTGTCATTGTTACAATGCACAAGTGCAAGTATGAACTCTTGGTATAACAATAAAATCTTATTCATTTTGTATTTGTTTTATTTTTTAAAAACATGTTTACCTAAATTGTGGCCCACCGTAATGTTACGCATGATCAAAGTGGCCCACGAAACAATTTGGGTTGGCCAGGCCTGATCTAAAGTACGTCAGTGCTTATAAAAATCCAAACCATTATACAAGATTCTATAAAGATTTTATGAAAACCCTGTGTGTACAATAATCTATTTTTGAAGAAGAAATCAAATTTTGTAAATTGACTAAAAAGTAGCTTTTATTTATCATAAGCAATATTGATTCACTTCTAGATTCTTGACATTTTTCTATTACATTTATATAAGTAGGCTGATTATATATTTTGATAAACATATACTTACCAAACGAAATGATGCATCCAATGGCCATTTATCAAATGTATGACGAAGAAATGTGTACAATCTTTTCTGTACAAACTGTTGTAAAACTGTGCTATAAAAAATTTCCAATATCAAAATAATAAATCAATGTTTTGTATCTTTTATATATATATATATATATATATATATAAAATAAATCTGTATGAAATTATAATGTATTCTTGCTAATCCAAACCAATGTTGTTTTATGCTAAATATTCCAGTTAAAAATAATAACCACCAATTTTACACCAGGACATCAAGGCTGTTGTCAATAACCTTGTTCAAGATAGAATAAGATTATTTATATAAGAGAGGTCCATCCAGCAGTTTTTATTGACCACCTGACAGAACATAGAACTTTAAATATAAAATAAATTTACCACTTAAGAAATATTTCCTTTCCATATAGTAAATTTATACAGACTTAAGTACATACAAATTTATTGTTTGTACTATTTCTTTTTTCTCTCTTTTTTTTTAAATATTTAAAAACTTTTTTCTAATTGCAAGTTATCTTTGATAATATGATAACAGGCAGTAAGAATCAAAAAAGTTAATATATATAATTTCCCCAAAATATAATATGAAAAATCCAGATTTTAACTTTCATTTGGAAAAATATAATGTGTGAGATCGTAATCAGGGTCACCTACCTAAGTTCGGGAAGAACTAGGGTAACATTTAATCAACACCTGTTGGTGAAACAGTTTTTCAGAATGTCAAATCCCAATTTAAGGGGGATGATTACCTTGCGGTTCCAAAGTGGTAGGAAGGACTTAAAAAATTAATGTGAAGATTAGATCAAGTTCGCGTAAACCCAATCTGTCAGGATTTCCTTTGACGCCAGGTGATCAGTTTTATTGTACACAGTATCACCACGCATATTAATCTATCTTAAATAGGGCTATGGTATTTGCATATGAGAGTGTGAGATAAATGACTTATCTAAGTCCAATTTAAATAAACAAACGATTATATTTATTGGAACTTAACTAAAAATGATTACAAATTATATACAAAGTAATTAAAACAAATGAATTTCAAGTAATATTCGAGAATAAATTGCATGGAGATCAACTAATAACTAACAATCTAAAAATAACTTATTTCGCACTATATCTATCAAACAAACACATAAAGTCGTCAGATGTGTTGTTTGACAAACAAACAACACATTTTGACAACTGATTTTGACAACTGTGAAAGATTGAGGTTATGTGTAATGTTGCGCAGGTGCCGCTAGGGGTGCGATGGTGCCTTCAAGTTTACATTTCAAGCAATCTCTTATGGGGGATAGACAAAACTATAATGAAGTAATTTATATGAAAGGTAAAAAAATGAATACACTTTTGTAAATTGACCACAAAAAAATTGTACTGTATCTTATGAAACCGAATAAATTGATTCTTGTTTCGATGCATCAGGGCAACTAGGAATGGATACACGGTCAATGCTTTAGCCACCCCTGGCCTGACATATAATGCATAATATACTTTTCAAATACTTTTTTGTAAAAAGAAATTAAATTTAACCATCATGTTCAAATGTAATGTTTATTTCTTTTCTTGTAATAAAAGAAATTTTGTATGATATATTTTCCTTTCGATCATAATTAGAACTTTTTTTATTATTGAAAATAAAATATAAACTATTACTATACTTTACATCTTGTATACCACCTTTGTACAAAAACAGAAAATAAATTTTACATCTTTATGTTTCATATAATATTTTGTTGTTATAATTATGTTTTTAAAAGATTTAATTTGCACTACATAAATAATTACCATTTCAATATTTCCATTCCATTCATTTGTTCATAAGCATATCCACTAGTTGAATTAATTGGTCTAGCACTGTTAGCAAAATAATGAAGATATTTAATGAAATTTCTAACCATTTGCATATGATCATGAGATGGTATAGGATGCTCCTAAATAAAGAACAGAATATTTTTCTTGAAAACAAAAGTTAAATAAAAGAATAATTTATTTATCTATTATTGAAGTTAAAATATTTCAATTCTGAGTATTTTGAATTTATAGAGTGTAACACATTTTATAAGTAAATGTTAAATTTTTAATGTAAAAAATTAAATTTCGTAACTAATATATTAACTGAAATAATTTTTCAATTAATTGGAAATTTAAAAAAAATATATATAAAGTAAAACAGAAAAACAAATTTATAAATAAAAAATATTTAAACTATAGTTAAATATTTTTGACTAATATTACTATTAATATTTTTGAAATAATATAAACTTAACTTACAACAAATAATGATGAAACAGGAGTAGTTGTATCTGGAGACCAAGATACCGAATCAGTCATCTATCAAAAATTATTATATATTTCAAATGTAATTATTTCAGCCAATAAAATTTACTGAATAAAAAATAAGATACATTGATAATTATTTCAAATTTTAAACATTTAAGAATATTACATACAAATTTTAAAAACTATTTAATAGCAGTTTATTTTTAAATTTTTTAATAACTGAAAATTGTTTTTTTTCTCATAGTAAATATATTAAATATACAGTCGACTCTGTATAAGTCAACACCCCAAGGAGAAGTGAAAATGTGTCGAGTTATCCGATGTGACGACTAAAGCAAAGTTGAAAAAAAACCACAAAACTACAGTTAGGACAATACAGTAGTGTGTTATACAGCAGTATAGGCTTACAATACATTGTGTCCTCCATTTACAATTACTCTGTAGATGAAAAACTGAAAAATGCGTTTAGTGTTGTTTGTTTTGAGCACTTAACTGTCTCGACTTTCTTTTTCAGCAATCATGAATGCCTTGAAAACATCATCTTCGCAGTTGTCAATTGTTGGCAAGTAACTTCTAAGGATTCTTAATGCCTCTAGCATGAGAAAATGCAAAATTGGATTCTGGTGTGACATTGATGTAGATTGTATATTTTTTTTTGTTTATCTGTTATTATTTTATACATAAAAATGCATAAAATGTTAAGACATTTTTATTAATATGTATATATATATTATTATATTATTAAATATATTAATTATGTATTAATAAATAAATCAACTCCCCTCCTGAAAAAAAATAAGTTCACACCACACGTGCAGAGTGAATTCATTTTTTCAGGAGGGGGTGACGATTTATCAGTGTGTGGGACAGCAGAAGTATGTCGACTTATGCAGTGGTGACGAGTTAAACAGTGTCAAGTAAACCGGAGTTTTTTAACATTAATGCCTATGTAAGTCGGCCAGGACCACAGAAAACTGACTACTTAACCAAAGGTGTCGAGTTATCCGGGTGTCAACTTATGCGGACACGACTGTATAACTGTAAAAATTATTTTTCATTTTGCAATGTATATAAAATAAAAATACAAATTTAATATATATAAAAATCCATAAAATAATATGGATATAAATAGCCACTGATAACATATATTGTTAGTGTTAGAAAATGTATTAAGCATTTAATGTGTATTATTTATGTATGTTAAATGATTATTATTTATATTAAAATTATAATTTTTTTAAAAATAACATTCATTTAACATACTGCAGCTAACTTTATATGAGCTGCTCACTTGTCAAATTGATTAACTCCTCAAAACAAAAAGTAGAGAAATTGATGTAAATTATTTTTTTAAATTTAAATAAGCATTGTAGAATTTATTTTTGTGTGTCATTACTAAGCAGATAAAACAGATAAAGCAATATTTGAATCCAACCATAAGTTGCATACTGAAACCATGAAATGAATGTGTACCATACTATTTCCAGTTATTATGCAAAAGTAATTAAGCAATAAAGAAGAATAAAGTAGAAATTTTTGAATAAAGTGGAATTAAGGAACTTTGTCACAGTTGCCATAATTTTTCCTTGCAGCCCACTCAACTTGTTGGCAAGATAATAAATTTTCTGAGGGCTGTAGCAGTGTAGTGGCGCCTGTGTCTAAATATGACAAAAATAGAGACTTTTTGTCACTTTAATATATCCATATGAAAATACAATATACAAATCTTGTTTACCATATTTCAGTTCTTATTTATATTTTTCAATTTATAATTATTTTTTTCTATTAAACTTACATTATTTGTGTGCACCCTCAGTATCATTTTTAAATATATTAAATCTTCATAAGGTATGAAGATAAAGTTATCATTTCCTTTTAGAAAAATTGCAGTTTTTTGTATTTATTGTTAAATAGAAATTTACCGTTCTTGTCAAATAAAATATTTACTTTTAAATTTTTATTTTGGATAATTTGGTATTTTTTATTTGCTCAATTAAATAGCAAAAAAGTAGCAACCTTTTAAAATTTTGGTAGAAAAAAGTGACTTTTCATTCCAAACAGTTGGCAACATAGCTCTTATATCTGATATATTGCTGTAGATTTGAATAAACCAAATTTCTAATTAAGTGTATTTCATTGTATCTTAAGATAATGCCAAGACACCAGTTATAGCAGCTCTTTGATTATGTGAGTTTTCTGATGAAGAGTTTGTGGTGAAGTTTGAAATTTGCACTGTGTGAGTACCTCAATACTATGGTCAGTAACAAGAAGTCCACTCTGAATACACAAATTGTAAGTACAAAAGATTGCAAGGGCAATAGTAGTAGCAGCAATCAAAGAACCTTGGTGTTTACTGAGTCCAGAAGTATAAACCTTCAAGATGGCAATGGTTTCCATATTCTGTTCTGTAGGAATACTCTTGAACATTCTCCATCATAAAGGGTTTTGAAAGTGGATGAAGTATAATTTAAAACTATCTCTGAGCAAAAACTTGCCTAGTGAAAGCACCTTGTGCTGGATTCTTCCTAAAGATGGAAACAAAGATTTAGACACTACTGCACAAACATGTCAAGTGCTGACATTCTGCTGATGCTATATGAATTGGTCAATGTGAAAGTTGCAAATACATTGGTTGTGTGTCTTGAACATATGAACCATCCTGTCTAGTGTGATTGCAGATTTAGAGAAGTACAACAGTGATATCACTGTCAAAGAAGTGTTTGCATCTCTTAAACTTTTGTTATTAAATTAGACACTTTTGTTGGATTTTTGGCAGATTTGGATTTATGACACTCTGTATATGAATGTTGTTGCTTTGAAACTCATGCCAGTGCATAAAAGAATGTTTCACATGACATTTTGGGCACATATTACACATTTAGTTGCAGAAGAGGTGTGCACTAAGAACAGCATCTTGAACCATTTCATCTTGGGGATGAAGGCAGCAAAACAGAAGGCATTTTTTGCACATAGATTGCAAAGAATCACTCCATAACACTGCCATCTGTAACAGTTATTACTCAATGGACATGGCTAGATGCAGTTTCGTACTACTGTAAGAGGTGGGATGCTATAGTGACATGAATTAGAGAAAATTAGACTATGAAAAAAGCAGTATTGAAAAAGCTCAGCAAGTTACTTGATCAGTCCCAACTTGAAGAACAGCTATATGCAGTTGCAAGCCAAGCTGAAGTCTCATTGACCTTAATCAAGAAAAACTGGAGTCACAGCCTGGATCCAAATCCAGTGTTGTAGGAAGTGATATTTGGTGAATTCTTGAAGGCATTCAGAACTGTTGGTACCACTCAGTATGGGTTTGAAGTTCCAACTTTATCAACTTGGAAAATCCATCATAACAGTTCTGGAAAGAGCTTGAAGATCCAAATCATAACCAAGCAATGGACAGCATACCTTCTCAATTATTCAGATTCTCCAAGAAAGAGGTACCAAAGGAAGAGATAGCATACTTCAATGCTTTGATGCAATGAATGCAACGATGAAAACAGAGCAGTGTGCAATGATATAATAAATTTCTGGAAATGCTCTATCAGAGAAATGATGATTTTAAGTCAGCTGGCATTAAAAGTTCTGTCAGTTCCTGCTTTTTGAGAGGAGAGAAGTTTTTCTACCTTAAACTATCTTCTCACACCAAAGATATCATCATTCACCAAGGAAAATTTGGACATTCATATTTGCCTCCTGTTTAACTTGGCTGATAATCTATTGGACTCAGATGAAGTACAGTAAAAGTAGTTTTGAGAATCATGTAAATTAATAAAAATGCAAAGAAAATTGTGTGCTGAAAGCAACTGTAATTTAAAAAATAATAAATTAGGCAGAACAAAGCAGAAAATTTCTGTCATAAAGCAAAGTAAAAAAATTTTTATTTTTTAAGGCAAATTTTTTTTTTTTAAATAAAGCAATTGTGAGTTGTCTTAGTCATTACATTAAAGCCATGCTTTAATGTAAAATTGGTTGTATGAAGATATATAATAATAATAATAATAATAATATACTAATGGAGTTAATCAATGTAGCCAGTGAACAGCTATGTAAAAAAATTATAATTTCTGTTCTCTATTGTTAATACGAACTAATACTGTATTAAACTATATGATGTATATACGTGTATAATAAAGTATGTATATATATATATATATATATAATAAAAAATTATAATTTCATTCATGTTTAAAGTTACCTACAGTATGTTAAATAATACAAGAAGCTATGTTGCTAGTTTATATTGATGATATTGCTGGTGGCATCATGATGTGTTATTAGTCAGTAAAGAATTGTAATGATAGCTTCACTTTTGACCAAATTATTTAGTATGTAATAATCACAAAATAAAACAGTAGTTTATATAATATGAAACAATTTTTTTGATTTTTTTCATAATAAAAAGTATTCTTTAAAATGATAAGACTTGTTCTTTCTTCAATTTATAAATTTATCAGATTATTTTACTCAAATAATCCAGAAAATTGTACATAAATTATAAACAGATTTAAAAATAAAGACAATGCTGATTCAATATAGCACTTTTTCTTTAACTTCTTTAACATGTAAAACATTATTCTTTATAACATTTATCTTACTTTTCTTTTTTGAAAATAATCAGAAACATGATTCTTATTATTCCTATGCATACTAATACAGTTTCAGATTAAAAAAGCTAACTAATATTTAACGGCAACTGTACACAGAATTAAACTATTGCACAAAATAATCATATTTTAAAGTTTAAATGAATTTAAATTAACAAAAATTTCTAATAATATATTACCCTGTTTCCCCAAAAATAAGACAGTGTCTTATATTAATTTTTACTCCAAAGATGTGCTAGGTCTTATTTTCAGGAGATGTCTTATGGCGGCTTCCGGCCACCAACGGGAGCTCACCACAGCACAGCAGGGATAGCGTACAGTATGGCGGCAAGCAACGGGCCTCTCAATGCCTTGCCTGCACATTTACAAGTGACGGCCACGGAAGGGAACATCGGGGTTGGTGGTAAGTGATGGTCTTCATGTCCTGCATGCAGCTGCTCTGCAACGAACGGTGAGGGTAGGGAACAACAGCGGCGGGCTAAAATAATCACAGTTGCATGCTCTGGTGTTCTGTTCAGTGGGCATGCTTCCAAATAAAAACTTTGCTAGGTCTTACTTTTGGGAGAGGCCTCATATTTAGCAATTCATCAAAACCTCTGCTAGGTCTTATTCTCAAGGGATGTCTTATTTATAGGGAAGCACAGTAGTATGCTGATAGTGTGCTTCAGTATTATTCTCATTTTTTGTTTTTTTTCAAACAAATAAAAATAAACAATTGCATTAGATATTTAATAAATATTCAATAATATTTACCAAATTTGGACTGAAACAACTTCTGTATGATTCAACTGAACCATGATTCAACCAAAATTCAGTTAGTACTAAAACTAATGTTTCTGATCTCCAAATTTCAAAATGTTCACTGTCCACAGTAGTTCCAGGATTTGGTTTAGATGAACTTGGTGAAGTTGTTATTTTTAATAAAGTTGGACTTTGTTTCAGAAGAGAATGATGATAAGGAGGTGAAGAAGAATGATGACTATGGGGAATGCCTGATGTGCTGAATCCCTTTCTACAAAAAGTAAAAGAAGTTTCAATACCATACGATAATCAATGTAATGTACAGTACATTTTATATTCATCATCTTTTATAAATTATACACTAGAGCTGGTAACAAAAATATAAAGTATCATCATGTATTAAACTTTTCTGAAATATATACTTTATATCAAAATAGGCATGTGTTTTAATTTTTAAAAAAATTGATATATGCATTTGCCTTAAACAGATCTAAAAAATAAATAATATAATAAAATAAATTGTTAATATTTACAAAAATGCTGCCTTTTTTGTTAAATACATATGCAAATAAAACAAAAAGAAATATTGTGTTTGATGTACTGGAAACAAATACAGAATATATTACAAGTGCAAAACTAAAGTCAAATGTGAGACCAGAACAAAGACTTGCAGTGATTGAAAACAGTAAATATCCTGTGGGTGTGAGAATGTGAAACAGATACTGGTGGGTTACTGTTCAAATGAAAATAACTGGATAAAAATTGATATTTCAACAACTGGTTAGTTGAAGTATAAACCAGAAATAAAAGACTAATATTTGACCTTAATAAAAACTTTTAAACAAGTTTTTACAGTTAATTAAAAATTATTATTATTATTAGAAATTATTTATATTAATGATAGCAATATGATTTTTATTTTTAAACATTTTTTAATATAATTGAATGTGTATTTTTAAAATTCATTATTTAATTAAAAAAATGCTGACATACCCTGAATATTGTGAAAGGGGAAATTTATGCTGTAATGTAGGAGTAAAAGAAAATGGAAAGGTCACATTATCTCCAACTGGCAAAAAAGCATGTAAATAATCTTCAAGAAGACAAGAGTAGAGAGCTTCTGATGGATGAACTAAAATATGCTTTATAAATTTAACAGAAAAAAATGATTATATATTATTATAAAGTTGTAAAATATATAGCAAAATTCTTCAATTAAAGATTTAAATTTCAACATTTTATTTTAACATTACAAATTATTTTTCTATAAACTTCATTGTATTAAATTTCTAAAATACAAATTAAAATGTTACAAACAATAATAAAAATATCTAAATTTAATTTGTTAATTTCAAATAAAAGTAATTATTGTAAAAATTTCAAATAAATAAAATAGTTTTTAACAAATCCAGAGATTACACTTTATACTGTTTTATTATTTGTGATATTCACAGAAAATGTAAAAAAATTTATTTTATTTTGTTAATAATAAAAAGATACTATAACAATTATACTATAATTATACACCAAAACAACTGAAGAGGTCCAGACTAAAAAGGAACTATAAATACCCACAATCTCCTTTTATCAGGAAAAGAAAAAAACTAGATATCTTAAATTATGTAATGTTTATTGTTATGTTCGGTTTAGTGGGTTATACTCAGTTGACACCAGTGGCTATGTTCTGTGCCAGACCAGAGTCAAGGCATAGCAACCAAAACAAAACTAAAATTAAATAAATTTGTCAGTGTCAGTATTCAAGAATTTCCTAACAATATGACAGGTATTCAATATAGTAGCCTTCTTTAGTGTGATGTATGTGTTTCTATTCAATTGTAATGTGCCTGGGTTTTTCTGTAGTGTGTGTGGTATGACACCTGTAGAGGAGACACAGGTACAGTACAATAAGCACCTTATCCATCCTCCACAGATGCCTTATTTCCTGGGTGAGTTCTGCGTACTTGATGATTTTTTCAGTGCACATATTTTGTATATTGTGAATGTTTGGAATGGATATGTCTATAATGTATGTTATTTTATTGTGTTTGTCAATGAATGTGATGTCTGGTCTGTTGTGGTAAACTGTTTTATCTATGATTATAGCTCTGTCGTAGTACATTTTGTGCGTGTTGTTTTCCATTACTGTCTGTGGAATATATTTGTAGTGTGGTTCGTGCATGTCTAATTATTTGTGTTTGTTTGCAAGCTCTTGGTGTATTATATTTGCTACTTGATTATGTCTGTGTAAATAAGCTGTCTGTGCCAAGAGCTTGCAACCAGAAGTGATGTGTTGTATAGTTTCTGGCATGATGTGACATTTTCTGCATGTGTCATTTGTGAGTGTTGTATCTTTGAGTATGTATTTTCTGTAGTTTTTAGTATTTATCACCTGATCCTGTATGGCAATCATGAATCCTTCCATCTCCCCAAAGAGGCATCCCTGAGCTAACCAGCTGTTTGATGCAGTTTGTCAATAAAATCCTGGGCCAGGTTGTAGGGATGCCTGCCATGTAGTGCCTTTTGAATCCACAATTGCTTAATGGTGTCTACGCTTTTTATATGTTGTGTTGTGTCCATATGTTTTGAGTGTAAATTTAATGGTGTTATTTGAGTCTGCTAGAGTTACTGCTTTATGTAACTGTGATGTTTCTTGTTTTTTGTGGAAAAACTCTCTCAGTGTTCGTATTTGTTTGTAGTGAAGATTAACTATGTCAATCAGGCTATGTCCGCCATCTTTATGTAGAAGGGTTAATCTTTCTGTGGCAGATTTAGGATTATGTTGTTTATGCTTAGTAAGTATTGTTCTCGTTTTCCTTTGAAGTTGCTCAAGAGTCCAATGTGTAACTCCAAAAGAATAAGTGAGTACTGGGACAACATATGTGTTTATTGCTTTAACTGTGTATTTTACATTTAACTGTATTCTGAGAATAGCATTTAACCTACTTTGGCATTCTTTAATTAATCTTTACTTTATTTGTAAATGTTCTGTTAGTTTGGCCTATTGGAATCCTAAATACTTGTTGAATGCTTATGAAAGAAGGCGAGTTCAACATCATCTCTGTGTGCAAAATCTTTCTTTGGGACTTCTTTTTCTATGTGAAGTGTTATTATTATTACAGGTATTATTATTATTAGTATATTACAGACTGCACTCCAGTGATATTTCAGTATATATTTCTATAGACTTTAGCAAAGATAACACAATCCAATAAAAAAATAAGTTTTTCCCCACAATGGAAATGTAACATCATTTTTTCAGTTAGGAGGTTGTTGTTCTCAACCTCCTAACTGAAAAAATACATAATTGAATACTTTTCTTCTTTCTGCTTTTTAAGAAAGCTAACTTTGTTGAAAACTCCTTTGTTGACATTTTTTAAAAATGTTTTTGACTCCTTTGAGTCAACATCAGCTGAAAAAACAGTTACAAACTTCCAGAACATTCAATAGAGAATTTAAATACACCAAGAATTTAAATACAAAAAGGACAAGTTTTTACATTTTAGTCTATTTTTATTGTTCTCCTACATGCTTTTTGTAAATACAAAAAGCATGTAGGAGAACAATAAAAATAGACTAAAATGTAAATTTTAAAAACTTTTTATGATAAATTCATTCTTTCCTATTAACTAACAGAGAGGTCTACTCTGGCCAATACCAATTTCCAGCAATCATTAAGAATCACCACATCATCTGTGTGTCTCACCTTCAGATGTGTAGATAGATAATGAATGTACACTTGCCCCAATACCTTTATTGATGATCTTTGTAAAAGTTTAAATATCTTGTTCTTTTTATATTTAAATTCTCAGTTCCATTTGATGTTATGGAATTTTTAACAGTTTTTTGGCTGATGCTGACTTGGAGTCAAAAATGTTTTCTTTTAATTTTATAGTTTTCAACAAAGTTGGCTTCCTTAACAAGCAGAAAGTAATCAATATCATGCCAAGTTTTATAAACTATGATGATATATAGTTGGGTTTTATTAATTTATATTATATTAATTTCATTTATTGTGATAAATGTAATAATAAATTTAATACTAATAAATTACAAATTTGTTTATTTCCATATAATTTCTTTTCATAAAATTTTATAAAAAATGAATTACGTAGAACATATAAAGATTTCTCAAAGCATAGTTGTTATAAAATTTACAAACAAAAAATGACATATAAAATTTATTATTAGGTTCACTTTTAAATAATTTGGCTTTACAAAAATAAAAAAATTCAAGAAAATTTAAAATAATTATCATTGTAATGCATTGTATTTTTATGCCAGTGAAATAAATAATTAAGACAACAAACATTTAATCATTTGAATCATTACAGATATAGATAATTCAAACTAGTTTACAATTAAACTTTCATAAAAATCAATATAATTATATAAAAAAATTTTCAATAATAATTTATATGTTTTATATGTTATTTCTGAAATTTAATAAATAATTTAAAAAGTTAGATAAAATTTTACCTGTTGTTGTTGAGGGTTGATGATAAAGTAAGCAAAATGAAAAAAATAATATTCAAATGGATCTAAAAATAATTTGTTAAGTTAATCATGTTTATACTTTAGTGATAAAGAATGTGATTAATATAAAAAAATTATTAAAATTTTTTGTTCAAATTCAAAATATCATTCCCAGTTAGCCAATCAGCATCTCACAAACAGCTTTAACAAATTATATGCAAATTTCAAAGATTTGACCAAAGGTCTTCATTAAATGTTATACAGTACTTTTTTTAATGAATATTTATTATTATTTTTTTTATTACTGTTAAAATTTTGAAATAATTATTTTGTATTTTATTTATTTCTCTTATTTGAAAGTTCTTATATATACTTTTTACAACACTTAAAACTTGTGTAGAATATGTCATCATATTAATTAAGTTAAATAAAATTTGATAATATGTATTTATTTTTGTGTACTTAAATAATATGGTGTGGCTCTTTACAATACATGAAAAATTGGCATGTGGCTCTGATTGACCTCATGTGTGCCCACCCAATATATACCATGCTGGAGTAAAAGCTTAAAGTCAGCTGAGAATCATGGAGGACCTTGGAAATGCTATCTCCAGTCAGCACAGTTATTTCTAAATTAATTAATTGATCTGGAAGCAAATATCAGATGAAGGTCTGTATAGCATAACTGGCAATGCATCTGCACAGTAAGCAGGAGATGTAGGTTTGAGTCCTATTCTTGGCTGGTCTTTTCTTTCAGAATATTCTAAATTAAATTTATCTATTATTTCTAATCATTAAATTTAACATAAGATGGCAGCTTAACTGCTTACCTTTAGCCAAATATCTTATTAATTTATTAGCCTTATTGTATCTGATAAAATACAGTTGTTTATTTGGTACAAAATAAATTACTTAATTTTGTTATTACATGGGAATCATTTTATACTCATCCTATTATTATAAGATTATTACAGAAGGCATCAGTTATGCTCAAAAATGTCAAAAATCTAAAACTGCTTCCTGAACTATTTCTCATAAATTACAGTAATCAAGAATTTTTGATTATCGTATATTTCCGCAGATAAGATGATAGTTCAGTCATAAAACAAGGCCTCCAAAATCTGGGGTCGTCTTATAGGACATCCAAAAAACATTAGATTGAAATCTATATAAATTAAAACCATTATAAAAAAATGGGCAAACCGTAATTATTTACTAGTAGAGAGTAGGGCATGTCCACAAAATAGAATAACCCATACGATGTTTTTGTGAATAGTCAAGGTCATTACCAAATGCCTGAATCAGTGCAGATGTTTGCAACAATTGCAAGGCAGAAAATAAAATTTGTTCATTAGAAAAATTACGAATAGGACGTAATTCCATATACGCTATACAGTATTATTATCCAGATGATGATTGCTGATCTAAACCAAATTCATAGGCCATTGATAGTTTGGGGATTGTCTTATAGGACAGATATATGCTAAAACTATAAAACTTTGGCAAAAATTTATACCTCGACTTATCTGCAGAAATATACAGTATATTGCATATATAGTAAAAATAAATCTTTATCACAGAGTGAATATTTAACTTACTATTTGCTCAAAATCATGTGTAAAAATACTGTTTTGTTTATTGTAAGATAAAATTTAACTCTTTCTTGACCGGGGTACCAATCTGTAGCACCCCCAATCATTAAGCAAATAGGCCAGGGTGCCAATTCATCAAAACCCTGTTAAAAATCAATTTTTATAAAATTTATCAACAACAGATGTCAGCACTTGACGGCATCATCTTGTTTATTGTCTGTTTCACATATTTTAGTCCAGGTGGTGTTTTGTTGACTTAAAAAATTTTAATTAATGCTGTTTTTTCTTAATTTTTCATTTCCTAATAATTTTTTATTTCATTTTTAGCATATTTATGCATTATTATTATTATAATAAGTTCATTCATGCTATAATAAGTTTATTTAGCTATAATAAGTCAACGTGTTATAAATATTCAAATTGTGACCTTCAGTTCTGACATTTTTTTATTTTTTATTTTTATCTAAAACATGAGCAAATGTTACATCTATTATTACTGGTAATTATATTTTTATTACAAAAATTTATATTCTTGTTCGATTTGAAGTGAATAAAGTATATCAGTTCATTATATTAGTTGATAGCAGAATAAAGTTTGATTTCAAACAAATGTTTGATATAATGTGTGATAATTTCACAACGAATAAACGTGCCTGCATAAGTGTTATATCCAGTTGTAGAAAACAATATCATACATCTTTCTGGCTCAGTGCCAGCAAAAACTAGGTAACTAGACAATGTTAATTTTGACAAAAAGTTACAAATTATCAAGTTTAAACGTCAGTTCTGATATATATTATTTTTTTTCTTATAAATTTTTCTAATAAAATGTATTGAAAAATATTGTATTTAAAACTAAAGATATTGATAAATGTACGTGATTTTTTTCATATGAATATAATGATAATTTGATTTTTGGTGAATTTTTAAAATAATATTGCCTTGAACTTGACTGACCTATATTGCCTTCGACCATTTTACAAAATAAATGTAAACAAGGGGATTGTAGTTTAGGCGTCAAGAAAGAGTTAATAAATCACAGAAAAAGTTAAATTCAAGAAACCTAAACAAATCACAAAGTATAAATCCTATTACATAAATTTCACGTCCATTCAAAAAAAGAAACCAAAACTTAAATAGAAAATAAATGTATTTTGGTCTTGAGTAAGATTCACACCAATATTCTTTGTAAAATGCAGGATGCTCTTAGATTACCATGTCTTTCACCGAAATTTTAATTTCTTACTTCAGATATATCTAGTGTTTATATTTGTTATTTATATATTGACAACTTCACCTACTCAGTTAATTGATAAAGATTAATAAACTTATTTTAATTCCAATAACTTTTAAAGGATACTTAATAACACAGAAGAAGGCAATCTTCCAGGATTTTGATAATGAAATTTATTTGAGTAAAACATTGGAATAGCACCTTCCTCCAGCATATGACGAGTTGAAGCCTATATAAAAAAAATCTTAAAATTAATTTTAATACATATTAAACTTTTATTTAAAATGTAACCGGTATTTTAACAACTAAGTGTATTTCAAATCTAAAATATTTTTTATATTATAAATATTACATCATCAACAGTATGAAACACTTTGTAGTGTTGCAGATTAAATCACCACTAAAATATTTCAAACATTTTATTATTAACTGCCAATGACGCAGTTAATAAATTTGTAAAATTATAGAAATCTTTGTTACAAATATGCTTGCATTAGTGCTTATTTGAAATAGATCTTACATACCACAAATAATATATCTGTATACAGTATATTTTGCATATGATTATAGTACATTAATATAAAAAATATCTTGAAAATTCTACTTACTGGTAAACATGAAAATGGAAATTCATATTTTAATTGTCCATCTCCAAATATTGGTAGTCTGTATGCTAAATTTAAAAGTGGTCCATCTGGTCCTAAGAAGTGCCTTAATGATTCAAAGTCTCTTTGTCTGTTCAATGATGTTATTCTACTTAATCCCCAACCATTATGAATATTTGTTCCAGAAGTACTAAATCCAAATAAACTTTCAATAATCAAGGGATATAAAGTTTGAAGATCCTAAAAAATAAAGAAATGGCTTTAAATATGTGTAATATTAACAAATTGAAATAATCTATTAAGAATAAAACAATATCAATTATATGCATATATCACCATCAGTTTTGTTATTCTAAACTTCCAGTCTACCTTACTGTTAATAAGTCCCTTGTCTATTTCTAACTTTCTTAACAAATAGCTCTCAAAACATTTTAGATTTAACATCTATCTTTCCTACATTTAAGTGTTGATTCTCTTTACTAACTTTCTTATTTTCTTTATTAACTCAACTTACACTGAAGGAAAATAGATTAGACTAGCTTATCATCTACTATAGTTATACTTTCTTTGATCAAACTGTTCTTGATTTTATCTTTCAACATTATTCCACAATCCATCTAAACATTTTTACCTCAATTATATTTGCATTTTTTAAGTTTATTTCTCCTCAACATTCTGGTCTATTAATTGAGAGACTTATTGGAAAAAAACAATATATCATGCAAAATTACAATAAACACGTTATTAACAAATTTCAATTTGTGCATCATCAATCCATCTTCTAAGAAACTTTTAAGGTTCAATTGCATGTCCCAAGAGTTATATACCCACATTGATAAAACACTGCATATTAAAATTCTAGTGAATTGAAACAAATCCTTCTTTTTCTCCTTTTCCTTTCCTTTCTCAAAATACTCTTTTAATGTGAGATATGCCGTTTTTCCACCAAGTCCTCAATTTAAGGATGATTAATGACAAGAACAAAACTATCACAGATGGCTGAACTGTTTAAAGATCATTATTGTTTATTATATTATACTGGTCCAATTTTTGAGAAGTTTATAGAAAAGAATATATGAATGTTTATAGTTTCTGATATTCACTTCATACTTTCCAATGAACAGTGGACCTAGTATTATTATTCTTTGCATAAACCTGTTATAATTTCACATTTATGTAAATATTCGTTTCTTACATTATTAAGACAACTATATAACTATTAACTTTCCATACGCTATCAATTTATTTTATATTTATCATTTGTTTTATTATTACATATGTTAATTTTTATTGATTTTATTCTTTGTAATATACAGTAAAACTTTGTTATTTCAATATCAGATAATTTGAAGTATCATGTAATTTAAAGTCAAGTCTAGTCCCCGGCTAAGAAAATGAAATTTTGCAATATATTTTAGTTTGGATACTTCAAAATGCATGTACAATGAAATTCAAAGTTATTATATGGTCCCATGACCTGCAAAAATATTGTTTAATTTGAAATCTTCCATCATATTACACATTTATAAGAAAGTTTCCATGTGGCAGTTTCAATTTCACCAATTATACATTGATTTATTGGATGACCATTCAAGGTCATTCAAACATTATACACATTTCCAATAAAAAGTGTGGGTTTGGGGTCCTACCTTACTCGCTTTGGGGTCGACCTTAAGTGATAAGGTGACCATGACCCTCGCTTTGCTCGCGATCTATCAGGATGACACGAGAAAGCCTTTTACTGTATGGGGGTAGTGGTTTGCTGGATGCAAAGATGACTCACACAGAGACCAAGTATCACGTTTAATGTGTTTATTAGCGTCTAAACATGCTTACAAGGATGTCGATTTCGCCAATCAGATGATATCGTTCGGCCGTTGAACTTGGAGGCGAAGCTTCCTGTAGGACTGAAGAAAGTCCATCCTCGATCTCGGGGACTGCTGGAAACAAGGAGAATTGGGATCCACACCTGGAGATAGGTTCCGTCTCTGGGTGTAAGTAGCGTAAGTGTGTTCAGGGGAAGTTGAGTCCCTCACTCCTCCGCACTTATCCAGGTCTCGAGTTTTCTTCTACGTCCTGGGTTTCACCATTATGTTGGTCTGGGTCCCTCTTACTTCAACCTCCCTGTGTCCTTGGGACTCCGAGCTTTTATAACCTTTTTACCCGAAATCCCAAGGTTTCGGTTGGTCCAAATGATGGTCCATCTTTTTCGCTATTGGTCCCTGATCTGTTGCCAGGGACACGATTCGGGCCACAGGGTCACCGATTATCCCCGAACTCTCCCCGTCCAGACTGTTCCCCTCTGGAGTCAGGTCAAGCCCTTCCCCAGATGATGGTCTCGTAAATTTTACCCTAACGTGTATTTTCTGACTTGGAGAAGGTGCAGTTGGGTCCACTCAGCCACCTTGGTCTTGTTTATGAAATAAGTCATTGATTTAATGGCTCCATCTCGACAGCCAGTTTCCTGACGGGGGGATGAAGTCCCGGCCTCACAAAAGAGAATTTATTTTATTTTTTTATTTTTATGGAAAAAATCTGTTTAGCATTTAATTACTTTGTACATTTTTTGCAAAAATCTATTGATATAATACAGCTGGATCCTCATGCCAAATATTAAATAGCAGGAAGGAAATTTCACTATATATGGTGTTATTAATAGTTTTTTATTGCTAGCGCTTTCAATGAATCTATTTTCGTCATTGTCAGGCAAATAAAAATTTTAAAATCAAACACAAATGTTCTAACGAGAATGAATGCATATTATTTAAACTAAAAATTTTTGAATTAAAACCATTATGAGCAAGCTACAAATTTCGAATACATTCGATGTTTTGCATGTGATGTTATACGTATGATGTGATGCAGCGCATGCATGGATGCAGGTCCATATTAAATAATATACATCCATTTTCGTTAAAACATTTGTGTTTGATTTTAAAATTTTTATTTGCCAATGACAAACAAAAATAGATTCATTGAAAGCACTAACAATAAAAAACTATTAATAATGCCGTACACAGTGAATTTTCCTTCCTGCTAAAAATCTATTGTTTCAATAAATTCAAAGTCCATTAAATACACATGTGTTCATGATGAAATGCATACTTATAGCTTTAGCTGTTAATAGAGATTTTTTTTCATCATATGACACGATTTTTATAATCAAACTCAAGACAGTAAATTCTTCATAGAATTAGCCATTGATCCTCTAAATCAGTGGTTCCCAAAGTGGGTGCTACCATCACCTGTGGGAAGTGAATAAATCTAAGTAGGCAGCAGGGTACTGACAGTGGCCATAGGCAAAGGTCAGGGTGACTGACAACTTATCCCTTTCCCCTGTTAAAACAAGTAAGAAGAAACATTGCATTTAATGATTTCCAGATATATGTATGGAACAATGTATGAACAATGTGGAACAGAGAACAATGTATGGTAAGGACACAAAGTGTGAGGTTCATAGAAGAGTTTTCATAAGAATATTTCCCAACCTTTCTCACACAAGGAAAAGTAGTTTAAGGGCACTGGGTATAACATTACGGAACTAAGGGAGTGGTAGCTCAAAAAAGTTTGGGAATCACTTCTCTAGATAAAATTCATGCTAATTCTTTTTGAATTACTTAAGCTTCTTTGGTTTTGAACACACTTACAGTTTGCTTTTTAGGTCTTGCTTTGAATGTAATTTAATTAAGTTTTCATTGTTTTCATTAAACAAAAGTTGTGCTGCATAGTGCCAAAATTGCCACTTGGTGATATTTTTATTAATGTTCTGATAAAAATATAATACTGGCAATAGCAAGTGGCAATGAAATCCTAGTCTTCTTGTTTCAATATTCTGTGTGAAATTGAACCACAAACCAAACTTAAGGAAAAATAGCAAAATATTAAGCTTCAGTACAATGGGAGTCCCGTGAACCACATATCTAGCAACTTCATGATGTCATGTGGCAAGTTTGGGAAGAAAAGTAGGAAGTGATGTTGAAAACCAAAGGAAGTTCTGTGCAATGCTATCCAACATTTACAGATTGGGAATTTTATTGACTGAGAAATTTTGGGGAATTTTTTGGGATGACTTTTTTCACTTTGATCTTTTTTCAGAAGACTGAAACCAATATTCTGACATGATAGAATCTGTGAAATACTGTTTAAACATTGTGATCAGATGTGTTATTTGGAATTATTCATTAAAACATTATTAAAAAATGATTTCTATTGTTAACAAGAGGAGGCAGACATTCAAGTCTCTGATTCAAACGAAACTTGGTAAGCACGTAGCCCTAAACACAAACAGCTCATTCATCCAAATAATAGGACTCACTTTTCAAGCATTTCTAAAAATTGGGTCTCTGAAAATTTAGTGTTTAGCTTATAAGTCTTTGATAGTTTCAAGTCCCAAAATGACAATAGCTAAGTGAATAAGACACTAAGCCCTGGAGCTAGTTGACGGTAGTTTCGAAACTCTGGAGTTTTGGCTTAGTTTAGTTAATTTTATGTGTAACTTCATTATTTTACCACATTATTATTATTCCTCACATTTAAACCTTATAAAACAAGAGATTAAAAACTGTGATGTCATTTCCTGTTTGGTGAAAACAAGCCTATGTAGATTTAACTCTTTTATGTCGATAAATAGAACTTTTATTTCTTCACATTTATTTTCAAATATTTTACATACTATGTCCTCACAAGCAAATAAGCTTGAGACATTACTGCACATGGACAAAAAAGACAAGTGATATGAAAAAACAATAGCAAGTTGCATCATTTTATTTTTTTTATTGTTAATATCATGGACAATTTCCTCACATGCTCATGTTTGTTACATTTGGAATGTCACAATACCACCATATCTAAAAATAAATATGAAGAAAATTTTATTTAATAACGTAAGAGTAACAATCTATAGAGACTCGTTTTCTGTAAACAGGAAATGACTACTGATTCAAAACACATTCAGGTGTTCCGAAGAAAGACATGATGAAAAGAATGAGTTGCTTCATTAGAGGACAAGTAATTGGTAAACAGCCCAAAACTAAGATATGTGACAAATTCTGTTGAGACTAAGATATGTGACAAATTTGTGTGTACATTCTGTTCTCTTAAAGATACTTCCAAACTTGTATTCCTTCTGAATTTATACCATCCCAGCACCTCCTTATGCCTTCCTTGTAAAATATAATCGAGTGCTTGTTGCTTAATTGCTCCACCGCTGTCATAAAAAGAAAATGGTTTTTCACAAGGCAGAATTATGTAAATATTTAAACTGATTTCTTCTTTTTTGCTACATATTTGCAAATCGCTGATTATATCAGTAATATGACTTATTACTTCTCTTAGGCCGCGACTTCACTAGCCGTAAAAGGGCCGTAAAACCCCTCACCGTAAAAGCTTTTAATCACGTGACCATGATATTTTACGCCTGAGCAGGTCGTAAAATATCATGGTCACGTGATTAAAAGCTTTTACGGTGAGGGGTTTTACGGCCCTTTTACGGCTAGTGGAGTCGCGGCCTTAGAAGAAAACCTTCCTGATCTCCTTAACCATTTAGATGCTCGTAGAATAAGGAAAATAACAATGAACCACTAATATTGACACTCAAATTGGCTGCCATTTTGTTTGTGACTTTTTAATCTCTTAAGTGACAATTTTTAATCTCTTGTTTTATAAGCTTTAAATGTGAGGAATAATAATATTATAATAATGCAATAAAATAATAATGTTACACACAAAAAAAAACTGAACTAAAATTCCAAAGAATCGATTTTACATTGGCTAACTCTAGTGCTTATCAAATTATTCACTTGGCTATCAACACTCTTGGATATGAAACTTCCAAAGACTTATAGGCTAAACACTAAATTTTCAGAGGGCCCATTTTTTGGAAACACTTGAAAAGTGGGTCCTATTATTTGGTCAAGGAGCTGTTTGTGTTTAAAGCTACATGCTCACCAAGTTTTGTTCAAATTGGAACTGGCCTCTCCATGTAAATGACAGTTTAACATGTTACTTTTGCTTTCCAGATGCCAAACTGATAAGGCTACCAGCACCTGCATTAATTAGTCAGTAAAACTGGCATCTATACAGAATTTGTAGTGGTGAAATGATGGCAATATTTTTAAATGTTTCAGAGCAATCCTGATTAAGTATAAAGAAACTTGACAGTTTTTTCAAAATAGCTTAAATTACAAAGTATAAAATAACTTATATTATCATCACATTTGTAAATGAATGGGTAAAATTATATAAAATAATGTCATAATTTTATTCAAGAATTTTTTTTTTGAATCAAAGATTTTTGTAAAAGTTCAGATAATTTGAAGTTATATATTTTTTTTAGTCCCTTCAGTTTCTAAAAAATGAGAAATATTTGTATCACCAAACAATCTACCAGATTATCCATTGGGCTATTAAGCTTGATGGATAATCAAGCTTAATAGCCCAAAGGATAATCTGATGGATTGTTTGGTGATACAAATGAATTGGATTGTTTACAGAATTAACAGTCCTTACATTTCTATATTCAATGGTTGACTAAACAGTGAGTTTTTCATTGAGTCCCTCCATTGAATGATCTGATGTCACGTTTTGTAGAAAAAAGAAACGTTTCCATTGAAAGGGCACTTTTCATGAAGAAAGCAATGATTGTGACTGTTTTTCTAAATAATTAAAGTAACTCGCTTAACCATTATTTGAATAAACCTTTTATTTAAATGAATCTGTGACCGCCAGCGCCAGAGATCCCAAACACTGTCTGGCAACACTTGCTAACGAGAGATGGCTGGCAATGTCGAAAAAGAAAAGGCATGCAAAAGTTTGTTGGATTTGCCCAGGTGTTGCCTGAGGATGTTGATGACAGCTCTGACCTTTTTAATAAAGTTTTTTTGTTACTGTTCAGGTTTGACTGCTTAGTGTTAGTTCTAAAGATCAGTAGGATCGGTTAATGTGTACCTAGGTAGCCAAGATGGCGGACCTTCCGGTAATCTTGATCCAGGTTACTTAGTGACGTCAAGATGGCGGCCATCTTGACTGCGATTTACGATGGAGCACATGTGATCACGTGATTGCTCCGCGATTTATTAAATACTAAATCCTGATTTTAGAATTTAAGGATTTTGTTAAAATAATTACTATTTCGAAATATTAAAAAAATAAATGAAAATAAACGATAATCATATAATGTTATTACTTAGGTCATTGTGCATGCTGCTATTCCTCTCTTTTTTTCCGACACTTGGTTTGGACAGGAATTGATACTGTTTGACTACTTGTCTTTCTGTTCTTCTTTCTTTCCTTCCTACTTTTATCGTTATCATCATCAGTAATATTGCATTCCTTTCTTTTCTTCACCTTTTCTTCGACCACCTTTTTTACTTTTTTCTGAATATTAGAAACTGGGGCTGCAGGGACTGTCTCGGGTTTTTTTTTCTTGCGTGATTTCGGAACGATCGTTTACTTGACAGATAAAACAGCTCTCGTCTTCTCGACATATTCCCCCTACAACCCATTTCGTACTTTTTAGTTTGCGGCCTTTTTCATATTTTCGTTTACATGTGACAGTCTCGTCGATTTCGACGGTTTTCTTCGGACCTCCGATTTTAAACGACATCATATTGAGCAGAGCAACTAGCGTAATAAAACGTATATGGTTGGACCAGTCGACAGCAGCCTTATTCGAAAATGCCTACAGCAATACCTGAGGTGGTCGAAGAGCATTCCAATGCAATGTAATGCCATATAAAAGAAAAGATTCTACTTCACAATATTTTTCCACATTTACCTTTAAAGGTTCCTTCGAATGCAGAACTATTTCTTCAACATTTTTTGCATCTCGTCACACACGAATCTTGGTCGTGTCGATAAAAAATTTGGCATGAATTCGAACAATTCTTACATACACTTCCTCAATATGCTGTAATCCTAGACTCACCGCAAATTTAAAACCTTTATCGATTCTGGGGTCCATACCTAATTCGGAAAATTCCGATTCGAGCACTCGATAGAAATCATGGGCGGTGCACGCTGCCCAAAACTCTTGGGAAGAAATATCGAAAGAACTCATAACTAACCAATTAATATTAAACGAAAAACTTCGAAAAGAAAAAAAAATTACGTCTAAAGTCAAAAATCACTCCAATTGACACAATTATCACACCTGTTACCACTTTCTGCCGATAACTCTACACGAAATGCGTTGTTACTATTAATTTGCATATCACAACGCAATAGTCCGCAGCTCCCTCCATCTTGACGTCACTAAGTAACCTGGATCGAGATTACCGGAAGGTCCGCCATCTTGGCTACCTAGGTACACATTAACCGCTTAATATTTCAATATTGACCAAATTATCCAACATGATCATGCAATCGCATGCTTCATTATATACAGATCATTCATTAATCTGTCTGCTATTGCAGCATCCACAGCAAGAGCAAATGGATAGTTTCTATAAGCAAAATTTACTTTTTCATGGAAGCCACTGTGTTAGTTTGTTGAATATTCAATGGTCTTTCAGGTCGTAGAGCTCAATGATGAAACAGCACTGACATCATAGTCTCAACGAAGAACTCCATGGTCCATTTAGAAACGTCGTTTTCTCACCGTTGAATATAGAAACGTACGGAATATCTGTTTATTTGGTAACGATAAGGTCCTCATTCACAACTGTATTGTACCACATTATCAATAAACCATAGACTGCTTCTCCCCAAAATTATAATTACTAATACAAAATAAAACTTTGTAAATGAATTTATAAACATTTTTATAAATTCTGGAAAATTAATATCAACCTTATACATTTAAAAAAATATTTTAATTTATTTAAAAAAAAATAAAAAGCTATACTTTTAAACTCGTCTCTCCAATTAATCTTGTTAATTCGGAACATCTTTGCGGCAACGGATATTCTAATATTTTCTGTAACTGTATCTGTAAATTTAAACGTCATAATTACAAAACGAGGACATTAAACCCGAAACCACGTTTGAAACTTACGCTAACCGCCGCCATTTTGTCTGTCGATAGGTTTTCGATTCAAATTAATTGTTTCGTATTTAATAATTATGAATTTATAAATTAATTTAAAGCGAAATAATTTTTTTTCTTAAATAAAATATTAATAATTAATTATCGGAATTTAAAATAATTTCTAAATTAAATATGAATGTAAACAAAAAACATAAACAGTTGCAGACGACAAATAGATATGTCATTCGTAGTGAGTATACGATATTAATAATCCAGCATTTTATTTATAATTTAAACAATTCGGTATACTTTCTTTGGCATTTAAATATTTAGTATTTTATTTATATTAATGTATTTAAATATATTTGATCGTTTTATTTGTTTACGAATTCGGTATTTCAATTTAAATTTGGTAGCACGTAATGTCAGTAGCGTTTCTAGGTGTCGACGTTAGGGGAGAGTCGGGAATAGGTTTGTGCGTAGAAGTCTTTTTCGTATATAAGTGTATAAAGATTTATACGCATACTTTCCTCTGCTTTCCCCCTGAATACGCCTGTGTGTGACGTAATTAGTGTTGTCAAGTGTTTGAATATTGTAACGGAAATTGCTTGTATACAGCATTACAATGGCCTGGAAATGGCTCCCCGACTAAAAAAATTCAAGGAATTTTTTGAGAATTTAAATTTCAGTGTGTACTAATTACCATATAAAGATACTAAACACACTTTTCCAGCAGAAGTTTGATACTTTTCTGTTAACGGGACACCAATTGATATATACTTCACAGTGTAAAGAAATGGCTATTTTATTATGTGTAAAGTACATTCAAGAAACATGGACAAGTACAAAAGTTAACAAATAAAAAAACTTACAAATAGGGTTCCCCACATTACAAGGGAGGCATAAAGCTGCAGATTTCATTTAACGTTGCTGAAAACAAGTTTAATTAATTAAAGTTTTTGGCTGTTAATAGATGATTGGCATAACTCTATTGCTAGCAGAAAAAATATGATGCATAAGGGCAAGACACTATTAATTTGAGGTAGAGATCATATATTTTAAATTAAATAAATTAAAAATATGATTAAAAATTGCAGCACAGTATTGTGACACTGTCATAATAAATATTTGTTCGTTTTTATTAACAAAAAATAAAATCTTTAAGATTGCTTTTTATTAATAAAGAAACATTCTACAAACTGTAATTTTTAAAAAATGGCAAAGGGAAAACTACTCCCAGGTCCCAAGCTTTTAATGGCATTGCTTCCAATCAATGTAATGAAACAAAGAAAATAGAAAGTGAAGTAATAAAATGTAAACAATTTGACACAAAATGTTTATGTCCTCAACATAAATGATGAAACTTTAACAATATTGACAAAAAGTAAACAAGATTAGTGATGAACTGATTACAGTTTGAGTTATGATCATACATGAATGAACTATTTTAATTTAATTAGTTTTATGATAAATATAAATAAATTATTAGCATAGTTACTGCTGTTTCATTTTTGAATATACTGTATAATTATAAAATTGGATTCATAATAAATACAATACAAAAAATTATGTCATTTTTATTTGTATAATTTTCATTATTTACATTACAGATTAATTTGGATTATAATCTTAGATGATTACACTGTCAGACAGCATTAAAATGTAAACATCTGACAGTCTGACAGCATAAACATCTAGTATTATATCTAATTTGGCATGGACTTAGAATACTATTTGTCTGTTCTAATGGAAACTTCAAGAAAACTCTTCTAATTTGGATTATAATTATAATTTCTGTAGTTTACAATTAATATAAGAAAATAGAAAGTGCTATAAACTTAATAATGTTAAAATGTTAATAAATTTTCTGAATTTTTTTAGGATTTATTTTCATATCATATAGTCATATAATAGAATATTTACAAAATGGCCTCTTCTTCATTATCTTCATATTGGCTAAGTAGAAATAGAAAAGATTTGGCCGAACAAGCTATTGTAGCAAAACGAGAACAAGAAGTTCAACGATTAAAACATTGGAATGAAGTTTCAGAACATTATCGTAAAGCAGATCTTCGGTCTTCAGTACATAGTGCCTTAATAAGTACAATACCACCTACATCTATTCCAAAGTAATTGTTTTAATTTATAATAATAATTTTAATCAAAATAATAATATTTATCTATATTAAAATTGTAGAGCAAATGTTGAATCTGCAAAGCAAGAACTAGAAAGTGAATCTAAAAAGAAAGCATTAGAGATTCGTAGAGCTGATTTATTAAAACTTTTGAAAGATGAAGAACAAAAATTTAAAGTAAGTGTTGTTTGCTATATTTAAATACCAGTATATTATTGTAACACAGCTAGATATTTTCAAGCGATCTGAACTCTGTGTTTCATATTTAAAATCTAATCTTTAATTTAATAGAATTGAATTTTTTGAAAAATAGCATTGAAAAGTCATAGAATTCTCAATGCCATAATTAAAATTTATAAATAAAAATTCTGATTGATTTATTTTGGAAACAGTGATTATTTTGTATATACTTGAAATGACTATCTTCACTTACAATAACTCAAACAAAACCATAAAAAAGTAAAATACAGGCAGACAACAATGCAATATACATAAAATACAATGTAAATAAATACTAAAACACTAAAATATGCTGCTATCAGAACATGCAAGGCAGGCAATGCATAACCCAAAATATCAGTAAAAGTATTTTTTTTATTGTGTTTATCAAAGCAAAACCATGAATATACTTTAATCTCTCTGCACTAATTCTATATGCATTTTGCACTGTACCTCCCATCTGGTGCAAAAGTAGAGTTTTAGATTTTCATGACTCCTGCAAATGACGAAAGGATTAGGCATTGTCTTCATCTTCTATAGAGTTGCTACATATAGCCCTTTAAATTCTTCTGATTGGATGAATGGATTGAAAGATAGACAGTGCTTATTTCTGTCTCTGCCATTAGATGGAGGAAGCACGCTGTTGTAACTTCCCTTGTCACAAGAGGTCATGAGAGGGTGTCAAGGCGAGAATTTCCAACATACTTTTCTTTGTTTGAGGCAGTCTTTGTGTAGTCATCACCCCAGTCAGTTGAATCCCAGAGTGAGTAAAGTTAATCGTTAATTAACTATGTGTTTTTATTTGAAACAGTGTGAAAAAACAAAATTGATACAACATAGACCTTACAGGTTTACTAGTAGACCTTCAAATTTACTAGTGGTAATACTTTACCACTAGTAAATTTGAAAGTGTACTGTGGCAGTCGGCAACACTGCGCCTGACCACCGTCCCCAACCGGTGTGACGTCAGGGTCGTGGTTAGCCACTTTTTGGCTCGACGTGCTTCGGTTCAGACTCATGTGTTCCAACCCTTCGTGCGTCTTGTGTGCTCCAACCCTTGTCTCCACGATCGACATTGTTATACTTTCTGTATATAGAGTTGTACTTAGCTGTAAATAAACATGTGATAACGGCATTTAGACTCCTTCTTCAATCCAAGAATATACCACTCAATGCCACGGCGACCCTGTTTGTGGATGCGATCAGATTGACCGATCTAGCCGACTTCGACTATAGAGAGGTACCCTTAACGGTCCCCTCAGTACTAAAACTTGACATAAAACATACTGTAAAGTGGAAAATTTAAATCAATTCTTTTAAAAACAACTTTACATATCTTTAGCACTGTTTAAAAAGTAAAAAGTGATATAAATAAATGAAAACAGCTGTCAGTGTCACATAAAACATATCAAGATGCTATTGTATATATTTTAAAGATCAATTAAACACAATACATTAGTTTATAAAAATCAGGCATTGTTTATTATTATGAGATGAGAATGAGAGATATAAAATAAAAGGTAGAATGATAATAGTAAATTCTAAGTAACTATCATTTAATGAAACATACAAATTTTATGATTTATTATAATTATATAATAGAATAATTATTTATCAATTGATTATCGAAAGTATTAATTATTTCATTATAATGTATTGTCGTAATTTTTAATTTAACAGATGGAGATGGAAGAAAAAATATTTACTTCAAGAAAAACAGATCATTGGAATATTGAAGAAATGAAAAAAGAGTTAGAAAAATTGCAAAACTTAAGAAAAGAAGAGATAGAAAAGGTATACAAAACAGATTCCATTTCTTTACCAAACCATTAGTATTTAAATGTTTTTTAGAACAAAATTCCTGATTCTAAAACATACATTAAGAAGAGATAGTTTTAAAATACTCATCGGAAAAATTCCATTTAAGCAGCATTGATTAAGGAATATATGGGCCGTTTTCTTTGAAAGTGGTGTAAGTCCATTTTTGACAAACAGTTCGTTAATGATAACAATGAATGCAATCTGCTATAAGCTTTTTATCTATAAACAGTTCCCAAAAAATCCTTCAAAATTTTCATCATTTTGTCAATATAAATTTACATAGTTAATGAAATTATAAATATAATTACTTTGAAAGTGGTGTAAGTCCACTTTCCACAAAGTAGAAGGAAATGTATTAAAATAAGAGTTTATTTTATAAATACCTATCTGAATCACTAACCGATTCTAAGGTGACATTATCCATTTCGAATATTATATAATATAAAATGCACACTTGTTATAAAATTAACAACTTATTAGTAATTTTAGAGGTAATTGTACTTATTTACTTCAAGTTAAATGAACAAACAGAACACACTACTAAGTTTTATACTCTACAAAAAATACAGGAAGTACCAAAATTCCAGTGAATGAATGAAAATTTGAAAATATACTAGCACCTTTATATCATAATGCCAGGCCCATCACATCTAAAATATTAAACGATATGATGGATCTATTACCTTATATTCCTCCAATACATCATGACTATTTTCAAAAACTTCCTCATAATGATAAAAATTAAAAATGGCGCATATTAATATAAAGTTGTAATTAAAGTAATTTAAATGGCATTACCTGAAGAAATATTGAAATAAAGTTTTTTTTATTTTGTTTTTTTGACATATTTAATAAAAATTTCATTAAAAGATTGGTTTAATTCAATTGAAATCCCATATTTAACATTTCATAAATGTATGATTTTTCACATTTTGTTGACTTTGAAAGTGGTGTAAGTTCATTTGAGATCATTAAAAGTATAAATTTCTTTTAACTAATACTTTAAAAATGATCACATTATAAACTTAAATCAATTTAATATTTAAAAAAACATAAAATGAGCATATTAACATATACCAATATTTTTCAAACCATTCAAATACAAACCCTTAAATATCTCCATATAATATAAAATGGACTTACACCACTTTCAAAGAAAATGGCTCATATACTGTCTTTCAATTCTAATTAACTTGCATACTAACTTCTTGTAGATCAACAGACTAAATGTGTCTCAACCTAAAAAGATATTTTGAATAGTATATCTGCCAAATTTTGTGACATCTCAGTTATTCAATAGAGCTCCAGAAAATGCTGAATAATGAAAGTTTAATTATAGCTATACTACACTATTGCCCACATAAATATTTGTAAATTTAGTGAATTAGCATATTATGAAAATTTGGAATTGAAAAATCATCCAAACAAGTTTTTAGTATTAAGCAAAGTTTTTAATTAGTCTAAGTTATAATTCAAAGTTTTAACATCAAGATAAATTTGTTAAACATAATAAATCCATATACTTTTTAATATTAATGTTTTATTAAATCATTTTTCAGTCAAAAATTTGCATTTCTGAAATATTAAATAAACAGTATTCTATGCTTTTACATTACTATATTTTTATATGTTTGTATACTATATTGAAGATTAACGTGTTTTAACTGACAAGTTTTTAATTGAAATATTTTTTCACTATAAATTACAACTGTAATTATAATATAATATATTTAAGTAGATTATTTAAAATAAAATTAATAATAATAGTAAAATCATTATATTTTAAATTATTTTTAAGAATATAAATAAAACAAGAGATAAAGAAATTAGTTTTATGAATGAATTAAAAATATGTAAGCAACAAGAAAGCACTGAAGCAGATTTAGAAGAATTGAGACAATGTAATAAGTATGTAGAAGAATTAGAAATTTATCTAGAAGAGTTAAATAAGCATGAAAAAGAGGTGAGATAAGTATAAATGTTTTAATATTAATATTCTATATGTAGACTTAGCAACTGTGTGATTTTGAGAGAGTGATTTTATTTTGTACTCCCTACACTATTACTTAAAAAAAATTAATTATAAGAAATATTTTTAATTATTATGTGAATATATTCTTTATAGGTCTGTGTGTTTATTGTAGAAATGGGCATTGGTTAACTACTAGTTGAAATTGTTGTCCCAATTTGCTAATTGAACTACTAGTTAACTATATGTTTAGTTTCAATTACTCTAACTATTCTGTAGTTCTCATTTTTTCTTTTAATTTGCTATAATGTTACCTTGGAGCAGTTCATTGTATTAAGCAGAGTTTATTATAAAACCAACTTTTATTAAGATCAATTCAACTTGTGTCAAAGTTGACAAATTTGATTAAGTTTTTATTATTATAAAACCAACACACCTTATTACTGAGAAAGTTCATTTATTCAGCTAAACAAACGTTTTCAACCCACTCGATGGGCCATCATCAGGTTAAAGACGTTCGAATCTACAATGCTTTATATACTAGGTTCAAACGTCTTTAACCTGATGATGGCCCATCGAGTGAGTTGAAAACGTTTGTTTAGCTGAATAAATGAACTTTCTCAGTAATAAAGTGTGTTGGTTTTATAATATTATAGAATCTGAGTGTAAGTAGTTTTTCTTATTTTTAAGCAATTGAGATCTTTATACTGTCAGTTGCAGAAAATTGAATTCAAACAAAAACAATCAGTTAGGTTTCATTGTTTTGCCACACACATGTATAAGAAAATATGTGGCTTATGTAAGTACATCTAGCTTACATATTTTTGGAAATATTAAAATACATGTTATATAAGTATATTTTTATTACTTATTACTCTAGAGTAGAGTTATTACTTATTACTATACTTCATAAATTAAAACAGTTGGCAGGAATTTTTGTGTAAAATTGGGAATTTGGAAAACAATGATGTTGGTTTGAGCATATTACATAACAACTGATATGTAAAGAATGAGTTTTAGAATATAACACTATTTTCCTATTTTCACTGGTCATGCAGCAGTGGATTTTGTGTTTTTCTTGTTGGGACAAATTTTAACATCTAAATGATGCAGAATGTCAAATGAAAAATGTGAAAATCTTGTATTCTTGAGACATTAGTTTAAAAAAAGACATAAAAGTGTTAAATAATAAGGATGAAATGAAAGCAAAATGTTATTTTAATCTAGTCTAATTTTTTGTTTTTCTCTTTGAGTAGTTGAAATGTAGTTAACTAGTAGTTTAAACTACTTATATAGAAACAAATCAACTATGTCATTAACTATTTTTTATACAGTTAGTACCCATCATTAGTTTATTCTCATTTATAAACTTTATCCTTTTCATAAATTTATATAGATTACATTGTTTTATTATAAACTGAAATACAGTATGTAAAATTGTGATTTCTTAAGTTAAGAATTAATAAAATTGTAATACAAAAACTTATATTTAAATTTAAAATTAAATAATTATTATTGATAGTTTTAACAAATATATATAAACATATGAACAAAATAAAGTAAACAAATAACATTAAAAATATATATAGAATTTTTAAATTTTATTTTGTTTATATTTTTGTACATTTGCTAAACTTATCTATCATTCCTAGTAATTATTTAAAATAAAACTTAAAAATATTTTAAATTAAACATACAGATGCAGCATTATAGCATGTAATCATTCACTTTGTTTTTGTTCTATATTTGAACCTAAAGATGACTGATATATGGAGTCAAAAATGTGTATTAATTTTGCAGTGAAGGATATTGATTACAATATTTAAGATATCCAGTTAAGTCATATGCAATGATTCAAAAGGTTAATACAAGAGACTATATGATCTATAGTTATATATATTATAATTAATATATTTCATATAATTTTTGTATTTTTTGAAACCTTGATTTGTTAAGAATTTATTCAAAACTTTTCATTAATTTTGTTCATCTTATAGATTCAGTTATTGAAAGATGAAGAATTGACATTTATCAAGAAAGAACAACAAATCAATGAACTGAGAGAAAAATATTATCAAATGAAAGATTTTAGAAAGAAGAAAGAAATTAGGTTTGTGTGTCTAGTTTTTAAAAGTATGATGATTACTATCATAATAATTACATAAAATTCAATTTAGAAGTTATATTTAATCAACTTTAAATCAATAAATGAGCTTAACAATTTAATCAAAAAATATCCAAAATAAATATATAATAAATTATGATAATAAAAGTAATTTTAGGCTATACATTATTATTATTATACATTATTTATATATTTATACGAGGGCTATTTTTTAAATAAGGTCCATTTGTGAATGAGAGTGAGAATGACGTGCGATTGTGGCAGTACGCATGCACATCTATTCCGAACAAGCTTGGCGCACATTTAGACACCATTTGCAGCCATATCATCTGTCTGTGTGCTGAGCTGTAGAAGTTTATAATGTTTAAGTAAATTGAATCACTTATGAACTGTCAGATATGATCTGTTATTCGATTCTTGAGTGTAAGAAACTTGGCAGCAGCAGAAATTCACCATCAGATTTGTGAAGTTTAAGGTGATAATGTTATGAGTGACAGTAAAGTTCAAAAGTGAGTGAGAATGTTCAAGGATGGGTTGGTTAATGTGCATGATGAGCCATGCCCTGGCCTACCTTCTCTGATTTCTGAAGATTTGGTTTGTGATGTGGATGACAAAATTTGAGAGGACTGACGATTCACGATTTCAATGTTACCAATTGAATTTCCACAGGTTTCAAGATCAGTTTTGTATACCATTGTTTCAGAGAAACTAAATTATCAATAATTGTGTTCTCGGTGGGTTCCGAGAATGCTTTCTGACAATCACAAAACAAAAAGATTGGGCAATGCTTTATTGTTTTTGACTCGATACAAACAGGAAGGAGATGAATTGTTGGACCACATCGTTACAGGAGATGAGACTTGGGTGTCACATTACTCCTGAGTCCAAGCAACATTCAATGGAATGACAACACACATTTTTGCCAACCAATGTGAAAGCCAAACAGACAAAAGATCATGGCAACTGTCTTTTGGGACAGGAAAATCAATTCTGATGCATATTGTGTTACCTTGAGAAAACTCCGGCATGCCATACAAAACAAGCAGCATGGTTTACTGTCTTCCGGTGTGATGTTGCTCTATGACAATGCAAGGCCACATGTTTTTGCACAAATACAAGGTTTAATCAGTTCTTTTGGATGAGAATAACTGGATTATCCACCTTACAGTCCAGACCTTGCACCCAGTGATTTTTACTTGTTTTGATACTTAAAGGAGTTCCTTAATGGTCAACGGTTCAATGATGACGAAGAAGTGAAAACTGCAGTCATGGATTGGGCTTCTTCACAGGCAGCAGATTTCTTTGAAGTCTGAATTCAAAAAATTGTTGAACGGTACGACAAATGTTTAAACAAAAATGGAAATTATGTAGAAAAGTAGATAAAAGTATGTAGAATATGGGAAAAAATATATTTTAATGATATTTACAGTATTTTTCTTCTTATTAAAAAACGGACCTTATTTAAAAATAGCCTTCATACTCTATATATACACTGACTGATCAAAACATCAGAGACAGTAGTGAAGGGATGTGTAAGTTTTAGCAGAGTTTAATGTAAAACTAAACTCAGGGTATATATAGGTAAACATCTAGCTTTCTTGACAGTGTAACACAATCAACAAAAGTGGGTAAACATGATGATCCTAGCAACTTTGATTGCAGACATATTGTCAACACAAGACAGATGGGTCATTCCAGCTCTGAAGTGACAAAACCTCAGGGTTTTACAAGGGCAACCATATCAAGAGTCTATTGGATATATACCATCCATAGATGCACCAGCACTCAGTAAGCAAACAGTGGCCCCCATGGATCATTGATGACCAGGGACAGCAGAAATGATTCAGGCTGGTATAGACTGATCAATGGATAACAGTGGCACAGATCCACATGCAGGCTCAATGTCAGAGGTGCATGTAGACAGTATGTAATCAAACAAATGGTCAATGTCAGAGTTTAATGTATCTGTGAAAGCCAACGTGAAAGCCAGCAACCTCTAATATCTAAGTCAATACCTCAATGTGTTCAAGCTGTCATTTGTGCTGGAGAAAGTCTGGCATGCTATTAGTAGATGTCTCTAATGTTTTGATCAATTGGTTATATATATAATACTTATATATAAAACTGTGTAGTATATACACAATACATTTTTCTAAAATTTTGTTTAAAACTTAGTATATTAAGGTTTTTTATAATAGTTAAGTTATATGTAATCATAACCATGTTCACTATAATTTGACGTGTAACAGAATAATAGATTTATATTTGAACATGTTTATTTAAATATGTTCAAATATAAATCTATTAGTTTTTTATATGTCGAATTATACTATAATTAAATTTATTTTTATTTTAAACAGAAATAAAACAATATATAAATTTAGAATCCTTTTAGTTTTACAATTAATGATTTTTTTTCATTTAAAAATTGTATTTAAATGTGATACAATAGAAATAAAAATTTGTATTAATTTAAAAGTTCAATAGTTTAATGTAACTGTAATGTTCTTGTATATGAACGTATCTTTAATCCAAAATTATGTTCAGTAGACTATCTCACAGCATTAAAGTTAGAAACATCTTTATTTTAAAAAAAGTTGGATTACATATGCATTTTGGGTTGGTTTACATTCCCAACCCCTCTTCAGTGCATAAATAGGCATAAAAAATCTTTCACAATAATTATATCATTCGTAAGCATATATAATATTCTAGTGTTAATTTCCGTACACTTAAAGTGGGTGGATAGGGTTTATTCTAATGAAACAGAAATACTAGATAAATTCTTATTGTTGTCGTTGAGTCACAATATATTAACATCCATAATGTTTTCACTAAAATGAAATGGTATCCACCCACTTTAAGTGTACTGAAATTAACACTACAATGTTATATACATTTACAGATGATATAATTATTGTTAAAGATTTTTTATGCCTATTTATGCACTGAAGAGGTGTTGGGAATGTAAACCAACCTGAAATGCATATGTAATCCAATTTTAAAAAAAATAAAGATGTTTCTAACTGTAATGCTGTGAGATAGTCTACCGAACATAGTTTTGGATTAAAGAGACATTCATACACAAGAACCAGTAGACAGCAATCATATTACAGTGTAACTGTAATGATTTTATCATAAATTGTTTGACTTTGTGATTATTTATTTTATGATTAATTTTGATAAGTAGGTATAAAATACCAATAATATATTTTATTTATAGCATTGCAATGATGAAGAAATCTAAGAATAGATTGAGACAAAAAGCATTAGATATAGAAAATGAATTGGTATGTATTTACATTTATTATTATTTACAGGCATTTTTTGATGTTGATCAACTTCAATTCAATGCTAATCTTTTCATTTAAAGTTAGGATTTTATGATTGTAGAATTAATATTGTTTATAACTTATATATTGCTTCTCATTTGTATCAATTCATTTAATTTCAAGAAAGCTTAATCTTGAAATTAAATAAAAATATTATATGATTTAATTTGAAGATTATAATTATATGTTAAATAAATGTTGTTCTGATGTAAATTAGAATATAATTGTATAGAATATAATGTACTGTACATATTTTGATTCAACATTTTTACAAATATATATAATGCATATGTAAAACTGTCAAATTAACAAATAATATTTAATATCAAGATGAGAATTTTATTACAGAAATATACAAATACTGATAAATAAATATACTGAATAAATACTATTTTTCCATGTAATATAAATGTATGCCAATTTACACATTTAAAAAAAAATATCCTAGTTATTGCTATGCCAGTAAATCAGCATTCAATATTTTTATTATTTTACATTAGTAATCATTTCTTTATCATTGCATAATATTTTCTTTTTCTTCTTCTTTGTATGGACATTTCTTCTTGTGGAATTTCATGTGCATGAAGAACCAATATCAAATTAAGTTTTTAAGATAAAAAAGAACAATAATTCATGTTCATATATCAAGTGATTGTAATTAAAGTACCCGTATTCATTACTGTCTAGAGAGATATTTAGTAGTCCAACTGGAACCAAATTTGATATGAGGACATTTCAGGACATGCAAAAGACATTTTCATAAAAGCAAAAAATTTGTATCAAAACTCATTACTAATGGCTTTTTTGGGCAAGCAACAAACATTTCATTTGTACAAGACACTCATGCTATCAGAGATCTTAGCAATGTAAAAGATACTGTTGAAGATAATGATAAACAGTGTGTTCAATAGTCAATCATAATTGATCCTCTGTGGTACTTCTCACATGCAGTGTGATGATGTTTTTTAAGGCTGCCACCATTTGCAACATATCCTCAATAAACCACACTTTTTAAATGTACTCACAACCAAAATTCATACAGATTAAGAGCCAGAGAATGAGTTGACTAGTTGGTAGGAAATATATGACTAATGAATTTGTTATTGGTGAAGTATTATTACAGAAATTACTGTATGCAGTGTCTAATGCAGCATTTCTCAAAGTGGGCGATAACACCCCCTTGTGGGTGGTGAGTAAATCTAGGGGGTGCACTGGAGGCAGGGTACTGAACGGTGACCAAAGGCAAAAGTTGGGGTCACTGACAGCTGTTCCCTTTCCTCTGTTAAACGGATAAGAGGAAACATTGCATTTAATGGTTTCCAGATGTTGAGAACAATGTACAGTAAGAGCACAAAGTGTGAGATTCATAGAAAAGTTTTCCTAAGAATATTTTCAATGCTTTCTCACACAAGAGAAAATGGGTTAGGGGGAATTGGGTATAACTTTATGGAACAAAGGGGGCAGTGGTTGGGAATCACTGGTCTAATATATGGAAATACTTCATATTGCATAAAAATGTTTGACTCAAGATATTGTCACTGTTGCAATTGGGGTATGAAAAAGTGTTGAGCATCCCTTAGTATATTTGAGCCTTCATAGAGCATGTCAAAGGCTCATTGGGACTAGCTTCTTTAAAGCAGAGTGCTCCAATGATAAATTGCCTGTGAATCCACACTAAAATAACTTTAGGCAAGTGTAGGCAAGCATAAGGATTTTCCATGTTCCAAATGTACCAGTTACTAGTGTTCATTGTTTTACTGAAGTGAAAATGTGCCTAGTCACTCCACAGGATCTTCCATTGCCACAACACATTCACTTCCATTTTAGTATGAAAGTGGATATGTTGGTCAGGGTTTCTCTCTCAGCAGCAAGAAACTGCTAGTTGTGACTGATTCTATACAGCTAACAATGCATTAACTTTCTTAGTACCTTCTACACTGTGCCTTAGATTACACCTAACTGCCATGATAATGCACAACTGCTTATGCACTATTGGAATCTGCAACATTCTTTATTGACTATTCAACAGCTGTGATAATATCTCCAATGACTTGTGAAGTGATGAGATTGTTTTGATTGAGTCTAACTCTCAGACATCCAGTTTTCTTGAATCAAGTGAGCATTCTCTTGAGAACTTATGATGGTCAATGGTTTTCAATGTAAATTCTTAAGACAATAAAATTTCCTAAGCACTGTTATTTTCATAAAACACAGCATTGCTGTTATTTTCATAAAACAGCTTCACAAGATATATATATTCTTGCAAGATAATAGATATTGTAATTGGTAAGAATGACATTTAACAGTTGTGACCATTTTTATATCCAGAACTTGTTGCAACATGAGTGCTTATGAAAACTTATTAAAGAAAACTGCTTTTTCATTACTTGCAGTGCAAAAATTGCCATAATAATGAGTTTCAATACTAATTTATTTTTTAAGAAGATATCTTTTGTATGTCCTGAAATGTCACCATACCAGATTTAGTGACATTAGGACTGCTAAATATCTCTCTAAACAGTGTTGAATAGGGGTACTTTAATTATAATCACCTGTGTCTGCATACTTATATTTTTTTTATGTATATTTTATAAATTCTTTTTTATCATTATTTTATGTTTTTAATATGTATGCTATTGCTATTTGAAATTTTATTTTTAAATTTTACATTAAAAAATATAAATATTTTTAAAAAGTTGTTTTATTTTGTTATTTTAATGTTTGATTACTATTATTAATATTATTAATGTTTTAGTATTATTTTTGTTTCTATTTGAAGTCAATTCTACTTTCTTATACATTTACTAAAAACAGTCAAGATTAAATACGTGGTACGATCCAAAAGTTCAGGGACTGCAATAATCTATGACAACAAAAGCATGTATTTGAAGTTACAGCATATGAAATGGATTCTACCAAACCACCTCTACGTGTTCAGGTTAATTTCACCCATGTCATGTGATTAAACCGCGAGCGCTGCTGTTTTTTTCCGGAGATAGTTACCTTTGTTCTGCGACGTAATAAAAGTGGAGTTTCAAGAACAACCTCCAACATTTAGACTTTGCCATGGTAGAATCACCATACACCTTTCTTAGCAATTTTAAAGTCTCCGTAGGTGTTTTACCTAAATGCTGACAAAATTTAATGTTGGAGTTTGTTCTTGAAACTCCACTTTTATTACGTCGCAGAACAAAGGTAACTATCTCTGGAAAAAAACAGCAGCGCTCGTGGTTTAATCACATGACATGGGTGAAATTAACCTGAACACATAGAGGTGGGTTGGTAGAATCTGTTTCATACGCTGTAACTTCAAATACATGCTTTTGTTGTCGTAGATTACTGCAGTCCCCGAACTTTTGGATCGTACCATGTATATATAAGGTGAGTCAAAATTCCGTTGCACTCTTTTCATTCCAAAGGTACTGAAGATATATTAATTTTGTTAATGTAGTTACATAGAAGTTATGCATGGAGAATCATACAACATAAGTTACCTTGAAAATGATTTTCAAGGTAACTTATGTTGTAACTCTCTAACAAGCAGAGGTAACATTTTGCTAACAAAGTTAAAGAACCCATTTAATTAGTCTAAAACCATTTTTCAGATTCTTCATCAGCATTGTGAAAACAGATGTTCAAGATATTAATCCTTTTTAAAAAATGAACTTTAGATTCAAGAGTCACAAAACAAAAATGATTTTGTTTTGTGACTCTTGAAAATGATTTTCAAGGTCTCAAAACAAAATCATTTTTACAAAGTAAAAAGGTTCCATCCAATTTTCCATGCATAACTTCTTATGTAACTACATGAACAAAATTAATATATTTTCAATACTGTAAGAAATGAAAAGGGTACAAAGGCTTTTGACTCATCCTGTATAATTAAATATTTATTTGTAACATTGATTAAATTTAATTTATTGAATGACGTAATAAATTAATTACAATAATAATTTTTAGAAATTTCATCAACAAATGTTAGATTTTCTTTTCAAACAAAAACTACAAATTGAAGAGGCTGAAAATGAAGAGTTATTTTCTAATATAAAAAAATTAAACAACATTCTTGAAGAACAAAAGAGAGTTGAGAAGGAACATCAAAGAGAGCTTCATCTTTTATATGAGTAAATAATTGATTAAAATATACTGTTTATAAATTTATATATTTTTTTTTCCATGTATTTATTTATAATTTTATATTTTACACAACGGTTATATACATTTTACACATATTTGAATGAATTTCACCTTTAGTGATCTATGTTTTTCAAAATTTAATTCTTATTTATATTTCAGGTTTATAATTTATAAAATAATAACTCTTATTTATTATTTAAATTAGTAATTCCATATTGCATTAATATAGATTTCAAAGCAAATACGATATAATGCTCTAAATATAAATTAATAATAAGAAATTTATTATCTTAAGAGCAATTGCTAACTTGTGCATCTAGAACAGTGATTCTTAACAGGGGGGCACGGCCCCCTGGGGGTCCATAAGAAGTTTGCCAGGGGCTGCCAAATTATGCAAAATTTCCTTCAGAATATAATAAAAAGAAAATTGATGTATAGCCGAATATCATATTGAAAAGTGAGATAAGAAAGATAAAGTTTTCCTATTTAATTTTTTTATTTCTTCCTACATACAACTTTGTTAGTACAGAATGCAAATATGCTACTTACACCGCAGTATTTACTTCTTTTATTCCAAAGCAATTCTAAGAAACTATTAATGCTTGGAATTTTAAAAATAATTAGGAAAAATAGTAGGCTTTGAAAATTTAAATATTTTTGCAAAAGATATGCAAAATCTTTATGACAAGTTGTGGGTGTTTTAGTTTAGTTTTAGCATCAACTTTGGATCAATTTATCAACATGTTTCTTATTTTATTTTTTGTTAAAAATTAATGAGTTTTCGTGTTTAATTGCAAAGTTTGAATGTTATTTAAATAGATAATGAAATAATAAAGTTATAATTTACATTTATTATATAAAAAAATAAAGCAATAATAAAAAAATCAATTTATTATAGATAATTTAACAAATATAAATTATTATTAAAAAATGGGGGTCACAAAAAATTATGAAATATTTGGTGGGCCGCAAGTATAAAAAAGTTAAGAACCACTGATCTAGAATTTCTCTAGAATTGCTTCAAAAATATTCATTATATTATCAGTTTTTGGTTTTTATATTTTATAGTACAGAAATTAATGCGAATTAAGCAAATTTTTCAGATTTTAATAGCCATTTTTCATTTTTCAATTATTTTATCACTGTTTTGTGATTAACAAAATTTTATTATTGTGATTATATAATTCTAAAAATGATTGGAAAATAGTAACATTATATGCCAATTTTAGTGATAGTTATATTTAGAATTATAGCAAGGTCAAGATTTCAAACAATTCATAAATTATAACTAATATTATTTTAACAAAATGAAGTTTGTTGTTGAAGTAATAAAAATATTTCTTATAAATATTCTGATAATTACATATTTAGTTTAGATTTTTGTAAAATATAAAATCATTACATTACACAAATAATGGAATTGGTAATTACCTAATCAATAATTATACTTTTAGAATAGAATTTAATTTATCTTATCAATATAAGAATTATTTTATACAATTATTTTGCTATCATAATAATGAAAAATAATTACTATAATAATAATAATAACTACTTATAATTAAAAATCATATAAAATATATCTAAAATAATTTAGATTACATATCTTTTGACTAATTAAACAGTAATAAAGAAATTAACATCTGATTTCTTAATTTCTGTATGCCTATTGAATTTTCCAATTCATTATAAAACTATTGTACTACACATTTTCATTATTTTATTTTGTGTTCAACTACTGTTTGTTTTATATTAAAAATGTTCATTTTATTGTAAACCTGAATAAATCTATTTCTACCTCAATAATTCTTTTAATGGACCTCAAAAATAAATTTTGCCTAGAGCCTTGCAAATTCTAGGACCACCTCTGAGTATTAACCAAAAAAAATTTTAGTATGGTAATCTGGTCCACCACAAACAGGCATACAGGGTATGCATCACATGCAGTTGCTATTGTTAAGGGAGCACCAAAAGACATTTGTAATTAAGTGCCTGATTTGAATTATGAAATAAATTATTAAAATTTTATTTAGTTTTTTAAATGAATTTTATAAATTTTTCTTTTTACTGCAGAAATAAATAAATAAATTTCAACTTGTATGAATTACTTATCAAATAAAAACTGATAATTAATATTTTAGTTCAGTACACTTAAAACATTGTTAAAAATTTTTTAATATCATATTTTTTAAATATACATTAAGTCTTAAACGTTATAGTGAAGAAGCAGAAAGAATATGGAAAAGCAGAGAAGATGAGTGGAATAAAGACAGAGAAGCTAGGGAGAGTATAATGAATAAAGTAATTTAGCAAACTTTTGTTTTAATAATTAAGTTATTATATTTGTGTAATTTTTTGTTCTTTTAATATAGATTTTAAAAGAATTGATGCGTAAAATTCAAGAGGCAATCAAAAAGAATATAACAAGGCGAAAAGAGAAATTACAGAAAACAGACCTCTTGATGAAGGAATTAATGTATCTTAGAAATAAAGTAAAAGAAGAAAAACAAATTGTCAATATAAGTCAGTTTCAAAAACACTTAGAAACTCAGGTATGAAAGAGCATTACTGTTTCTGAATCATATTTATACTATTTAAATATTACATTTAAATTTTTCTGTTATTACTTTTAATAACAATCTGTAATTGAAAAATCCAATCTGTTGGATTTTTCAATTACAGATTGGACTTTTTATTAAAGTTCAATCTGTAATTAAAAATTAATGTTAATTTCACCCATAGTTTCTGCATTTATTATATTTATGAAATTTTGAATTTACAGAATTTAGTATAAGAAAATAATCGTTGTTATAATATAAATTGTAGTGCTTTTATATTACACTGCTGAGTTTTTTAATATACTTTGTTACATATTTATATAATCAGTCTAAAATGAATGAATTCAACATATAAACAAAAATATTTTATTTGGAAAAATAAATAAATAACTAAATTTCCTGCAAATATTAAATGAAATGTAGGTAGTGTTTAAAATGTTAGAAAAATACAAAAATAATATTTTCATTAATTAATGAGTGTCTTAATTCAAGAAATATCTTTAAAATTTTGTTAAAAACATCAATAATTTTAATGTTAGTTTAATTTTAATTTAATCAAATATTAAAAAAATAAACATAATTTTGATTAGAAAGAACATTGAATTGATTATACTTTAATTTATTAACATTAATTTCATTTAATTTTGTTTGATATAAGTTGGAATGATTAGATTTACTTTTTAATGAATAGATATATTTATTTATTTCTAGAGTTGATCAAATAAGTCAATGTGATCTGAAAAATTTAAAGAAAGAAAATTAATAATGAAAATTTTTAATGTTAATTAAATGATATTTATAATTTTCTTATATAATATTTCAATACAATGATATTTGATTATATGAACAATATTATTATAAGTTAAACAATTTTTATTTTACATTTAATTCCATCATTTTGATTATCCAATTTCTTATCTTAGAAATCTTTGAAAAAAGTAATTCACTTATTATAGTTGAAAAAAACTAAAAATAAAAGTTCTGATTTTGACAGTTTTTTATATCAATATTATCAGTATATTATTTTGATTAACTTAGAAAATATCAATTTTTAAAAATTTATAATAATTTAAATTCAAAATTAACTTAATTGGAATAAAGTCTTAATGAATTTGAAAATCTATATACATACAGTGTGATTAAAAAGTCACACAACCACATCTTCAAATGTCTATATTGTCATATGCAACATAGCCACCAGATATTTTTCTCAACAGACGGCAGCACTTGTGGTTTGTGACTCATGTCGCATGCTGACTTCAAGAAGCACAGTGTGAGTGGGCTGTATTAGATAATTGTTGGTATCACAAGTAATAGGTTTTTTTCCTCAGATCCAATGTGTATTCATTGTTGAGCAGTATACATCTCTATTGGCTGTTGGAGCCATTTGTCATACATTGGTAACACCATGGCACTTCTTCCAAATTTTTCAGTGATATACTCATTTTAATCAATTTGTGACCCAAAGATCACCTGATCTTACACCACCAAATTTTTTCCTGTAGGGTTATCTTAAATGAGTGGTATACCACTGTAACCCCCATACAGTTGATGAACTTAAAGTTAGCATTGCTACACGATACAGAATGTGCCATTGTCAACTCTATATAAAGTAGCCGCTAATCTTATGAAAAGAGTGTGAGTGTATATCTAGGAAAAATTTGGTCATTTTGAACACATGTTGTAATCACTATCTTATACACCATCTTAAAAGCGTTACTCAGCATCATTTCATAATGTTAAATCATAAACAACAATAGTCATTTCTATGCTGTTACATACTACTGTATGTACATGTTAGGTTGCACTATATATAAATATATACAGTGTCCTATTTTAATCAATACATGCAAATATCATGAAAAGTTTGTATCCTATAAAAAAATGTTCCAGACAAAATTTGTACTATATCAAGGAGACCACAAGGTGATGCTATCAGTTTCCCCACAGGCTGTACTATTATTGGTAAAGCCAATATCAACTTCAACTTTTCAAATAGAAATGCTGATTTTCTTTATCACATATTCTAACTCTAAGCAAAAAAAATACAAAGATTTTAATCTAAAATTTTTTCTAAAAATGTAATTATCTGAAGATATGATGGTTTCGAAGTTATGAGCTGATGCTTAGCACCTTGCCTGGTACAGTCAAATGTTTTTGAAATTTAGTATTAGATGAAACAAAATTTAGAAAATTTGCTTAGTATAAGAGGATTTGTGTACAGGTTTTTCAAAGATGGCACTTGTCTAGGTAATTCAAAGTCTTTTTCAACTTTGTTCATAGTAAAAAGTTCCTATGAAAAAAGTTGAAAAAATCTTTGAATTACCTATAAAATATATATGTGTATGTTGGCTCTAATAGTGTTAGAGCCAAACCATGTTATTTGGGAGTTGCTTGTAGTTATAAAATAACATATTAGCTTTTATATTAAAATTTAGTTTTTACATATCTATATAGTTCTATATGAATATATTGTGACCAACAGTTATAGTTTGTGTGTTATGGCATGCATTATGTAGTTTCAAAACAATTTCTAGTTAAGTCTATAACATTTTTTTTGTTTTTTTTTTGTATTTATTTAGATCTTCTCATTAATATCTGGACCAGGGTCAGCTGGTGGGTGGTGCAAATGGTGTGACAACACACAAGGCCTTACAATCCTGCATGATTCAACTCTTGTGTAATTTAGAAATTGATCATTTCATTATTCTCCAAGTTAACTAACTTTTGCTAATCTATTTAATAGTGGTATTTTTACCATTAAAATATTATTTTGTTGTTCGAAACCACTATTTTTTTAATTAAAAGGCTCAGTATGACAACCTTGCACTGGGTCCCACTATTTCTTGGGCTGGCTCTGATCTGGACATTATGATTTAGAAACAATATTTGCTGGAAAATAATAACAAATGCTAAAATCTTTATTTTTTTATAATAATTTTTAATCTCTGTAATATGCTGTAAAATGCTTTCCACCAGTTTTTTGTATATGATACATCTAAAATTTTGTGTCATTTGTTTTTTCTCATGCATTTGGCAACCTAATTCATTCTAATAGTTCTGATGAAAGTAAATTCTAAATCTTGGATGATTGGTCAATATTTTACAATTTTCATACTCAAATTAATCTATAACAGGAAAAAATATGGTTTGATGTGATTTGTTATCTGTTTTAAAAGTGCAGACTACTATTGAACATTCTTAATATAAATCAAAAATAACTGTTCTATTAGAGTACAATATTTAACACAAATATCCAAGTGCTTTCAAACTTATTCAGTCCATCTTCAGGGATTAAGGTTCTATTACTTCTAAACAGTCCCAAAAAACTTCAAACAAATTAGAACCAAGAATTAGAATAGTTTTTGAAATTAAGAATATATAAAAATGTTAAGGTTTCAGAACATTTCAAAATTCCAGCAAACACCTACAACATCTGAGTTGATGTAGTCACCTCTGTCACTATATTTTATCAACTTTAACAATTTGAAATCTACAATATCTACATACTAAATTCTTATTAACATTGGAACAGATTTTAAACACTCATAAATGAAACCTATCACATTATCTAAAACAAATCCTACTCCAACACATCGTTGGCACACAAAATCCAGTTTCTCCTTTTTTTTTTTTTTTTTTTTGGCCCCGTTATCTCCAACTCTCTTTCTATCTATTCAAGATATAGCTCAAGCCATCAAGAGACTTTCCAAATCTTTATTATTAATAACTTAACATCTTTCTTCAAGCTCTTCACTGATCTATAAATCAATGGATCTAAAAGCATTCATTGATTCATGATTAAAACTTTTGGAGTATTGATGCTTAGTGTATCATTATATGATTATCTAGAACTTTGCATTTATGATTTTATTCAAAATAACTAATAAGTCAAAACCAAACCATAAAGACAGTCTCAGATGCCTCTATATAGAATTTTTATAATATGCCTCTTGTTACATTCACCCATAATAACCATCTCTTAATCCAATCCTGATAAAAGGCCATTGCTAAAAATTGCTATATCCTCTGTTGAGACAGAACTACAGTAGAGAGTCGAAAATTGGCATCAATTGGAGACTGGGGTTGTTCAGATTAGGGATTTGTTCCGATTACAGTCTATGTACGAAAAAATATATTAACCTGTCCGATGTTCAAATTTTTCTTCGTTGCGTGTCGCTTCCTGTTGAGTTTTTCTCCGTTGCGTGTCGCTTTGCGTTGAATTTTCGTCGATTTTAAGCCTAACGAAAATTTTTATAATAATAATCGAGGCTATCATATCGTTAAAAATTATTTCTTTATTTTGTACAAACAAAATAAATATATTGAAGAATATAAAAACATGAAAATTATACTTTAGAATTAAATTTAGTATCAAAAACGTTCGATTCAGCATGACACAGTCCGACTGAAAATCGTGCCGATTATCGGGCGATTCCGATTACCAGGGTGCCAATTTTCGACTCTCTACTGTACCTAGAATGGAAGACTCATTAGCCTAATTACATTACCTTAACCTGAGCCTGCATAATCAGGCAAACAACTGGAATGCACCCAAAACAAATGAGAGAGTAGAAATCCTTCTCTCCTCATCCACCCTAACCAAGACTGTGATATCAAAAACAGCTTGATGATAGTATATATGATAAAAATTACTGTAGCCCAATTAAAAGTCTTAAGCCAAGGGAATCTGTTTTCCAAAGCACAATCTAACATACCTCTTGAAATATGTACCACTGCCACTATTAAGACAACCAGAAGGGATGACAATTGAGGCAGCCCAAACTGTGCTACAAGACAGTCCAATAGATTGGAGACAGATGAGAGGAGTGTGAGCCACATCTGTAAACAAATGTTCCCTCAGCCTAACATCAGCATAATTGTAACTCATGTAATGCATAGATGTGTTGAACAGGTATCTCAGCTCAGCAAAGTGAGCTATTTAGAACTTCCTAATGTCTGACTAACTTTCAAATGAAGGTGCTTGAAATGGTGCTAGGACCCAGTTGATGCAACAAATCATCACTATACAGAGAGGAACAAGTTGTCAACCAAGCCAGTGTACATGGAATATAGCCCTCCCATTCCAATTTCTTTATTAACACTTGATGTGTTATATGTGCTCATGAAATCTAGGACCAGTAAAACAGTCCAATACTTTCAGCCTCAGTCATTGCAATTCACCAATGTCCATTTCCTGTCATGGAAGGAAAGCTTGTTGTATCAGTTAGACAATGTTCTTTTGAACATTACTGATTTGTATATTGCATATACTTACAAGGAAAAAGGTTTTGCTTAACTTGTATCTTCACAACTTCAATTTACAAAGAAATAGAAGATTATTCAAGATTTAAATATGACTAAAATATTTAATTAGTGAGATGAAATTCCATTCATTATTAAAATCTTACCATGAAATTTTGGAAGCTCTAGTTGAGAAGTATTGAGATAGCAGGTAGATTTAACATAATTCAACTCCTAAAACTCAAAATAACTGAAAGAAAATGGAAAATAATGTAACTAACTAAATACAGGGTATCCACTTAATCTATTCAGGGATAAATGAGATCTTTCCAGCATAGGTTACTGTGATAGACTGAAATACACTGGCTATTACATCACCATGGCATACACCATTCCACTGCTATCTGCAATCAGCACAATGTGCAGAGAATGTACACATTTGAGTGGTGCAACAATATGTTAAATTTTCAGCATGAGAAATCACAACTTCTTCAGCACATTTTATGGACTGACATGGCACTGTTTTACCAGGATGTAATGTATAACCATCACAATGTGCACCCACTGGGCAGAACATGCTCCACAATGCATGTGACTTTATGCAACACCCAAGTGCATTTTATCCTAAGCATCTGGCATGGAATTTGGGTTCAGAAGCTTCTTAGTCCCATATTCATTGATGGTACCCTGAATAGTGACAGATATCTGAACATCTTAAATACAACAGTGGATGAATGGCTTGACAATTTGCCATTAGAACTGCAGCAGGTTTGATACCAGCTCATTCCTGGATAAATATGTGTCAATGGCTTGCATAGCAGTTTGGCAACCACTGGATAAGACAACACAGCCCAGTTTTATAGCCACCACATTTTACCTACTTCCCTAAAGGTAAAAATATTCAGTATCAGCAATAGCAACATTTGAATAATTATTTAGTATTTGGCATTCAGCCAAAAATACTTACTTGGTCCATCTCTAGTGTCAATCAAGATATTTGAAACTTTTTGAGGAATAGCTATCAGGAACCATTATCCCTAAATGGATCATTCTCTAAGAAACATATAAAAATATCAGGAACCATGAGTTACAAATTCCCAGTTTATGTATTGCAAGGTCTTCAAATGCTAATGAACATATCTCATCTTTTACAAATATTTATAATTATATTTAATCCATGGTTCTTAAACAAAAATATGACATTTATGTAAAAGTATCTAGCTACAAAATTTAAAGTAATTTATTTTTAATAACTACCAAGCCATATTTACAATATCTAATTGTAATAAATTTAAATAATTAAATCATTGATCCAGCATTAATAATTATTAAATGGCTAAGCTACTACATCATGCTTCCATTTATTAAAATCTATAATAATTAACTATTATAAAAATATTGCTCAGCATTTATTTAACATCAATTATTTAAATTCTTTTTTATTTAATAAACTTTTTCATAGACTATGAAATGTACTGTATAGAATATTCTGAAAATTTTCAAATTCTGTATCTTAGTTTATCAACTAAGACACAAAGAATATTGATACATGAATAGTAACATTAAATCAAAATTATATTAAATTAATGGAATCTGATAGTTTATTGTTGAAATTTATGAAAATTATTTTATATTACCGCCCTTTGTTATATCACACGTCAGGAGACAAATTGAATAAGTATTACATCAGATGGCACAATGTAACTAATGTATCTAGCCACCTGTTTTGTCTGTTTTTGATCTCCATGCCAACTTACTATTTTGTAGATTATATTTCATATAATGGTAGTTTCAAGTCAATGATTGAAATAAGGTAATGTTTCTTTGCTGGTAGAAATTCCAACAATCAATTTATTTTTTTAATTATTGGCTAGAGCACTTTTATATTTGGAAGACAAAAAACAAAAAATGCAATATATCTAAATGAACACTATAACAAGGGGCTACAGTATTTAAATATTTTAGTTTTTTCTGCTTAATCAAAAATGAAAATGAAAACAGTTACAAACTATAATACATAACTATATTAAAGCGAAAATAAATTTAAGTTTCTCTAGAATAAAATATGCTTTTAAAACTGCTTTAAAACTGATATATATGAATTTAAAAATTTCTTTTTAAAAATTAATGTCATATTATTTTAGAATAACATTAACAATCTAATTATTAAAAATACTACATATTTAATAATTTGCTGAAAATTTTCAGATTTTTAACCAATTAGTTAAATTAAATGTTGATTGGAGAATTTCTCCAGACAGGTACACATATTAACATTTTTACCATTCTTAGATGTATTAAAGAGAATATTTAATTTTGATATTATTTTAAGTATTTTCCATTATTATTTAATAACTTATAAAGCTAATAATAAACAAACGCTTTTAGCCCACGACTATAAATTGGATAGAGTTAAATAACCTAAATAAATAGGACTTAACAATTGGAGGGCTTATCGCACCAAGGCCGACAGAAAGAAGGACTAGATCCTTAATAAAAAGTTAGTCTTTAATAATCATATTCAAATTTAGGTAAGTATGCATTTCGGGTACAGGACTCCTCATCAGTTTACAAACACATGGCAAAAACATAATAATTATAACATCAATAGTTAACCAATACAAAGTGTTTTCTAATATATACAGTGCACTGTATTTACAGTATTTAATGTAACCCATATACTACAGAACTATAACAATCAAGCATAAATTTTAATACAATGACAATGAGATATATGATATTATTTGGGACCAGTAGATGCCTTATTTTCTCCCACATTTTCCAAATTCTGGTAGACGGTTCCACTATTAATAATAAATATTGTTTAATTATATTAAAAACATAATGGGAGGAAAACTAACAAAGAACTTATTATTATTGATATAATTGGTTTCAAAACTTTAAACAAAAACATATACACCTGGTCCATATGTTTAAGTCCTATTTATTTAGGTTATCTAACTCTATCCAACTTATACTTATAAAGCATTAACATTAATATCTATGAATATTTCAATCATCTGAAATATTTCAAATGTAAGTAATAAGAAAAAATATGTATATACTAAAAAAATTGTGATACAAGTATAGAGAAGTCAATTCTTTTGTTTTTTAAAGTATTACAGATTACAATAGCTATTGATAATGTTATAAGGTCAAGCTACATATGTAAGATAGAAAAATGACAACTTTCAGATAATATATTTATACAACTGACTTTAAAAAAATCAGTTGTATAAATATGTTCTATCAATTAGGTTAATTCAACCCAACAATTTCTAACAAGTTCTAATTTTTTATGCAATTTTAACATTGAAAACAGCTTATAACAAATATTAGTCTAGTTTCCTAACACCAATAATTAGAATTTGTCATCTGTTCGATGACAGATTCTAATGATTGGTCTTAGAATTTTTTTAGTACATACATAACATTTTTTCTTATTACTTACATTTGAAATATCTAACTTATTTGAGAAGATTGAAATATTCATTAGGTTCCTATTTTTTCTTCTTACTTTAAGTTTGCTTTAAAATGATATCTCATGAAACACTTTTCATATTTGAACTTTAGGATTTTATAAACATTTCTAAGAAATCAGATAATCTAAATTTATAGTTGACAATATATTTCATTTTAAGAATTTTTGAAAACCCATTACATTCCTTTTTACTATACATTTTCTGAACATTATTTTATGTGAAACAGAAACTTGTGAACTGAAGATTTAACAGTCAAAGAATAACTTTAAATGTTTTGAAAAAACAAAAATTTATTTAAGGAATTAACAAATGTATAAAAAACAAGGGTTATACTATACTGTATAATTATTCATTTTAATTTATTAATAAATATTTTATGACACTTACTACAAATGATATTTTTGTAAGATCATAAGTGATATTTAGAGGTTGTCTATATTTACAGATAATTTTCATTTTTGTAACCAAAAATATAATTCTTTTTCCACATAGTAACAAATTTGCATTATAAATTAAAATTAAATGAAGTTTGTTGCTCTTAATTTTAATTTTTCTGCATAAAATAAATGAACAGATTGTTATTTTGAAGATCGTTAGTTTACAGAATATATTTCACAAAATTTAATGTATTTCTATAAAATAATTGGTCTAATTTGTAAAAATTTATGTGCATACTTCAAAAATGTGAATTGTAATTGCATTGTAAAATTTTTTAAAATTAAAAATAACATTAATAAAATCTTTAAAGCATTTTACATTAACTTAATTAAATATAAAATAATTTTTTTCATATTTTTATTTCTAAGAAAAGGCAGATTATTTAAACAAATCCTTATTATTTATATGTGTCTACCACAATTATCAGTTGTTATATCCTTTTTTTAAACAGACAGTTTGACATTTTATCATTTTATGATGATTCAGCGCAAATTATGAAAACTATTTGAAAATAGCATATTTTATTGTTTCCGACTATAATATAATTTATACATTAACTTGAATCTTACATTCAGAAAATTTAATTTTATTGGGAATACCATATACAGACTTATTTCAACAATCAATAACTTATTTTCAGTCTCTCTGAAAACTTTAATTTTCTTCAATGGAAAATGTAATGTTTATATTAAGATAGATTGCAAATCTTAAAGTAATTTATCAATTTTTTTTTATTAATCTATTAGCAGATTATCCTGAAGTATTACTTAAAGGTATTATTTAGATCATTTAATCTAATATTTCTTTTTATTTACATTTTATGCAATTTTTTTTTTATCAATTTATTTTTTTAGCATTTAAAAATCTATAATTGTTCAAAAAATTAAAATTTTAAAAATTAAAGATAAATAAATAAATAAAATAGAAATTTCAGTAGGAAATGCGTAAAATATTGTAATTTTTCGATAGCATCTCCATATGCTTCTACTTTATTTTTGATTAATTATTCAGTACTTTTATATTAAGATATTGAATACTGTAATTTTATTGTCCTTGTTTTCAATAATTTTTGTAGACATATACCATGAACCATTGCCAGAGACCATTTCCCTATATAGTAATTATTATTAGAAAAGAATAATTAACATAATTTTTCATTACTAATCTTAACAGAAATGAAATTTTAAATAAAGTATCTCTCAGTAATTCATTTATTAAATATTTATTACTTAGTTTGAAATATATATAAGCATGGGCATCTGCAGAGGGAGGCAGATGGGACACTCGCCCTCCCTGCGATCCAGTAAAAACTCCACAAATTGTAATCATAAAAGTGTTTGAGATATGTAACCTTACACCTTTGATACTTTGATACAATACTATATTATATACTCTAGGAAAAAAAACCCAAAAATTAAATAAATAAATAAAAATTTATTGATATAATTATTTGTTTCCTCCAGGAAAATTTTCTGTAGAGATCCATGTATATAAGTACAGTATTTTAAATATAATTTTCAATAATTTAATGATTTATTGAGAAAAATTAATATTTCACTTATCTGTTTCTATTTAAATTTTAAAAGCTGGAGAAACAATTCTTGTAGCATCTTTTATTCATATATATTTTTTAAGTTCTCAAATATTAAATATTTATTTAAGCATAAAATGTATAAATAAACTTCCGGAACATAATCTTCTCGAAAAGGATTTTTATCAGTTTTACCGATTTAAAAAATGGGAGATAAAAAACTAAGAAACTTTCTTTAATCTTATTTGAATCTATCTTATAAATGTTTACTAATTATAATTATTTATATTTTCAACTTAGAGTGGTATTTATTTTAGAGTGTTTTATACCATTTACAGCTGTTGTTAAAAGTTAAAGAAAGATAATGAAGATCTGCATTCAGAATGAAATATGCAATTGTCAGTTGTGTTAATCCTTAAAATTCCTAGCTCCTGGAAATTTCTGATCTCACTGTCGTAATTTTATCGATTTCTAGACAATCAAATGAATCACTCTTTATTTTATTCTTTCTCACAAATGTTTCTATAGTGATAATCATCTTTCATTGATTGTTAGGTATGGGACATACATTAGTTTCGTTAGAAACATCTTCTGCAATTTTTGGTAAAAAATCTTTAGAAAAATGTTTGCCAATAATTGCAGAAGGTATCTTTTATGACAAATTAAATAATAATTCCATGTTTTTAATAAAAACTGACCTAATGATAAAATTTCGAAATAACGTTTAAAGCCATTGCGATAATTAAAAATACGTTATAATAGAATGTTGCTGTAGAAGATACAAATGATTACGTACTGTCGTTACAACAAATTAAAAAGGTTTGTAAATTCGGAAGAAGTGTATAAGTTGCGGCGAAAAAGTTTGTTTTTTGGAATTAAAAGTAGAGAAATCCTTCGATATTTTAATGATTAGTAGAGGAAACAGGCTATTTAATTACCAACATCGGTCAAGAAGCAGGCAGGTGGGAGCAATTTATAATCGAACTCATTCGTTAGACAAAGTATTAAGAGAGATGACTGTTTGACATACGCCATTGCCATTTAACGTAGGGAAAGCCGGCGTCATTCCGCAATTGCGCCAGAGCCAGACTAAAAACAAAAGCAAAAGAAAGAAAGAAAAAAAACAACTCCGACGGGCTTAAGACTGCCAAGATAAATTGAACTTTATGACTCCTGGGATGACAGCATGTCATTACATCTACATATTTACGGGTTGTAAGCAATGCGGAGGTGCTGCGCATTTTATTACCCAGGGAAGTGTCATAAGCAAGAAGTGACTGGGTCCACTCATAATCCCCGGGATTGCCAGTCAATTCCTCGGGGACCCAACTTCGTTTCGACTCTTCCTTACCAACGCCGAATGAGCATTAGACCGCGGTTTTGGGCATTTGATTTACGGCTTAACCTTGATGAAGATTTGTGAATTACTTAGCTCAGGCCGGAAGTCGTCGTCGACAACTAAACATAGAAAAGAAGATAATTTTCGCGCCAAATGGAAAGAACTCGTTTAGAGTCGGACCGAATCTGGAATTTGGATAGAGTTTCCCGTAGGTTTTCAAGAGTGCAGACATCAGAACGGAAAGAGACGCCGGCCGTAAATCCCAGTTCTAACCACGACGGTAATCCAAGATATCTGGATGGCGCAGTCGACCGTGCGTGCGTGGAGGGGAGATTGGTGTCAGCATCGGTCCGTCCTTCCCCTCTTTATCTTCCCTCCCTAGAGAACTCTCCTGCATATAAATAACATCATTACAGGCTACCCCGACCAGCTGGTCATGACTTGAAGGGAAGAGGAGGAGTGGTGGAGATAATAGCGCTCGAAACTGGGAGGTGTAAAGACAAAATCCTCCCGTCGATTGGACTTTTTTCTTTTCTTCCGAGTGTATGCCGGGGGAGGGGGCTCTATTTTGCAGTGATTTCCGACATCCCGAGACGTTTAATAGCCTACGTCACCTAACCACCCGCGGCTCGAAAGGTCAGAGGGTCGGGGTCACGGGTTTTAACGTTGTTGTTAAAAAAAAATATATTGCACTTCACCACTAGGCTCGTGTGTAGTGCGGGATAGTCCACAATGGGAGAGTTCTAATTTTTAAAAGAGAATTTGTCAAACGGAATAGAATTGTCATTCGGGAGAATCCGTTGTTACTGGTGATCAATATTTGTCGCCTCGTTTTAACCTGGCGTCAAAATAATTGTCCTTTTAATGAACTAAAGAATGCTTCGGAACTGCTGCTTAGTCTGTTTTAACCTTGGCTGGCGCATTGCATCCAGAAGAAATAGTCTTTTTTTTCCTTTTAGTTTTCCTTCGACCTGTTGTTTATTAAAACTGTTGCGTTTCAGAAGTCGAGCATCACGATATTCATCTTAGTTTAAAAATGACCAGAGAGAGAGACCGAGAATGTACACGTGGTTGGGGGAGTGGCGTAGACGTGACCGGCCGGGAGGCGTAGAAGAGGGAAAGAAGAAGGCAGTGATCGAGGTCAGACGCAATTTTCTCTTTTCTACGCTTCGACTATGCTTGGGGGACGGACGAAAGGAAAATGACGTGTCAAAAGAAATTTATGGGTCGAGTAAAGAAAAAAAAGCGCCAGTAATGGAATGCGGCACCCTCGAACCCACCTGAGTGTACCTGGATGCCAAAAGAAGGGTTTTTCTACATTTTTTTTAATATTCTCTTTTCAGATCGAAAATCGTCTATCGAAATATGAAGAGGAAAAACGACAGATCGAAGAGGAAGTAGCAAGAATTAAGCTGCTGGAAGTACAGGAACGAGCTTTCCTGGAAGAAGAAGGATGATCGATGTCGATTCTAACACTCTCATCCCTCAGGTGTGAAGAAATGCCTTTCAATTATATTTTCGAAATGCCTCTTTTAAATAAATCTCCAGTAGTGTTTCGTCTCTGCGGATACGCAGCGACATTTAATAGATTAGGTTTTGTGATCTTAACGAGAAACGACTGGGCCGGATAATTTACGATTTTCGAATTTCTAGCAGGCCACTAAAGTTGAGTTAAAGTTTAACGTCGGTTTCGATGGAATGGAAAGTGAGTCAACCTCCGTTCCGTTTCTAGATTTGGTTCCAAACTCGTGGTCCAGATAAATGACGTAGACTAGTTGATTACCAAGTCTGGCCGCTCCACCGCCTCCTCTAGCGGTGATTACGGCGGGTTCGGTATGTAACCCAGGGGAGGAATCCCCGGCACGAGATCTTGACCGCACAATCATAAGTCAGGCGTCGTTGATTAGAGTTGCGAGTTTATAGGGGGCCCGACGAGACCACCTACAGCTCCCCCACGGCCAGTAAAACGGGATGGGACGGTCTTGTTGCTCCCGCATAACCGGGCGAGGCGGAGTCTGGCCGTCGCTTCTCCATTGGACTAAAGTTGGCGTGACGTCACCGGGACCCCACGCCTCATCCTACTAAAGTTGGCCACTAATTCCGACTTGCCAATGTCATTCCCAACCCTTTGCTGCCAAATGACTCGTGCAATTGAATTGGTGCCGGTCGCGATTGGCAATTAAGACTCATCGACTGGGTAAAGAGCGGCATGCCTCCTCTTCCCGCCTAAACTCTATTAAGGCCGCGCAAATAGGAAAAAAACGCATTTTTCATTATTTTTTTCCAGTTCGGAATTTCGGGCAAACCGGAACCCGTGTCGTATCGGGTTTATAAGACACTCCCGGCCGTGGGTAAATGATAGGTTGGGTCCCGGTTGCGGCCTCATACATCACGGGCCCTCCCGAACCTCTCCCCCATCGAAACGGCACAATAGGGAGGCTTTGTCTTTGGACCGACAAGTCCGCCAGCCATGCCGAGAGTGTGGGAAAAGGAGAGGAGAGAGCCGTCCACCCCGCTTTCCGCATTGGCCGTATCCTCGCCCGAAAAACACTCATTTACTGCCGTAATTACAAGCGGTGCGTCATTACTTTGACCAAACTGCGAACAGCCAATCTATCGTTAACGTTGTTTCTAATCCCTTCTGTTGTTGTTCCGTTTCAGCACCAGCCTGGACGCCATCCACGTCCGACACGGTAGGAACCGACGCTCATTTCCAGGCCGAGCGCGATAATTAAGAAATTAAGACAGTTAATTGGGAATGTTACAGTTCCCTCATTAACACTGATAATTAGCGGCACTCCCGGGAACTTGTCCTTAATGAGGTGTCAAGCGAAGAACTCCGACTCGAAGAGATACGCACTTTTTATCTTTTTATTTAAGCTCGCTCTTTGCTTTTTCGTTTTGTCGTCACTCAAAGAACTTATATGTAATCTCGCACAGACAATAAAAGAGTCTCAGACAACTGCGGCCTTTCTCTTTTCTAAAAGTCCTCGACTTAGTTCGTGCCAGTCCGCTCCGGGAAACTACTTTTTTCTCCCCCCTCGTTCCACCGCCTGTGTTTCTTTCGTGGGTCGCCAGATGGCACGACTTGCCATCCCGTTTACTAGTACCAGACTATCAAATAACAATTACTCGAATGAAAACAGAAATGAATATTAACCGACGGAAAATCCCGTGTAGCGACTCCAGAGAAAAAGAAGAAAGAAAATTGTTTAGAGGTGTTGTTATTTTTGTATCCTCGTCAATAAATGTCTTTAAAGGGGGGAGGAAAGAGCGTAATGAATAAGGTGTCGTCGGACGGAGCGGTAATAAATAAGTTTTCAAAAAGTATCGGGAGATGACAAAATATATGATTATTCATCCAGAGACAAAATCCGAGAATTCCCTTTGGAAATTTCTCGACAATTCGCTGACAATTTTCTATCAGTGGACAGACGCGTCGAGCACAATAGGTGGTCCAAACACAATTTGCCACGGCATAACGAGAAATCACGGCGAAATTGCCTATATGCCCCGAGGGATAGCCGGAGGTAGGCAAACTGACGGATACCGTTCAACATGCAAATCTCCTGTTTACTTCGACGACAGGTAATACTTGTCTCGCACTCCAGGGTTTGGACTTTCCTGTCATACGACTCGGCCGGGTAGGTAGACGCCATTTACAGGATCCGACTCTCTCAGGAACCCGACATCCTTTATAATACTGAATAGACAAACGGGCCATCGAGCCGCGCGGCCTTGTTTATCGTGAGGCAACGTTAAAATTTAATAAACCGAGAGGGGAGGACGATGCCGAGACGATTCTTTTCTTCTTCCTCTTCCCCGTCTTTTCGTAACGAGCGGGACAAGTTTCGTAGAACGGCGTTAAAGGATGGCTTCTGGGAACTCTATTATCTAGCGGAACAGAGCCGTATTTGTTCAAAGGTGATCACTTAGAAATTGCAGTCGTTCGTAAATATTATTCGGTCGGTGTTCACATCGGAGGAGGGAAAAAAGTGGGGTCGTGCGTTTTCTACTCCCCGAACCACCGGTCAATATTTGACTAAAACAGAAGGGACGTTGCCGGGAATGTTTGCTCGATCGTATCGCATATCCCAGGACACGGCATTTTAGATGTCCCGAGCCATCGATCATGTCCTTGCCAAGGTAAACAGCTAGGGTGACTTGTAATTTCCCGTCAAATCGGCACATTGCTTCCCCTATCGCTTTGACGAATGACGGGCGTTTAGACGAAGGTGGCGCGCACGATTACGTTTATCAGTCCTTCCCATAGTGTCGCCGTAAAATAAGAGTGGGGAATGTGGTCCTTTCCCGCTGCCAGGAAATGGATGAAGTAAGAGAATGTCACTTCGGGTTCATCCGCACTTAAAGCCAGTTACTGGAAGAAATTTTTTTATTTATTTTTTTATTTTCCCATTAAAAACCCAGACCGTAATTAAAAGTGCCAGAACCACTTAGCGCTTAAGAGTTTTCCGCATAGTTTACGTAATTCCTTCTCCAGGTGCTCTGGTCCTTTTAATTAAGGTGTGTCGGTGAGATCCCGCTCCGGTTTCGGTTCCAATCCCCCGTCGAAAATCCCGCAAACCAGTGTGGGACTTTGTGTGTAGGCGAGCGAAGAGCAACAGGAGCGTCGTCCAATGCGGACAAAATCCCAATAATTCCTTTTTCCGTCCTCCACTTTGGCGATAGAAGTAGGACAAAGACATTCTCCTACACAATCCAATCAGCGATTCAATTTATACAGAGAGAAATCTATTTACTTCCCAATCCGCGACGTGTTTCTGTATCATTTACCTCCCGCTGACGGTCCGCCCTTTTCCCTCCATCCCCGTTGTCATGACGACGAAAATCACCCGCGCAGTATTTTCCCTTTTTATTTTTTTTTCTTTCATATTTTTCCTGCAAAGAATCTTCTAATCAGTCGAGAACTTTCCATAGAAATGCGGGTCGTTCGGTTTCTAGTTTATTTCGACCTTTCCGACCGTCTTAAACGCTATCCGTCTTACACAAAAAGTTCCATTTCGTTTAATGTCGATCCCACTGCCTATTTAGGATATAAAACCAGCAAACTTAAAAGTGTCGTACGGAAAACGAGTTCGTAAATTGCTAAAAAAAGAAAAAAAAAAGTCCTAGCCAGCTCCGTGTTTTCAGAATATTAATTTTGAATTTAGAAGAAATCGAGGGTTCGTTTAATGGGTATTACTTTCAATATAGATCTATTTGTCCGTGTTACCATCAGAATTGCCAATGGTCAACATTGAACTAGTATCGTCGAGGTCTCTCCCACTCTAGAGAATAGTCTATCTGGCAACCACGCCCTTAATGAGTTCCCATAGGATTTGTCTATATACCATATGTTGCCTCTCTAGCATCCACTTCTCTTTTCCATAGTTGTCTTTTGATCTCGGATCATTTTTTACACTGTTTTTTCAGTCGGAATCCGTATTTAAATCTATTAATTTGATTATTTTAAGGATAAAATAAGGTTATAAGGTCGAAGGTTTAAATTTATTTGGTGTCGGAAGAATTCCATACGCCGCTTTGAAAGTATTCGATGCGAAGGCTCGCGAAGCGTCCCGTTTATCACCTTTAAAAAGTGCCTCCCGTTAGCAGACTAAAACAATGGGCAGCAAACTTCTAATTATCTCCGCTCGCAGCTCGCCCCTAACACTTTATGAATAGATTAGATTGACAATTAAACGTTTTCGGACAAAAATCTACAATAGCAATCTTGAGATGACGTCACTAGCGGCCTAATTCCTGATAAGATTACCGTGCTCTCCCCTCGCATTTTCAGGTAGACGGCCTGACTGGGTGTCTGACTCATCGATCCCTTCGAGCCCCCTCCGTCGTGACGTCATACCGATGAGTATATTGTTGGATTATCCAGTCGAGCGGATCCGTTGTTCGGTTGCCGGTGCTAGTACCTGTTCTTGTTCTGCGGTGGGGCAACGTTTGCCCGGCTCTCCGACTCGTAATTGCTTGGGTGGTTGTACCTGTCCCAATATATCTGTCAGACGCCACCGTATATCTGTCGTTCCGGATTGTGGTTACTTACCTTGGGGCCACATCAAAACTTTTTCGATTCCGTAAGAATATCCGATTTATGATTATTCCGATTGCTAGACGAGAAGGGAAAAAAAAGCGCCTTCGTACTTTAGAGGGATGTAAAAATGCCCGTCGCCCCCACCCGATCTAGACATTTCTTATAAATTTTTTTATTTTTATTTTATTTGGTTTTATTTTTTCTTTCTCGTGAAAGGCGGCTAATCGCCATCTTGGTTCGGCGACGTTGACCTTTCGTCTTGGATGCGCTCTTCATTGGCGTCATCAAGTTTCCTACCGAGGCTATCAAAATGTCATTTAGGTGCACGTGCTGGTGACAATAGCCGAAAGAAGTCGCTAATACGACGGGCGTCGAGATGGAAGCGAACAATGCCGACTTCTATTAGGGTCATTACGATTCTCGGTAAAGATGGTGTATTTCTTGCATTGGACGTATTTTAATAAAGCTTAATTATCGGCCCAAAGCGCGATTGTAGTTATTCTGATTGCCTCATTTTTGCCGCCGTTGCATATTATCCCGTGTCCACCGGCGTCTCTTTTCCAATCATTTCTGCCGATAAACTCATCATTCTCCCGGAAAACTAATGACTGCGCATGTACTATTCGCTCTTATCGTCATATTAATGAAGTGAGGGCCAAGCCTTCTATCGGGAGTCGCATCTCGGCGCGTGCAACCAATGCCCGGATAGTAATCGATAGCGTCACTTCCGATTGCCGTCACATTGGACGACGTTCTGTTCTGCAAACGCGAACCCAAATTTTCGACTGTCGAAAGAAACGGATCCATTCTTCCTCGCGCTAAATCCGCGTTGCAGAAACAAAAGAGGGTCCGTTTCTCCGTCCGAGTTTAGGCCACTATAAAATTGTTAATGACACCGTTTCCCGTTTCCTGTCTTCACGTCCGTTCTCCAGATAATTGCCGCGATTTTTTTCCTCTGTTAGGAAGATCCTAAGAATAGTAATTCTTTGGTCCGGTCATAAATCAGCGAATAGCAACAAGGATAGCAAACGTGTTTCATCCCGAGGGATGTTTCGGTCCGGACGTAGATCGGATGTTAACGACTTTTGTGTGTTGGAGGAAGAGTTTTATGGAACCTGGGAGCGTGGGTTTGCCAGTCGAGATTACTAGACAACAACAATAGCTGGCGTCGACCTGGAAACCTCTGCAAGCACCAGGAAACCGGGTAACGATAAGACACACGGGCCTCATCTATTGTCGACCTCAGTTGGAAAGAGGCGGGTCCGAACCGTCTTAAGTAGTTAATTATAAGCTTGAAACAACTAGCCTCCTCTTATTCCCCTTTCTTAACTGATTTTCCTCTCTCGTTTGCTTAAAAAATTTAGTCTCGGAGGAATTTACCCTTTCTTCGTTCAAATTTTATCCATGATCAAACATGGATAAAATAAAAAATGAACCGAGAAAAACACCGAAAACGCGCTAGATTGGGAGGAGGATCCTTAAAATTATCCCGTAACTTATCCGGTTGGTTAACACGCTGTTCGGTTTGTTAACCAACCGTTCCTTCAGAAATTATGAATGGACGAAATCTACTTTTTTAAGACAAGTTAATTATCAGTTAACGAATCGAGAAGTAGATAAGTAAGCGAAATAGAATAGATAGTCAACAATAGTTAACATTTAGGGTGATATAACCTCTTCAAATAAACAAATAAAAAGTAAAATAAAATTGTTAATAGACTAAAAACGGCAAATTTCATTTTCAGTTTTCTTATCTGTACATCGAGCAAATTCTTCTTTCGCCAACTTTAACCGAATTGAAATTAAGGTTACTTGATGGCTTATCTGTTAATGGTAACACAAATTCAAGTCCGTTGTCACGATCACGTGAATGTCGCGTCACGAGAGAGTAATTAAGTGTTTACAATAGATAAGCGTCGAGTCGTGAACGCATTAATCTGACGTCGGAGATTAGAGACGAAGGTTAACGAAAACTTCTCTTATACCTCGACTAGGGTCTCGCCGTAATGTATAGAAATGTACGCGGTCACGTGATTGGGTAATAGTTAAAAAAATAAAACACAGAAGGAAGAGGAGGATAAAGTCGAGTTTCGTCGCTCGTTTAGACACGCGGCTTTCCTAGTTTCCGCTGTTGCTGGCAGAAAATTTATCCTCTAAACATTAAAGTAAAGTATAAACAGTTTATTATGTAAGAGGAAGGTTTAAAAAAGCTTATATATATATATGTATATTTATTTATTTATATTTTTAAGTTGGCAAACCGTTCTTATCGTGAATATTAGCCTGCACGCATCTTAGTTTCTTTTTTATAAGATGGCATTTTTAAAACACTTAGGAATTTACGACGGCAAAAATGTCGCAAATTGATATTCGTGATTTTTACGTGATGTGTTGATGCCCTCGTAATATCGGCGTGCCGACCGAAGTAAGTAGCCGTTGATCGCCGATCTAACCTTAACTGCTGTTTATTATAGCGGTTTTTATGTGGATTAACTTATCCGACAGCGATCTAAATAGAATTAAGCTACACTAAAAACGCATTTAACACTAAAAGGACTTGTTGGAGGAGTTCGAATTGGCCATACAAGTGCTCATTTTTCCGCTCGAACTAACACTAAAAAAGTAGCATTTCCAGAGAATTTAAATGATAGAAACTCTCGGAGGATTTATCTTAAATAATGTAAATTTTCGGGACGTTTCCAATTCTAGAAAACGCTAAATTGATCATTATAGAATGGACTAATTAGAAAACACGCTATTGAATAAGTTTATTTTTATACTCCGTGAAAAATTTCTATTTAACACGCGACGCATAATTTATCGTTTTTTTAAATAATATATTTGTTATTTAAAGATAAAAATTTGATAAAATTATCGTTGGTTTATTGTTTTTTTTTCCAAAGAACTAAATCTTAAAAGTTGTAACATGTTTTGGCAAAGAATGCCTTAATTAAAAATGTGAAGCTTAAAGATAATGTTTTTGTTATAGGAGACAGTAAAAATGTAGACACACTGTAGCTTGTCTGTACTCGAGAAGACCAAGAATAGTGGCTTAATTTAGGCACGTCATCGAGAATTCCTAGAAAGCGGCATTAGGCGAGTAGCGAGTCCCATTCTGTACAGTTGTGTGTGTCTAGACCTATATCACTTATGACCGACATCTGCTGCCAACATCTCCATCTTCGATAAGAAAAGCGAATACTTTACCATCTTTCTTATTTTTGTAGCCGTAGTCTCATCTTCAATTTTCCCATCCAAATCGAAAAGTATGTGTGATCAACTCGAATTTTTCTCATTTGCAAACGCGATCGCTTACCACAGGGAATTGATAGAAGCGCGTGGGGAAATTAACGAAGAGTAAACGTTCCTACCTTGTCAAAAATTGTCACCCGAACGGGAGAATCGTCAGCTTCGCTCGGATAAATCGTAGTTTAAGGGGTAAAAAAAGAAAAAAAAAAGGAAAAAGGGAGAGAGAACGAGGGCGAAAAATCCGCGTAATGAAGGAGTGGCGTGGAATTGGCATTGTGTTTGAAGTGGCGGCTGGTCAAAGAGTGTGTGCAGTGGAGCAGACCATCAATTTACTTGTCCTCCCAAAACCTGTTGCGGTCTTGTACCTCTGACGTGTGTGTACGCCTAATACTTAATTGTGAAAATCGTTAATTATACATTATTCGGTTTTGAATAAACTCCGCGTTTACCTTTTCTACTCTGTTTAACTATCAACAGCTAAAGTTATCGCGCTCTTAATTATCCTTTTATATAGGATTTTTCTCTTTTGTTTGTTTTTATAACAGACTCGGTTTTGTACACATTCAATGGATAAAATCGTAAATATTCAACGTATTAATAAATTTTATTAAATGGAAGTTACTTAAAAATCAAATTCGGAGTTTTTCACAGGCATTTAAATCGTTGTCGTAGAGGATATCGAAGGTAAAAATAGCTTAAAAATAAAAAAAATTTTGAAATGTTAAGTAGCTTAAACTGACTTTAAGTTGCAATTAAATTTAAAATATTCTAAATTGCTTTGAAATTAGAAATTTCTAAGCAATTATTACTTTCTTTTGTTTAAATATTTGATTGATACTTTCACTCTTATTAAATTTTGCTATTATAAAAGTGAAATGAAAAAAAGAATAATAATCTATTAAAAACTTCTAACTTAAAAAAAATAAAATAGGCGAAGAAGTATGAAAATTGAAATTTGTTTGAAGGATTTTTCGAAATTCTGAAGAAAATTGTTTTTAAATCTCTTACAGAATAAGTTTTCATATAACGTTGATTTATCTCTACTATTTTCTGAGTAGTAATAATTAAAATAGAAGAAACGTGTCATTTAAGAAGAGAAAGAACAAATCTCAAAGTTACGTTAGTATATAATTCAATAAGTATCTCTCTCGTTTTTTTTTTTAGTGTTTTTTTTGAACTCAACTAGAGGACATGGAAGAAATAGGGAAGAAAAAAAGTAAGAGTAGCGTGAGTTTAGCCGACGTTTTATTGAAAATACCAACTTTTCTGCAGAGGGAAGATGCAGCTGCAAATAGAGACACCTGCACAGTTATTGGACATAAGACCCGAAAATTTCTGCTATATTATCATCCTTAGAACTGCAACAGAAGAATGGTAGAATGCACACGATCTTTGCCGGATTTACATCCAATTTATCGATTTCTTTTTTTCTCTTTTTCTTCCTTACGATTTTCCTATTCTTATTATTTTTTATTATTATTTTTTTTTAATAAAAACTGAAAATTTGACAATAAATTAGTCTTTAAAACGAGTTAGCTTAGGCACAAACTTCTACTCCAGCTAATTTTTCTTCATTTATCATTATAAACGCGGGATTAGACATTTGTTTTTCTAAGATCATTCGTCATTGATGATCATCTCGATTCACATCTGTCTAATGATCATTCTGGTACTGATTTCTTTTCTTTGCTAATTCAAATTTTCTGTTTAAGCTATAAGAATTTATATAAAGTTTTATGCGTTAGAATTCGAATAATTAAAAAAAAAAACAAAAAACAACTGTATATAGGCCCACGGACGTCCGCACGGGAGGGTGAACTGGGCACTGGAATCGAGTAAAAACTTCTTGTTTCCTTTATATTGTAAGCTTATACATATTATATACGTGTTTTTGTATCGATATAACACCGTATTCTATAATCTATTTGTGTTAAAACCTCAAAAAATTAAAAAATTAAATGAAAATTATTGATGTAATTAACTTCGAGCTTTGTCCCTCCCCTGGAAAATTTTCTGCGGATGGCCATGTTTAGGCCTATAGAATTTCAACCGGTTAAAACCCTTTTTTTTAATTTATCAATTTTATTCGGGGATCTTTTTTTTTATTATTTAAAAAAAAGAGAGAGAAAGAAAACTCCCAAGTGAGAACATCAATAAAAACAGCATCTATATCTTTTGATCAACTTACATAGATAAAAGTGTACTTTAGGTTAACAATATCGACTTACTACGATCAATGAAAACGTCGATTGTAATTAGCAGGCGAGTTTTTCTGAAGTACTCTGATGACTCCAGATTTTTCTCAATACCGAGGATTAATGAACGACAGAGGGGTCAAGGGCGCATATGCAGGGGTTATCGCTATAGTTTGTGTTTGTCCGATTGATCGCTTCTGTCTTCAAATCCAATTGCGAACAGCTGAAAGTGGCTTTGTACTGAATAATATATACATCAAGATAAATGCATTCTTTCTCGAATATCTTATTAATTTTTTCCTCTTGGCAATAATGAATAAGTTAGGCGCTTTCTAAAGTAGCCTGAAAATATTAAAGTTTAGCGAAGTTTCGGAAAAGAGGCCAAATATATAAAAAGTAAGGGGAGAAATAAAAAAAAAAAAAGTTAAATTGTTCTTATTTTATTTAAATCTAACTCACTTGCCAATTTATTTTAAGAAAAAAATCGGATTGAAAATGTCCGTTTCTTGTTAAAAGAAAAAAAAATCTTAGTTAATATTATTTTATTTTCCGTCATAATGGATATTTGTACGTAATATCGGTTAGTTTAGAAGAATATTCGTTTCTTTAAAAGTAAATTAATTACTTTAAATTATATTTATTTTCGTTTATTCTTTTTTAAATATTAATTTTCCTATAAAAAATCCTCATTAAAAAACGTGTTTGCTTTACCGCGAATGTGTTTTTTCGACTTAAAAAAATGCCTGGTTTGTAGGAACACGTGTTCGTTTCCTTAAAAACGTTGATAGAAGGCATTAATTTCTTTATTTTACGACTCGATTTCCTAAAGAAAATGCATTCATTATAGTTAAATAATCGGTAACTTACAATTTCGATAGATGTGAGTTATTTTTGTGTGGAGACTATTCACAGGAATTGTTTATTCAAGACGTGGTGATTATTTTAGAAAATGCAATATATTTAAGTTATATATTTAAAGGATTCTTTGAAAAACTTTTATTCACATGCTAATTACGTTGGAAAAGAAAATAGTACTAACTCATATTTATTTATTTATTTTTTTATAAGCATTATGCAAACGAAGAGAAGTTAGGCATTAGAGACGAAAACTTTTAGAAAATCTTTTCTTTGAATGGAAACGAATCATATTCGTTTAAAATCTCGATCTTTTCACAATGACCCAAGTTGCGCAAGGTAATTATCGATTTTTAGAGACGACTGGAAGCGATTCATGCAAAGAAATCGCAGGAAAAAGAAGGAATATTCATTAAACACGATGTCAGAACAAGGCCGGGTTTCTATCTTCGGATACTGCAAGAAAACTACTGTCGCTACTACTCGAGTTAGTAACTGGAGTTGTCACGCCCAGCCCGTCAATAATTAATTACCCGAAATCGTTGGCCTAGTACCGAAATTTCTAGAAAAGAGCTAATTATGAACGAATCCGAAAAGGTTTGAAGCCATTCTTCTGGCGTTGTCGCCCGAAGATTTAGTACGAAGAGGAAACAGGAGCCAGTGTTCCTGATAAACATCGGGTCATCGCTGTCTCTCTATGGGGTGGTCGTAAATAACACGTCCCGGGTTGTAGGCCGTTTCTGTCTTGTTTGTACAAGCTGTTTTCTAGATAGCTCTCTACCGAACTCTGCCGAACGTCACGCTTTATAATTAAAGGCCATTGCTGATTGGATGCGGTACACACCTTCTCCACTAATTATCTACTATTTACGAGTTATAATAGGTGGGTCGGAGCCGGTCTCCACCAATAATTATCTTATTAGGTCCTGTATCATTTTGATCTATCGAAAAGTCTCGGTCTCGGCTTCAAACCTACATTTGCTGATTGCTCTATTTTCTATATTTTTGCTGCGTCAATATATAAATCTCTTATACATTAATTATGTAAGTATTATGCAACTGTAGTTATGAATAACAGAAAAGTAGAAGGATCTCGAAATTCCAAAGGTATGTCTAGCCGAAATGGCTGAATAATTGTCTAACCTTCCTCCATTCTGATTGATAAAACACAGTAACTCATTTTAAAACAATCGTTCCTTCTAGCAATCAACTGTTTCTTCTTTAACAATCGATATTGTTCGATCATCTGTTTGATAAATAGATTTCTTTTTCCAGAAAGCTTTGTTGGATTGAGTGACTTAATGCATCTTTATTGGATTAAGTGATTTATTTAACAGTTTTTTCTTGCCTAAAATATATTTTTTGTATTGTAAATTATAACTCTGTGAATTACAATACACATCATTTCTGGTAGATGATGTATTTTACTTCGCTGAATGAATCTACAGATTACGATTACAAATAATCAGATAAAATAATTAAAAATTATGTAATATTTTGTAAATGTTGATGATTTTCTTAGTAAAAATACTATATATTCTTTCTTTTTCTTATAAAAATCTTCCTGTGAAGCTTGTAGACGTCAAATATCAGTTATTACATTATATTTATAAGTTAAATAATCGAATAAAACAGATTATAAGATTATAAATAAGTGATAAACGTCATTTGCCTACAGTGCTATAATTAAAAGCTGTATTAAGTTCAATCTCTAATAAAATTTTACGTAAGAATAACTGAAAAATGATGTTTTCGATCAAAGTATTTTTAGAAATCGGTTACATTCATAAAAACAATGTAAAAGCATGCCAATTACTTTCATTAAATTTCAGTGTAAAGCGGTCCTAAATGTGACTTAAGACCCCATTTTTAATGATTGCATCTTGTTTTTATTCCAACTTTTCTTGTAATGTCAATAAATCAGTGATTAAAAAGCAATACCGAATGAATGAGCATTTATGAACGTTATGAATATTGATGAAGAATTATTAATTTTACTCTTATACGATTAAAATGTCTACATTAACAGGCCTATATCAATTAAGTACAGACATTTGCTGTTTTTGTCGTCATAATTTTCTAGAAGGGAAATTTTTCTTTAACCTCTCCCTTCACTTCAAACTCAGAAAACACAGAAATGTGCAGATCTGATACTTTTAATGAAATTAAGTGTTTAAATTCAAAATTAACAGGCAAGCAGAAGGAAAAAAATGGAACAAAAATGATTCATATTTACTAAAATTGGACTACAAAATTCCATTAATTGGTGACACGTGGTAAACAGTTTATGCCTAAATTACAGCAATTATCATATCTGTTTATCAAATATCTACAGGATAAGTAAACAAATCAGCTTTACATATAACGAAAAATTATGTTTTGTTTCTTCGACTCGATAAGATAGTGGCCTAATTTATTAAAATAACTCTATTTTTGGAAGAGGAATTCAAAAATTAAATCTTTCCGGACAAATTTTAATTTAAAATTCATAGTTTAATCTAATATTTATTATAAAACATATTCATTTAAATAGTACATCCTGGAACCAAACAGTTTACGTTGTAACCTTAGAATTTAGAACTTATTTGTTTACAAAATTGCACGGTCTTTTATCTTTTAAAAGTATTCTATTTCTTGTAAAACGGAGAATATGTACTGAAAGTATAGGAATAATAATATATTTTAATAGTATTTTAACATAATATCGATTTATAACACACTTCACAATTACGCCTATGTAAACTTTAACCACAAAACAAAGTCTTGACTGCAAGAAGATCTTTATTCAAGCAAGAATAATAATAATATACAAGCCTTTATGTATACTTTTTAAGAGCAGAACTTTTATCAAAGGGGTTAATTGGTTCCAAAAGTATTGCAAGATACCACACATATGGAAGTGTTTTTACACGAAAGAGGTGACAGTACATTGTAAAGATGGGACAAACAGATTAGTTTATGGCTTATGTATTATATTGCTGCGGCTATAATCCAAATAACAGTATTATAGACTATATAAAACATAAATAAGATTATTATAGATCCTGTCATACGAAGTAGACGATGTAACTTATGTAAAGATTTAGAATTCGAACAGCTGATTGCCGGCATGGATACGTTTTATCAAATTTATAACTTTGTAAAAACTTTACAAAGTTCATAAAGTAACTTGCTAATTTAGAATTGTTTTATATTGAATTACAAATAGAAAACTTATCGTTCGGAAGTAAGAAAAAATTGATAACTTTTGATTCTCTTAAACGACGTTAGAAGAAGAATAATCAATGGACAGATCAAAATCTAGCGAAATGTCATAGTGTATTAAGTGAATGGAAGTTCCGAATTGGCAGTTAGATATATGAGAAAAATTCGGTTCCTCCATTAATCTTATACGCTATGTTTTTGGAACGATCAAAAGTCTGGGAGAAAAAAGCCCGAAGCTAAACAAGAAGTAATTTGCTAATCAGAAATTTTCTTAAATTCTTTGTAATAGCAACGGAATCAAAACTCGACCGTAATTTAGATCGTATCGATCAGAAACGACTTTTAACTCGAATTTTTATAATGCCGTATCGAAAGGTTTAAATACTTTTAAACTATATAAAAGAACCATTAAGATAACTTTTTACGGATTTCGATTGTAATAATTATCAGGGGAAAAAAATGTTATTACAGTTTGTGTTTGACGAGGAAACCTATTGATTCGTTAAATAAAATTTGAATATTCAGAGAAGCGCTTGTTTTCTTCTTTCATCTGCCCAAGAAAAAAGATAAAATTGGTTGTGAGTTTAAAGACATTTTTTCTTCTTTTTTTAAATCAAATGAAAGATCAGAGATTATAAAATGACAAAGTAAATGGCGACTTTTTTCCGGTCCTGGTCCATTCGTCAAAATTAGAGAAAGAATTCGGATATAAAAAGGAAGAAAAGAAGAAGAAGAAGAAGAAGAAAGAAAAGGACCAGGTAGAACCTTGAGAATAAATGATTAAAAGAAGCGAGTGATCATTCAAGGCTTGTAGACAAATCCAATCCTGGTGAAGAATGTTTTTAACTCTCGGAAATAAAAAAAAAGAAAAAAGAAAAAGGTTTGGGAAAGAAGAAAGTGATTGATACGAGGAGTAATCCATTAAAAGCCGATAACACATCATTTTGTTGTTGTCAGAGCGGGAAAAGATCTGATTCCGTTTGATTAAGCGTCACCCAGGTAGCCTTTGGACGACGAGTCTTGTTTGTAGGAGAGATAGGAAAAGTTGGTTTATTAGCGCCTTCCTTGATCAACACGACAAGTTGAGAGAGGAACGAAGGAAAAAGAAGAAGCCCAGTCAATTACGTTGTAGTGGCCGAGATTGATTGCAACTAAACCAGGCTATTGTTTTTACTAACTCTTAATATCTTGTTGACAATCGATCTATAGTTTTTCGACCACTTTGTAATTAACGTGGAGCAAAAACTCTTGTTTTTAAAGACGTTTTATCTACAGCCCAAGTTCGAAAGATAAATTATGGAAACTTTTCCTTAGCCTCATCTTGGATAACGTCAATTTTGGTAACTTGTTCTCGGAGGTTCTGGACGAAGAAAGGAATCCCTTTCTGTTCTCTTGATGTTAACCTGATAATTTAACCTTTTTTTCCTTCTTCTTCTTCTTTTCCTCGCCGGAAAACTGAAGAAATTTTTGCTTTTAGGAAAATTTATCAACAAGAATATAACTGAGACGAGTTCCTAACAAAACTAATAGTAAAATAGGACTAATTTGTAAGTTCTGATCTACTGTAATCGTTAGAACGTTTCGAATCGGTTTCTATTTATAGGCTATATATGTGATTTAGCAAAGGCCTACTCTAAAAATAAAAAAAATGTCATTCTTTTTTAATGAATTTTTTTAAATTTCCTCTTATAATTACACAAAATTTTCTCCCGCTTCATGAAAACAATCATGTACAGTACAGTACTGTACTGTACAATACACAATTGTTTTTATAAAGTGAAAGAAAACTTTACTAAAACTTAAAACTTTGAAATATGATTTAAATACACAAATATACATAAATGATAAAATGTAGTGTATAGCTTTTAAACAATCATCAATGGCGATCAACAGAAAGATACAGTCTGCCTAGCTAACTTTTGTATTACTGAAGGACATAATTATTAAACTAGACTTACACAAATGTGAAATTAGGTTAATATTTTTATGATCCTAACACAATTTAAACACAACATTGTGTATTTCATTTAAATATTCTTATAATCTCGAAATCTCTTCCATTGGTCAACTATTATTTCTCAAACTGATGGTTATAGTTTGAGGAGCGAGTAATTGAAGTCAAATTTAATGAAATAAATGAATAATTTTATAACATATTTATTGAAATAGCTAATTTAAAAAAAATTTTAATAATTATGTAAATTTCACGAAATTTATTAACTGAATTTTCAAGTTTTATATGTATATATTTATTTATTCCGTATCTTTATTGTCTTAAATATCTCATAACTTTTCCACAGTAAATAAAGATATACAGTATTTCAGACACGTAAAAGTGAATTAAGTAAAGAGCTAATTTTTAACAAGATTTAAAATATTTTTTTTTTAAATTAATCTAATTTATCGCTTTATAAATAATTAACAGAAATTAACAAAATATTTCGGTAATAAAAAAAATATAAATTGAAAAAATATTGTCCTTAAGCTTGATTCTTTCCTCCTGTTCCGTCTTAACAAATAGTGTAATTACAGGTAAAAGTCGCTTTTTACACGGGTTTGTTAATGAATTTCGAACAAATTTGCAAATGCATTAGACACAATCGTAGCGTAGGAAGGAGAAAAACAAGCCGTTAAGCAAATTATCTACGAGAGAACTCATCAAAAATTGGGATTATTTTGCTTTAGTAATCTGCAAATGAAATTCATCTTTAGAAATAAATTGGGTTTTAAACTTTTCTTGTATTTTATCGAAAAACTTAAAAGTTGGAATTACACAAGGCCCATAAAAACGAGACTGATGTGGAAAAATCTAAACTCCTATAACTATAATATTAATATTAACCACAACTGATGAATTTATGTAAAGTTTGGAAGATGTCGGCCAATAGAAAGTAAGGAAAGAGAGAGGGAGAAAGAGAAAGAGAGACGGAATTAATTAAGGTTGGAAGAAAAATGCGGGAGAAGCATCGATTCGAGCAAAGTTGGAAATGTATTTATAAGGCGCAAAATTAAATATCACAAATCACGTCTCGGACGAATGAATACCGAAGCAAAAGCGTGTTTATCGGAACAAAACATTGACTGGTTCGAATTAATTATTTATCAGGCAGCAGACGACGTGCGAGAAATAAAGCTCTCCCTGCAGACAAGAGGTAATCACATTTGCTGTATTACCCACATCGAGTTTCATTAATGTTGTATCGAGTCACTGAAATATTCAGAAAGCCGCAAACGATCACACTTCTTCCGTTTCTGAATGAATTCCCTTCTCTTAATAATGCATTAAAGACACTTTTCCTCTCCGTCGAATCGGTGGTAGGCGAATGATGCCACAACCAGGACCACACCGTGGATAATATGCTAATCTGTTGTTTCCCATTCTCTACAAAATCGACTCACAGGTGATTCTAAGTCTCCGTCTCGCAAATTTTAAATATCTTCCAGCTCGGATCAATTATTATTTATAGATAAAGTTATTAAGAAAACTCGATCAAGAATTTATAGTGCGCTCTCCTGCCTTAAATAGAATTAACCACAGAAAGCCTATTCTTTCTCTCTTTAGTTTACTTGTTAACTTGTTTATTTACTAATCTCTGAAGATTTCACAAAGGTTTACTATAATATGCATTAGGCCTATTTAATATCAATCTCTATAGATTTACACAAAATTACATTATAAATTTCAACCTAATACATGTTTTTTTTCTGTATTTAACACCGTTTAGAGAAACGGTTGAAGCTTTTATTCTTTAGCTCGGAATCTAATTAGAAATGCACGATCGCATTTTGTATATTATTAATGATCATTCGAATTTGTCTTTAAGATTATTTCTCAAAAATAAAATAACTGACTAACTTCATATATTATCCTAATTACTCATATGTTAATCGGTTCGTTTAAATATACCACAAACATGTTTTTATTTTCATTTATCATGTTTTTGAACTGTTTAAACATGCATTTCCATTAGCATGAGGGTGAAATGTTAATTTCTTTATAGGGGGTTTGTTTATTTTTTTCTAAGTTCTTACAATACCTGTTTTTAAACACTGCATTTGAACAAACGGACGTTTTTCCTGTTAATGTCGAGAAATGATCGATAGTTCGAATGAGTTTTAGTACGAAATTAGAAAACTTCGCTTCATTTCAAATGTTCCAAGAGAAGATCGGATTAATTTTTATAAATCTTTAAACAATTCTTTGTACTTTTATTAGTTTATTATTGATGAAAATCTCTTTAAAAAGACTCAAAAATTCCTTTTAAAATTCTTCTCAATAACAGATTTAAACTGAATTGATCTTCGAAATAACGATAAATTTACAAGTTTTTCCAATGAAAAAAACTTTCTGAAGATCGAAAAATCAATTTTTGAGATTTTTGAGTCGTCTTCTCAAAATTTTCTTACAACTTACGAGTTTAACAGTCGTAAGGCTTATAGAAAACCGTACACTAATCTATTTGTAATTTTGTGTGTTTGCATCCGATATAATAAAAAATAAAATATATATATTTAAATTTGGAATATCTTATTCAATTTATTTTTGTATATAAAAATACTGTATAATAATTTTCATGGAAAAAATGATCAATTATTTTAGAAATTTTCATATGTAATATTTTTAATGGAAAAAATGTGACTTTCTCTCTTTAAGCAGCTAAGCTTACTTTATTCCTGGTATAAAATCCAGTAATTTATATAACTTTGTTTTAGATTTAGATCCTTATTAGTTCTAAGCAGCATATCTTTGAAATAAGTTTTAAAGTCGTAGACCATTTTTAATCCAGTTACCCTTCGAATAAAGTGTTTGAATCCAATCTCTATAAACCTAATTTTTAACTTCATAAATATTTAACAGGTCTTATACGCTTTCAAATATCTTAAAATATTGGCACTGCGGTGGGTAGCAGTTGTCACGTATCCGCTTGATTTGGTGGACCAGTGTTATGGACGAAATTCCTAGAATTAGTTATCGCGACACATTAGCAATCCCACTCTTTCTGAGTTTCTACATACTTTATAATATACCAGAGAAAATTAATTGTTTGGAGGAGTAGGACGAAAAAAAATTGGGTGGATAAATGCGAGGTTTATTTTTACGGATATAAAAAAAAAGGCGAGTGGAGTATAACGATTAACCTTTAGGCTCCTTATGTGGGTTTCTTTTTAATATTTACAATGCTATGTTTTTTCGGTGGCTCCTTGTTTGTTGTAAAGTCCTGACACGCAGACGACCTACGCATTTGTATAGTTTACTACGCTACGTGTCCATAATTTTCTCGCGAGGAGGTATAACTCGTGTCGAAGTGTGCCCCAGGGTTGTACAGCGACACGAGCAGTGACATACAACCAGCGGTTGGCGTCGCTAGACATAGAGCCGCCACTTGACCCCGGGGTCGATTCCTGTGTTTCTCTAGGTAGTCCTTGTTACCGCTTTCATCGTCCAACTTCTCCCACGACAGACACCCGCTGACCCACAACTCTCTAAACTATGCTTTATCTCCGTCTCACAGAAAGTCAAAAACAACATTTAGGCAAACATGAAACCCTTAATTGTAGCCTTTCCGTAAATCTTCATTGATCCGACGACGGAAGGAAAAATTCCCGTACATGGGTGGAGTCGCCAAGAGAGAAATATTATGCGGACAACTCCATTCATTATTTACGAATGAAACATAAACAAATAGTACAGCATGACTGAACGAAGAATGATAGTCATGTCACCAAAAGCACGATCAGTCGAACGAATGCAACGCTTGCTTCACAGCGATAACGAAAATGATTCGTAAATTTGATAAGAAACAAACAAAAAAACTGCTTTTTTCTTAAAATTACTTCCAATGGCAAATCATCTCTTAAGCAACACCCACCTGATAGCTAAAGTGGTACGCACCGAAACGAAACTCCAACAGTCGAATGATAGATAACATAATTTCGAAGGAAAAAATATGAATAAAAAATTTAACCCAGTTTTTATCGATTCAAATTTAATTTTTACAGTTTCAATAAAGAGAAAAACTGTAGAAAAAATGGCAATCCGGCGGATGGAATTTCTTTCAACAATTACATCCGTATCCCTGATATCATTACTGGTTACTAATGAAATCGGACGTTGGAAGATTTGCGTCGATCCTTAAGCCACCCGAGCAACCTCAGATTTTTAGCGTCGAGCAAACAGATAGAAGGGCTTTGGAGAAATTCGCTATCTCTAGAGGCAGAAAGGCATCTTTAGTTGGCTGCAATTCATCATCGGAAACAGACAGATGTTGCTAAAGCCCCCTTGCAAACTTTTGTCTGATCAAGGGATAGACGCTGTTACTTAAGCATCCGGGTTGACCTTTACGTAGATCTCCGGTAGATTACTTAAAAATGGAAATGGAAAGGTGTTGTGACCCTGTTCCCGGACTACAAGACACAAGAAAAATTCTTCGGTTCAGGTACCCGGCTTGTCTCCAACTGATGGATGATTGTTAGATGGCCCCGGGGCCAATCGCACCAAGAACAGAACTCCTCTGTTTTTCTCTCTCTCCTACAAATATATTATCCACCTGCTATTGGTTTGATAGTGAAAAGGAATTTCCGACAGAAACAGGGTTGGTCCTTCAATAGCAAAACCTTAATTTCGGCAAAGTTATAAGTTTTAGGAAAATTGCGAAGGGTGACTGCTGCGAGCTATAAATAACTCGAGACTCCGGATATGTTTAAAGTTGTCGTTATCGAAAATTACTCTCGTTTCGTCTCTAACTCTGATTTAAACGTAAAAGAAAAGCACGGCAAAGGTGTATTTATATTTATATTTTGCATATGTACAAAGGCAATGACCATCGGAATAATAAATTAGAATGGAGTTGAAGTACAAACAGGCAAGTTTGACATATCTCCCGATAAAAAAAATCTTAACAAAAGAATAAGTAGAGAGAATGAGCGAGATAGCCGGCAACGCGTTTGACTCTGAAGGCTCAGCCCAACCAGCCAACCAGTGGTAGTGAGGCGAGCGGTGGAGAGAGTAGAGTGAGACTGAGTTTGATAGGCACTCGCTAGTCCCGCCTTAACGCCACGAAGAGGAAAATAAATTTCCTGCTGCGAAGCTAGGTACCGGGGTGACGAGCCCGTCTGCGCAGATGGCACCGTGTAAGCTCCGTCGTAGGCCGCATCGACTGACCCCATGTGTACAATAGCGAGGTGCACGCTGCCTGTCAAACCAGCCAGTTTCCTACACGAACATTAGCATTTCGGCTGGAAAATTACCTTCGTTTTTTTCCATCGGACAGTCGTCGAGTGTGGGTGCTAATTCGATTGTTATGCCAATATGAAGATGGTGCAATGTGCCGGATGTGATCGTCCCATCCTAGACCGATTTTTACTCAATGTGTTAGACCGTTCTTGGCACGCTAAGTGTGTCCAGTGCTGTGACTGCAAATGTAATTTGACAGAGAAGTGCTTTTCGAGAGATGGGAAAATTTACTGCAGAAACGATTTCTTCAAGTAAGTTCAAAGCCTTCCTTCTCCTACGTTTCTAGTAATTATTTACAAGAGTTGTATTTAACGGGTTATAAAGCTTCCGATGTCGTTTTCCCATCTTTTAAAGTACTGTTAAAACGCAATGGCAGCATTTTAATATCTAGATCGTTATCGGGTTAATGACATTTAAAAGCGAAAATTTATCCATCTTCCTATATTAACAGCGTAAATATTTAACGCATCTGACGAGTGGCAAAATAATTTTTCCTCTCTTCTAACGTCTTAAAATGGGTTGGAACACTTATACCGGTCTAGGGTCGATATTTTGACAGTTAAGTAGATTTTAGTTTAGAAGCCTTTAAGTTAAGCTTTAAACGCGTACAGGTGACACATTTAAGTATCTTTAGATCGGGTACACGTGGTCGGGAAAGCAAAGGATGCCACTCCCAGCAGGGATTAGAAACCGTGATTGACAATCGTGAGGGGGTCACTTAATCCCTATTATCAGCTGTTTTCACACGCTGGCTGACTTGTTTTAACTGGAATGACCAAGGTCAGTTCTAAACTTAACTGCTGAATATTCATTTCCAGTAAAACTTTCTACCTTGTTTTCTTACCCAATTTGTTAAAAGCCGTTATATTAATTAGGTTCTCTGTTGTTAATTTGTGCAGTGGACAAATAAAATATATGCTAGAAAGGGCTTTATGTCACGTTCTACAACAAAATAAACGAGGCAATTAGCATTTTAACACTTTTATCATGTCAAAATGATTCTCAGCTAATGTCAACTCGGTCGGAGGACTCCTCTTTGACAAAACTAATTGACCCAACTTGTTTAATCTTTGAAATTTACTTACTAAAACTTATAACGAGTTTGCTGAACTTGTTTATTTATTTACAAGACAGAATTAGAACAAACCCAATTTTCGGTTACGAGTTTTACCTCTGTTTGCTTTTTAAAACCGAGAACATTTTCATTTTAATTAATAATTACAAAATACAACCATAATTATCAGCTTGTTATTTGTTTTTTTATTGAAGCCGACGATTAATTCTTCAAACAAAATAAATGACATTATTAACTCTTTTGTAAGTATCCAAACAAATCGAATTTTAAATTTCCCCAATATTTCATGCAAAAATTAATATTACAGAATGATATTCAATGTAATTCCACTTAAAAAACATTTTTTTCCAATCACTTAAATGTGACAAATGAGAAATTAATAGGTATAGATAGCAGAATCTGGTCTATAAAAACTTGCCAAGCTTAACTTGGTTATGGCATAATTATCTGAATTAAATGGAGATAATAAAAGCAGTTAGTAAATTATTGTTGTTATTATAAAGTCATTCACTTTAATTATCATAACTAGGATTTCTAGATTTATGAAAGTTTAAAATAAAAATAAAAAATTTGTTTTGAAGATGATTATTTGAAAGAGTTGCTTATCACAAAGATAAGCAATTTGACATGTTAAAAAATGTTGTATAAAAGTGACCTCTTTCAGTTAATAGGTACTTTGGCATGCTTAAATTCATTTTAAAAAAGGAACAGAGTTTTACTTAAATGACATTAAGACTTTTAAATATTGATAGAAAGTGTTTAGTTTTATTTAAAATAAAGAATTGTATAAAGAGATGGATGAATTTTTAAAAACCACTCTTACTATAAATTAAAATTAATAAATTAGATTGTTTAATAATAAAATGAGGAATAAATAAAACTGCTTTTGCTATAATTTAGGATCCATAATATAGCATTAAATTTTGTATTACTTATTGTTGTTTTATACTACATTAAATTTAAATATAATTAAAAATGCATTTCAGTTTAAGTATTGTTAATAATGTACTTTTGTAGTATATAAATTATACATTAATTGTTAGAATAGGTTTTTGTGATAAATAATATATAGAATTTCACTTTCTGTGTCAATTGTGATGAATCATAAGAAGTTTTATATTTTTCAACTTTAACCTTATGTTTTTGAATGTGTTAAATTGTCAAAATTAAATTATGCTGTACTTAAATTTTAAAAATTTACTATTTCTAGAAATAAGTTACAGTGGTTGCCTATAACTCAGCTATTTAAAAACAGGAGCTTAAAATATATAACTCCTTTCAAAGTACAGTACTGTACATAATTTTAACTATAAGATATTGACAAATACATACAGACTAAAGGTTAACATATATATATATAGATGATTCCTCATCTTTTTTAAGATGAAAATTCTGTTAAATTAAATCATAAATAGAAATAATATAAGATATAGATGATCTTATTGTATACTCAATTGATAGGATTCATCCTTTCAAGATGATTAGGATCTGTTTATTGTTTACTAATATGATTTAGTTACTGTTTTGATAGTTGGAATTTGCTTATAATTGATTATAGGAGCTATATACAGTTTTGTGTTGTTTTATAGTTATTTTCTTCTGTTATATGGAGAATAAGGTTTAAAAAGTAGCAAACATTTACTGCTTATATATTTTTTAATCAAAATATAAACATCTCAAAAGTTGATGTAATGTTATTTATCTATTTATATATTAAAACTTATTTAATTGTGGGGTTACTTTTGATTGGTTCATACATTAACAAAAGTCTATAAACAAACAAGAATTGTTTGTTGTGAAAATTTGCCGTTGTAAAAATCCTTTTGTAAACTAATAACTTGCTAAAAACTGTTAATTTTTAAACTAGGCTACTAAGTATATATAAACGTTTATGGAAATACCATTAACAAGATATATAGACTGAATATATATATATATAATAGTAAATAATTATTACAAAATTGGAAACATTAATAAGTTATTGATTATTATTTTTTAAATCATTGTAATTCGTCTAAATGGTAAACAATAGTAAATTATGTTTTACTCTTTCTGATAAAAACTTTGATTAGAAGTGAAAAGTGAAATTTTATTAGAATAGTTTTTATAATAAATTTAACTGCAATTAATAACAGTTAAATAAGATAAATTATTCAAGTTTTTTTCTTTTTTAAAAACCATATTTCTTTTTCGAGGGAAAAAATACAGTATTTAAAGTAAAACTGCAAATAAAATACTCTAATGGATGAAGTTAATGCGAAGTAGACCTATAATTTTGAGAGTTATGAAATGCATACACAGTAATTTAAATATATTAAGTTCTTATGAAAGCATCTATTTTCGAAAAGATTTTAGTCTTTGCAATGAGTTTCACGAGAGAATAGAAGCTAGGCCTAAACAGAGTAGACTACCAACTTCATCCATCACAATTCAACATTTTCAACGACACACAAAGTCCTTTTCAGGTTTCCTCCCCTTAAAGTTAGCTGGGGGCAGTGGGCACGCGGTCAAAATGAAAAAGACAAAGATAATTATTTGCAAGTGAATACTAACTACTATGCAACTTTCTACACAGGTATTCAGCTGACCACAGGTAAGTTGTCCCCCCCATTGCTATATATTTTTAATTGTCTTGATGTTTTGTTCCGTTTAAATACCACTCATTAAAAACATAAATGCAGTTCATTTAAAGATAATAATAATAATAATAATAATATTTTAAAGCGTCTTTACAGTATTTTGCTTAAGTGAAATTAAGTTTACACTTCTGAATAGCAGCAGGGAATTGATGGCAGCAAGCAAATATCTTGATTAAATTAAAACTGATTAACCTTTTAATGTGTATAAATGATAATATACTTGTTGGAGATGTAAACATTCTTTTGCCATTTAACACCTTAAATTCCTGTAATCATCAATTGAGGAAAATATTCCAATAGGCCTTTAATATAATAACAATACTTGTTTGGCATTCACATGCATGATTGTCAAGCAAATATTGTTTATAAATTCTATTAAAAAAATTATTTAACTATTGAAATATATATATATATATATATATATATACAATTGTATAATATTTTGAGAGAGGAAAAATCTCACTAAATTGAGTAAACTCTTGGAATTAATAGGCCTGTTTCTTAACTGAATATATGTCATGTTAACAGTTATAAAAAGCTGGAGTAATTATTTATGAAATATTTTTTAAAATAAATTTTAAATAAAAAGTATTAGAACTTTTGATTAAACCAAGTAATAAAATCTTACTCTATTTATTTATTTATTTACTTTGATAATTTTTGCATTAAAAACAGTTTGCTGTCACTTTATAATTTATTTTCATATGATAGTATGAAGGATTTGCTTTATAATAGAATCTAAATTAACTTTTCAAAGAAGATAAGCTTTTGTTTCTAATGATTAGCTTCTCAATGAATTTAATCATTGTTCATTGATTTTTCTCGTTTTGTATATAAAATTCTAAAATTTAATTTGTGATATGTATACAATCAAATACTTATTGTTCTTTTTTTTAATATTAAAATAATTCATTCTCTGGAGAAAACTATTATTTACTTATTTAAATAAAAAAATAAAAATAAAATAAAATGATAGAAGAAAGGGGAAAGTTGTTATAATTAAATATTCTAGTTGTCAAGTTATAATTTTTGTATCATTATATTTATACACAACCATGTTGAAATTTATTCAAATTCTCAAATCTACATAAATTAACTAAACTAATTAGGCAAAAGCCAAACTTATAACAGTCAATATAACCCGCAGTCATACAAAAAAATAATTATAATTTAATCTTAATTTATTATTTATAAATTAAAGCTGATTTAAATAGTTATTTAGTAATAATAATAATCTATATTTATGCAAAATAAAAATATTTAAAGGCTTGTTTAATTAGAAAAGATTTAAGAATTAATTTTTATATCATTTAAAGTATTACATTTGTTTTTATCAAAGTTCTATTATATAAATATAATTATTATATCTAAAACTTTTCAAATATTTTTAAATATTATATATAATTATTAATTAACAATATTTATCATGTAATATGTAAATTATTGCTTCCAGCTAGTTTTATTTTTGGGTTAGTAAAACTTTTTCAGAATTCTGTGTTTGATGACATTAAGAATTTGCTAATTACATTAAAAACATCATCTTGTCTAATCTTAATGTTTAGCATTAAAAAATATATATAAATATTTAGGATAATTTAATTTATGGTGAAATTATTATTAAAATTATTTTGATAAAAGAAAAAAAACAATAGAAGTATTGAAAATGTATGAAGAACCTTATCATTTATAACTAACTTCATCATATAACTACACATTATTGTATTTGTTAGAATTATTGTACAATTATATATACTATGGTCTATATAAATTATATATATTTTTAAGTTAACTTTATAATAAAAAAGATGTTATTTTCAATTTTATAATAGTTATAAAGTTTACTTTCTGGAACAATTAATAGGTTGATTTACATTGGATGATCACATATAAAGAACAGATAAATTGAATTTATTTTTTGCTTATTTCGTTTTGAATTTTGTTTTTATGTATTTGTAACGTAGCTTATATAAATTTTTCAAGCGGATCTCTCAAAACTAAAAAATTACAAAATTTTAATTGAGTTTTCTTACCGGCAGCTAACAACAAAAAGGAACTTCAAATAGAAAAACATTTATTTTCCAGTTCCAATCATCATTTGGATTTAAGCTCTAAATACAAATGCAATGCAGTCTATCAGTCGATTGGTAGTATTTTGATTTTTATATCAAAAATATATAGGCCTAGCATTTTTAGAAATCTTAAGAGACAGATAATTTCATTTTTTTTTTTTAAATCAACACTTTCCTTTAAATATTTAAGCTAATACTTGTAGACTAAATTAAGATATGGTATTCCATTTTGCATGGAGTGTTTATTGAAGGCAGATATTCCAACAGAATAATTATTCTTTGATCTTCCTGGGGGTGAAAAAGTAAAAAAACAAACAAACAAACAAACAACTATAAAGGCTACCTAAAGACATTTTTTCCTTCCACCTGAACCTGGCTTTCCTCCTTTCCTCAAAATTGCTTTTCTCTCCACACGGACCCCAATCATTGTATTTGACACTGAAGCCATTTCATCTTGTAACATCTCTTTTCAAGGTCTGCACCCCAATCTTTCATTTTTCATGATATATTTTTTAAAATCTTTATAGCACTCTATCTTTTTGGTATCCAATCATTATTTTCAATACGCAAAAACTATATTTTTTCCAATTAATAGTGTTTTAAAATAATAAATTTACCATATTCTACAGAATCTATACAGTTTATAATAGTTTTAAACTTTTAAACAATCTTTGTTCTTCTTTTTTTTTTTTTTTAAAAAAAAAAAAAAAGCTATATCTAAAAAGAAAAGTAAAATAAACTATGGAAGTGCGCGACTGTAATTTAGTGATTAAAGGCTCAGTTTTGAAATTCAAAATTCTTTATAGCATGAATATTACAGAACTTATAATTGCAACCTTTACCGATCGAATTTGTTCTTTAATATTTTTTAAAAGAAATTCGATGGTGTTCTTTAGGTTTTTCGATGTTTAACTTGGATTTTCAGAACCACTCAAAACACAATTGAATAACCTGTTAGTATTTATACGGAGTTTGATATTTTACAATGATCCCCTTCTCGGTGATTTTATTCAAAGGATGCCACCTGCCCCATGATTCACTATTGAGAGTGAGAGAAAGAGAGAGAGGCAGATGTTGCCGTCTGTCATCAATAATTGTTGTGGATGAATATTATATTGCAGGTTAGTATCTTTCAAAAATACTGGTTGAATAGAAAATTCCAAGGTGCATTTCTGTCTACAGGGACTATTAAAACAACGGAGTCTATACTTAAACCGACATAGTTACTTCGAGATTTTTTTTTTTTTTTACTTCTTTTTTCACTGTAGGTTTTTGACTTTTATTTTCTAGATATTTTTCCCCTTACAGACAAACAGAACTTGGAAATATTTCCCTCTTCACTAAAATTGGTCTAATCAGATTTTATTCACAGGAATTCTCTTCTCATCTGGATGAATATGAAGATGCCAAGAGTGTAATTTATCATTAAGTGAAAAGAATAATATCTCGAATTGGGAATTATATATTAAGCGGAGTGCAATGAAGTCGATACGTAAGGAGAAATATCGGGGAAAATCTGACAAATAAATAGTTAAGAATAACAAATGAGCGAGTATGAATTGTAGCTAGATGCAGACTGAAGGCGTAGCTGGTCGAGTAGCAAAGCAAACAAGCTTTGAAAGGTTACATTGTGAAAGAGACTATAAGTTGCTGTTCAGCCAACGAGATCTCTTCTGTGCAGCTCTGCGGTTGTCAATGGGCCTGGGTTGAATGTTCGACACTCCGGCTATTGGACAAAAAAGCGCTTAATTAGTACTAGAAGAGGAGGAGAAAGAATTTTTTTTTTCTAGACGATGAGTTATCGACTTTCTCCTAATGTTAAATAACATATTACAGATAAAAAGAATGAAAGCGAATGAGGTTTGCTTTAGTAGTCGATAGCTGTGCTAAATTGGTTTCCATCTGCTCAACTTCTGTTTGTCGAGCGTGTGAAAATTTTTAAATCCAAATCTGGAAAAATAATCCACGGATATGTTTTATTGATAGAATATCCATCATTTTAACTGATTTTGCTTTTTTACAGCATTTCTGTGAAGTTATGGAATTTTTAGACCACTTCTTATAAACGTAGTAATGAATATAAATAACTTTATCTATATTTAAATCACCAATAATAGATTTTTTAACTTACTTGTAGACAATTGTGTTATATCCTCAGGTTAGCTTAATTTCTACAAGATATAACATAATCGTGGAATATAGGCTAATAGGCTGATAGATTTACTATTGTTGGTTTGAGTTTTGTTTATCGGAGTGAATGTTAAATATGGTTAATAAAAGCTTTCCTGTTAAACTAGAAGCGACTTGACGAAAAGAATTCTTGTGTATTTCTAAGGAAAATGCAGAAACATTCATTTAATGCGTTTGAAAGAAAAGCGTCACTCTAGTGAAGAAAGAAATGCTCTCGCCTTAGGAAATGATGGAAGAGCGAGTATCTTTAAAAGAAACAGAAAATAAAAATATCTCGTTTGATTCTAAAAGCGAGCTTCATTAAATTTCCGACTTCATTTGACGGAAGGTCCATCTCGCTGTCCTCGACTCAAATTCTTCAGCACATTTCTTTACTCTATTAGGTTCTTCTTTCATCTCTCTATACCTTTTTTCCACGATCCAAATGACGATTATTGCATTAGTAAATGAAATAACATTTGCCTGTCATCTGCCACCAAACGACTAGACTGCGAATCGAATGCATGGGAATGGTCGCGCCCTCCCTCTAAATTTACTTAAGAGATTTTTGCCAAGACGGAAAGATTTATCGGTGCTTTCTGTTTCAATGATTACTTTGGAAATGTCAGATGATGAGACATCCATTTACTTCTTTAATTCTTCCAAGGATCTGGTGTGAAATGCAACAAAATTTTGATTAACTTCCAATCTTCGAATCGTATTATGATATATTTATGTTGGAAAAAACTTCATTCTCGATAATGTAAAAACTATCCGATGCTAATAGGATATTTCTTATTACATTTTCTTAGAAAGGAAGTAAATATTCTAAAAATGTAACTCCCAGCTTCTCTATTTTCGAGCTTTTCCTCGGTGGTATGTTCTGCACATTCCAACATGTCTAACAAATGTCATAATCATTCCTCACTCACTTCTCCAAAATAGTACAAAGTACGGTACGGTACAGTACAGTACATTCGTATTCTCTCATTTGTCTCCTTATCTCTGGAATATCCAGAATTTGGATGTTGTCGTTTATATCGTTAAATATAACTAGGGTCTAAAACATTCAAGCATCCCCTAATTTGTCTATGTTTGTTTGACTTAACTTCGTTTTTCTACCGATCCTTGTCCTTGAATGCAAACTGCAGCCTTCATAAATATCTCATTATTATTGTTCTTCTTTGTTTTCTGTTTCTTGTCCTCGGGGCAATAACAACTCAAACAACTCGCCACATGAAACAGGATTCCTCCCATTTCCGAAAGATTATTTTTAAAATCTTGTCCATATGAAGTAATGCTCACTTAATGTGAATGCTCCCAACAGTGAAGAATCTCGTTTGTCTAAACGATTTCTATTGTCGTTGTCCCGTTTCTGCGAAGAAAACAAGGAGGAAAACACGGCAGAGAACAATTATTCACCAAAATGTTTGAGATAAACTCGATCGTGTCATCAAACAATACATTTTGACACATCTAAAGTTCAGTTTTCATTTTGGCATTATACTCTTTTAAACACTGTTAATTTACACATTAAAGTATTTAAGTCTTTAATTCTTAAATACCAAAAATTATTTCGCACCAAGTTTAGGGCCTATATAAATTTGAGCATAAATATTCGATAACTTAGCTCATAATACGTTAGGCCTGGCTTTTTAATGTTTGAATTAGTATACTTGCTGTAACTCGATGACACGAGCATCTTCATATCTTTATTTAGACTTATGAATATTTGAATCAAACGATACGATCGAGTTGTGAGCAAACGCAATGATCAATTCAAATAATTTTCATTACATTACAAACAGGATATAAACACATATATTTATAATCACATCCAAGGTTATGTAAGTTACATAAGTAACTTCCACATTAAGCCATCTGCATTCCTTTTGTGTTGTATTCCGTAGCTGTCAAAATCCGAAAAAACTTGTGTTTCTTTGAATTTTGACAGCTTGTAGAGCTTTTATAATCGCAATTCTCTTCTGAACATGGAGGAATTTATATAGATTATGTCAACAGTTTTTGATATTTTAATCAGATATCTGAAGGAACTTATCAATCATTTAACGTGTCCAAAATTGTTAAAAACGAAGTCAAAGTTTTTATCATATGATTTATAAATTTTAACTAATTTTCTCTTTAATTCTAATATCTAACACGTAAGGAATCTAGGATCTACAGAGTAAGTTTACTTCTTTAAAGGTCAAAAACAACATTTCAAGTTTCTGTTGGTATGTAAAAATAGGCTGCCATTAACGAAATATGTCATAGAGTTATTATTACAACTAAATCTAATTAAATGTTTACATTTATTTATTTAATATATATAAATTAAAAATACAGATGTAATAGCATGTAGAATAATAATAAATCTAATAGGGCCTACGTATTTTTTCATTAATTTTACTAAATAAAGTCGGTTTTTAAGTAAAAATCGAGCTAAGTTCTGTCGTCAAATGCTGTCAGCTTTCGTAGACAAGGACGAGACTCGACACATATTGCTATCCAAAATATATAAAGAATGCAAAATTTCGTAAAGGCCGGCGGAACAACTTGTCATCTAACTATAAATCGAGTTTGGGGGTTCATTTTCCGTGGCGAGTGTCACCGCAACCATAATAAAAAGCCGTTATCTGAAAAGTGTACCAATAAAACATTAAACTCGATAAATATCTGACTAAGAAGTTTCTCTTAGAGGACTTTAGATATCCTAATCTGGACACACGTCTGTCTATCGATGAGCTGTTCTGTCATTTTATTGAATGACATTAAAAAACAAATTAAAAAAGTAATAAAATCATACCCGACAACGAATGAAGAGTGGATATAGAGGAGGAGCAAAGGAAAAAAAAGAAAAAAATTCCCGAAGTATCGATTTTTCGTTTCTGTAAGGTGGTCACATTGCTGACGAAGAATCTAAATAAATGCTGAAGGGAATATAAAAAAAATATTGTGTTAAGACAACACGCAGAACAAAAATTCTTTCACTTTATTTCATGTTTCCGTTTGTTTATTCTTTATTTTTTTATATATAAATAATATATATATATATATTTTTTTTCCTTCTTCTTGCCCCGACTCTTTTAATCAAATAGAAAACTTATGGGAGAAAAAACTTCTCGAAAACTGTGAAGGGACGTAAAAATCTGATTCTTTATGATAAGGAACCAATATACCTAAGTAATTTCTTAAAAAGAAAAATGTAACATGAAAGAAATTGGTCCGCGAGATATTCGAATTGCCCATTTTCAATTTAAAACAAAATTTTCTTATGTTGGTGAAATGGAAAAACAAATATTTGCATATAAAGATGTAAAAATTTACTACGAATTTTACAAAGTGTAAGTTCTTTTCTAGATTTTTTTTTAAAGAAAGGGGAAAAAAAGAAGGAAAAAAAAACAGCTTTTGATACACCCGAGAAATTTCCTATGATGATATATCGAAAGAATTTTTGTTAAACGCTAAGCATGTTAGGAATTCGAAAACAAAAATCTATCATATTTAAGTATTTAAGAGCGAATCTGATCTGTTATTTTATTATCGAAGAGTTTAGAAATAATTATAAAATTATAATAATTAAAAACTTTATATCCTAATTAAACATATTTGATACATCTTAATTTTTTCCCCCAACAATTTATATTAAAAACTCGATAATTCATTCAGTCCCTTTATTAGAAATTCTATCGATTTACGTGTTTAATCTATTACAAAATTATTATTTTCATTTAAGAAAATTAATAATAATAATAATAATAATATAAAAGAATGAATAAATCAGTTTCAACAATTTAATATGATTAAAAAGCAGCTGTTTAAATATAGTCTAGGAATAAAAAGTATGGATAAAAATAAATTATGGTTATTTATCCTATTGTAAAAAATCAATAGAATTTATAGCTCTTGGTAAATCTAACGATTATTTATCACAAGATTTTCTATCGATTTTTTAAGTTATTGGTTTCTTTTATTTTTATATATTTCGCTACATAAATATCAATTTTGCTTAAATAATCATTTATAAGTGGCAGCGGCGTGGCTACGTGTTTGGTAGTTCAATAGGATATATTCTATTTGTAAACATACCACGAGTAAGGATCTTATATGTCTTTTTTAAAACACAAAGTATAGTATAGTTTAAAATGTCAAATGACACTGGAAAGAAAGTGACGGTTGGAATTTTTTCTCGATAAAAAGAAAGGAAATATATATATATATTATTTGGTTGGTAAAAATGTACGGAGAAACCGTCTCAACAGTTGCGGAATTTGTTAATTATGAATTGTATAAATGGTCTAAAATCGATAAAGCAAACACCGTTTTGGGAATTGGAGACCGAGTTTGTCATCCTGTAAAAGTTAAATACGATAAAATTGATGTATATTATGAGTTCTTAGATCTTGTCTTAAAGTTATATTCTTTCGTTTTATAGTAAATATTTTCGAAAGGCGCTCGGAGGAACAGGATTTTAAGAATTTCTCGGATTTTAGAAATTGCTAAACTGCCGCGAGTTTTCAAGAATTTTTGGTAGAAATTATCTAGAGTCGGAAGATTTTAAGGTACTCTTCGTAGCTCGAAAACTTTAGAAATTATTCAGACTAAGCGATTTTAGAAATCCTTCAAAGCCACAAGATTTATATGATTTTGAAACATTTTCGTAGACTAAAAACTTTAAAATTATTCTGAATATCTTTAAGTAAACCTTATTTATCTCCAATTCGGAAATTCCACATCTTGTGACATTTATTTATTTTTTAATTTATAGAATTAAAATTTCATGAAAATATTGATATAGGTAATCGGAGATTTGGATGTAAATGATAAAAAAATTAATTCGTATTTAAAAAATAAGGTTAAAAACATATTTAAAGTGACAATTTAAAGATCTAAATTGATGATAGTTACCGTAGCTCTTAACTATATATATCATTAATTTATGATCTCACTAGTTTAATATATATAGTTTGATAGCTAAACATTAATAATCTGATAGGTAATATGAGAAGATGACAATACTATGTATACAACGATTAATTTACTGTCCATACAAATATATATTTTATATCGGTTGTTAAAATTATAACGGTAGTAAAGTAGTTTAAGAGTGTTTAATCTTAATAATCGTAGATAAACTTTGATAGGGAAACCTTTCTTTATATTGAGTCCAGAAATAAGTTTGTTTATTCAATGATAATTAAGTGATTTCTACTGTAAAGATTCGATTTTTGGACATTGTAAGAGAACGGATTAGATGCTTCATACGTCTTTATATTAATATAACGAAGTTTTTTTTTTGTTTTAAGACACCATGAAGTGTTGACATTAGACACTAGCCTTTTCCACATCTATTTTATTCTTCTGTATAAGAATTTTTATATAGAAATAAGTTATATTTATATCTCGTACAGTGCATCGTAAGGGAATATGCACGAAACGTATCCCTCTTTTGTGGTGTTATAATGCAGCAAAAAATGATAAGTTTTGTAGATTATGGCTTTAAAACTTCACAAAATTTATCCGCAGATTATGCAGAATAGTTTATATAATTTTGGAAGAGATAATTATAAATTTTAAGCTCCAAACGAACTAAATTTTATCTCGAGGAGCATTGAAAATGCGCCATACTTCATTAGAAAGTTTTTGACTTATCTTCTTTCATTATGTGGAGGTTTTAGAATTCTACAAGTATTGGATCAGTTGATTTAGTTATAAAGTTAATGTTTTTACGAAATTCTTCGTAGGCCGCGATCCAAAACTCTTATTAATATGTATTTTATATAAGTAGCGAAGAGCAGGCGACCAGTTTATTATAGGTTATTAAACAAGATCAGTCTGCTTCGATTAATTCATCTGTCTTCCGATTCATTTATCTAGAAAACATTAAGAATATCGTCTAGTAAACGAGAGAGAGAGAGAGAAGCCAAATTTATCAGATTTAATGGGTAATCTGCTCGAGTAGCACTTCGTTTGATTATTAATCCACATGAAAGCAGAGTTGGCAATGTTAAATAATAGCTATAATGGCTGCCTTTACAGCCTTTATTCTTTGGCGAGCTCTTTTCTCGTTCTTTTGACCTTTGTCACCAGTTAAACTTTCTCACAATAGTTTTAAATTGCTGTTTAATAGGTAAATTTGTATTTTGGGTATGATATTTAAATCGTAATTTAGTAATTGTGATGACTAAAACGTGTTAGTAAGGATGCAATTGTCGATTTCGTAAGCAAAAACTGTAGCTTTATAGGTAAAATAGTCGATTATTTAGAAAGAAAAAAGTTCTTTCTCGCATGAGATGATATCTCTCTGTAATAATAGTGTTTAAAACTGTATAGAAATCAAACGTAAGGACACTTTGCTTACTTGGTCTATCTCTTTCAAGAAGAAATGTTTAAACAACGAGTACATTTTCCCATAAAACTGATTATCTTATCGTTTTAATAAATGCCCTCGGTCGCAGAATATATTTATGGATATTAGAAGAAAAATTCCAGTATTAAAAACAGGAGAAATTAATCTTCCAAAATGAATTTTAAATCGAATGGAGGCTGTACAAAATTAAATGGACAAATACCTGTTTGTTAGAGAATCGCGAGTGGTTGTGATCTTCCAATGGATAATATTTGTACAGATAGACCTACATTATCATTGAAATCACTTAGCCATCGATCATGGCTGCTGAGAAACCATGATCGATGTCTGATTTTGTTCTGATCAAAATGTCAAAGACCACAATTCAGATGACATGTCGCCCGAAGATAAGTGAACTAACATCCCGTTTAACCGGCTCCTATTAAAGCAAAACCGGATTATCCGAGATTTTTGCTATTAGAGAATAACCACATTCGGTTCTCGTCTTTATTTTTATTATGTGGTAATTTAGCTTTATTTTTTCTTATTCACTGATAAGAGATTTATATGCATTACTCTGTCGCTTCGCCTCGTATGTGGAATATATTTATTCAAAACTATTAATTTCGTAGAGTATCATATCGTGGCCTATTCGGAGATTATAGTTTAATTATAAGAAAAACAAAATGTCCATAAAATAATAAGTTTTAAAATTACTTATATCGTGTTCGGTTTCGGATAAAATACAATTGCAAGTGTTACTTTTAGTTATTTTTTAGATATTGAGGAATATAAATTTATAATATTTAAATCCTTTATTCGGTTGATAAACTTAAAACAATAGCCCGAAGAACGAGCTAGTTATACTCTATATAGGCCTAAATATAATTTTAATCTGTTATGTTGTTTCGATTTGTATAGACGAGAATTCATCATCTACGAAGATAGAAATTTCGCGAATTTTGGATACAGGCCTCGGCTTCTTCGACATTCTCTTTTTACTTTGGCATCATTTTTAAAACTCGATTCAAAACGCCATCAGAAGAGTTGAATTATGAAGAAATCTAAGTGGAAAAAATTTCCAGAAAGTTTCCATTAAATTGTAAAGAAGAAGAAGAAAGTTAAACATGTTTATAACATTTAATATGAAGTTCGAATTTTCGAAAGTTCAAAAACACAGTTTACGAAATTTGCATATGCATGGGTAACTTAACAGAGAAGAATACTAATAAGTATGCAGTTATTATCAGAGAAAACTATTTTTCAAACGGGATCAAATTATTATTTTCGTAATTCTTTCCTGCATTTTTTTTTCTTTCTACAAAATAGAAACGTACGTAAAAATTAGCCTAAGCGGCATCTATATCTCAGAGTAATTTCTGAGAATAAATCTAATTTAATTACAGAATTTAAAATGTAAAATAATAAGAAAAATTCATAAAATGTCTCAGTCGCCGCGTAGATTCGAATGAGAAAATTAATATCAAACTGTTTTAAGCGGGTCAATATCTTCAGGCAATTTACAATGAAGAGGACGGATGAGTTAAGGAGTCACGTGGATAAAACTTCCTGAAAGATCTTAAGTAGAACATGGCTTAGGGGAAGTCGAAATGCTTTTACAAACTTCTGTAAAGTATTTAACATAACAACATCATACAATTGATTCGCAAATAGTACATTCAAGCTGTAAATTAGATTACATTTTAAAGGATAAATGTATTCTACCGAAATCTCGTTAATGATCATCAGAATTTTCGCCTAATAAGCATGCACTTTTTTTCTTTTATTTTTATTTGTTATTCTTATTAAACATGTCCGAATCTATCGTCAGGCGCGTTATTTAAAATTTAACTGCGGGACATTTTCAAATTAACTTGTCAAAACATCCAAAAACAATTGTAAAAGACGTTTCAATGTTCAGTAAATTATCGGAAGCGAAAACAGGAAATTGTTTCCGTTAATAAGCTGATCTTCGCTTAATTTTTAAGTTACTTTAAAGCTGTACTTGTGATAATTTTTATTTTTTATTTTTTTTGAAGATGCCAATGAATTTGACGAATTCGTGTATTTATAATCTTCAACAAATTAAGTTATTTGTTTTTAAAACTCTCTTTAAACGTCTTGTTTCCGAATATGTAAAATATCTCGACGATTTGAATGAATACACGAAAAATATCGTAGATGGTTCCTCGAACTGTGTCGTGTCTGATAGCACCCATGCCAGCTAATGGACGAAGGTAAATGACATAGATTCCAAGATTTTATTTATCTTAGTATGCATCGTACGTAATACGAGTACTTTGATCTGAAAATAATGATAAATGCAATAGTCTATCTACCATATGGCCTTAATTATAGAAATGCAACATTCCGTGATATTGAATTAGTGTATTTGTTACGCGAGTCATCGTCGCATAAAGGTTATAGACTGGCTTCGATTTTTTCTAATATAGTTAGACCTAATCTAAAGCAATGGGTTTAGTCAATGTGAAACGTGATAAAATCCGTATTGTCCATGAAAAATTATGGTGGATGGATTGTGCTCGAACCCTAATCCGCGATAGCAGAATTTTTTAAGGCCCGACGATCTCGCCGACTGCGTATAATCGTATCAATATTAGCTCAAAAGAAGACTAAAAAAGATTTTTTGCATCTCTAAACGAGTTTAATTTAAAGTCTATCTTCACAATTAAGAGAGAGACGTATTAAGACACACACAATCTTAAAGCAAACTCACAATCGAGTACGAAGAATTCTTCTAATCATTCTACGAAACATTTAATATATTCGCCAAATTACAATATTTGTAATCTTTTGTAAGTGATCTTTACTAATTATAATTAAAATTAATATTTCGAACAACTTATAAAATTACTTTTAGATTATGGAAATTTAATACTAATTGTTGAAACTGATAGAATCATCGAGTTTAGCATCAAAATCAAATAATAATATTCGTTGCGATAATAAAACGAGGATTTAATTTTAATTTTATCTAAATTTATATGCGAATTTAAGTTATTTTTATAGAAAAATGTGAATAAATTTTCGTGTTTAATTTATTATTTATTTATTTCCTTTAATTTTCCCATTGTTCCGAGAAGACTTCCTAACAATATAAATTTGTAGCTTCGGGAAAATAAAGAAATAAGATATATTCCCGGTAAATAATTGATCGTAATATAAGTTTAATTAAAGAATTTAGTTAAAACTTAGAAAAAAAAACTGTATATTTAATATTTATTTTAATATAAACTTAATCGGGAGGTGTAGGCCATATTTGTATGGACATAACCTTCGCTTAAACCGTTTTAGTATTGATTTTAGTACTGAAACTAGATTTTGGTGATTAAAACTTGGGTTTACTTCTCTATTTTTCGTATAAAACAGCACTTTATACGATCATTAACTGTTATATTTATTTTATATATATTAATAATTATTATTTACAACAATAAATGCTTAATTTACGTTTTCATAACAAAAGTCGGTTTAAAATCAGATAAATATAGCAAACCTCTTCGTCGTCATACGAAAGAATCCTTCGAAAAAATGACAAACTAATCAATAAGCATCAAAAAGTATAAAAGAAAAGGAATTTAAAGTTATAAAAAATATGGAATATTTCATAATTTTGTAACTCATTAAGAAAAATTAATTAATTAAATGTCATATGATTCAATATTAAAATTACCATAAATCATATTTCATTGCTTAAATTACGAGAGAAAAGGTTAATAAGTTAATTTAAATGATCACAATATACACTTTTTCTTATAAAGTTAAGTTTATATAAGACAAAACGATGAAACCGTCAATACTCTTTTAAGTTCGTAAAGATTTAACTTAAAATGAATTTGGAATTCTTATATTTTTAATTATTTATGAAATAAAACTTTAACTTTAGAATTAAATAACTTTATTTTTGAGTCACGTACTAAATAAATTCTTTTTCAAAACGGCGAAAACATAAATTTAAAGGTGTAATATATGTGATCTACTAATTGAACGTCAAGTTATATTACTAAAAATCTTTTAAATTAATCTTGCCGTTAATTAATTTAATATATATTTTTTTAAGTTTCGAAATAATATAACGTAAACGTAGCTAGCCTAATAATACAGCAAGATTATTTTTCTAAGAGCCTAATTCGGGCAGAGATCTAAGTTCGAATAGCAAAAGAATCTCAAGGAAAGTCTATCTGACAGTTAACTTTATAAGTTTTAATTTATTAGGAAGTATGTAATTGTGTATTTTCTGTTTTTTAATGGATATTTTAATGCTAGATATCGACTTTTCGAGTAGTTTGATTTGAATTTTACCTCTTATAACGAGTATTTTTTTTTTTTAATTTATAGAGTGAGATTGTCTATGTAGAGAAGACTTATAAGTTAACTTATTCACTCACTTTTTTATTTTCTTCTACGTTTTTTATTCAGAAACTAAATTATGTTTATGTAAAATCTATAAAAACCGAAGATTTAAGTTATTAAACCATAGTGTAAGAATGAAAAAACGTATACTTTAACGCATAGAGAGAAATTAAGAGGCCTACTTTGTGTATTAATTGATTATAGGAATCTTATTTATTTTTCTCTTAAAGTAATGGTCGGTAATAAACTCATAATGGCTATTATTACCTATCGAAGACGAATATTGTTAATTTCCTACTCTATAAATCGGTTTATTGCTTATAAAACTGGCTAAAGGAAATGCTACTTGTAGAAACAGTTTAACTAATTATAACAATCTATTAATTATACTTTAAAAATAATGAATTAAAATAAAGCCATAGGCCAAATCTAACTGTAAAGAGAGATTTTGTATCTCATTAAAATCGAGTTTAACAATTTCTTAATTATTCTCCTGCATAGCCTAACTACATATTATTCTTTTCTATAGAATAACTTGTAAATTATTGCGAAGTTTTTCTTTTTGCGTATTGAAAATTTAGGTCCTAAGAGGGCGAAATTTAAATTTTGCCGCAGGAAGATGTTTATAAAAATTTAAAATAATTCAGCAGTCCATCAGTTTATAACTATGACATAAAACGCTTATTATTTGTAGTTTTTAGAGGAAAACTATGCAAAAAATTAAAAAGTACCGCCCGTAATCGATATTTAATAGTTAAGTTATGTATCTAGTTTACTATTGATTGATAGCATGCCGCAGTTCTCAGAGAAAACATAGTACGACACATTTGGTTGAGTAGTAAGATTTTCTTAACGGTTGAAGAACTAGAAGAGCATCTAAAGAGGCATTTCGGAATTAAATCAGGAGTGTATATACCTACGTATACGAAAGAAATATTCTGTTTAGACGACAGTTTCACATGCGAGAAGATAGAGTCGGTTATCTGTCAAGACGTAGGTGGGGAGGGGAGAGAGAGAGAGAGATGCTTTAATAACCGTTCCGTTGATGGAAGTAACTGATCCCCAGATGAGTGTCGTCCAATGAAATGATTACCTGATCTTTAACCTTAAAGCAGTCGCGCGGAGAAGGTGACAAGACGCGTCGAAGCGTCGTCCTTTGACACTCGTCAACTTAACAGTCTAATCCCTTAATGTCGGCATCCGCCACGTCGTCGACCCCTTAATCCTCTGCAGCCACGCGCTCCCTACTTATATCCGAGATATGCAAAACAAAAGAAGGTGGAGCCATCTTTAGGGCGGCTCCGCACTAGGTAATTAGAAAGCTTTTTGCCGGAAGCAAACCGGTCTTTGATTCGTTTTAGCTAATTTAAATAGTGTAAGTTAATAATTTGCATCAAACGGTGATTGGAGGGGGTTTGACCGTATTTTTCTCTCTGTATATCTTCAGGCGTTACGGCACGAAATGTGCTGGATGCTGTCAGGGTATATCTCCGACGGACTTGGTGAGGAGAGCGAGAAATAAAGTTTTCCACCTCAAATGCTTCACCTGCATGGTGTGTCGGAAACAGTTATCTACGGGGGAGGAACTCTACGTCCTGGACGAGAACAGGTTCATCTGTAAAGAAGACTATCTCAACAGTCGTTATAACCAAGGTAAGATGGCATCGAAATCTAAAAATGGTAATCGAGCGTGTTATAAATATGTAAAACCTCCTCTATCGTAAGTTTTGTAAATGTAATTAGCTTTGCATTAAAATTTCCTCCACTGTTTGTTTCTGCCGGTAGCTGCGAGCAATTAAATTTCAATTAGCAAGAAAAATAGCGATTTTTGTAAAGAAAACAACCGGTCGGAATTAACGATCCGTACTAGACATCTACCAATACCTTTCCAGTTTCTTAATCTAGGGTTTCTTTTTTCTCACGAGACTTGTTCAGTCGTAACACGATCTTGTCGTCTCCCCTCTTCACTTCCGAACCGGGATTGAAAAGTTTTAATATCTTTCGGGATTAAGGATTAGGCAGTGTTGCACGGATCAATGCACTTGGACACGAAGTTAGGATGAAACTTTTGTGAAATCCGAGACCTCACTTCGCTTCGTGCAGTTGACGATTGTTTCCAAACAAATTATCATGCAGTTTTTTTCCCTTATACATACAGTTTTTTTTCCTACAAGGGCAGACACGGATAACTATTCTTTTTCCTTTTTTCTTTTGTAAGTTGACCGCAACTCCACCTTCCGTGTCATGGTTTAGTGAAAGGCCCAACTACCGCACCACGCCCTATCGATCACCGAAAATACCCTTATTGCAAGACAAAATGAGCTTTCTATTTCTTAAAGTTGTCTAATTTTATAAGAGAGTGGGCTTGTTTTTCACCTAATAAAAGACAAATCTGTAGATTCGAGAGCCTTTCTTTTACTAAACGTGTGATTGCAACCGTCTAGTAAAACTTAAATTGGTGGAACAGGTGACGATAATCGCATACGGCCGAAATCGTGACAATTTTAGGAATTGTAGTGAAGGAAAGAGAGAAAAAAAAACAAGTTTCACGTTTTCGTGAGGACGTTCAAAATCTATTCATTTAGTTTAACGACCTTTTAATTACAAGAGGCAAAGACAAATCGGTTCGAGCAACTTTCCATATTAAAGCGCTCTTCCTTCACACCTATCATTACGGACTCTTCCTAATTGCGCTAATGGGACGAGCTTTTTTTCTTTATCAGATTTAATTCCTATTCATTTAGATTATCCTATTTACTTAATGATGAATAAAGTTATTTATAAACGAATCGAAGGCAAAAAAAATATCCTATTCGAAAAAGCTAGGAAGTATTTTTTTTTTCCTCCATTGAAAACGTGCGTAAATGAAATCGGTGCATTTTTACGTAGCCGTCTATTTAAATTCGAAACAGACAGCGGAAAAACAGGAGCCAATGATAGAGAATCTACTTCTTACTTGGTTGACCACAATAGGATGAAAGGAATTAGTGGTCAAGGCTGATCGAAAGAAATTTCTACAGGATAAACTCCTCAGAGATATGAGAAAGTTCAATCTGATTTCTGCTATTTCGGTTGCAAAACGAGTAGCAGAAAATTATTATTAGAAGATACAGAAGAAAAATTTACAATTATATCTTTTTATTTTTCAAATTTTCTTACTCAATAATTAACTCCCATCTATTTCTGTGTTGCTATTCCATGTAAGGCGAAGTCATCATTTACATATTTACATTTCAATGCGGAGAGTAAACGATTGTTTATATTCAAGAAAAATAGTTAATTTTTAAGATTTAAAAAGGTTTCTGCAATTTAAATATACATTTTATTTTAAATATAGTTAAATTTCATGAAAATTTATAAATCTTTAAGGATAATTTCGTGCAGTTGTAAACTACGACGAGTTAAATCTTTAAGAAAATTGTATAAGGTCTAAATAACGTAACTACAAAATCTGAATTTTTATCTAGAATATTAAAATTTTCACCATATTTTTCATATAATTTTGCTTAATAACGGAACTAAACGAGTATAGATGGATAGGCCCTTAACATTATACTATGTAATTATGTGCGATAGGAGTATGAATCCATAATAGAAGTTACACTTCTTGCACAGACATTAATTTTAAATTTAAACAAAAATCCAGATAATGTATACATTTAAACTTTTTATCGATAACTTTGACGAGATATTTTTGCTTTTTTTCTCTATTATTATTTAAAATAAAGTCAAAAATCGTAATCTCCATCATAACGCATCATAGACAACTTGATTATCTTCTTACCTTAGAGAAATTATAGAGACACCAAATGCCATCACTTTTTATACATCCAAAGTAATAGACAAAATATGTTTTTCACATTTTTACAACATATTTATGTTCTCGTTACTCTGTTTTTTTATCTTTTATGTAAATAATGATCTAAAAGTCATTTAAAGCGAATTGAAGTTAAAATCCAAACGAAGGGAATTCCCAATTTGATCGAAATGTAATAAACAAACTAAAAAAAAAATAAAAGGAAAATACATTATTAAAGTTTGAATAATTAAAGTTTGTGATCGAAGATGGAGGAAAAAAAAAAAAAAAAAAGCAATTTTGGAAGCGAACTGGGAATAGCACGTCCCGATTGATATCCTTATCGAAGCAAAATGGTGTAGCCATTCATAAAAGTACCTCCTCAGAAATTGGTACTTTCTGCGAACAACTACAAATTTCTTTCTTTTAAGAAAAGAAAAAGTCATTAATTCTACATTATATTCATCATTTACCTTGTTAAGAGAAGAAACGGATAGCTCAAGAGATGCTTATATAAAGTTATCCGATGCGTGCCCAGTCGAGGATTTTCTCTTTCTTATAGACTAATAAACAAAAGTATCAATGGGGCAAACCTCCTTAGACTTACGAAATATACCAAATAAAATTAGTTTTTTAATTGTATAATACAGTTTATTAAAAAGTTGCGTGCTATTCTATTCTAAAGTTAATTCTAGATGATTTGAGAAGATGAAGATCGTGTAGAATTGCTGACTAAAATTCTTACTCTTATATTACTTTTGAGGAAGGTTTTTCACGTTTATGACACAATTTGACTTGATGTACTAGGATATAAGATATCATAGCTTTAAATTCTTCGCATCAAGAAAGTTGTTTTTAAAATATCAAGATGTATAACCTATGAATATATTTTTACCGTTAAATATCATTAATTTAAGACGAAGATTCGTACAAATTTGTAGTTTTTATATTAAAAAACAACTTTATAAAATTAAAAATATGGATAATATTAAGGTTTGTATCAATACAAAATACTTTGAAAGGAATTCTTAATGATTGAAAATGGCATCATCTTCATCGAGCTATTAAATTATAAGATTATTTTGCTGAATTTTGGACCTTATTATTATGGATTCTCTTTAATTAGAATGGAAAATGAATGCGAAAGCGTGTTTTTGGTCACTCGAATTGCGTTCGAAGGGTTTTAAAAGAAAATCAAAGAGCGCATTGGGAATTGGTCATGTACTGTACGTATTGACCTGGAAAATGGATAAGGCGAAGTCAAAGAGAGAAAAAAGTATGGAAAATCTTTGCCGATGACCGTAGTGGTGGTTCCATAATTTAGATTTACATAATGCGCAAAAATATAACAGAAAATGGCATTTGGCATTCAGCATCGGAACAGCCAGATCTTTCGTCTGATTTTCGAAGCGAAGATCTCTGATGAGATGACGTCATCAGAGATTGAAAAGAATGAAAAGAAAAATTGATCCTCCGCAAATAGGAATCAGATACATTAGCTGGGCCTATCTGACAGACACTCGGATCGCACTCCCATAAAAGCAGTTCTTCTGGTAAGACAAACGGGAAAACCCGAGGCTAGTTATCGTTTCCGAGTGGGATGGGAGGATGCCACCTGGCCGCATCCGATTCCAAATTTTTCATCTTTTGTATTGGAGTCTAACCGAGCGTTTCGACGTTTCTCCCCGCGCTATATCTAATCCCGATCTTACTTGGAATCTGTCGGGAAGTCTGGACCAATCCCGGTAGCCAACTCGTGTGTTTAGTCTGTCGAGAAATCCGTTCTGATCCCCAGTCTTGGAAGGTAAGCTTTGTCTGTCAGGAAATCTAGTCTAATCCTATCTGCAGACTGCCAGGAAATCCGACCGTCGGGAGCCAGAAGCGGCTTAATCGACACAATCCCCCATCGAACGTTGGTTCACCCCTCGTTACTGCCCTTGTAATGTCATGAAAAACCGATCTGTGTGAAAAGAGCTCCTCATGAATTACGTTTATCGACAAGCCTAACGGGAAAATCGATGTCGTCTGCAAACAGCGCAGAGGGAGGTTGCAGGTGGCCCACCCCACCCCAGGTAACCGATAACACATTTAAGGCTTAAACTCGGAGGACGATGGCAGTTTTACAAGCAAACTTCATCGCAGGACAAAAGGACGCGTCTGGATGAACGTTCCGCCGTTATTTGTTAACCCTCCACTTTCTCCTCCTCCTCCTCCTCCTCCTCTGCAAAATCCGCCCTTTTGGCAACAAGGGATTGAGTTCGCCAACTTTGCCCGTTACGACTTTGGAAAGAAGCATTAGTTTGGTTCGCCTGCCGTAAATACTCCGTAAGAAATGTGAAATTTCTCGATATATCCGTCTACCAGATTTGGGAGACTTCTGCGTGATTTTCTGTAGATCGCAGCACAAAACATAAAATCTGAAATATCTTTAAATATAACCATAAGAAATCAACAGGAATTGTGTACGACTTAGAGAACAACAGAAAACCATTCTGTTAATACTTTTACAACATATTCAATAGTTCCTACTTTAGGGGTTGCCTTCATTGCATTGGAACTAAAGTAACAATTGTCATTATGAAAAATCGTTTTTAAGATATTGTTTACCTTCAGGAAGTGTTTAGCTAGTGTTTAGCAAGGAAACGGAAAGAATTTCTTACCGATGTGTAGAAATATTAAGTTATCTTTAGGAAATCCCGAGAACCTTACGGACATATTTCTTGAAATTCTTCTAAGAATAAATCTTGCCGTTACTTGGTGTTAAATGATATTAAAATTGGAGCTGGTGGATAGACTACGAAACTCTCTTACGAAGATAAATTGATCGTAGCAAATTAATTTGGTCAATGAACCGGATAGGCCTATAATTAACTCTAGATACAATTGAAATTTATGAATTTTCTATGTTAAGTCTTTGGATTTTATCGAGTTTTTCTTTCTGTTCTTGTTTTTTGCCTTTTAAGAGATTCGCTGGTTTGAATTACGCTAAGATGCCAGCACCAAAGAAACTTTTTATTCTCTTTACATCCGAGGTAAGTTAATTAAGAGGAATCGAAGTGTTGGGGATTTTTGATATTGTTTCATCCGGTTTTGCGAGGGCGAATCATCAGACTGGTAGGTCCAGTAAATAATTGTAGGGGACGTGTTGACAGTATCGCTTTTAGATAAGACAGCGGGACATTCGTGCTTTGCCAGATAACGCTATGAATAAAACATGGCGCGGGACAATAGCGTGTCTCCGTCTGTCGTACATGGCTATCACTTCCTCTATTGACGTCCTCCGACTAATCCCGGCCTTCCCGTCTTATCGTGTAGGTAGGGAGGGATACCCCGGCGCGGGTCACGTGATGCAATGAATCACATCGGGCCCACGTGGACCTCCAGATCGACACGATAACAGATGTTTGTCATCCACCCCATCGCGCCTACTCTTCGCCATCCGTATTAATTGTCTCGTCTTGGAGACGACCTCGGTCTTCCGAATTAAGTGGAACGAAATTACTTAACACCACCGGAATTTAATATCCTAAGCCACGTTAGAGTAATTTAATCGGTGTAAATTTGCTATTTTAGTTCGTTTGTCATCGTGCACCAATTAATTTCTGTGCAAATTTTAGTTTTGACAGCTAACTCTCCGTTAGATACAAAGGAACTGGACGACCAGGTGGACAGTCAACTGGAATTGGACTGTCACGATACAGAAAGAGAATCGAGCGTAGAACGAGATTCCGACCTGAGCGGAGCCCTCTCTTCCATGGTGGCCGCCTCGCCTATCAACAGCAGCACCACTTCCAACGGAAGCACCGGATCCGGCGGCGGAACCCCTACCACCAACAGCAGCAAATCCGACAAGTCGATTCAACAGAACGACGAAAACCAGCCTGGAACCAAGAGGAGGGGTCCAAGGACCACCATCAAAGCCAAACAGTTGGAGACGCTAAAGGCTGCCTTCGCGGCCACTCCTAAACCCACTCGTCACATTCGCGAACAATTGGCTCAGGAAACAGGCCTTAACATGAGAGTCATTCAGGTAAAATGACTTTTTTTCTTTCTTTTTTTTCTTTTTTATTTTTTTTTCTTTACTGGCCAACGCGTGTTTCTGCAGTTTAAATTCGACTCGTTTATTCCAAGTTTTGCCAGATCGGAAAAAACTGGCATATAAATTGGCGCGTACTCTATATAATTGCGGTTTAGAATTATGTTTAAGAAAGGGAAAACGAAGGGAGAAAAAGCAAAAACCTGCATTCACGGCACATCTCGGGGAGGTCCGACTAGGGACATCGCGTCTGGACATTTCTATTGAGCGTCCCAAATTGATTTCTCAACTACCGTTTTCACTTATCAAAATATTTATTAAGTGTGTTCGGTGGCCCGAAGATTAAAAAGCAGACGGTGTACGATTACACTCCAACCGGCAATTACGATTTAGGTGTAAATTATAGGTCGAGTCGGGAAAATGACACGGCGGTGCCGCGGACGCACCACACCTTGCCAACCACCCAGTAACCTGTCGGGCAGCTCTTCTTTTTGCATTTCTCACTTTCCTTTCATTGATCATCCGACTGGCTTCTACTTCCTCTTGTAAAATATATGTATCCGAACGAAAATTTTAAGGCTAGCCACAAAAGTCAAGTGTTCGTCGCTAATTGTAAAGAGGTCAACTTCTAGACCGGCCGCGTTTAGGCTTTAAAATCGTATGCGTAAGCATAAACGTCACATAAATGATCCTCCCGCTTGCTCTAGTTAGTTATTTTTTTATGTATACGCTGGTCCTTTCCGATCTCACCGATGGGGGAATGACGGAGGTTGAGTCATGCGGGTTTGTCGACGTCTAGAACTAGAAAAAAGTCCGAAATTATTTAAGCTCGAAATATTCCCCCGTCATTTTTCAAAACTGCCCCTTAAATACATTTCTGCAATAGTAATCAAAGCGAAACCGAAATCGTCATCCGTAATCTTCAAGCTGGAAGAGTTTAAGTACGTGGTAAAATCTGTGTTTATGACTCGGCAAACTGATGGCAACTAACTTGTTTGGTGAGTAAACAGAGAATTTCGAGTGGACGATCGAAAGTAAAATTTGTCTGCCGACGTTAATTTTCCCACCGGACGTCCACTTCCGCCCTCGGGCTTGGCATTTTTCTCTTGCAAGTGGGGCTACTCACCCGCTCGTGTAGTGAATGCGAACAATGGGACGCGTTGGGTGTCGTGTCGCTCGATTGTTCTCGTGCCACAAACATCCGACGCTCCCCTTGTCACGGGCAGTCTGATTAATACGTCCACTTGTCGCCGTCGTCCCTCGGGGCGGACCGACTCGCTCTTTTGGCTACCTTGGTCCGTCCCCAATTGTTTTTTCCGTCCCCCTCCATCTGCAACTATCGAGTGGAGTGGGTTAATTAAGGGAGCAGCGGGATAATCGGTGTCTCCACTCTATTGACTTCTGTTAACGTTTTGCCTTTGCTCTTTGTGATAAAAACGAGCCGGGAGAATGACAGTCTTGGCGTTACGCAACACGCTTCAATTAAAAATCGATGGAAGATGTTGGAGAGTTGCAAAACTCTTAAATCGAATAGGAAAGGTAAAAGAGGGGGAAGTATAGTATGCCGCTTTCTCGGTAATTACTTATTGTAAGAAAGCCGGCGCAGCCGAGTCCAGATATAATTCAGGTAACCTCAATTGACAAGTATGGATGGACCGTCGACCCGGCGTCTCTTTCGGCCACCATCTATCTTCCAGAGGAAACATTCGCATGATCGTCACGTGATCGGAGCGGCGAAAGTTTCGAGACGACGTCATTCGGTTCGCGAGTCGCGCTGACCCCGGCCGTCATCAATCACGCTTCCCTGGGAAAGGGGAGCTCGTTCACGTGACCGGACGGCGCACGTTCAAACTGGTCTTCTCACCTATGTTAACAATGGCGGTGCGCGTTATATACGCACCGTCGGCCGGGCGGTGTTAGAATGGCCACAAATTAATGAAAGTCTAGCGTCCGTCGAAGGGGTGGATGCGCTTGTGGCTTTCAACCTGTAATTTTTCCGCGGAACCCCCGTTGTTTTGGCGTGGCAGAGGTACCACCTCGTCTCACCGAATTGCTACCGTACGACCGTTATCTATTTCCCTCCATCTCGTTAAAACTAGAATTCATAAAGAAGTGGATTACGTTTTACAACATGGCGCCATAAACCGAGCGCCGGGTCCCGGTTTCCACTTTATAGAGGTTGCGTAAAACGAGTCGTAGGCGCTTAGTTATCTTAATTAGAAAAGTGTGTTAATGGCCGGCGATAAAGTATTAATGCCTTCTAATTGGAAGCGTTTCTTGCAGGTGTGGTTTCAGAACCGCCGTTCCAAGGAGAGGCGGATGAAACAACTCAGCTCTCTGGGAGCCAGAAGGCATTTCTTCCGTAGTCCGAGAAGAGCCATGAGGCCATTACGGCCCGGAATGTCCCCAGATGGACTGGACGACAGCCCGGAAATGGTGGCATCCACCAACTCCGGTTTCGCTTACTTTTCAGGTAGGAAAACGTCTTCACCTAACCTATTCCATAATTTAATAAGGAGAGAAGTCATGCGGCGTTCGGGAGTTGCACCATCTGGAGACTCCGCCGTGTTCGCGGCTAATAATTGGACAGCTTTGTGTTTTACTGGTATCTATCTATCTACACCCCGAGCTGTCAGATAGCCGGTGATGGATGAGTTTAGATTTGCTCGGATAGAGGACAAAAACGGTTAATGTCGGCGACTGGCAGCAAATTGCTTCTCTCTCTCTCTCTCTCCGCCATTCCTTTACATCTGAATATAGCGAATGTAGCATTGGAATAAAAAAAATAAAATAAAAATAAATAAATTTCAATTCGACTGGGCAAAATGGTGGAGGGAATCGGGTTAGAGAACAGACTCAGCGGGACTTCTTAAGCACGGAAGAGGCACCCGCTGCGACTATTAACAAGGTTGTGTCCTACCGAGCCGCTTACCTCCATCACCCACGCCGTACTCTTGATGGCTTTATTGTGGTCTTGCAGCGCTTAACCAACATTGATATGTTATATCTTCCCCTCGGGTCCGAGTTGTAGAATATGAAGTATCCCCCGCCGGTTTTCGGCGTGACTACGATAGCATCTGACCATTTATACGGCTTATAACTCTTTTGCAGTGGCAATATCTTCTCCGGTTCGCCGAACACATACACAGATTATCGAAGGTGCAACTCCCGACATCCTCGCAATAGATCCAGACTCCCCCTTGTTTGGTCACAAGTTAATTTTTGTCGTGCGGGATGGGGAAGTAGAAAAAAAAGAGATCTTTTTATATAGGGTTAGCTGTTGACAGAATCGAGCCGAGCAAAAAATAAAAAAAAAGTAGTAGTGCGTGTGTACAGAAACCAGGTGTACAATGAATGTATAGGAGTTATACGAAGACTCTATCGATTGGAAAGTTGGTAGCAACGCGTTCCCAACGGACTCTTGTGATCAGAGGAACTGTCAGGTGATTGGCTAGGCGGAACCAAGACCAACCGTAATGCCTCGTTTAATTTCGCGCTTCAGCGACCAGATAAGCCTCCCCTCCTCCGCTCCTCTCCATCTGCGGCGATGGGGGGGAGCGAGCAACACGTGCTGGCGACGCGTCCTACTGGAGGGGAAAACGAAAAAGACTTTTGTCTCAATTTGTGAGAAACTGCAACTTCGAGTTTGGATTTGGGTGCGGAAGATTGGCCAAACCGCGTTAAAATCGACAATTTAAAGCCGATCCGGAGGAGTCGGATCATAACACGTTTAAAAAGATCTATCGAACAGGTGGATGGGTCATAATTTACTTTTATAAAATGGGTTCCTATCGGTCGAATACGTTGTTTTTTTTTTATTTTTTTCTTTAACCGTGCGATTCGCGCCAAGCTTTGCTACGGATTCCACTAATTCCCGATACTCTTCTACCGCATCCGAACAGGATTTTACGACTTCTTTCCGGGACAACATCCTTCTGACGGCCTACCCTTTCCTCCCAACATCAATGCTGGATCAGCGCCAAATTCCCATTCCTCCGCTCCCACCATCGACCAGCAGCTGTCGACCGTCGGCACAGGTAAGAACTTTGTCCTCTTCTAACGCCAGTCTATCGTCTCCAAAAAGCGCGAGAAAACTCGATCTGGCAGAAAATAAAAAGTGTTTCTTCCTGGTTTTTGCGAGAGACGAGAGGGAAAAAAATAAAATAAAATAAAATCCGAAAGGACAGGTGCACCTGCAAAAGCAGTTAAATCCGTAGAAGCAGTTAAAGTCCAAGTATTACTGGAAAAAAAGTTGGTGGCAAAGTTTTGGGCAATATCGGTTCTCGTAATGGTTTGTCGTAGTGTTCGCCCCTTCTCCTTAATTGTCCCATCCATCTGCTGCCTTTCCCAGACTCTTCCTGTGACAGTTAAACTGTCTCGTGGAATGTGTTCATTATGTAAATAGCCCAGTTTAATAGACTCGGACGTCAAGCAAAATTTATCGGTATTAATGGACGATAACGAACAATGCCGGATTTTTTCCCTTCTCCTATTGCTTTTTGTGCCGAGTCGGCTTCTCTCGTCCACCCACACCCAGGTTAATGTTTCCGGGTGCGCGTCCCCTAGCCTCTGCCAAACAAAACGGAAATACATCACGCTAATAGACCCTCACTTAGTCCTTTTTCGGATTTATTGCCCGTGGGATTAGCCGTGTTTTGTCTTTAATTATGCATTTTCCGTTGTTTCTTTTTTTCTGCCAGATTCTCTACGGTAAGAGGATAAAATCGCTTTGCCAGGCTGTAACTTAATTAAGCGCTTTTGAAGGGTCGAGGACGAACGATGGCATTGAATATAGGAAAGTGTATTTACAGGTCTATCCAGCGAAACATCGTATTTGGGAGGTGGACACGAGATGATGACGCAGAGAGCGAGCCCCGAAGGTGTTCTTGGTCTTTCGGGTACGGAGCAGTACACAAATCAGCGGTCGTCTAGCGAGAATAGCTATCCGACACTTTCTCACGCTCCTCCTCCCATCAGCGAGACGTCCGTTTGGTGACAAAATCCCGACACCTCTAACTGTGATACGAAGGTTGCCAGGAGCCGTTCATCGTCCGCATCGGGTCAATTCTGTACAGACGGCCGAACAGACGTTCTTCATCGCATCTAAGTTATTCGTCATCCGAAAAAAGAACATATCAAAAATCTGAATGTAGTATTAAAGATCATGTATAGTAGGAATTTTTATGTATACTTCTGGGAATAAAGGGACCGAGCTTTCTCTCTTGAGCTACATCCACCAACGATAGAAAAATGTGCACGTTCTTTCATTCCGCAGCTTGTAAAATAAATTTTTCGTTTCTTTTCTCGTAAAAGTTCACAAAAATTGCTTGTTTTTGTTAGTAATAAAAATTACATTCCCCTTCCAACAATGCTTATAGACTTATAGACAAGTTTTCACTCTTATTACTCGTATATCATGCAAACATCTGCTACAACAAATCAAGAAACAGTGGACAGGCATCTCTTCTTTCATTTCCAATACTATTTCGAATACTCCTTACTAATAAGACCGAAATAACTTTTTACCGAATCATTTTGAATATACATATATGTATATATTCCCTTATAATTTATGTTTATCCGGAGTTAATCCGAGAAAATTATTATTTTACAGAGTTCCGTTGATACTTTTAGCACAAATATCTTTGGTTAAAACTAGTAGCAGAGAAAAATACATTCTTTCCAGCTTAAACCGGATGACCATCTCTGAAAATTTCAATTCTTCATTCCAATAAAACTGAAATGACTTCGTATGCGTACAAATACACGAAGACGATATCTTAATTTGTCTTCAAATTTATATTTTTTGGACGTTCCACTAAAGGAAAATTAATGAAAGTACAACTTTTCTTCATCTCGAGATTTGCCAATAGGATGCAATATTTGGTCGACACTTTGAAAACAAATAAGAATTTACATCCGTACTCTTCGACAGTCAATAATTAGTATGTTAGAGAGAAAAAATATTCAGCTATTTTGGTTATAGCAAAGACAAATTATTCAATCGATGCGGATCGTCGTTGCTACTAACGCGAAATGTCAAGTCGAAAAGGTACCCCCTTTTTTTTTCCTTCACCATTAATTACTAGTCGATGGGGAAATATAGATTTGAAAAGGCTTTAAATATGATGGGCGAATAGTTCAAATTCTATTGATGAAGAAAACTATGTGTATATTATATTCAAGTTTTTTTTTTTTTGTTTGGATGTAGTAAGTCTATTAATCAAATTTCCTTTAGCCTGCGTCATTTATTTTCTCGACGGATAATTTTTATACCATCTGAGAATAAATTAAAGGCCTATTATGGAAAGTTTTCGGTTATGTCATCATCCGGTGTCAGAGGAAACTCAAGTTTTGTAAAGATTAACGCAAACGAAAAATGTAAGAGTTTTAATTTTTGCAAGAATTTTAATGCGAAACACTGAGAAAGTTTGCTTTTAAAAACGATTTTTACACATTTTTTTGGTAATTTTAAGCTAAATTTATTATATTTTTTCAAAGATTTATAAAAAGAAAACAAGAAACTGACAAAACGAATTCGATTTCTATAAAAAATATTAATGCAAAATACCAGAATTAAAGTTAATTTTCTCATTGATAATTACTTACGCTCATTTTTTTTTTTGTATTGCTGAATGAAGAGTTGTTTCTGTATTAAAATAAATAATTCTAAAACGATGGGAAAAATATCTGAAAGAGTCTCGTTTTACATAATTTTAATTCCAATTGCTAAGTAGTAGTAGTAATAACTTAATTTTAAACTCGGTACGTAGCTTATTATATAGGCTAATATTTTTGTTTAGTCACACCGAAAACGGAGGTGTTTCTTACAGAATTTTAACACGAAATACTTTTTGATTGCTCTCTCGTATCTCGGTAATACTCATTTTCTTACCGATATTATAATAGACACGACACGAAACTGAGGGAACGGGTTCGATTTCCGCAAGCGGTACTTAATACGACATAGAAAAAAAGTATTTTTTCGAGATGTTTTCGTTCGTTCGTACTATATATATATATATATAAAGATTCGTATCGACTTAACAAATCGACGTACAATTAAACGAAACAATTCCAAAATTTCGATGCACGAGGAGGGCATAAACGCGGAACACGAATGTCATTTCGCAGCCGTATCAGAATGCATTATTACAACCTACGGTGAACATAATCAGATAAGAGACACAATAGCGTGCAATTTGCTAGACGCATACGTGGCATATCACGGAAATATATAAACGCGAACACGACAAACACAAAAGCGAATTGATAAAATTTATCGTCGAGATTCTGGAAAATCGCAGGGAAAAAAAAAACCAGTTGGTGTACTTTCTTGCAATTAAACCGATGGAAACATTATCTCGGCCGCATCAGAATACTTCCTTTTAAGTGCGATTTAATGTCGTCGATGTAAACGTTTTGATCTGGGCCGCGACGAACAGATCGACGTTTCACAATCCAAACTCCATTTATAACGGAGGTAAGGACTAAATGAAAAGATCAAGCTCAGATTAAAATTCATTTTCGTAGACGCGACAACGTCTTATTTTGTCGTCATTCCATTCTGTCGTCGAGCGGATGTTCCTATCTTCCAACAAACTAATTAAAACTCTCTCTAGATACGCCTCCAGTTATTTTACCTGGCATTTTATCGAGACGAGAACGACTACAAACCTACAACACAAAGAAAGATAGCTTTTCATGTCGAAAATTTCTTCGTCCGAGTCCACTCTTCGTGCTAAAACTATTATTATTATTGTTATTCTGGCGTGGAATATTACGAGATAATTTCGTTTTAGAACACTTGGTTAGTGATATGCGCGAATAAAATTGAAATTATTTTATATATAATTGATCTAAGCCATGTAAACATTAAATAACCTTGACTACACGGAAACTATAGTCACACCTCGACTAATTTTATGAATAAATCAAAAAACTCTTCTCACATCTTATCAAATATCGTAAAAGTAAAGGAATTATAACTAAAAATAAATAGTTTTTCTTTTCTTAATCCGATTATAATTATAAAGTTTCAATCGATTAAACTGTATCCGACTAAAATTACACTGGAGTTCCCATTCATTAATTATACAGTAGAAATGTATACAGTTCGTGAATGAGAAAATTCGTGTAAGTTATAATTTTACACACTTCATCTCTCTATCTCTTTTGAAATTATATCTTTCATAAGAAATATCTACAGTAAATAGACTTCGTCTCCTTTTCATCTTATTTCATTTCCTAAACCAATTTTAGATTGTTTTATTTAGGGGGAAAAAAGTAGTAATGCGGAGAGGGGAAAAAAACCTCGTCAGAAATAAAATAAATCAAGCATCAACTTCTTTTATACACAACCACAATTTAATATAGATAAAATAAATTGCTTTCGCGGCCCTTTTTTTCCTTTCTTCGTCTTCTATAAACAAGGCGTCGCTAGATGCATACTCCATTCTGAAAAAGTCACCTTCTGATTCTTCTTTGTTCGGCAATCAGCCGAGAACAAATCTGTCCACCTTTTTGTCCCATTAGTTATCCCAGGTGGGAGGATGCACCCAATGTCCGAGCGGTTAATTACATTCACGTGCGGACTATCCATCAACTGCCACAAAATCTCCTCCCATTTTATGGAAAATACCTTATTACATCAACCGGATGGTTGCACCAGAACAGATACTCGCATCTGGAAAACTTTTCTTTAATCGTTTCGGCCGTCATTCTCCACCATGGCTCCGTACTAGAGCGCCAGGTTATTCTATTTTAACTAGAGCTTAGAGGTAATAATAGAGCGACTCGCACGTGTTGCGACAACCAATTAGTCGAGACGAAATGCGACACTCTCATTTGGCAGTGACGTATAGAGCCTCTTCCGAGACGTTTCCTGCTTTCGGAGGAAAAAGAAAATATATATATATATATATATTCCGGTATCAGGTAGCATCGAACGTGAACGATACGTTTATCCCGGTGTAAGACCATGTCTTAGTCATCTGCGAAATTCTGCGTTTGCAATCAATGAAAGAACAACTATTTATGACTCCGCTTCTCTTAACAGTGTAAACACGACCAAGTTGGACTCAGCTATTTATCGATCGCCGCTCTCGGGCCTCCCTAATGTACAGCACGTGTTTGGTTGGGAGTCCCAAGAATTCGCGCTATGGACGCCACCGAGTGTTTGGCATAGTTGAGTGCAACGGGACGAATAAAGTACGGCGGGAAAGAGTGGGCCTGCAATTAAACGCCCTCCTAGACACTAGCTATGCATAAAGATATTCGGATATCCGGTTGTCGAATTTGTTTTCGCGAAATAATTTTTAAAGTATTTTTTTTTTCCGACTATGAGGAAAGTTTTTCCATCTTTGACATATTGACAAACTCGGTTTTCCCTCGAGACATATGGACGGGACAGCCGAATGTATTCTATCAATTTGCCTCCCCTTTACAAACACATGGCAGAGAGAAAGCCATTCCGGTATTTCCTGACAGGAACACACTAGAAGAGTCCGATTTGATGTATGCCAAGACTTTCCAATTACATCGGCTAATGATCCAGAAGTTATACAACAGATTCCGATTACGTCAGCTCGGCCAACCATCAATCACGTGACCGAGCGACCAATGCCGGGAGGCGAAACCGACTTTGGCCCTTACCAAAGAGACGATGTTTACGCGTTCTGCAATTTATGGGGCTATCGAAAGCATCGCGCATGTTCAATCTTATCGATTTTGCGAGTCGAGAAGGCGGGTTGAGATAGGAAGCCTGTGAAATGACGACAAAGGAGTGAAAGGCTTTTCTAAGCCGTCCGTCCCGTAGGGAGATGCCTGACCATTCAGGTCTTCCCTGCTTAGAGCGATAAGCGGGGTACATTAGGAAGTATTTGCTTAATACTCCTGCACTGGCGGATCGACTCTCCGTCGAATTCGTGCAGAATTTTACTTTGTCCCTTCAACAAGTATCTGACATCTGGAGTAGTCTGATCGGATGAGGAGAAAGACGATGCTATTCGCCGGTCGACAGACGTCCAAACGAGTTTCTTCAGGTGAATTTACATATAAGAAGTCGTTTTCCTTGACTCGGATGTCATCCTTTTATTTAAATATAACCATTATTAATTCGTATTGCTTCCTTTGTAACGTCTTCCCGACTTTGATTTGCTATAGTCAACTTCCTCTCTACATTTAATGCACCTGCTTCGTTGGAATGTTCCATGTTTTCTCACTACAAATTTTCAACTAAACGAAGCCGAACGTATCTTAGTGTCCATTACACACCAATGTACAGTACACACGTGTCCATTCTATTTCCGTAGTCTAAAAACAATTTGAAATTGATTGTTTAACCAGTTCCAATTACAATAAAAACAACTACAATAGAATTAATTAAATTCGTATATATATTTTTAAAATTTTAAAATAACACCATTAAACTATCTTCGAATTTAAAAACAATGTTTTAAGTTGTATAATACTTTTTGCTATGTCTTCAGATACAGTTTAATATATAAAAGTCAGTGGTTATCTAAACAGGATAATTTTATTATGTAACATCTTACAGAATTGTCATTAAAAACAAGTGGATGCAGATTTTTGTTATGAAGATTTCAACTGAAATTTAAAATCAAGGACATTAAGGCTATTAAAATTCTATGCTTGTTTTCCTTATTAGTATGTCCAACTTAATGGTTCTCCATATTTGACTGTTCTGACTGATGAATATGTAATTATACACTACAAAATAAATAAAAATATATAGATTAATATATGTATAAATTAATAATTAATGCAATAAAATATAAACAAGTTTTTGCAAATGAATTGATCATTATTAATGAAAATTTTAAAAAGAAAGATCCTTTAACAAATTTCTACGCTAGAAAATTTTTGATGGTTTTCATTTAATTCTTAATCACCGATAAAATCAATGTAAAAAATATGTTTTTTAATTAATAAAAGCAATTATTTTTTCTGTAAAACTTTTGGATTTGGATTTTATTTACTACATCTCTTCACTACATAGAAATCATTATGCAATACTATATTCAAACTATTTAAATGTATATTTTTATTTACTAAATTCCCATTATTTTGTATTAGTAATTTAATAAATTGTAAATAAGTAACTTGATGGGTAATAAAAGTAGCCGAAAGAAGCTTTATTTATTCTATAATTATTTGTTAGATATTAAGATTTAATAGTATTTAGATCTTAGCTCTAATTTTAAATGTATGTTTGACTCATTTTTTAATTTTAAATGAGCAACATTTATTTAATTATTTACTTATTTTTGTGAAAAGTGAACTTTCGAAAGATATCGAGAAATTTGTTAAACATAAAACCTTTACAGAGAAGTATAATTTTATAAAACAAATGTTTTTGGAACCATGGGAATTTCCATTGTCAATTGAATGTTTATGTAATAGAGATAAATATAATAATTACTGTACAGTGAAAAATAAAATATCTAACACATCTATTTAAGTTGTATTTTATATTTAAAAATCAAATTTGTCTTTTTAATACAGTATTTGAAAAAATAGCAAAATTTTTCACTATTATTTTAATAAAATAGAAAGCAGGATGTATTTGTTCCGATATTAAGTAACCGTAGTTTAGATACATAAATCTAAGTAAAATAATAATAATTATATTTTACAACTTTATCTCCTTTAAATATATTAATTTGTTTGAAAGAGATAATACTTTATATTTAAAAATGTGGTTAATAAACTTTTTCAGTAATAATTTATGGTATATTACTTATAGCAGAAGTAATGCATATTCATACGAAAGTACAATAAAAAAAATGAATAAGAAAATATTATAATAATAGATTCTTTTAGTATCAAATACTGTAGTTACATGTATGGATTTTCATTGAGGATTTGTAGGTTACGAGAAATTAATTCTTATATAAAAAATTCAATTTTTCGGAGAAATATATTCTACAGAGTATTAACGAATGTTTAATAAATATACATTTAACAAATACAATATAATAGATATAAATGTAGTAATTGTAAGATTTTCATTGTTAGTATAGTAATTTTCTATATAAAATTCTAATCAGTAAATTTACAAAACTATCTCAAAGACACTATATTATAATAGTTTTAATTGCAGTTTATTTATATATGTTATAATATGTTTATAATTAGTCTAGTATTAATTTAATACAAATTACTTTGTAAAAATATACAATGAATAAAAAAATAATTTACCTGAATTTATAGATTTTTTAAAAATTCTATATCTGTAAACTATATCATACCATACTACAATTCTAAATTTTTCTGTGCATTCAATATAAAGTAAAATTTGAAAACATCAAGTACAGCTGTGTTTCAACATACTCAAAATACTTAGTCTTTCTTATTTCTAGAAATAAGAAAGACTAAGTATTTTGAGTATAAAAAATGTTTTTGTAAAATGTTCCAAGTCAAAAAATTAAAATTACTAGAAAAAATTTGTATATATTATAATAGTTTTAATTGCAGTTTATTTATATATGTTATAATATGTTTATAATTAGTCTAGTATTAATTTAATACAAATTTTTTCTAGTAAACTTTCCAAATTTATCTTCTGTAAATGGAATCTGAATAAATGAAAATTTTTATAAATATATTTTTGTTTAAATGTACTATTCAGATTAGATTACTTTGTAAAAATATACAATGAATAAAAAAATAATTTACCTGAATTTATAGATTTTTTAAAAATTCTATATCTGTAAACTATATCATACCATACTACAATTCTAAATTTTTCTGTGCATTCAATATAAAGTAAAATTTGAAAACATCAAGTACAGCTGTGTTTCAACATACTCAAAATACTTAGTCTTTCTTATTTCTAGAAATAAGAAAGACTAAGTATTTTGAGTATAAAAAATGTTTTTGTAAAATGTTCCAAGTCAAAAAATTACTAGAAAAAATTTGTATTAAATTAATACTAGACTAATTATAAACATATTATAACATATATAAATAAACTGCAATTAAAACTATTATAATATAGTGTCTTTGAGATAGTTTTGTAAATTTACTGATTAGAATTTTATATAGAAAATTACTATACTAACAATGAAAATCTTACAATTACTACATTTATATCTATTATATTGTATTTGTTAAATGTATATTTATTAAACATTCGTTAATACTCTGTAGAATATATTTCTCCGAAAAATTGAATTCTTTTATAAAAAAACTTAATTTTTAATAATCTGAATTGCTAAATCCATAACATATTTGTAATACAATTTGTCAAAAGAAAATGATAAGATTTCTTTTATTCTGTTTGTTAAGGTTACCAAGTATTTAAAAATTTATTTTTCATTATATAATTTTTAAAAAACTTAAATTTATTAAGTATTTGTTTGATCAGTAATGTAAATAAAGTATGTGAACAATATCAAAATGACAAATGTAAAAAAAAAAAAGCATGAGTTTGTAATTTAGACTTATTGTTTTCAAGAAAAAAAATTTGTAAATAGAACAATCTCAATATAAATTTTATTTAGTGATTTAAAAAATGTTTCTTAATTTATTTTAATTGATAAATCAAAATTTTTTAAATCCTGAATAAAAAGACTTCTTATCCGTTCTAACATTATATTTTCTTCTAGTAAAACTTTTTATTAAATTAAATGCAAGAATTAAAAGTAATATGTGATTTACTTACAAATTAATTTAAGTATAAATAACAATTATATAAGTTTTTCAAAGTTAATAAAGATTTTTCAGATAAAAAGTATTTATGAATAAACTTATATACATGTATATATATATACACACACAAATATTACTGTTTTCTGAAGCTGAATAAATATATTTACTCAGCTTCACATAAATTAATTCAATTTTATGATCAACCTAAATAAAAAGTTTACGAATCTCTGATCTACAGGTTCCTAAACTTTGTTTGGTGAGTCAAATTGCACATGCCATAGGTAGGTGGGCCATAAATATTTTGTATATTCCATATAAAACATAAAGTAGACATATTTCTATCATAAAGTGATGTGTCAAATATGTTTGTGGGACTGAATTAAAATATGCTGCAAGCCAGATTTAGCAGGGGGGGGGTGTAGTTTGAGTACAACTAATCTAGATCTTTGCCATACAATTAAAATCTCTGCACTTATCCTAAAAATATAATCTACAATAAATATATTTTCATTACATTCTATTATCATTAAGAATAAAAACATAAATATTTGTGTGTTTACTTTTAATGATTAAATTATTGTTATTAAAACACAAATTAAGAAAGAAATCTATAGAAGATATTATATTATGTTGTTTATTTCTAGTTAAAAATTTAATACCTAGACATATAATTTATGCTAAGAAAAGAATACTCCATTGATTGATTAACTTAGCAACATCAATATAGTAATTTAAATTTCCTCTAATCATAAGAAAAGTTTATAATCTCTTGGGCATATAGGAATACTGATTACTATAAGGTGTTGTATCATATAAATTTATATAAGCAATCAAAAAAATAATTTACATATTATAAATTAAATCAATTAGAAAACATTTTTTAAATATACTTTTGTTTAATTTTAATTTAATAAATGAGATGAAATTTTAAATTATATACAAACAAAATATTCTGAATTAAAAATGATAATTTTCTTGATTAAGTTATTTGCAATAAATATTTCTTTACTCTTTTTTTTTTTCAATCCAAAATTACAAATAATTAGAATTATTTCTTTAAACACATGAATAATACAATACACAGTATATTAATTACATTTTAAATATTCAAAATTGAATAATTAAATGAAAAAATTAAAAAAAAATGTTCTTAAATAATTATATATCTTGTATACTAATATATTGAAGTCTGTAGAAAAAACTTATTTTATTAATTTTAAAATAACGTTATTGAAAAGTTTTATGTGATTTTTGTAGTCTTTATGGCTTTAGCTGCAAATTTTATAAAGTAAATTGTATCATAGAAATTTGAATATAACATGAATGAATGAATGAATAAAATCAGAATTAAAATTAATATTTGATTAATTATGAATTAATCTTTTGAAAATATATATTAAAATAAGTATAAGATATAAAATATACAACTTTATCTATATTTAAATGCTTATTTCAGGTGGTCAACAGTTAGCTACCTGAAATAAGCATTTAATATAGATGATAATATGGAGCCAGAAACCTATGAGGTAATATTTGATAAAGAACTTTTATAATAAAAGCTGATTATACACATAATATAAAATTCAGATATTCCTAATAAAACATATGTTTTTATCAAATAGAAGCATTTTATTATACTGTATATAATATGTAAAATTTAATAAAATAATTTCTGGTCTAAAAGAAAAAATTTTATAGGCATGAAATACACTTTAGAAATTTTTAAATGTCTGTCAGATACCTTTATAGATAATACATTTTTTTTTTTTTAATTTAAAGATAGAAGTTAATCTTACATAGTTTGATGGCATAAATTACTTATATGAGACAATTAAAACAAAAACAAGAAAAAAATAAATAATCTTTTATTTATATATGAAATAAATAAATATTTATTCCCATTTTATTTATCTTGCATTCTCTTATATCTATTTTATACATCTATTTCAAATTGTGGGGGCTGGATAAGCACAGGATCCTTGGCACCATTGGCACTACTCTGGAGAAGGCCCTGATTACATTAGTATTTTCAGTGTGTTTAATGACATATTTTTATGTTTATTTAATGATTAATTTGGAAATTATATTTGTAAAAAATTTTTAATTTTAATAATTCTAAACTTTTTAAAGAATTAAAATTGAATTTTGATTTAGCTAAATATTCAGAAAATGTGTATAACAATCAACAAACATGAAAAAACTTTACATGCATGAACATTTTTACTAAATTAATTTTTGAGATTTCAGAATAATTCTAAACACAATATGAAGCAGTGCTACTGTTTTTACATAATTCTTAAAAAATAAAATCGATTAATGGATAAGAATATATAAATTTTAATCCTTCATCATAATGTCAAAAAAGTTTAAAACTCTCTATATAAATAAAAACATTTATATAGAAAATTTATTTTCTTAGTAGCAAGTAAATAATGATATTCTTTTTTGGAAGGTTCAGTATTATCTTGCATTTATTGACATCTTTGGTTAAGGGGGAAATTTAATATTTTGGATCTATTTTGAAAAGACTTTTTGATTTTTTATAGAATTTTTTAGACTTTTTGATTTTACAAACAATATAACCAAATCAAAATGCTGACAAATACACTAAAAATGAGGTATTTTTCATTAAATTATAATAACTACAGAATTATTTTAAACAGTTATAAATTCTGTCTCCTAGTCTTTTTTTTCCCAGACAAGTTTCATTTTTTATTTCACGTATTAAAATTTTTTTATTACAAAAACAATTTTTAATAACTCATACATTTAAAAAAATTATTTATTTTGCAATATTTCTGCTATTGCTGTTCAAATACTTTTTAAAAGTTCATAAAAAAAATATTTGAAAACATTGAAAAAATAAAAATAAAAACAATTTTACTTATTGAAACATTAAGCTACTAAATCTCTTGAATGAAATAGCTTATTCTGTTTCTTTAATTAAGAGAAGATAAAAATTAATTCTGTTTCTCACAATCTTAATTAATTGCAAACAATAATCTAAAATATTTAAATAGTAAAAACACTACCAGATGGCATCACTTGTCACATGTAACTCAAAAGGGTTATAATGTGGATCTTAAATATTCACAAACTAATCAATTAATTTTCTATTATTTGAAAACTTTTTTAAAATCATACAAATAAAATAGATATTATAATCATTTATTCAATTATCAATTAATATTTTATATTTCAATATATAAAATATAAGAATTTTCTGCTTACTTTTTAAAAAAAAATATATTGTAAATTCAAATAGGCTATATCAAATCATATATAACAATTTAAGGTCAGGTTGCTGAAATGTTTCAACAATATTATTTGAAGTCTGAAAAATATCAGAGAAAAATTTATAAACTTTTCATTTCTATACATACAAAGCTTACAGAAAATAATATATATATTTTTGTGGGAAAACTAAGAAATTAGAACTAACCACAAAAACTATTGCATTAATTATAAGCATTAATTTAGTATTTCATATATCAGTTTTTCTTATATTTTTTTGTTTATTGAGATTTCTTATCTTAAATTTGGATAAGAATTTATTAACTAAGTAATATCATGCAATTTAATCTAACATTAACATCTACAATTTTTGAAGTAAAAATCACTTATTTTCTAGTTTGAAACAGTAATATTGTGGTTACCAATAGTTTTAATTTATATATTTTTGATTAAAAAACATAGAAAGCAATAAAAATCCTAAAAACTAAAAATATATTGTATACTCTACTTCAGAATAAACAGAGCACCTTGTAACTCCAGCAGTATATTTAATAAATCAAAAAGTTTTAAACTTAATATCATAAGCCTTCCTCAGTGAAGTACACAAATTTAAAATAAAACTGGTTGATTTTATTAAAATCTAAAATAAAAATGGGTTTTATTTTGAATTCGTGTACTTCACTGAGAAGGCTTATGATATTAAGTTGAAAACTTTTTGAATTATCAAATTTACTGCTGGAGTTACAAGATGTGTTTATTCTGTTTCTTGTTCACCAGTTACATCTTATTTATTTATACTCTACCTCAAAGAGGTTTTACAAGTTCTAAAAGGAATTTATTCTAGTGACATCTTATTACAATACAAATTTTAGAAACAGTTGAAAAAATTTTTAATTATAATCATCATAAAACTGATATTATAACAATGCTCTTATATTTTGCTAATTACTTGATATCAAACATTCCATGTCAGCTGCATTTTTGATTATCTGAAGTATTCTTGGCTCACATTACTTTGAATTATCAATTCTACTGTATTACAAATTTTGATAATGGAATAATGCATAGTTGCCCATTAATAAAAATATTCTTTCTATATAAACATTTGTTGCAGGAACAGTAGAAGATAAGGAAAAAAAGATTAGAGCTTTGGCTATTTTAGATAACTCAAATTTTCTTTGTAAAAATTCATAAATCCACAGTAGAGAGAAAAATGAATTACTACATTTATATATTTGTAAAATATTGTTCAAAATTATTATTTTATCAAATACCATATTCAAATTATACTTTTCAATATACAAGAATTTGAAATAAATCAAACATTAAATTATGGTGACATTTTCAGATTGCACAGGACATTTCCATAAAATTAGTACAAAAACTCATCGTGACGGTATCAAGCTTTTGAATCATCTTGTATGCGCTGTGAAGAATTATAAGCAAATATAAATTTTGGAAAATTTTGAGAAAAAATATAAAAACTTAAATATTGAAATTTCAAAAAGATGTGAACATTTGGGTACAGCCAAAATAAATAATTTGTTAACATACGTAAAAATTTGTAAGTAAAAATATGTAGTGGTATGTAACAGGAAAATCAGAACCATTTGAGAACAAGGAAAAAAATTCAATTGATAATTTGTAATTTTTACTCAACGTATTGAATAGACAATTAACATAATGAAAAAGTGCAAATGAAGATATAATAAAATAAAATTTAACAGTAAATATAAGAAAAGACAATCAAAAATTTTTTATTTGATATATTTTACAAGGAAATGAACAAAAATCACATGTATTTTTTATTGTGTAAAATAATAGATATATCTCTGCAAGTCATCAGCTATTAATTTATTAAAAAGATAAAGAAATAAGGTAATTTGTATGTCTCTAGTTATGTACTTTTTCAGCAAATTACTCTAATCAAACTAATGTTTTTGGCCTGATTAATAAGCCTTCCTCAAGTTTTTGAACAGAGATTCAGTTTGGAACAATAATTATGTTATTTTAGAACAATTTTACATATATGTTATTTTAAATTTATATTTTATTTTTATTTGTAACTTTATCAATAATCCCATTAATATTTTTAAAGAAAATGTATTGTAATATCATTCTAAAATAATGTATATGTAAAATTGTTCTAAAATAACATAATTTTAATTATGGTTCCAAACTGAATCTGTTCAAAAACCCAATGAAGGCTTATTAATCAAGCCAAAACCATTAGTTTGATTAAAGAGTAATTTGCTGGAAAAGTACAGTACATAAGGTAATGTGTGTGTCTTTAGTTATTGTCTAGTTCCAGCTTATACCAGTATCGATATACAAATATTCAGAAATGATTACTACTAAAATATTACTTAAATTAAGTAAAAATACAGTAAATACTTAAGTAAAAATAAATTCACAAGAATTTTAAAAATAAAATTATTTATTGTGACATCATCACAATGCCAGACTACAATTTTTAATCATAATTTTAATTTATTTAATTTAAAATATATGCTCTCCACCTCAAATTAGTAGTGGCTTGCCTCTGTACATCATACTTTTCTTTTAACAATAAACTTACGCCAGTCATCTATTAACTGCTTTCAGGGAAAAATTTTGAATTGAAATAATGTGACTTCCAGTTTGCATCGGAAGTTCATATACAGTAAATTGGGGCCTCCTACCCTAAGTTTTCCTTATCTGGTCTCAGATTTCATCTAACTCCATTCACAAGATTAAGGAAAGATGGAGAGATGACAGTGGGAATTTGTAGCTCTACAATTTTTTCAAATTGCAGTCCAATAATAAATGAATATATAAAATTATTCTTAAAAAAAAACTAACTTTATAAAGTAACTACATTGTTCAGTCTCAAAATTGCTGAATCTATAATCTAAAAGTACAAAACTTACTTTTGTAGTTAATTTACTTGATTGTATCTCTCATCTCTCTACAAAATAAAGTATGGTACAATAGATTCTTGGTTTATAATACTGTAATATATGCCAATTGAAAAGTTTTAATCCATATTATAATTCCTAACTTTGTATATGCCTTAACATTTTTATAAATTATCAGTGAATACAATTAATTGCCCGTGTACTAAGACAATATCACACTTGATGATGCAACTGTTCCTGGAGAGTTGAGAATAGGGGGAAATGGAAGATTTGTATTTAGAACTGATTCAAAATAGCAGTAACAAAAAGATTCTATTTAAAAATTTATAGAAACCCATATGCTGAAAATTCTAGTCAGGATTGAAAGATACTTTAATAAGTTTGGTAACACTGATTCGGGTTGGAAATGAAGCTATTCTATTAAAAGTTGATCACATGTATCTTTTTTTTTGTTGTCCCATATGTATCATTCACAAAAATGCGAAAACAATCATGCCACTTTAGTAAAATAATTGTTGTGTAATATTGTCCAATTAATTTGGCTGATAGTTGGATGATTCAGATCTCTAATTTGTATTTTGTATTTCAAACTTGTGATTTTTTAGAAAATGTTTATTCTGAATCGATAAGTGTTTATTCTGCTGACGAACATGTCTAAATGGCAAGTAATACAAAATAGTTTCAATAAATTTAAGGAACATATTACATAAACAGAAACAGATAAAATTTGATTATTCTATCAATGGACACTAATAAAGACAACAATAAGTTATAACCAAACACTCAGAAAAAATAGAATGAAGAAAAATATTGATGTAACTGGTAGATGTGTGAAAATACTTAATGAAATGCACAAAAAGGATCCTGAATTCCAAAATTTTATTAATTTGATAGCATTAGTCCTTTGTTTTCAATAACCTACAACTTCTGTAGGAAGAATATTTTCACTCATGAATTCTCTGTGGTCAAAAAAATAGTTGAGATTAAATATTCAAGCAATGAAAACAATGCTAATTATAAAGCAAAATTGTAACTTATAATGCAATAAGTCTTATGGTAAAATTTCAAGTGACCAGAAATTAGACAAAATAAGTTTTATCTGAAAAATGTGTTCATTTGACCTATGTCAACCTATTAAATACAGTATCACATTATAATAAAAACAATATTTTTTTATTATTAGATTTTCAAAATAAAAACTTTTAGATATGTATTTTTTTTATGCCACCATATCATTAATAATGTATAGTACTAAAAAGCTGCTAATAACATTTATTCTATATCTTTTGATGGAATTTTAATAAGAGAGAGTTTTTATGTATCAGTTGTGGCTCTTCTGTACTGTTTTAGTGTCAAGAAACTATGGTCAGCCTAATTAAGGAGAATCAAAGGAATATTGCAGTGTTATCATCATATTATGCACAAGAGAAAGCATCAAATAAGGCAAACAACTTTCCTTTCAAACTTTGAAAATAAATTTGTGTGTCTCCAATTAATTCAAAAAAGATAGATGATTGAGTTGGCCTTGACAATTTACAACCTGAGCTTTCCTCTTGTCAGTAACACCAACACCTACTAGTACCTACTTACATTTTATTACAGAGCAAATATAAATGTGTGTAATGATAATATATTGTATTATCAGTTTTAATGTTCAGTACTTATAACACTTGCCAAAATACATTAGGACTTGTTTTCATTTACACCAATGTCTTCCCGATTCTAATCCTGATGTAAAACTGTACTTCAATTCAAATAAGTAGAAAAATTACAGATTCAAGACGAACCCGAGATAAAAATATATTTATATTATTACAAATAGTCGATGATATTTTGAATATATTTTACAATTTGATACTTTTATAAATGAAAAAATAAGTAAATAACTAATTAAAATGAAACGATTTAAATTTTATAAATACTACGAATATTGATTCGCTGTATTTTTTAAGATTCGATCACTAAACAATGCACTTTATGTTTACTATTTCCAATAAAAATGTTATATTATGTTTAAATACTGTATGATCATTCATTATAATGTCCGATCTTCACATGTAAATAAAACAGTGAAAATCATATACACAAATTTTCTCGTATTCATCTATAAGATAGGTAAACGCACACATTTACACTCAATTACATCTTCGGATGCTACCAAACATCACGTGTAATTGCTATTTCCGATGAGAGTTTCCATATTGCAGCTTCGCATATAAAAATTTTCCAACTACTAATAAAACGTAAACGATGAATTATTTTAATGTTTTTTTAAATTATTTTAAATTAAATAAATATATATATATATATCGATAAAATCCTTAAACGTGTTAATTACAACGTGTCACCTGTATTTATTTACTAGTTCCGATTTAAAGATGTCGGAAGGAAGTTCGAATGTTCCCAAGAAAAATGTGTTTTTCGAATGATATATTTTTTTTATTTGTACGCGTGAAATATATTAATTGAAAATTAATAGAATATATTCACATTTGTAGTGAGTAATTTCAAATTTATCTTTTTAAAAATATTATTTCTTATTAAATACGCCGCGATTCGTTTAATGCGACTCTGTTCGTTCATTTTGTTTACAAATTATTTATTACACGTTGTGGAGGGGGAGAGAGATGCTAATTCTTTTGTTATGCAAAATACTTATTATGTATGAAGATTGAGGCTGATAATTAATTTAATGTTTTATGTTATTAAATGTGATAAACTGCATTCGAGTTGTCATTTAGTTAAATGAATGTTACCGGTTGGTGATTGAAATGGCTTGAATTAATGATGTTTATATTGAAATGAATGTGGTTTTAATATAAAATTCACAAATTTCTCTGTAATTTCATTAAAAAAGATAATCTAGATCAAATTCTCATTTAACCGTTTCTTGGAATAACGTGTGTCTTTTTTGACATTTCGTACCTTTTCTTGAGAAGTTTCTGGACTGAATATAATTTGTTCGGTAGATGTTCGCCTAGGTAGCCCCAATGGCGGTATCGTGTTTAACACCTTAGCCCGCCTGACTATCCCGTAGAGTAGCCCGCTAGACCGTGGAGTACTTGACGTTATATAGTGTTAGGGGGTGTGGGGGCTCACCCCTACCTGGACGATAAGGTGTGAGTGATGGCAAGCACCAAGTGTGTGCCTATGTGCGAAGCATGGAGGATAGCGGGTAGACCGATATGTGTTAAAAACTGATCTTTACACAAAGAGTCAACAGTTGTGGGGTGGTGTGATTTATGTAAAAAATACGAAATAAAACATCGATTTTGCTAAAAAACTAGTGAAAACGACTGTCACTCCGATAATGGAGGAGCCACCATAGGGCTACCTAGGTGAACATTTACCTTTTGTTCTTTATTAATGTTAATGATGCCATTAATTAAGAACTCGTTCTTAGCTATTGGTTCTTTCTTTATTTGTGGCGGTCTGATATGGATACGTTGGTGGCTTTGCTGCCTTTGGAAAATACTCTGGTAATATTGCTTTGGCCTATATTATCGGTTGGATAATAATGGGTGATAAGAAACTACCATAATATAGATTGGGAATTTCAAACTTCAAAACTTCAAAATAAAAAATTGCATCTAAAATAGTACAGTAGAAACTGAGTTCTTTAGGATAAGCCTTAATCCTTTCCCTCTCCCCTGCGAAAGGATTTCAAAATATCCCTTCTTAGTGTACATTCTTGTGACGTATCCTATTAAAATGCAATAAACCAACATCTAAAATAGTATAATAGGAGCCAAGTTATTCACGGTATAATAAGGCTCTCTAAGCATATTTATTTGCTTGTTTTCTCCATGTTTTATCAACTGCATTGAAAGTAGTTCAGAGCATATAAACTTTTCAAAAGCCATCTAGAATTAGTACACCTTGCTGCCAATGATTTTTATAAAAATTTTTTTAAAAAGGGAGGTTTGTTAAATTTTTAGAAATCTCTGCCAGAAGAGAATTTTAAAAGTCTTAAAAATTTGCATTGGGGATGTTCTGTATTTTTGCTTTTATGTACCTTTATGAACTAACCTTTTCAAAAATGAAATATAAAAAATAAAGATATCATACATAACTGTTTGACAAATATCGAATTGGGTATATTACTTTTGTGGTACCCAAATATTAATATTGGGTACCACAAAAGTTAATCCAAATTTCAAAAAAGCAGTTGCAAGTGTTGGATTGATTTATGTTTATTGTTATTCAGAAATAAAATATCTTAATTTTTGATTTTATCTTTTGTACTTGGTTCTCAGAATTGTCTCATACAGCTCAAATGGCCCCTTCTCAAAAAAAGATTGGAGATCCCTGATATAGTTCTTGCACAGTTGTGTCATTTATAGTAGTATATGTCTGTTCAGTTTTAAACATTACCATGGTAGGTATTAAAGAAAAAACTATAATTTATGTGAAATTAAATGCACAAATCTCATACTTGCTGATCCAGAACCATAGATATCAAGTTACTTATGATGATAATTTCATTCACAAACTATTACAAAGTGATATCAATACTATATTGCTTTTGATTTTGTTTCTTATCTATATAAATAAAAACATAAATGTTTGTTTGTTCAAAATTTTAAATCTCTGAAAGTTCTTCACCGATTGCTTTGAAATTTTGACACAATGTTGCATTCGAATACGCGTGTGTTTTTATATACCTACTATTATAGTAGGACATCTATATAATAGTAGGTATATGAGAGGGACAGGATTAGGCTTACCGTGAATAACTTGGCTTCTATTATACTATTTTAGATGTGGTTTATTGCGTTTTAATAGGATACGTCACGAGAATGTACACTAAGAAGGGATTTTTTTGAAATCCTTCTGCAGGGAAGAGGGAAAGGATTAAGGCTTATCTTAAAGAACTCAGCTTCTACTGTACTATTTTAGATGCAATTTTTTATTTTTAATTGCATTTTAGTAGGGTACCACATGGGGATGAAAGAAATGTATTCCTTAACAATGGAAGTGTTAAGAGAAAGCAACGAGCAAGATTTACAGGTGCAGATGTGGTTTTTTGTGTTTTTACAGGAAATTGAACATATTTTTAGACCCATCTAAAAATTCTCTAATTAGTCTGGAAACGGGGAACTTAATTCTCGCATTCTGTAAAAATGGGTAAAATTGGCTATAATGTAATAATCTTAATCTTCACTATCGTTACTTTTTGCCCGAACAATGCCGGGCTTATCTGCTAGCACTAAATAAAAATAGTTCTTCAAAATCATGTTCATTTTTTTGTGAAATGTATTAAATAGTAATTTTTTTCTTGAAAAATTTGTATTTTATTTCTGCTAAGATTGATGATGTTTCTGTGATAGTTCCTCTCTGAAATGCATAATTCTTAGAAATTTGTAAAAAAATTGATCTGAATTATAATTTTTTTTATCAGTTTTGAAACTGATACAAATTTAGATCAATATTTATAAACTTCCCTTATCTCTAGTCTCTAGATTATAATAAAAGCAACTTAAATATAGGCAACTTTTCTAATTATTCAAACAAAAAATTTTTTCAAATATCATTACCTTTAATAGTGCTATATAGTGTTTTCTTATGAATTGTTTGATAACATTGCAGTTTATAATAGTGTAGTTATTTCATTTGTCAGCCAGCATTGTTTTGTAAATCTATTTATTTTTGTAACAAATTCTAACTTGTTTACTTTGAAGTGTGATAAAAAAAAAATTATGAGGAAATAGATTATAAAAAACATTTCCATTATTTGTCAACTTGATAAATGCATAGTTTTTATAAAGTATATTTTCTTTCAATGAAAAATTTATCATATTAAGATAAAGTTTCTTTCCAATAATTTCTTTTTATCAATTATTTGATAACATAATAGTTTTGAAATTCTTCACGAAATACGTCTATAATTTGAAATACTTCAGTAATTTGTGTATTTGTGTTCTAAACTTTTGTTAAATTTCTTGTATTAAAGCACATTAAGAAGCTATGAAAGTTATTCAGAGGAAAGGTCAAAAGTTCATAAGAAACTTGAAAAAATTGATGATAATAAAATATATAATGAAAAAGCAAGTGCTGTACATCATTTACTTGTACAAAATTCAAAATATATATTTCACAATTTTTTAGCCTTTGAGTAGTTGAATTTAACATTTTGTTTTTGTAAAAAGTACTGTACCAAAATTGGCTTTTAAGATGTATTAAAAAACTGATAGATACTTGTGTGTATCTAAGTGTCTTCCATTCAAACCTATTTCTAGGTACATTTGTGATGAGAGAGATATTTCATTTAAATGGATTGTGTTAAATGAGTATTACTTAGAATTATGAATATTTAATTGAGGTGGAGCATTAGTGATGCCTCTTCTATGAGGCTTACAGAATTGTGTTTGTTCTGAAAATCTGTTTGACTGATTTTGATTATACTTTGCCATTTTCCATTAATTGCAATGAGGAATACAAAAATGTAATAAAAAATGGGGATCCATCCATGACTTTGTTTTCAAAATATAAGGTCATAGCATGAGCTCATGTGACAGATATTGTATGAATCACATGACCTTCTTGTGTGATATTCCACAGTTGCCAGCACGTCTTCTATGGGCATATAGAATTGAGTTTGTTCTGAAAATCTAATGAGTTGATTTTGATAAAGCTTTGCCATTTTCCATTAATTTAATTGCAATGAGAAATCCAAAAATATAGTGAGGGTCCATTTAAATGTAAAAAATAGGAATTCATGACTTCATTTTCAATATACAAAGGTATTAAAGTGATAATGTCCATGCCTAACAGAATTTAGGCATAAGGATCAAAAACAAAAACAGCAATGCATTTGCCTAATGGAAAATAGGTGCAAAAAATGAACAAAAGACAAGAACAAAGCAATTGATGGCAGTTGTTTTATTCTTGGATCATCTCTCTCTACCCGATCAGTGCAAGGATTGCCTTTTTTTTGGGGGCAAGTGCAGGGATTGCTTTTTTCTTTCCAACTTTGCCTCAATTCTATCACGATATGACAAAGTCGCGCAATGTCCTAGTTAATTTAGAAGTATCTTATAATTAAATATTTCAGATATATTTCTCTCTTTTGTAATATTTTAAGATGCTTTTATTATATTAAAAAAACAATATACATAATAATAATAACAGATTAATTGATGATATTTTTTTCTTACAGTTTCTAAATTTGAATTTATATTAAATTGAATTTTAAGAGAATAATGTTTTTTATATGTAGTTTGTATAAAAATACTTTATTTAATTTTTAATTTTAATAAAAATTCATTTTGTCTGAAAAACAAAAGAAAACAATCTAATCAAATGACATTTGTTGTTTTGTTTAATATTATTAGGAATGAGATAGTTTTCTTTAATAAATATATCATTGATATGAAGTGGTAATTACAAAAAATAATATTTAATCAATATTTGTCATCAAAAACAAATCTTCAAAGTTAAAAGAAATTTGAATTAATATAATGTTTTCATAATTTTCATTGTCTATAATTTTCTCAATTCATTCAGGTCATATATTATCTTCATGACTTGGCTAAATTTATTTTGTGGCCGATACTTTGTATATGCAAAGGTAACTTCAAAGTATATTTAGACAAATAATAATCTATTTTTAAACTTATATTATTGAGTTTATTTATTCAAATTACTCAAATTATCTTTTAACATATACTTATTATTTAATTATTTATAAATTTTAAATTTAAACCTCTATTTCTGTTTTTTTTTATTTATTAAATTTTATATTCATTTAATATTCCAACAATTTGACAAGACCAACTTTTATTTTAAATTAAACTAATTCTTATCTTACCAATATAGCAAAAATTTTTTATTTACATTTCATAAATATTATGTTTTGTAATAATGATTTGCTATCATTTGTCATAAAATTTTTTCCTGTTAGCTGTTAAACTGTAAAGTATCTCTGTTTGCTCTTTGTAACTGGCCATTGTAATTGCATCTTTAAGCAAAACCATTTCCCTATTTAGTAGGTGTTGGATAGAGGGAAGGAGATGCTGCTTAAAGGATTTTTCCCTTCAAGCTGTAGTCTACCCTGCAGTGAGATTATCACTCCATACTTGGTGTTGGAATTCCTTTGAGCCAAAGTATAGATAGAAGCTGTTGCTTTTTCATATATTGGAGTCACTTTAAGAATGCTTTTGAGTGTAATTTCTAAACATCAAGATGATATTCAATACAATAAACCCATATACAATAAACCCATATATGTGTCCAAGAGGGTACTCAAACACAGATGTGATCTGTTATGATCAGATGCTTGTCTACTCCATTCATATTCAGATAGAAAAATTTAATTTATTTTAGAGAACTTACAAATCTCAGTCAGTAATGTGTGCAATCAGCCAATGCTGGACCTTGCAACTCTAGCCTTTTTTCTTCAAAATGGTAGCAAAGAAGGTTTAGTTAGTTAAAGGAACACAATTCCTTCTTTCCTCTCTCAGTGATTTCTGTTTAAGTTTACATGTTTTTTAACAAAATTGATTAAAAAAGTTTGTTTCAATGTAATTTTAAATTACCTAAAAAAGTTTCATTTAGTAGTGTTGTCATGTAAAAATACTCATAGTTATTATAGAGTTACTATTTCTTTTTCAATTTGTATCTCTGTGTTGTTATTTTATTTTTGTTTTTCATGTTCCAACTTACACAATGACCAAATTTTATATTAATTTAATATAAAAGAATGAATAAAATATGTATTAAGTAGTATAATATTTATACTTTTTAATTAATAAAAAAAATCTTTATTCTCTTTATTGATAACTATATTAAAAAATATTATTGACTTTAAATGCATAAAGAATAGAAAAATGCTGGACAGGTTGAACACTAAGTCATAAGTATAACAATAATATACAAATCTGGATGCTACTTTTGTAAAGTTTTAATTTTATTTATTTATTTATTCTACTCATATACTGTACAGGATGACTTCAATTAAAGTATTTCAGTTCAATGCTGTTTGGAGGGATATGTAATAATCTAAATTCGACAAAATTTTGTATGCTGACATTTCTGGACATTCAGGAGAGATTTCCACAGAAAAATAGTTCAGTTCTAAAACTCACCACTAAGGGACTTAAAGTAGTCTAACTCTTGAAGTGCACTTGCAGCATTGGCATTATTTTCATTACACAGCCTCAAAAAGGCTATATTTACTTTTATCATCTGAGGATACTGAACATTTAGAAACTGGAGAGTGCCATCTTGTGTTTATTTTTAATATGAATTTCACTCCGAGCATACTCAATTTGCTTGCAGTTTACAGAGTGAGCATTTGTTGTTTTAGTTTGACATTTGTTAACCAAACATTAATAAAATATTCTATTTCCTCAGTGATTTTTTTTTTATTGTAGTGATATATTTTCAGAATAGATACACTTTGAAGTTAATGGTTATGTCTAAAGGACCAGATGATGAATTCTGCATGAAACAAAGCTTACTATTAAAAATTTTCTCATTACAATTACTTTTTTTATTATAAAAGACGTAATTAGGTAATATAAATTAATACAATACAAATTTGTATTATTGTTGACCAATTTATTGAGAAATTTACTTTTGTGGCAGATAAAAACAACTCAAGCATTTAGCAATGTGATCAGATTTTCCTGTTAGATAGATTAAAGATAATTATGATAATTTTAATGTAAACTGTAAATTGTAACAAGCTACAAACTTGTTACAATGTAAACTAAAATATAACAAGCTGTTAAAGCTTGTTACAATAATTCTCATTAGAAATTCAGTGATAAATTGCCCTTCAAATACCAGAGTGATTGGCTGCATTCAGCAAACTCAACAGTTCCAGAGCGTTATTATTCTTCTGAATGCCCTCTATAGTTTCAGAACATGTTCGGTATTTGGACGTCACATTTAGTAGCATCTTTCATAAATGATGGCTATCTTCCTGTTCGAACACATATGTCACTCGTCGTTCAACAGATGTAACTATGTAACAGCTACTGATTGAAACACTTTTGCTCAGTTACAACTGTTGACTCTGCTAAATGCAGCCATTCAAAACACATTTCCTTTTAACTAGTCACTAGCACTCTATCATGTGACTGGATGATTAGATCTCAATCTACTGGATTTAAAAGTAATTGCAGCCAAGAAAAGTGAGTTCAGTTATGATCATGACCTCCTGATCTGCAGTATATGAATGGTATTATATAATCTCTCTATGCACCGGAACTTGTAATAATAAAATAAACCCTTCTAACCTTTTACCCGGTGTCGTTCTATTTTTAGAATCGTTCTATTTATGGTATTGAATGGTATTATGCTGAAATACCATTTTTTGAGATTTTTTTACCAAGAAATTGCCTATTGAAGTATGCATTATGTATAACACCACGAGTCTTATAGTCGTGAATTTTGAAACAAAACTTTTTCCACAAATCTTGCCCACATCTAGAAATGTCAATGTATAAAATTTGGTTGAGTTTGGACTGCTACTTGAACTGTTCCAGCATCATTGAATAAGAATACTAATTACAATCACCTGATATAAGTAATGCTGACAGACAAGTGATAAGCACTCCCATATTACAAATTGCTCTGGTAAAATCACAAAAAAGTAAATTTAAAAACATCAGAAAAGTAAAGTATAATAAATATAGAAAAATAATGAAATAAAGAAGAAATAGATATTGGATAATATGAATTATAGTCTTTTACAAGAATAGCAGTGATTACGGAAGAGTACCAATTACTGGGAATAAAATCAAATTGAGTAATGTTAAAAATGAAAAAGGATTGAAGAAGCATTAAGTAAAATATTGATTAAAAAATGGAAGGAATTAAGTTGGGGTTGTTACAAGAGAAGCTAATTTTGATATGGTTTGGTAAACAAAAGAAATTCCAGATGTATTAGATGAAATAAGAAAAAACGGGCTGAAAATTTGTTTTTAGAAATGATAAAATAAAAAGATTTTAAATTAAATAGAGTTAGATAACCTAATAAATAGGATTTAACAATTTGGAGGACTTATCACACCAAGGCCGACAGAAAGAAAGACCAGATCTTTTACAAAAAAGTTAGTCTTTAATAATCACATTTCAAATTTAGGCAAGGATGCATTTTGGGTACAAGGATCCTTCATCAGCTTACAAACATATGGCACCAACATAATGCTATAGTGTTATAATTATTATGTTAGTGCCATGTGTTTGTAAGCTGATGAGGGGTCCTTGTACCCAAAATGCATCCTTACCTAAATTTGAATGTGATTATTAAAGACTAACTTTTTTTGTAAAAGATCTGGTCTTTCTTTCTGTCGGCCTTGGTGTGATAAGTCCTCCAAATTGTTAAATCCTATTTATTTAGGTTATTTAACTCTATCTAATTTATAGTCGTGGGCTAAAAGCATCATTTATTATTAAAAAGATTTTAATTAAATATGCAATAAATTTATACTGGAAAGTTATTAAGTTATTCATTTTCTGATGATGTACAATATAAACATTACTGCTACTTAATTAAGTTCATAATGTATAGGCAATGTGTTAATTCATCAAGTTTTTGATCTAGTTTTATAAAAATACTTGTTCCATTTTCTATTGAACTCTCTACTGTTGAAATTTGATGTTTCTGAAAAATATTTTTAATATTATGTATTAAAATAGGATTATGAAATGATATTTATAATTTTAGAGTGGTGGATAAACTTTTTGATTTTGATTCAAATTTTAGACTTTAAAAATTTTTTAAAATGAGTCTAATGTAAAGTCAATGAAAAATAAAAATATAACAGCAGAAAAATATTGTTACATTAATATATTTTAATGTAAATTATGAAATACCGTATTTTACGGACTATAAGGCGCTACAGACTATAAGACGCACCTGAATTTTGGAAGCAATTTTTCGAAGAAAAAAGTGCGTCTTACAGTCCGTGAAATACTGTATATGTATTCATTTATTTGATCCAATATGTGATTTGATCATTGTGATTTGATCCAATATGCTGAATAAATCTTAAATAATTTCCTTTATCACTAAAATATTTATGATGATGATGTTTTTAGCCCTTGTTCAGAGTAAATAAAACATTTCAATATTTAATTTTATTTCTTATTAGCTAGTACGCTTTTAAAAGATTTTATTTGAAGAATTTTACAAAATTAAAATTTTGTGATAATTTTAAATATGAAGTAGTAGATAAAGTATTGCCTCACCCTCGTAAAGTTATAAGATTTACTACCATATCATGTGAAAATATTGTTATGAAGATGTTAAACAATGCATAGAATTATTTTCTATAGTATTGTGGTACTAAATTAACACAGAAAATGACAAAATAACGTACAAATTATTTATTGCATCACTTATTATATCACACCTTGATATGCAATAGTAATATATTGTAACTAGCAGGTAGGCCTGGCATTGCTCGGGCAAAAGTAATGATAGCGAAGATTAAGATTATTACGTTATAGTCAACCTTACCCGTTTTCACAACATCGGGTTTCAAACACTGTGCTTTTCAAACAATTCAGTTTATGAACAAAATTTTGAATGCCATATTTGCTGGGGTTGCTGTACAACAACTCGGTTGCTGAACAAGCTATTTGGCAAGAGCTGGCCACAGATTAGAGAGAGAGAGAGAGATGGTCAACTCTATATACTTCCAGTGTTAAAGAAAGTTGATGGCCTAATCAATTATCAATGGGATTACCGATTCAAAAGTTAGCAGCACTGAGATCATTTTGCATCATTTGATGCCACAAAACAAACCATCAATGACATTGTTATTCAAATTAGATTTCAATGCACATGTGGGTAAGATACTACTACCAAAGCCAGTTCTGGTAGGTATGCTATGCATGCAGATATGCAGGAGATCAAATTCCTAGGATGGCCAATAGTTGACTTTATTAAACTTTATTTGAATTGTATTTAGTATTATTTTAATGTAGTGGTCAGCAATGAAATAGACTGATACATAGGTACAAGGTTTTATATTTATGCTTAATTTTCATTATGAATGGGCCTTTATTTGCATATCATTAATCTTAAAGCATTACATACACCATTGTTTTAATTGTTGATGTAATCAAAGGGACAAATAGATGCACACAAACATTATTAATTTAAATATTCATTTAATAAAAATTCCTAGTGTATGAAGGGACTAAAGGAAGAAGGACACTTTCGTTCATAGGAAATTTTTGTAATTTTTCCAAGTTTAAATATTTGTGTTTAAATTAATTCTTATATACACATACATGTAGATCTATATTGTATTTATATACTAAATAAGAAAAATTCTTTAAATTAATTTCATTTTAAATTACAAATTTATTTTATGGCAACACTACAATATAACTTTGAACAAAGGTGCTTGTTAGCTACAGGATGGCTTGATTTGAATAAAATTAAAATAAATATATATCAAATATTTTTATGGATTGTTTTTTACCCTTGTCGACTGTATGAAACAGTCATAAAACATACCAGTAGGCTCTCATGTGTTGAGTTAGGTTATGAATTTACTTCTATAAGTAGCAGATATGTAATATCAATGGTGCAGCTTCTTTATATTGTTTAAAAATCAATTTCTTTAAAAAAAGATGTTTCTTTTTTTAAAGAAATTGATTTTTAAACAATATGAATTTATTCGCGATCAGCATTAAAAGGGGTGGCCAAATATCTGTAGCATGCAGGCCAATATCAGCCCTGATTACTACTATTTCTTGGTTCACATCACAATTGAATTTTCATCAAATTAATTTATAAAAACCACATTAATTGAGATTTATGTAAGATAAATGATATTCACGAATGTGTATAATGGTGTTTAACTCAAATTATTTAATTTATTAATTATTCAAAAATATATTAATATTTTATTTAATATTTATTATTGCTAGGTAGCCAGTTAACTGAAACTAAAAATAATAAAATAATAATTAAAACTCTGATTTTTACATTGAAACTGAAACTAAAATAAAAAATAAAATTAAAATTAATTAATTAAAATTCCAATTTAAATCAAAGCAATCAAAACAATATTTCAGAAGTGTAGATGAAGTACTTGTTATTGTTATCTGTCTTGATTGATTTGGTTATATTTCATCAAGGCAGAGTTGATTAGGATTATTTTTGGTTTTGTTCGTCAGTTCGAACCTGAGGATGATCTATGGAATAGATCGAAAACATTAGTTTTTTTAATTAAAATTCCTTCAGCAACTTATAAGGTGGTGGTTATTGGAGTATATATATTTTTGCTGAGTACGTTTATGTTCAATGTTGATTCTCTATTTATAGCAGGGTTTGTAGAGTGGTTTCAGTTTTTCTTGGTGGTGATGCCTGTAATATATTGCCTGTAATATTGCCTGTAATATATTTTTTAATATATAAATATGTATAATGGAGGTAGACATAAATATAGATGATAATATATAATATAATACATTATAATAATATATTGCATTTGTGGCATTTTTATGCATGAAATTTAACTAAAAAGGTAAGAAAGACTTTGTTTTGGGGGTCAGGAATAGATTAATCCATATTATATTGTTTCTTATGGGAAAATTTGTTTTGGTTTGAGAACAAATCTGTTTTTGAACAACTTTTAGGAACAAATTAAGTTTGAAAATTGAGGTTTGACTGTACTTTCTTTTGTATACTCATTCAAAACTTGACAATGAGAAATTTTTCTTATCATTTTTAATAGCCATGACACTAAGAATTGATTAAATCCAATTCTCTGTGCTATCTGTCTAGTAAAATAGCTTTCCTTGTACAGCACAATAAAGACACTCTTCTTCTGAGGGGTCATTTCTATAGTTTCCCCGTGCTGAAATCTCATAAGAATGTACCTATACAAACACATTTGTCTTCAATGTTCTGACAAATCATTCTATGCATTGGCTTAAATATCTGTAAAGAACAGATGACACAATTAATGTGACATATGATGCAAAAGGTGGTTTTCATGCAATAAATTGCATGCATTTCCAAATTCTTAAAAATTAAAGGGTGATGAACAGAGTAAAGGATATATTTGTCTGAAGATGTGTGCAAGCTCAAAAGCACTAGCTTATTTTTGTTTTAATTTATTAATTGTTTTACTCCATTGAAACATTCTAATTAAAATGTGACTAAGTCAAAAAGCACAAGTGAATTTTGTGTCAAATTATAGAAAATCTGTATTAATTAAAAAATATGATTAATTTATAGATTTTTAATTGAATGAAACATCATATTTCCAATATATGTTAATAGTCAAGAAAAATAATTTAATTTAAAAGTATTTTCTAACATTGAATTTTTTATTAAGAGATTTATTAGTAATTTAAACTCTAATTATTTATCTTTTATGAATATTTAATCATTCACATATTTATTTTTATCACTACTACAAACAGTTGAACATTTTTATTGATATTATATTTACTTTAATGTAAATGCTAATTAATTATAAAATTTAACATTAAATAAACAAATTTTATCAAGTAGTTAAATTATTTTTGTTTGAATTAAACATATTGGATGATAAAAGGTATAATGTGTAATATTTTACAAGAATTCAACAGAATAAAGAATTTAAAACTAATAGAAATATATAAAACATAATGAATTTATTGCATTTAAAGATTACAAGGTGTTTGCTTTATGCAGAATAACCTTTTAAAAGTTAGTTAAGTCCCTTATTTTTATCATTATTGTTCCAAAATATGTGGATGTGTAACACGACTAAATAAATAAAAAGAAAAGAGAGAAAAAATTAGATAAGTGTGTTATTTTTATTTAAAATCTTCTACTCTATGAAAAATCCTGACATTTTAATTTAACAATGTCATTTGAAATGTAAAAAAAGTTAAACATTTTCAGGTAAAATACTTGACACTTCTGATATGCTAACAAAAACTACATTTTATATTTAAATGCAATAGAATGATGCTGAAAAATGATGCTTTTTTCCAAAAAAGTTTTAAAATATATTTTAAAAATAAACTTTTGTATTAATTTCCAAATATTATAGATATAATTAATTTAGTTACTAATATTTACAGATGTAACTGATACTGAATGATATCAATTTGATACCAATATATTCTGTATTGGAATGTTCTCGCTATATTGGTATTGGTATGCTTTACAAACCAATGATCAAATTTCTCTTTTTCCTTTTCAATACTGACTATAAAAAAACAGAGTTCGGAATACCAGTATGTAAAAGAAACTGATTCCAATACACTGTTATAAATTATCGGTATCAGATTGCTATCAGTAATTATCTGTAGTTACATTTATAAAATAATGAATTTTTTTAATAAATTGCTTTTTTTTTTTTAATATATATTACAGAAATATACTAATGGTGTGATTTGTCATGTTCTGTCATACAAATTTGAGTTCTAAGGATCAGTTTTTAGAACAAGCAAAAGCTGCTCGTCTAGAAAGAGCACAAGAAAAGAAAAGAGAACAATCTGCTATATGTATACAGGTATGATAAGTTAAAATTAGTGTTGGCAAAAACCACAAATTCTCAAAATCGGTTAATCAGTTTGATAAAAACTGGTTTTTAAACATCAGATGCCAAACTGGTTTCAAAACTGCTTTGAATTCAGTAGAAGTCATGTTTTATTATTGTATTTTATTAATATTAATAAAGTAATACAATAAATATTAACCAAGATTCATGAATATGTCTGTATCACACATTATTTCTGCCAAAATGAAGTCAGTGTTTCTTAGATGTTGTCTTAGAAACACTGTTCGTTAAGAAACAATTCTAGTGTCTTAAGTACTATATTTCCTCAATTAAACATTTGATAATTTATTTTTAAAATGTTCGTATCTCCTGGAGTTTATTTTGAGACTGTGGTTACTTGATTGTGACTTTTTCACATTCAATATTTGACAATATTTATAATTTTATTTTAAAAAATGTTCCCAGAAAGTGCTGTTTGACTCTGGACAATTTGAATTTAAATTAAATTTCATTTGTCAAACAAAAGTTAAATTTTTTTACTTGTCACTCTAACTACATTATTCTATACTTTGCAGTATTTCAACATATTTCCCTGCTTTTCAGCTCTCGGTTTATTTTTAACAGTATCTTTATTCCTTGGGGTCTATTTGAATCCTCGCAGTTGATTGAGGAAATATGGTATTTATAAAATGGCTTTGAAATCTTTATTGTTTTAAAATTAATTCATGTTCGTTTTTATGTTGATGTTAATTTTAAAATTTAAACATGAATAATGCATAGTGCTAATTTAAAAAGTCAAGGATGGTAAATTCAGGGTTTCTATGTACCTGGAAAGTTAGTGTTTGGAAATCATTAGTGTTTGGAAGAAGGAAATTTGCCTCCTTGATTTTTTTTTCGCTGACAATATGCTTGACTTTGCATTACAACTTATGAAAAGAGGTGCAGAATATTTTCAGGACCCAAAATTTCTCTCAAGCATACACAAAATTTTCCCAAAAATTTGCAAAGTTCAAAAAAAATGATACATAATTATAATTTAAATGGTATTACAGTAGAGCATCGATTATCCGACCCCCGATTAACTGTCACATCGGTTAACTGACCACGTTCTAGTCGGCAAATTCAAATGTCCACTAGTGATGTGGTGCTATGATATTTGGCTATGTCTTGGCTACTTTAATATTATTTTTGTTAAATTTTTGCGTGTTTTAGCTGGCAACACTGGCTCGACCATGAAAGGGAGGCCAGTATTTAAACCATGCTTAATTTTTTATTTTGTCTTTATTTTGTGGAAAATAAAGAAATCATTTTTAATGATACAATAGCGACGATTATTATTTTAAAAAAATTTTGTTAGGCTTAACATCGATGAAAATTCAACGCGAAGTAGGTTAATAGCAATATACTAATATACAAATTACATGGGATATACTAATATGTATTTTTTCATACTTTTTGGTTATCCGTTTTTTCAGTTATCCGACCAACTCCAGTCCCCAATTGAGTCGGATAATTGATGCTCTACTATATTTATCATTTTTCACTTTAATAATTTTGATTGCATAACAGAACAATTACTGATTTTTTTCCCAGTTTATTAATATTTTATAAAGTTCAAAAAATTTATTAAGGGATAAATTTAATAAATATATAGTTTTGCACATGGATTATACAAGATTTGTTAATGAATAATAAATAAATAATTGTTTTTTTGTTCTTTTCAAAGTCATGTAGATGTATGGTTATGGATTAATAACAGAATAAACTACTTTAATTTAATAAAACATTTTATTTTTAGTTTTAATAATTTGGCAATTATAAAAAATATATAACTGTTAATTATGGTCAAGGAATTTGAACAAAGTTGAACAAACACACCAGATAAATATCATTGAGTAATATATTGATAATTAAAAGATTTGTAATGGTCAGAATAAATTTTCATTATTAAATATAACTTAATGGGGATTAATGAAGCAAATTTCAAAAAACTTAACCAATTTTTATACTAAAATTGTTGAATTATTGATACACTTTTATCAGTTTAATTGTTTTTATATTTAAAAATATGATAATTTATTAAATTACATATGAATTGACAAAGCTATTAAAAGATTTTTTTTTAAATGGTTCTCTAGTCACATGTTCGACGCTATTTAACAAGATTGAAATTAAAAAGTAAAATTCGTAAAGAATTTGATGAAATATTTACTGAAGTAAGAGAAAATGATGGAAAGACATCTTTGTCTGGTAAGAATTTTTTAAAATTATTACTATTATTATTAATCAATAAATTCTTTCAGTTTAACATTTCAAATCTTATTGTAAATATTAACTGATAATAATGCACATACTGTTAATGAAACTGGTACAGTTTAATTTAACAGTATATGCATTATTATCAGTTAATATATTTTTTAATGTGATAAATTTTAATTTTGTTAAACTTATTTATAATCTAAAATAAACACAAAAAATATTTAATTTTCTATATTTTCTGTTTTGTTTGCTTTATTTGAAACTGTTATTTTAAGAAGTTAATGACATAAGTTTTAATAAAGACAAAAATATTTTTTTTTACTTCAATTGTGTATTTTTAATTATATAATAGTAATTAAAATATCAAGTTTTAATGTTTTCTTTTTCTTTTGCAATAGACTTTTTAAAATTATTTCAGCTATAGATTTATATACAATGAATATATAATTTTCAAATTTTATTTACATCTAGCATATGAAATGTTTAAAGTTATTAGAAAATTTCTTTTTATACTTGAAGAGGAAGAGGATAAACAAGTAAGGAGTTTTTATAATAAAGCTCTCATAAAATGTATATTACGTTTTATTTAATTAATTTCTTAAATATTTATTTCAGCGATTTGAAACTGTTTGTAGATATGTTATCACTAGTATGGATAATAATTCTTTGCAGGTAATTTTTATATAATTTATATTTTAAATTAAAAATACTTAATCTGTTTTCAGATTTCAAAGTTGTATTAAAATAAAACTATGTACTATAATAATAACAATTAAGACATATGCTAAGATGATATACTTAAATAATGCACAAAATATTGTTGACTTACAAGCTTCAAACAATAATTATCCTTTGACTATCATTTTACTAGAAAATAGCATCTTATTATCATGTGATACTCTCTTGACCAATCATATATCAATTTTCAGCAAAAGCCATGCTGTTGTTACTTTTATATCTAGGACTTTAAAAAATGTTAACATAGAGGCATCGCTGTTGAAAAACATGTGAAACTTACATGGCTGACTGGAAAAAATTGCAGTGATGAATGAACATTATTTAGCAGTTTTAAAGCTTGGATTTGGGCAAATACAAATCTGATTAATCTATTAATTTTTTAATAATACAGGTAACCCTTGTATAACGTGGGAGTTACATTCCAAAAAATTGCTGTGTTATGCAAATCCGTGTTATACAAAACAAAGAACTAGTGCGAAAAGGGGGGTTAAGTTCCAAAAATTAAAAAAACATGCTGTTAAATCCTTCTTTAAATCGGATTTATGATTCACAAAAGGCTGATGCAGGCATCAGGGCATACAAAATTACAAATAAAAATAATAATATACTGAATATTATACTGTAAAAATATAAAATATATATAAAATAATTTATATTGTTAATTTAAATTAATTTAAATAATTGCTAGGGACATCCCTAGTGGCCATTTTTGGCATACAGTGATAGAATCCAGTTTTTCAGCCTTATATAGTAGATTTTTTTTATGGGTAAAATACTTATTTGAGTAAATATTTTACCAGAGATTATTCATCCTATATGATGATCTCAGCATGAGAATTATCAACTGGCAACAGTTTTTAATACATTTCATGTTGTACGAGGGTTTTACCTAATTCCTGAACCGTGTTAGAGTGAACCTGTGCTATAAAAGAACCGTGTTATATGGGGGATGTTCCCAATTCTTGAACCGTGTTAGAAGAATCCATGCTATAGAAGTGCCGTGTTATATGGGGGTTACCTGTACATTTTTGTTGAATATGCATAATACTGAAGTTGGGAAAGGAAGAAAATGAAAATTCAAATAATTGAAATATCAAGTGTACAATCCGTAACTAAATCAGAGGTCGGCAACCTTTTTGTTACTAAGGACGCAATAAAATTTTTAAAAATCATTGAGAGCCCATAGTTTAATTTTGAAAAAAATCACAATGTTATAATAAATAAATAAAATAATTATGTTTGAAATATGTATAAATATACATATTTCAAACATAATTATTTTATTTATTTATTATAACATTGTGATTTTTTTTGTATATATGGTTTGAAATATGTATAAATATACATATTTCAAACCATATATACAAAATAAAGATTATACATGCATGTAATAACTAAAAAATGAAAATTAAAAGTACAGTAGAGCATCGATTATCCGACCCCCGATCAACCGTTACATCGGTTAACCGACCACGTTCTAGTCAGCAAATTCAAATGTCCACTAGTGATGTGGCGCTACAATATTGGCTATGTCTTGGCTACAATTTTTAACGATACAATAGCGGCGATTATTATTTTAAAACAAAATTTTGTTAGGCTTAACATCGATGAAAATTCAACACGAAGTAGGTTAATAGCGAATATACTAATATACTAATTACATGGGATATACTAATAATGTATTTTTTCATACTTTTTGGTTATCTGTTTTTTTCAGTTATCTGACCAACCCCAGTCCTTAATTGAGTCGGATAATCGATGCTCTATTGTACCTACATAAAATAATACAAAATCAAATTAAATAAAATTACAAGTATAGTGACCTTTTCACTTATACATTTCTTATTTAAGCACCTCTCTCAATTATGAGACATTTTTTACTGGTCTTGGCTGAAGCCTGTGCGAGACGACGTCTAAAATCTCTTATTTGAATGACTCTCAGTTAAATGACACACTCAGTTCTATACCCCTACCAATATTTCAGACTAATATATTTTTTCCTCACTTTACCATCATGATTGCCAATCACAAGAACAGTGTGGAGCCACTTTGGATAGGTCAGACAGGTGCCCAGGAAGATAAGGAAGCAGAGAGGATTATCATACTGGGCATAATATCTGTTTTTTAGAAACAGAATGGCTGCTGGCTATACGTTTAGATAAAACAAGTGGTAATGTCATAACCTTTTAGCAACCATACAGTAGGTTGCCAGATTTAACTTTGTATTTTTAATTTATAAGAAATAATGCTTTTAACTGTAAGGGGTTTACGGTTATATTTTTAACATTTTTCATTCAAGTTGGTCAATCTCTCTCTTGTACAACTCTCTCACTCAAACAACTTTTATTAGTGGTCCCTTTAGAGTCATATAACTCCGAAGTCACTGTATATACATTTGTGCTTGCATGACTATGGCTCTAGAGGGCACACCTAAAATGCTCCATGGGTACTGCATTGCTAACCCTTGCTGTAAATAATTCATGGTCATTTCTTTGCTCATTTTGTTTTGAATTTTTCTATTTCTGTTTGTCGTTGTTACAAACATTGATTTGGTTTATGTTTTTATGGTTTTTTTTTCTTGTTGTATTAATGATCATGAATTTTGATTAATGAAATGAAATGATCTCCTTACAGATCTGAACTAGACATTTGAATTATAAATGAGAAAGTAGGTTAAAGAAGATATCTGAAAGACTGAATGTAATACAGTTAACTTATTTTAAGCAGTTGTGATTGCCATGTAAAATGACCATTAAACTATTAATCAAATTGAAGACAAGTCTGCCCAAGAGGGACCACCATTTATTTTGCGCTCCAGACTAAAAACATACACATATGGCGACAGGCCTTCCTTTTTAGGCTTCATGTCGCCAAAGGTAAAAAAGTCCTTTAAAAAAACACAAACATCCAGTTAAAACTAGGAGTCGGTGACAAACAGACGTCTTACTCTTCAACCATCCAGCCAGTGGGTGTTTCCGCTTTTTTTTTTTTTTTTTTTTTTTTTTTTTTTTTTTTTTTTTTTTTCGGTCGGAAAAATCGACAAAAAGAAATTTTAAAATACCGACGCCAGGGTGCAGCTTTAAAATTTGCATTTTCCAGCGCTTGTTCCAGCAGATAAAAAAAAAAAAAAAAAAAAAAAGCGGAAACACCCACTGGCTGGATGGTTGAAGAGTAAGACGTCTGTTTGTCACCGACTCCTAGTTTTAACTGGATGTTTGTGTTTTTTTAAAGGACTTTTTTACCTTTGGCGACATGAAGCCTAAAAAGGAAGGCCTGTCGCCATATGTGTATGTTTTTAGTCTGGAGCGCAAAATAAATGGTGGTCCCTCTTGGGCAGACTTGTCTTCAATTTGATTAATAATAATCTCTCCATCGGTCGGAAAAATCGACCATTAAACTAGATATGATTTGGATAAATAAATTAATATCTAGATGCATTTTTTTCAATTAATTTAATATACTTTGAAAAACTATTTTGATAAAACATCATTCTAATTTCAACTGTTCATACTTAAAGATGTCTTTTTAACTGGATCAAAAATGTTAGTTTTCTTTAAACATCATCCAATGTCAAAGATACATGAATTAATTTGGCTATAATAAACACATACTGTACAAATATTTTGGCTGAACCATTTAGATTAAATCAACAAATTTGTCACTGTTGAATTTTTAGTATAATATCTCAATCTTTATTAATTCCTTAATCAGTAGGGAATTATTTGATATGCCATTTTGCTTTATGATTTCACATATTACATAGTTTATTGGTTCCATGCTAACATGATAGCATTTAATATATAATTAAATGTTGCATTCTAAAAGTAATATAATAAATACATTAATGTAAAATTATTTACAGGTTTAATTGTAATTAAATTTGATTAAAGTAAAAATTGCAACTAATTAAAAAACCAAATAGATTCAATTTTTAGTATATAAATTTTGAAATATGAATAATATATTTTCTTTAAAAATACCTATTAATAAACATCATTTATGTGAATTTATAAATAAAAACATTTTCAACATATTTATTTAAATTTAAAGTTATCAAAAAGTTATGTAGAGGGCTAAAATGCCCTCTACATAACTTTTTGATAACTTTAGTTTAGTGTAGTCTAAAAATATTAACATAAAAAAAATTTTTTGTTAATTATGAGCATTAAAATTAGATTTTCAAACTTGAGAGAGAGAGGCCTACAGAGTGATATGAGAGGTAGTTAATAGTTATTAGACGTTTTTTTATACAAGAATATCACAAAAAATCAGGTAATTGTTTGTTCACAGGTGTTAATATATGATATATATGGAGTGACCATAATTAAAGTTTATCTAATCTAACTGCTGTAGCAAGATATCTATTAGCCCAGTGATTCTCAAAGTGGGGGTCGTGAAAAATATTTGGGGGTCAGTGAAAAATTGATGCCAGATCAATTTTTTCAAATATTTTATAAATTTACTATGGATTCATGTTTAGAAATAATAGAAATAAAAAATATATAAAATAATTTTTACTTAAATAAATTGCACATATAAATAATAAAAATAATAAAAATATTTAAATACGAGCCTAACCCCCTCCCTCCGGGATGTTTTTTGACACACATATTCTTCGGGGGTCCTTTGAAATTTTTAAGTGCAGAAGGGGGGTCGCGGTCCAAAAAGTTTGAGAAACACTGTATTAGCCTACTGTAACAGCAACTATAAAACTTGATAATGATGATATGGACTAATGAGATGATGTGGAAGTATTTATGGAGTAAAATGAAATAATTCCAACATGTAATAAACATTGCTAGTGGCAATAAAAAGAAAAAATTTTGTATGCATTAAGATGGGAACTCTTCAATGTGGTGTATCCTGTTGTTAACTATTAAAGCAGAAAATGATGTGGAAACTATTAATGTAAGAGTGACAAGAGCTATGATAGTGAAATGGCATGTTACCTTGATTTTTAGATCAAGGTAATATGCCATTTCACTATATACAGTTGAGTTATGAATGTCACTATGGTAGACATTGGCTTTTCAGAAATCTCAAAGCCAGAAGTTGCTTAGATCTGATGACTGGGTGGCCTTGCTAAAGAAAAATAACTGACACTAATCTTATCATTTTTGAAATGGGTTTAAAGTAGTTCTATTACAGATGTAACGATGTGCAGAGGAAGTCTATTATGCATAAAAATGATAGGCTAGATTATCTGAATCACAGTTGATGTCAGATGGCAATACATTTTTTTATGGTGGCTCTAGTGTCACTACATAGTTAGCAGCAATGTAAGAAAAAAGTGATGAACATCATTGGATATTTATGGAATGTCAGAATGAGAATGAATAATAATATAAAAATATGTTACATAAGATGATTGATTATTGATATATTACATAAGATAAAATGATAATTGAAGCATGATATATTTGCATTTTGGAAACATTTAATATTTGCAGTTGAGTCATCCTAATCTGTCTTTTATAATTTGACTTCATATTGTATCTTAGGTGATAGGCTTCACCAATGTTTGAATTTGTTTAGAGTTTTATAGCAATAGTAAGAAATATTCTAAATTTGAAATTTTTATGTATTTCATATTAAGAATGCTGAGATTGTTATGCATATAAGATTTTTTAAAATATAGTTCTAATTTAAATCTTATTTTTATTTGAATCTAATTATCAAATTTGTATGTGTTTTAAGGAAAAGTTAGATATTTTTTGTTTTATTTTAATATAAGTAATTTATTATTCTTAAGGTGTAAATGATAAAATATTAAATACTATGCTACAGAAACATTTAATTTCTATTATACATCCAGAAAAGAATTGAAACTGGTTTGTCTAATTTTTTTTTCTCTTTCTGCATAAAAAAGTGAATTCTGTAAAAAAAAATTAATTTTTAAATAAAAATTATATTAACATTATTTAATTAAAAAAATAATTTAGAAATTTTTATTGAAACCTTTATTAAATTGAATTTTAAGTAATGATGAAATGTTTTTTATTTCAATAGCAAAGTTACATATCAGTAGCATTGAATAAAGAAGAAGCTGTTCTATGGATTCAACAAATTAAAGCATTATTATGGCAATGTTGTATTTACTTGAAACATCTAAAGGTATTTAAATATTTAAATCTTTTTACAAAAAAATGGATCAATTGTTAAACAAATTAACTATGCACAGACATTTGTTCATAAACACTTTTTTCATAAACATTTTGTCCATTTTGCTGTAAATCCCAATAAACATTTTGATTATTTTCATATTTCACATATTTAAATTCACCAATGTCTGGTCCAATAACATTTTGTTCTATAAATTAGGTCTGTCATGGAGTTTATATATTAACATGAACAACAAAGATATACTTTAATCTTTACAAGAACAAGCACTTACTAACTGAAAAATTGTGTTAGTTGAATTTTATTCTAAATGAGATGAGACAATTAGTTCCCAGTTATAGAATTCTTTTTAAATTAATTAAAATATTTTAATGCTTCTTGGAAGTGAATCATACTTAATAATAACATCAAGAATCTCTGAAGTGATGGATTTGCTAACTTTATTGATGTTTACTACAGTGAGAAGAAAACTAAACTGAGAACTAACTGTATTACTGAACTTGTTCACACTGTATGAAACACAAGCAAGATGCTAAAATGATTACAAAGAAACCTCAGTGAAACAAGTTTAAATATACACATGCAATCCTTGTTCAAACTGCTGATTCAATTTCAGACTATTCTTTCTAGCTATCATCACCTGATAGAGTTTCTGCTTGTTAATAGGACCAAATATCTTTATGAGAGATAGCTTGTTAACAGAAATCTCATTGACTGAACTACTAATTAAAATGATTATTGTATTTTATTTCATATGATTTTAATGTTTTTATAGATCATACAATTATCCATATAAGTTTCTTTATGTTGCTAAGTATTGTAATAGATGACTGATTTAAAAGTGTGACAAAAATAAAAGTCCAAAAAATTTTTTTTCATTGTGAAATTAATGTTGATTTTTTTTAAAACTGTTTCTGGCACTTGTTACATTTATCAGTATCATGTGTTTTTTGAGCTTTGACTTTTCATTTGATATTAATTCTAGCATGGATATCAAAATTGGTATTGAAATGAACAGCACAGAATTCTTGCTTTTTATTCATCTGATATTAAACTAATTATTCTAATTAATGTTTTGTACTCAATTAAAAAATAGTTTTTATTGTTCTGAGTTAGCTAATTTTTTTAACCTGTAGGTGGACTTATGGAAATAATATTGTAATAGCCAATTTATTCTAAAATTTCTAAAGTCTCAATAATAATAATAACAATAACAACAACAACAATAGTAAAATACCACAAGCTTCACAACATAAACTATTGCATACCCAGCAACCATTTATTTATTGTTGTTGGGTATGTAATAGTTATAAATGTACACCTTATGATAGACAATGAAAACACCACAGACAAAATATACTATAACAAGCCATAAGTACAGACAAAACAATGCATCACAACAAATCAGACATCACATTCATTGACAAATAAAACAATTCACAGAGATATTACAGTAAGGTGACCAACTGTCCTCCTTTTGTAAGTTCTGTCCTCTCTCAAAAAGTATCCTCCTAAATGTCCTCCTTTTTGATATTTGAAGACAAATAAGTCATGAAATAAACCTTGATAACATGCTTTAACATTAAGTCATGTTCGACCGACTCAACAAACCAATACAAAAAAAAAAAAAAAAAAAAAAAAGATCAACGGATTCATGCTAGTCAATATAAACCTATGTGATGATATTGCTTATTCGATATAGCATTCAAGTTTGCTAGAGTGCGGGCTTATTACAATTCAATAATCCGATACTGTTTTATAAAACAGTTAAGAAGGGTGACACCCATGGTGTGACTTGGGGTGACACCACGATATCTGCCCCGGGTGTCACCCATGCTAGCTACACCATTGCACATGCAGTAGAGATTATTATAGTGTATTATTATTGCAATGAATAAAATGTTTCTTCTATTTACAATATTTTTTCCTTCAATTTATGTGTCCTCCTTTTCATTATAAAAAAGTTGGTCACCTTAATTACAGACATAGCTGTACCAAACATTTACAACATCCATACACTGAAAAAGTTACTAAATACTCAGAACTTATTTACAAAATAGAGTCTGTGGAAGAATTGATTGATAAGATATTTATTCTGCCTGTAGTCCTTTCTTGCATACATATCATAACATGTACGCTATACAAAAGTCTAGAAATATTAGGCTTTACCAATACATACATCAAACTACATAAGCATCATACTAAGCATGTCACATAGAAAATTCTTAAATACAGATACATAAATAAGAACACAATCACAGTTAACGATTTTTGTAGCTATACCTCGATCTTGGTCCAGCATAGTTCTAGACTAGACTAATTGAATGCGCTACAAATGTTATATGCAAGTCCGAATTGTTTTATATTATTAGGAATTATTTTTAAAATTGTACTTTGAAATTATGATTTTATAAAAATTGTATTACAGGAAATCCTTGTTAATTCAAAAATGGATAGTTTGAAATCCCATTAGTTCGTAACTATAGTATTTGTCTCAGCCAGGGATATAGAGATTTACACGTTTAGGAATTTGGCTACTGTGAAATTTAAAGTGAAAATTCTGTTTAAACTGTGATGTGCATACATTAACTCTTATGTTTAGATCAAAGTTAACGTGCCTCCATACTATAATAGAATAATAAATAGACCATGAACAACTCTAATGTAGTCAACAAGGTTTTGCTTTTACAGTAACATATTTTCAGATGTCACCTTACCCATTGACCACATTTTTCCTCTATCTCATAAAATACAACTGAATTTCAGGGTACCAAGATTGGGCTAAAAATAGCAGATTGAGATATTTGTAGGACTCTGCTACTAGGTTTGGATGATTTACTGCTTATTAGGCTATTTCAAAAATAATGCAGGCTACATTTTGAGAATGCTTTACTTTTTATAAGACCTATCTGGCAACCTGTGAGATTCTTACTGGACATGTGCTGTTTATCTGCAGTTCACTTATATTATTAATAATTATTAATTAATGAAAGTAGTATTCTGTATACATAGCTGTATTCTGTTTGCTTAATAAATTACATTAGTTACATGGCATTTGGTATATTGTACAGAAATATGCAAATCTCAGATAATTCAAAACACACTAATTTGAAGTCATGATTATTTTGTCTCTTGAATTTCAAATTAATGAGGATTTCCTGTATTTAGTTTAATTGTTTTCAACTAATGATAAGGATCATCTATCAAATGAATAGTAAAACTATATATCAAGTTATACAAGTTGGATATAAAATTACTTTGAATTTATTTTTTTGTGTATTATTTATATTTTAATTTGAATGATTTTTAAAAAATGTTTTATTATTGATTTTGTGGAAATAATGTATGAATTGCTAAAACAGCTAATCTTTGCTATTATTATTTTTTAAAGCCTGAATGTCCCCAAGATACAAAACCATTAATGTTGTATCTCCATATGCTGGTTACTTTTACAAATGCCAATACATGGAAAATGTTTAAAGATTGGCAAGGTATGTTTGCATTATATGAAAGAGTTTTACATATAAGTTTAGAAACAAATGAAAATAGGTAAAAATTAATATTTTATTAAAATTATTAAATCATCTAATATTTTTAATATACCATATTTTCAAGTGTATAACCTACAATAATTTCCTAAAATGACCTGAAGAAAATTGCTAGAATGAAAATAAAACTTTCACATAGCCTGCTCTACCCTATTTTCCTGTCTCTATACACTATGACTAAATTTCTGACCAGCTATTGACTCATAGGTATGAGTTCATAATTGCAATTTAAAATCAGTTTAGAACCCACCCCATTGCAAAATCCACACTTCCTTTTATATATAGATAATCTGTGGGTTATGCACAAAAATATGGTGATTTACTTATGGCATTAGAAGTCATGTAAGAAATGAAAATAAATAAATATGCTAATCTTTATCAAGAATTTGACAATAAGTTTATATTTATTCTCAAATTTAAATATTGTAATTTAAATTTTAATTATTAAAATTATTGTTTTTAGGAGATGCTTTAAAGATTGCAATGAATCAACTTTGTGCAAATATTATGAGTTATTTAGTTACAAAAGGAATGTATGCTAATCTACAGATTATATTAATTAAAGGAATTGTTCGGTCAAAGCCTAGTTTAAAGAGAGCAGCTTTATTAGCAATTACAAATCTTGCAATTAGGTATTGAAGTATTTAATTTCCTATTACATTATATTAACGTTAGTATATTATGAAACATTAATTATAAATTTTGTATACTTTTAGACCATTAGTGGCATGGCAATTCTCAGAGAATATAATGAATCTTTTCCTTCTTCATATTTTATCAGTACCAGCTTTGTTTCATCATTTATCTAATATATCACCAGAGGTAAACAATAATAAAATATTTAAATATGATATAATTTTAAATTATTTGAAAAAGTATTTTATACTGTAATGATGATGATTATAAATCTAATTCATAGAAAAATCATATTTACACAAGTATAGAATTTTTATGACAGGCAGGATTTTAAGTTTATCATTTTCTTAATAAACAAGTCGAAAGGCCCAATGCAGGCATCGGAGCATACTAAATTACAAATAAAAAGAGTAATATACTGAATATTATACAGTAAAAATATAAAACAAATATAAAATAATTTATATTGTTAATTTAAATAATAGCTAAGGCAACCCTAGTGGCCATTTTTGGCATATTGTGACAGAAAGAAACCATTTTTTCAGCTTTATATAGTAGATATTTAATTATATCATCATAAATTTAAAATTTTTGTCATAAAATGATTACATAAAATTAATAAATAAATATATAAGAATTCTGACATGTCTTATTTTCTTTAGAAATATTTCCGAATTGTTTTAAAATTTAGAATTTTAATTTTAAATAAAATGCTAAAGTTTATTGAAGGTTCTTTTTACACATATGGGAAACACAAATATACATTTTCTAAGAATGAACTGTAGTACCGAAAATATTAAAGACAATTGAGTTGAATATTTTTGTACATTTTAATATTTAAACTTTTGATTTCTATAAAATAAAACCATTTAATTTTGAACTGATTTAGCTGAAAAATTATAATTTTCAGAAGATTATAAATGCCATTATTCATTTCAGTATAAATATGCTATATATGGGTTAGTAAATATTTAATAATTAATTTTAAAATATTTTTATATGTTTTAAGTAAAATAGTTCATAATCATTTTTTCTCTTTCAGTGTATAACTGTTTTTTTAAGTCATGATATTTTTAAGAAAAGTTTGGAATTGCTTATGACTGAACAAAATACAAGGATATTATTTAATGTTCTTGAAGGAAATTATGCTCTTTGTCTGCTTGGTACGAATGACATTTATTTTAATAATTATTAATAAGTTGTTAATAAAATTATTAAAACTAAAAATTTTAAGTTATATATATATATATATACTTTTAATGTTTTATTATCGTAATGTATTGTATTTAATATACTTTTAATTAAGTGATTTTATATTTTGTTTTCAATTTTTTCAATGTCGTTGTCTTTATTATTTTATATATGTCTCTATTGTTACTTTTTTGACATTTTATTTTATGTTAATTGATGTTTGTTTTTTGCTTTTACTTAAAGATCTGTTATTGAGAATGGTTCTTTGTTGTCCCCTGGACACATTTCTTTTATTAATTTTTAAATAAATAAAATTATTAAATAAAAATAAATAATATATTAAACATTTTTGAAGTTATTCTCAATCTTCAGGGTACTTTTTCTTGAGTTTGGAACAAAAGAAAAATATCTTATACAGCATCTTATTTGACATTTATACAAAATGTTCTTGCTATGATATTTATTGTTTTTTACAAAATAAAATTTGCATGGAAAATGATAAACATGCTAAACATGAATTTTGAATAAACAATGTTCTTTCTTGTGTAAAATTGCTAACATTTTACAGTAATTTACAACATTCATTTTTACATGAAACTATTTAGATACTAAAGTATAAAATTTAAATTGATTCAGTGATATATCTAAATTGGTAAACTTAATGGCAAAAATGTCCACTTGGATATTGCATTACTTTGTTGCATGTATCAATCAGCATTCTATGTGCTGAATTATGTAATTAATTAAAAATATCTTTGGTTTTCTTTTATAGAGCAGAATAAAAACTTTTATAGTGAACAAATTTCTCAAATTTTTATGAACATTAGAGGAATTAGCATTTATGATAGGAAGGAAAAATTAAAATCTAAAAAGAAATGAAAAAATTATACTTTCTGGAAGATTTGAAGTAATATTATTTTATTTGATGTTCTTATTGCTACTCTGTCACTGGATAGTCTATTAGTTACTTCTGTACTGTTCTGTAAATAAAGATAATATTGTATATTATCTATGATTACAATTTTTGTAGTTGACTATTCTTGAATAGAAAAAGTTTGTTTTATTAATATCTAAAAATTTAATAACTTTTCTAATTTAAAATAATTTATATTTTTACAGCAAATATTATTCATTTGGGATATGGAGATTTAGAGGTAATATTATTTCATTATTGGATAAATTCATTGATTTTCAATATACAGGGTGACAATAATTAACCCGTACAAAGTTTGTAGCAATGCTGCACCTGAACTTTTTTACTGTCACCAATTTACATACTATTGTTTAATTCTCCATGATTTCCTGCCCGTGTAGATGTACTTTCGATGTAATAAGGGTTAGTTTTTTATTTTTTTTAATGGTGTCAAACAAATGTTGTGCAATTTTGGAGCTATTCTGGCAAGGAAAGCATCAATGTGAAATTGTTCGTCTGCTCGGTGTTCCAAAAATGACAGTCTCAGATGCAGTTCGGCGATTCAAGAAGCTTGGCCACAATGGTGACCGTTTCGGACGTGGAAGAAAGCGCACTGTCAACACGTCTAGGAACCGCAAGATCATCACAAAGCGAGTTGACTGACATGCGAAGGTCTCCATGAGAAAAATTGCTCGTGAGATCACAATCAATCGCGAATCAGTGCGGTTCATGGCGAAAAAGGAACTCGTACTCAAGCCCTACAAGTTCCAAAAGGTTCAGCTCCTCACCGATGAAAACAAGTGCGTGAGACTCCAAAGATCCCGTTAACTCAAGCGTCGGGCCGCAGGTTGACAATGGGAGTGCATTCTCTTTACAGACGAGAAGCTTTTCTCCGTACAACCATCAAAACGACAGGAACTGGTCCGCGGGGGCTCCTGGACGCTCAGCTGTCATCGAACATTACAAAATCCAATGTCAGTCATGGTTTGGGGCGGAATTTGTGCGAGCGGCAAGACACCCCTTGTTTTCGTTGATCAAGGGGCCAAAATCAATCAAGATGTGTACCACCATGACATTCTCGAGGCTGTGGTACTTCTGTGGGCTCAGCAGCATTTTGGCAGTGCGAAATGGACGTTTCAGCAGAACTCGGCGCCGACACACAGGGCGAAGAAGACTCAGGAGTGTGCAAGGCTCATTTTCCCGATTTCATCTCGTCTGCGGAATGGCCACCGTACTCGCCGAATCTGAACCCAATGGACTACAGTGTGTGGTCCATTTTGGAGGCCAGGGCCTGTTCTAAGTGCCATGAAAGTTTGGAGTCGCTGAAGCAATCCTTGCGCTGGGAGTGAGACAAACTGTCTCCAGAAGAGTGCGGCCCATCGCTGAGAATTTCAAAATGCATTTGGGGCTCTGCATCAAAGCAACAGGAGGCCACTTTGAAACTGGCTGAATATCTGATTAATACGTAAAGTATTGTCACTGTTATATGCTGTTGTTTTGCTAATTTTCATTTCTTTAATAAATTTACAATACAAAAAACTTGTACGGGTTAAATATTGTCACCCTGTATATTAATATTAATTGAAAATTAGTTAGTTTTTTGTTCTTTGAAAATTTTATAAAAAATTATTAAGTTTTTTGGAATTATTTCATATTATAACTATAGAGAAATCATGAGAATTGAAATCACTTAAATTTAAATTATTAGTGTTTGCAAATGTGATATAATATTAACAAATTCATGAAATGAGAAATAGAAAGCTGTGTTAATATTTTGTAAGATTTAGTTAAGAATAAGAAGTTGGTGGTAAAATAATGTTACTTAAGTAATGTCAATTGATTATTGAAAAAGAAAAATAGAGTTTATATGATAAGAGAGAAGTGAATGAAACTTATGAATATTTAGAAAGAAATTTTCTTGTACTATTTAGTAGTCATTTATTCCAACATGGTTAATATACATACTGCATTATTAAATCAGGATTTGAAAAAAGTTTTCCTGCAAAGGAAAAACAAGAATTTTAAAGTTTAAAATATGTTTTTTGTACATTTATTAGATCATTTATTTATTATGCTATCCAACTATAGGAGTCATGTGATTGATATCAAATATGTTAGAATAATTTATTTTTTTAAGAATAATAATTAGTTTTAAAAATAGGCTGCATATTATATGATTTTATGGGAAAAAATATATCCTTAGCAATTGAAATTTAAGATAATTGTTAAATATTTTATAAGGCTACACTATTTTTAATTAAAAAATAATCTCAATAATAATCATCATCATTTTATTTTCCAAGGGAAATTTTTTCCTTTTAATCTCAATAATAATTTGCAGGATATGCAGAGAAATTGAGAAAATAAGTTCAATGAATCAAATTGGATACAAAGTGTATTAGATAATTTATCACTTAGGAGTAAGGAAATATATGAAAGTCAAATTTAAAAATTATGTATGTAAATTATAATTATAAGAATAGAAAATTCAAAGACCATGTGATGTTTAAAGTGAATCAAGCCTGATCTGAGATATAGTCAAGGCTTAATTTATGTTTTATATATAACTTATATTTCAATTTATTATCACCCATTATAATTATTATTTTGTTTACTTTTTCAAATTTCATTCAGAATGCATTATATGGGAGTTCCTGGATTGGGGATTTCAGTTCAGTGCATTCAGTACCACCCTATTTACATATTTTTATTTTAACACTGAGATGGTTTTGTTTTGATATTTTGTATATGTTTGATATAATTGCATTATCAAATTAAGAAATAATTGTTTTTTTTTTTTTTTGTAATTTTAAGTAAAATAAGCACCTGAATTTTATTGGATAACTTAAAAAAAAATTGCTTTGAAAATTAGTGTTATCATTAGTTATTTATGTATATTTCAGAGTTTCAGCCATATTGATTTACACTATTGGTTATTGCTATTAATTAAAACACAGTAAATCTTTTACATATAAGTTAATTGAATTCATTTATTATACTGTTTAATTCTATAAATATGAATATTATAAAACGTATAATATTAATTATTCATTAAATATTGATTTGGAAATGAATATAAAATGATTTCTTAATAAATTCAATATTATATAAAATAAAGCATTTATTTTAGTGATTCAAAATTTTTTTTCTTTCAGGTATTATCAAATAACCTTTTGGACTTTATGGTAATTATAAAACTTTTTATTGATTTATAGTAAAACATTTAAATTAAATTGTTCATGAATTGTAAGATTGCTTATAAATAAAATTATAATTTGTTTTGTTTTACATTTATAAAAAAAAAACAAAAAGCTTATTTTAAACTGAATTTTTATAGAAATTTATATAACTAGTTTAAATTAGCTTTGAAAATTAGAAACTGAAATTTTAATAAAAAGATAAATGTCATATATAATTAATTAATTTAATACTAATTACTTTAACTTGTCATTTTTTGCGAGTAAATCATTTTGCTAATTAGATTTTCAATATTATTCAGTTGATGAAATATGCAAAAGACTTGGAAGAATATAATATATAAGGCTGTACAAATTATAGAAGTATTTTGCTCTGAAAGTTTAAGAAAATATTATTTATTTAATGATTAATACAGGTAATGTCCAGTGAACAAGAAAGAACTGTTTCCAATAACAGATCCTTAATAAAAGCAAAAGACATTAACTTATTTCTTATAATGTAGTAATTAACACACATAGTTAATACAGTAATTAACAAAAACAATTATGAATTCAATATTTGAAGAAAACATAATATAAAAATAAATTTGCTTTAGGCCAAATTTTCAATTGCAAAGTTAATCTTTAACATACGGAAGCTATAGAAAAGTACAGAAAGAAGAGAAGGATTCTAAAAATGCTTTCAATACTTCAATATTTATCAATTCTTTATCAATGATTCAACACTTGATTCAATACAATGATCCAATATTTATCAATACCATATGTCAAATTTCCTAGAGATAATTTAGTGGATGATGGAAAGAAAAGATATACTCTTAAATGTGTTGAAATTGTGTCTGAATAAAATGTTTCTATTTTTCCATATACCTTTATTTGTGTAACTCTCCATAACTCAAACTGGCCATGTTTTAGTCTCTTCAAATTTGAGATTTAGAGATTTTATTGAAATTCATTATGAATGAATTTAGGAGATTTGTAATTTTCTTGTTTTAATATAAAACAACAAAATGAATTCAAAATTATTTAACAGGTTTTTAGGAATGTAAATAAAATATAGAAATTTGAATTTAACCAAACAAGAATTATAATAAAATAGAACACATACAATAAACATTAAAAACTTTTTTAGCAGATTTTAAAAATAAAATAGAACATATGAAATTTAAATTTAACAGATGATATATGCAAAATTGTACTATACAAAATTAAATAATTGTATGGTACAATTTGTATAGTACAAAAATTAAACAATTTTGTATAGTATAATTTTGCAAAAAGCAAAATATTTTTAAGTTCTTTTTATTTATTGTTTTCCATATGATGATTTGAGATCATGATTTATTTAGTGATAAGATTAAGAACATGAAATTGAACACTTTTACTTTAATATATGCATGTAATAAATATATCAGAAAAAATAAAATAAAAACATGAACATTTTCTGAATATTGAAATGTTATAACTCATTTTTATTTCATTCTCTTAAAAGTTACATATGGTATTAAAAATATAATGAAAGTGCATAAAAATAAGGTTTTAAGAATTAATCTTTGTTATATCTTCAAAATACCACAGTTGATATTATTTTTGTTTATATTTCATATATTTATGTAATGTAATGATATTTCTTTTATTTGTCACTATATACTTTTTTTTGAGTCGTATCTTTAATACTCTTATTAAAAATAATATATTGTACATTGTTCTGAAATTCAAAAAATTTAATAAATTAGAAAAGTGGTCTATGTATCATACATTTTTATGTTTTTCAGAATGTTATTACTCGATTATTGGAAAGTTGCCAAAAATATGTAGTAAATAAGCAGTCAAATTTAACTCATTGGCATCCCATACTTGGTTGGTTTGCACAAAGCATTGATCATGGGTAATTATATTTTTAACTAATGAAAATAAATTTTCAATGAACAAAATTTTATTTCTTATAATGAAATATATTTTCAGTCTTCATGAATCTTTAATATATGTGAAAAAACAACTGCAATTATTGTGGAGTGGACAAATGATAAAAGTAGTTTTTTCTCATTTATTTGAAATGAATGCTAACAACACTGGAAATTTATCACAAACTTCTGTTTCTACAACTGAAAATTCTGTCCAGCAGTCTCCATCTAGATCTTCCAGTATGTGTTCTGGATATCATTGCCAAGGTTATTTGTGAATAATTTAATGGAAGTTATATCAATAATATATAAGATATTTGGATTATCATATTACAAGGTAAATGGAAATAATATGGCAGAGAAAAGATATAAAATACAATTTTTGATAAAGCAGCTACTAAAAAATCTATCTAAAAACCTCATTTATATTCAATAGAATGATTGGAACATAACAAACACTAATTTATTATTAGTATTAAATAATAATTAACCAATCAATTTATTTTCATGTTTACGTTTTTCAAAAATTTAACAGTTTACGTAATCAAAATATGATAAATTCAAAATTGGATCATTGAATTATAACCAGATTATGTAAGGATTTCGTTGCAAATTAGGAATGACTTTAATCAAATAGGCTTACCTTTTCATTATAATTAAATATTAATGAATAATAATGAGGTATCTTATATATTTCATTATTTTTATTCTTATCAAATTGTGAAGTTTTGTCTTGAATTATTTCATCCATTATATCATCCAAAAACAAGAAATACATGTAATGTAATTTTTATCTCTCCAACATAACACTAGGATCAAATAAGTTATCATTATTCACTGGCAATACTTGATAATAGCATCAATTCCATCAATTATTGTTAAATCATGTGACATTTGAACTTTCAAACTCAAAATTGTGTGGACTTCATTATTAAATATAATTATCAGAGCAGAATTCATAAAGAATAGAATCTAAGAGCCACTTGCTCTGACCTTATACTTTTTTCATTTGTTACTTCAGTTGAGGATGAGCATAACTCATTCTCATATTTGTTATTCAAAGTGAGGTTGGAATAAGTGAAAGATATGACTGTGCAAAACAGGAATTACTATATATCATAACATACTGTATTTTCTGATGACATGTTTGCCATTGTATCTAAATGTGCTTATTTTATTAATTTTGTGAGGTTATTAGAATATAAGTTAAGCAGGGAGAATACATATCATTAAATGTAAGAAAACTACTTATTTTCCATTACATTGAAAAAACATGTAATTATTAGAATTTCTGAATTTATTTATGTAAGAAATATTCTAATAATATATGTTTACAATTGAATCTTTACAACTATACGTATTTTAAGATTTTTAATTTAATAAATTATGTTACATATTTCTATATATTTTCAGTCTTAAATAAACTATCACAACAAACATAAACGTAATATATTTATCTCCATATACAGGTAGATGAAAATCTTATATATAGCAGTTTCTTTTATATTCTTGTTTTACAAGATTAAAGTAAATTTTCTTTTTAATATTAAAATCTATTATTTATTTCTAACATTTTATTATTTCAAATTTATTACAAATCTATCATTCAGCTTACTATATTAATTTTTGAATTTCAATTTTTAATCTATATTTCTTGCTAATGTAGTAACATTCTGTTAAGAATTATGTTCTTGATCTTGGAATACAAATGTTTATTTTAAACTTCTGAATGATTTTTATTTTCATCTAGGGATTAAACATAGAATATTTCATATGAGTATGATTTTAGGGGATCTCCTGGCTTCCCTTAAATGTCATTCACTTTCCTTTCACCTGCCATTTATTTCACACACACTTTTGATGTGACACGTGCTGCTTATTTTTTTAAATACTACTTTGAAGGAGTGAAAGCTGAATGAGAGAAAAATGAGGGTGAGTGGCTCTTGAATGGTATTTCTGAATTACACCCTAAATGTTTGAGTACTTCAGTTTAGTACCACATTTGATTTAATGTCAATTTTAGAAGCAAACTAATACCAGTATTAAATTAAGGTTTGACTGTAATTGGCTTTAAAACTTGCAGAAAAAGATTCTTTTCTTATAATTTTTTAAAGACAGTCATAAGTTCTTGATGCTTTAGAAATAAGAAAAAATTTAATAATAGGTATAAACATTTACTATAATAATAATAATAATGTGAATGTCTATGAAATATCTGTGAAAGAAAATTACAAACATTTTACAATAGCGTCCAGATTTATGTGTAATACTATAATGTTTTATATTTTTAAAGTAGTGTCGTAGTTTATCACAAACTCATTGCTCACTGTAAACCTTGCCTTTTTCTCTCTTAATGGTTTCCTTAAGTGCATGCATAAAATAAAAATAAAATTCTGTACAAATTAACTTTATAAAACATTGTTAATTGATTGAAAAGAAGAAATGATGGCTAATTTCTTGGAAACTAAAAACATTTATTAAAATTAGAATGTTTGTGTCCATTATAGTTTGGGCATTTTTAGCAAACAAATTGAAAGAAATTAGAACATCTGTTTTAAGATGAAAACATTGTTAAAATATATGCATGACTACAGTGGCTGAAAACATTTTAGCTGTTAATTTCTTTAAAATTGAAGATGTTTATTAAAAATAAACATCTTCGATTTTAAAGAAATTAACAGTGAAATTTATAAGAAATTTATAAAAATAAACATCTTCGATTTTAAAGAAATTAGCAGTTATTTATTTCTCTATAATTGAAAATGATTATTTAAAGAAGTCGGAATATGTTTAGCACAAATTACACAGCAAATTAATTGAAGAAATTTATAGTATTTTATTAACATCCATCATTATTGTAAAAATAGACAATATGTAGTATTCTGAAGATGGCTTTATTAATTAAATCATTAGAAATTGCTTTATATTTTGTAGTGTTTGCTATTTGGACATTTTATGAAACAGAAATGGAAAAGTAATAGTTTCTATTTCTTTTTATAAAAAAAAACATGGAAAATCTTTTTGTTTAACTTATGATTTACATTTTATGAGGATTTAGATTCTAATAAATATTTCAGGACTATCTATTTAAAATAAAAACTACATTAAAATATTTTTTTATAGGCAGTGAAGATAATTTATCCATAATTTTATTTTACAAATTTTCTATATTTTTCTTACAGATATTATTTCCATTTGACTTATATTTTGATAATGTGAATAACTTATATATGTGTGTATGTTATGTATAATTATGAATGCTACAAGACTGATTAGTTTTAAAAATTGAAATGAATATATTGATTTTTATATATACATTTTTTAATGATATGTTTATTTGATTTTTAAAAATACACTGTAATTATTATTTTAAAAACATTTAAAATATTAGATATTATAAGCATAATTCATAAAGTAATAGTAGTATTAGATGCATGATGTGTTTTGTTTAATTAGATATAATTATATTTTAAATGTTATATTTATAATAATTTGTTGTTGTTAATTTAAATTTACAGTAAAAATTGATATTTTTTTACAAGACTTAACAAGTATCATTTTGAAAAGATATATGTTTTCATTTTGTATTTAATATCTGTCTTATACATTTTCTATATTCTGTTATTAGTTTTATATATGCGTATGTGTTATGTCAGTATGAGGGAACAAATGGGTTCGGGATGGAGGAGGGAGTCAAGAGACAGTGCGCCAGACATAATGCACTCCACTACGCATTTAACCATTAAATAACGTAAATTTTTATAAACTGAAAAAATAAATTGTTAAGGGACTAGAATTAGTGGGAGTATCTAATCCTAAAAGTGCGTTAAATTGAGACAAGGAATGTTTACAATTTTGTATGCAAGTTGATAAATACCTGGATGGTTAGTGTGATGATCATCGACTTCTCAAAGAGGGAAGGCTTGATCCAGATGAATCTTGATTCCAAAAGTCTGGAATGTGTAATATCAACAATGATTGTTCGTAGTTTGGAGCAGCTAAGGTCGGTGGAAATAACAGGAAATTGGGAAGAGTGGTGGTCAAGTACAGCGAGGAGGTTACCACAAAAATTAGGCAGGCAAACTGTGTCATCATCTATCTGCTTGCTTTTTATTTGGAGTCTTCCCTCTGCCATTCTAATGCTCACATTTGGTAAAGTTGGATGTTGTTCAATGCACAATTTTATTCCATTTCCCTCGTTGAGTAATTTTTTGGAAACTATGTCACCTATGTGGAAGTGTTATCAGTGGGAAAATCTTATGAAGTTATTTTACTGCATTTATGAAATAAAATAATACTCCTTTTTTGGAACAAAAATTTTAAGATTGAAATCTTCAAATTTATACTAGCTCAGGTTCTCACATCTGTATTTAATTGAACATTCAAGTTAATTGAACATACTTTTAATGTTTTTTATATTTCTATCTAAATGGTTGAAACTGTTGATAAACAAATAATATCCACAATAGAAAATTAAGTATGTAAGCTATTTATTTTCATAATAAAATGCCAAGGTCCAGACAGAAAAATATTTTTGACATGAGATGAAGTTAACACTGAAATATCAAATATTATTTCATGGTAATTTGATAATCCTCAGATAATATTTTTGCAATAACTTCCACTAATAAGTAAATAATAATTAATATAAAAATCATATTTTGACTATAGAAATAAAGGATGACAAGATAGGGAAAACAAAATTATTGTTTAATTATAATTAAATTGTAAACTCATAAAAAATTTTGTATATTAGTAATTTGTTTTGATATAAATTTTAAAAATAATTACAATGTTAATAATTACATTCTGTTTGTTTATTTTTTAAATTTATGGAATTTTTTTAAGAATTCTTATTGAAATTCTGAAATATTCATATAATTAATTTTGATTTTATTTATTTAACGTATATTCATACATTCCCTGTTCCGCCAGAGGCACTACCAGGGAGATAGTGTACAATTTAAATGTAAAGCAATTGTGATATTGTAGATTAAATGCAGCAATAAGAGTGGTGAAACAATATATACATAACATAAAATTGCACAATACAGCTAGACATGCAGGCACAGTGAGGAAATGAACATAAGAGAGAATGCTGTCATAGCTTATGACATGCGATTACAAACTGGATGCAGAACATAGGCATTTAGCAGAGAAACATTAAGATAATTGAGTTACAATGATAAAATATGAATAGAGTAAGTAGAAACAGAAGTAGCACAAGGAGTGTGCTACTGAATGGCTATCCAAGTCGAATAACAAATACCATGTGCACGAGTTAGGCTGAGATGGCCCTTACATTAAATTCCATTATGTTGTCCGATGAGGTCTTCTTTGAAGGAGCGGATTGATGGTTATGATAGCTTTTTGAAAGTACGAAAAATTTCAGTAGTTTTCCATATATCCTTCATGTTGCAGGGCCAGTCTGTATGAATTTCATTTAAGAGGACGCAAAGTTCTGTTCGCTCGCTGGTGGTGATGGTGCAGTCGTATAAATAGTGAGTGGTGCCGTCTCTGACAGTGCAGGTGGGGCAGTGCTCGGAAGTATGGTCAGTGATCTGGCCAGATAACTGGCAAAGCCGCCGTGATCGCTCAGGAACTGTGTCGTGTAGTGATCAGGTGTAAACCAGCTGGTCTTGAGGAATTGTTCAAGGTCGGGAATAAACTGATAAGTGATGTGTTGATTCATCTCATTCCAGCGTGTTTGCCATTTGCCAATGGCCTCTTCCCAAAGTAGGTGTTTTAGGGTGCCCTGACTGATTTTGTCATAGATGTATTGGTTGTTAAGATCCAGTGCTGCCTCCTTCGCAAGGGCATCCGCCCTCTCATTTCCCTCAGTCCCTTGGTGGGATCTGACCCAGTTGATTTGGAAATTGTTTGTAGAAGTCTTAATTTTATTCCTAATGTCCACAGCCAGAGGATGGAGTTTGCAACTGTGAATTATATTGAGGGCTGAGAGAGAGTCTGTGAAGATTGAAATCTGCATGTTGGTGTAGGTGGTATTGGTCCAGTCTATTGCATTGTTGATGGCCAGGAGTTCAGCTTGGAACACGGTACAAATAGGATGTAGCTTGAATTTTTGGTGATGCGTTTCCATACGATCAACGTATGCCACGTAGCTGCATCCCACATTCCCATTGATGCCGGATCCATCAGTATAAATTTCGATGTTGGCTTTAATACGTGTGTAGTTGCTAGTAGTGAAGTTATCATTTACGCCAGGAAATGTGTTAAAGTACGGGTATGATTTTTCCATTTTCTGTGATTCAATAATAATATCACCAATTGGAATATCCTTTCCCTATCTAGCTTGCTGGATCTTGCTCTTCCTAATGATCTCGATGTCTATGGGGATCTTTCTTGCGATTACCTGAAGGCTGTTATTACTGATTGTGTGGTAGGCCTTTGTAATTAAAAGAAGTGCCCGCTTCTGAGCAGACACCAGTTTCTTCTTGGGATGAACCTTCGAAACGGCCCATCCCCATTTGCCGCAACCATAACTGACGATCGGGATGAAGATGCTGTCGTATATAGCCTTTAGGAGAGAGACCCCAATCTCTCCTGGCCACCTGCGCCAACGTTTGAAATATGAGCCTGGTGCGTTTTGTGGTGTTCTCAATATGAGAGTCCCAGGAAAGTTTGTGGTCTAGTGTTATGTCTAAATACTTAAGAGTTTTTTCACGCGGATGCCAACACCATTCATTTTAAGTGTTGGGGGTCTTAGATATAGGTTCCTTTCCCTTGGTTTATTGAAAATTATGGCCTTTGTTTTTTGGGAATTAAAAGTCAGCTTGTGCTTGTCACCCCAGGTTGCTGATGAGTTGTAAAAGGCGATTTCCCTTGGTTTCCAGCTTGCCTCTCGACCTGCCACCAATCAGCATGAGCACGTCATCCGCATACGCGGTGGAAGAGTTTTGCCCAAAGTTTCTTCTTAAGAAAGCATCAAACGTTAAGTTCCAGAGCAGGGCCCACAGACAGATCCCTGTGGAATTAATTTTGATTATGGATTATTTGAAAATATAATCTTAGTCAAAATAATTTTTTTTATTTGTTGTGGTATCAAATCTTTAGGGTTCAAAGGAAAGTATGCATACCTCTAGCTTTTAAGCCATCTGTTATAGCACCATAGAAGTAATTAGCACCTATAGTTCATTGAATGAGATTTAAGCAAGTTTACTGGCAAAATATGAAACTAAAACTAACTCAGAAATTAACAGAGATAGGCAGAAAAGTCAAATTACAAAATGAAGGAGAATTGTTTATTTATTAATAGTATAAACTGATACTTGGTTCAGCAGAAAGAAGAAATTTAAGAAAATAATAAATGTTTTTGCACAAAACAACATAGATATAATGCAAAGTTTGTGCAGCACAAGTGCAACTAACTTGCTACTGTACATAGTCTTCAAAGTGGACACCATCAGCGACAGTGCTCTTCTGGATTCAGGACATAATTTTATCTCAAGCAGTATGCAGCATTGCAGGGGTTAAGGAATTATAGATGTTGATGATGTGTTCCTTTAAATCTGTCAAGATAGAAGATTCTGTAGTGTACATTTGATGCTTTGGGTATCCTCAAAGGAAGAAGTTTGTTGATGTTAAGTTGGGTAACTGTAGTGGCCATTCCATACAATCAATATATCCAATAACTCTGCCAAATGTAGGAAATTGGTTTTTCCACCGATACTTTCTTAGTGTTTTTATTTAGTACAAATTGATAGTTGGTTCAATTTGTACTAAATAAACAATGCACTTTCATTTTGTAATTTCACTTTTTTTTGCCTATCTCTGTTAGTTTTCAAGTTAGTTTTCTTTAGATCTGTATTTTGCTACTAGGGAGGCTAAAATTGCATCCAATGGACTGTGCATGGTCCTTTCAATGGACTTTCCTATAAGTGCCAATTATTTTTGTGGTGCCTGTGCCACTTCCCTATAAATTTTAAACATGTAGTTTAAAATTTATAGGGAAGTGGTTCCTAACCATGGATATGTGGACCCCAAGGAATTTATAGAAAGTTTCAGGGCTCCGTGGGCTTGGAAGGATAAAAAATCAACTTATTATCTTAATTTTCCTTATCCTTTACTGTAATCAAGCATCACTTCACTTATGAAATTATGCTATTATGCTATAAATTATAGTATCTGCTTCAATAATACAAGCAGCAGACATTTTCATATCATATTAGAGTTCTTGCAAATCTCAAAAAATCTTTTACACTCATTAGTTAGTACTTTGAAATTTTGTGTCAGTGTATTAAAAATGTAGCATATGTATTACTATATTATATATTTTTTATTTTAATAAGTGTATTTCTGTATAACTGGTTTCTTTTATAATTTTATTTTATGCATTTAAAAACATTATTCTGGGAAGGGTATCTGACCTTTACCTTACTGAAAAAAGGGGTCCATGGAACAAATAAAGATTAAGAACCCCTGTTATAGGAAGCGTTTGGACTTCCCATTGTACCCTGAATATAATTACAATAAAAATATTAGAAAATGTTATTCTTAGGCTGAAAGATATCCTGTTTTCTTTCAAGACACATATTTTAAAATAAGAAATTTTTCAAATATTTTTTATTTTATTTAGTCTAGTTCAGTGACTAAATAAATGGCATAGAATTTTAGATAACATGACACAATTTTTATACTTTTATTTTTATAATGTTTTTTAATCAATTATATTTAGAAGTTGGATCAAGTACAAAAGCTGTTAAAAGTATTTTTTATTTTGTAAATATTTTTTATAACACCAAATAATTCATATGAAAATATGTCAAAATATGTTATAATTCAAATAAATATTTGCTAAATTTTTTTTATTAATAATTTTTAATATTACATGCTCTTACTTTTTCATAAAGAATCTGTCCTATAAGTTTGTGACAGGAATTTTGAAATACCCTGTATATTTTAAATATGTTTTCCTTTCAGTTACCTTCTGAAATTCTTTTGATGTTAAAACTGTAGATATGTAACAGTTCATTTTTTTGTTTTTAATTTGAATTGAAAGATGTTAGCATAATTTATTAGGATTAATTTACAACATCATGCATTAATTGATCCAGAATAAGAAATTGCTTATTAAAATTTTTTTATAATATAGCTTGAAAATGATTGCATTATTAAAGGTTATTTTAGAATTATAGATTTAATAAGTTTCCTGCATTCTAGGCATTTTCAAAAAAGCATTGGAAAGAGCATCATCTACAAGGTCAGGAAATATAAGATATAAGAGATTAGGTAGTCCTGAAACTACAGTTGTAGCTTTAACATGTTGTCTTTATGAAACTGCTCTTGCAACACTAACTCAAATGAAATTGGACATTCTTACAGGTAAAAAATTATTTAGTGATAACATTTTTATTTAATCATATTTGAATCATCCTTTTGTATTTATATGAAGATTGAAATAAACAGTTTGATTATGATTATTTTAATTATAATCACTATTCCCATTGTGCAGTGTATTTTATATTTAGGGCAGGGATGGCTTAATATTTTTATGTGGCCTACTGCACCCTAAATTTTTCGGGTAAAGTATTAAAAAATAAATTTTAAATATTACTATTATTATTAAATATTAATTTCAAATAATACTTTACCAAAATAAATGAAAATTTATTTTGATAAAGTATGTTGTAAAAATTATTCTCATTTCACTGGATACACTTCAATGTCGTAATGATGTAATTGGTGCTAGAAAACTGTACTACTGCACATGCATAACATTCTGTTGTGAACAATTCTTTTCGTGCATGAAAAACATCAAAACTGCTGAAAGAAATAGGTTGAGTGATTCCCATTTAACTAACATTCTTAGAATTAAGATTAGTGCCATAAAAGCAGATATTGACAATATTATGAAAGGAAGGCATTGTCAAAAATTGCATTGAATTTATTTTTATTTTGTGTGAGTATAATTTAGTTTTTTTTACTGTCAATAATACAGTATTTTATGTTATTAAAATTTCATATTCACATTTTGAACTTTTTAAAAGCATAAATTTATATAAAGTAGTTTTGTGGCCTGCTGAATATACATAAATTTCTAATTTGGCCCATTATGAAAAAAAGTTGGACAACCCTGATTTAGATATGAATTACTATTGAATTTTAATGAATGAAAAAAAATCTAATTTTTTAACTTACACAAAAATTTTTAAACTTTGGTGGGCACAATATCAGATCTTTATTAAAAGTTTAATACTCTTTCTGTAATGAAGATAAAAATATTTTCATTAAAATTTAAGGGAAATTTTACTAAAAAATTTATGTTTTATGTATTTGAATCTTCATTGATTGACTGTTTCAATTTATAAGTTTTAATTATATAATGATTTGATGAATTATCTGCCAAGCAAATTGAAGAACAGATATACTTAATTAATGAAGTTTTATAGGTTAAATAAATATAAAATTTAATTAATAAATTAGTTGTATTATTATTTTTTTTATAATCGTAAGATTTTTTTTTTGATTTTAGGTCTTTGTTATCAAGATATGGTTCTACCTAATCTCTGGAAATTTATTTGTAGTCTTGGCCCTGGAAATGGTTTAAAAGCTTTCCTTGATCATTTAGCAATTACTACAAAAACATGCAGTCCTGAGTTTCAGATTCTCATTTTATTTTGTGATTGTGCTACACATCTTGTAACGTATGATTTAAAATAATTTATTGAAATATTATATATATATATATATTTTTTTTTAATTTAAATTTTTACTGTAAAATTTACTATTGACATTTTTATATTTTAGAATTTTAGATGATCTTGAAATGTATGAACAGCAGAAACCTTTTACTTTAGAAGAATTGGCTTCTATTTCAACCTTTCTTAATCAGTTAGTATTTAAATTAATCTGGAACAGTCTTATAGGTAATTTATTTATTGTTAATATATGTTAAAATATCACTTCATAAAATAAATAATAAACAATATAAATAATTTTGAAAAAGTCAGTTATTAAAAGTTTTGAAAATATGAAACTTATATAATTGACTTCTTATTTTTATATACTTTTATTCTAATTTGACCAAAAAAACCTGCAACTTAGTCTCAACAAGAAATAGAAAAATTGTTAATTTAAAGAAAACTGTGATGAGTAAAATTTAGTGAAGATAAATAATTTATTTAAATTAAAAACACTAAAATATTTATTTCATAATCCTTTGTTTACATATATCCTATTTCCAAATATATGAGAATTCTATATATTCAAAAATAGGATTGAAATCTGAATATGCAGTGATAATCTTCACAAAATTCAAAATAAAAGTTGGCAGATACATTTATAAAATTTAAATATATACAGTAAAATTATTCAAATGATGCAACTACAAAAAATTTTCTTGTAATTATTTTTGTTGTTATTATTTTAATATTTAATTTTTATGAAGATGATTTATATTTAATGCATAATCAAAGTATGAATAAAATATTTTTGAAATATAGACAAATAATAACTTATATCTCTATAGTTTTTTATGAATATTTAGAATATATATTAATTATATGTGAAAATAAACTTGCTTAATTATACCTTTTTCATATAATTGTATATTTTTGTTTAGTAAAATAATATATATTCATACATAAACTAGAAAATTATATATGAATATATATTGTGAACTAGATATGAAATTTACATTTTATAACTAGAAGAATATATGAAGCGTGCAATGCCATAATGTTGTAAATGCCAAAAAACAAACTTTTCAGGAGAGAGAAAAAACACTTTTTCTAATAAACAAACTTTAATCAAATGCTATAAAAATTATTTTAACAATTTACACTTTGGAATAAAACATTGGGTTTAATTTCAAACACCTAAGTATGATGGTAAGGAAACAAAAACAGTTTAAAAACAGGGTTAGAGCCATAATGTTGTAAATGCCAAAATTGTGAAAGTGCTTAAAGTTGTAAATGCCAAAAACAATTGCAATCATAAAATTAATGTTTCTACAGCTGAAAAACAGTTTTGAATACCAAAAACTTACATTCAAATTATTAAACACAATTTACAAATTCAATATCAATTTTAACATTAAAAACTGGCAATAATCTATTAGTCACTGCTTCCTGGCTTCAATGTTGAGCCCACAGTTTTGGTACTTGAACTGGGCTGTAATCTTTGTCAATTGTAATATAATTATGATAAATAAAGAAAAATATAAACAATAAGGTATTAATTTAGTGTAATAAAAGTTAAAATGTATTTAAAAACTTCAAATTTGAAAGATTAATGGAAGTCCGAATGTCATTTTGAAATATCAAATAATAAGGTGATACAGGTTAACTATTAATAAACTGGCATTCAGTTATCCAGTTCTGCGTAAAAAACTCACTGCATTACAAATTGGAATAACAAAATGATGTAAATGTAAACCGTAACATTTTACGCGCCAAAAGTCACGTGGCTTGCACTTTGGGGCGTAAAATGTTATGGCTTGCGCATAAATTCATCTTCAAAATATAGCCACTTAGAGCGCCACTACTGCCACAATATTTTTTTGTAGGATAAAACATTGCATTTAAAATTCATTTCTTCAATAAAACGTATTTTGAGAAAAATGGCATTTACAACCTTATGGCAATGCACACTTTGTATTTATTTTTCTATTTCACTTTTGAAACTGTGTCTTCCTTCTTGTTTGTTTATTTGACACAATGAAGTGTAATTTACATATGACACAAGGTATTCTTTATTTCTTTTTTATTGCTGATATACGTTTCAGGTCTATACCTCTCTTCTGTCAGGTTTTATTCCTTTTTAAGATGTTGAGCATATTAAATAAATTGTAGAACATTAAAATACATTTTAAAAGACTATGTATGCATGCCTAGAGTTGGGTTCTGCAGAATGTAAAGAATGCCTTGTGTCATATGTAAATTACACTTCATTGTGTTGAATAAACAAACATTTATTTTTCTAGTTCATGTATGAATACAAGTATATAATAAATTTATTATAATTTTAAAGTAATTATTTTGAAAAATAACTATGGATTTTTACAGTTTACTTATTGAATAATTTGGCACTAAAGACAATTTCTGCCTGTATTTTGTAATAAATTTAACTAAATTATTTAATTAATAAATTAAATTGTGATAGAAAAATAGTTTGTAATTTCTGGTTACAGTAAATCCTTACTTAATGTCATTTTATTGTAACTTTGTTGAGAAAAGATACAAATACATTTGTAATCATTCTGTTGTTAAATTTTTTTAAAAAGCAGTAAAATTGATTTTATGAAATAAAAGTAAATATGGGAAGTTGTAAACACAATCCAATAAAACCAATTTTAATCAAATTATTTTCCTGAAATCTAATATAATTTGCATTAATTATACTTTCACTTTTTTCAAATAACTTGAACCTATGTCCACATTAACAACAGGTAAGAAGACATCATTTAATTTTTATAATTTAATTGTCTACTAAGACTTGTTATACTGTAGGACTGGTTCTGCAAATTAAGAAAACAAATCAGAATAAACAGTCTTTATTTTTCACCTGTAAAATAAAGACTAAGAAAACAAATCAGAATAAACAGTCTTTATTTTTCACCTGTAAAATAAAGACTGTTTATTCTGATTTGTTTTCTTAATTTGCAGAACCAGCCCTACAGTATAATAAGTCTTAATAGACAATTAAATTATAAAATCTATAGTTAAGGACACAAAGGCATAAAACTTGAGACATGATTTAATGTTGAAGTAAACAAACATGACCTGTTTACATTTTTCATTTTAAATTTATACAGCATTCTATATGATTTATTGAAATCACTAATTGTTTTTGAACTGCATGATAATATGACAAAAATTATAGAGAGCACCTTATGTTTGCAAACATGTTTTGTTCTTTATTACACATCTTTACTCATTACTACTAAGGAGGATTTAGCTTCCCTCCTCATGCCATCCATCATCACTAAGACTGCTCACTCACTGATTCCCAAAATTGGATAAATAATTATCTTACTTGTTTCAGTAGTCTTAAATATTTGTATAGCTCACATTTATTTCAGTCTTTAATGTTAAAGAGTTTTGAGTTTTAATTCAGAAGTTTGGTGATGTGTTTTTGTGGCCAGAAATATGCAATAGGAACTTAACTTCTGTTTATATTATTTAGCTTATGGTAAAATTAGTTTTGTTATACAGTGTTTCACTTAAAGTTATAGTTTCCAACAACCTATTGATGATGATAATTAAGTGAGAATTTTACTGTATTTTGTTAATTATTATATGTATTTCAGATGCTGGTATTATTAAAGTTGGGTATAAAGTCTGGATATACAGGCAAATAGATATAAGTTTTTAATAGATAGGAATGTAATAATAATGCTAATGAGAGACATTCTTAGATGATTCCATGTTAGGCAATCCATTAATGTCCTAACTTGGTGTGCTAGGTGAAGGTCACCCTAAATAGTTCCAATAGGATGGTACTCTTGTCCATTTACTGCGTGATAAGAAACAGGCCAAATAAAAATTTCCCAAACTAGATTGGGAGATGTGGAATTGACCTCTTGCTTTTCTGATTTTAATCCTAATGATTACTTCTGAGTTTATTCAGCAAAATCACTAATATTTATCATCTGAAACAATGCATCATGAATGTTCTAGAATTGATGGAGATTCTGCATCATGTTCATATCAATTTCTCAAAGCACATTAAAATATGTTTTTCTAATGATGGAAGCCATATTGAAAATATCATTCATTGAAAAGATTTGCCTATGTTTCTTTCTGCCTACTTTGTATTTGTTATTGTTTTTTAATATATGAATATATGAATGATTTATCAGAGTTATGTGATTACAAGAGATTTAAAACCATTATTAGTGCAATTATCACAATTTCCAGAAATGTAACAAAATAATTTTATGATTTCCTACTTAAAAAATGTTAAATATTTCAAAATTAATTTTCTTTAATAATGTAAGATATCAAAGAATAGTCATAATTATCTTTTCCTAAATTCATTTAATAAATTCAGTTTCTAACAATGTTTTCTATATTCTGCTTGGAAAAAATCAAGAAATTATTCTTGACAGTAAATGACAATTATAATAATATATTATTTAAAACTTTTTCAATTTTAAATTCAAAAGTACTTTACACTTTAAAATAAATTCAAATGATTTAAACTATTTGTTTTTAACTTTATTTTTAGATGTCAAATTAGTAAACATCAACCCACTGCTGACTTCAGCACATACTTTATTAATGTTACTTTACAAACGAGATTGTAGAAGAAGTTATACTTCACCTGATCAATGGCTTATCAAGTAAGATTATTAATATATAAGATTTTGATTAGAATTTATTAATGCAAAAAATTATTACAACAATAAAAACATTTACAAAACTAAATTTAATATACAGTAGCATATCACATTTAAATCTTCTGATGACATTAAATGAAAAGTGAAGTAATTATACAGGATATTTATTTTAACATTTATCTAGAGGCAAAAGACATCTTTCATTGCATGAGAATAAGCATAAGGTGCATTAATTCCACTGTGATGTTTACAGTGAAATAAATTAATTTATTCAAAAAAGGAACATGTGTAAATCATGCAGTAGTTCTGAGGCAATACATAAAGTTTCAAAATATTAGAACAAGATGCAAATTAAAAAATTCAATCTTAGACATCATGTGTTATTACGTGATTTGTAATGTCTTTACCGATTAGCAGACTGTATAATGTTGGCTCTTTTATAGGGTACTATGACAATGTATCTTTGTTAATACTGTATTTCTGCCAGCCCTATTGGCGGAAATACAGCATTAACAAAGATACATTCTTTGGCAGAGGCATAGCCTCTAAAGAAAGGTCGTCTCTGCTGTGGAGAATAGTTTGTTCCTGGTGATTGGACATGGCAAGTAAAGAAGATATTTTTAGTTTCTGTTTGTTTATGTGTTTTTACATTGTTAATACTATGACAATGCCTTATACTCATGAACATTACTGTGAAATGATTATACTCTATGGAAAAATAAAACAAAATGAATGAGAAGCACTTGGGTCCTTTCCAGTTGCACTAAGACCTATATGTATGACGACTTTGAATGCACTATGCTGTTTAATGCAAACCTATACCATAGTCAAGATAAGTGCATACTTGGCTGGTTGGAGAAAATAAAGATGGAGAGTATAAAGGAAATCTGTCTTGCACTCTTCAACCTGCAATATATCTGCATGTCTGCCTCAAAGTGTCAAGGGCACAAATCCAGATACTCAGCTGTTGAAACTTTCTGCACTCTATTTATTAACAGAAAGTATTGTTTTTGAGGGTGAGCCTTGTCATTTATGTCCATTTCTTTCATTAGTTTATTTATTAGTTGAAAGAACAATTAATGCAGACATGACTAATTTTTTTAGGGCTATGAAAAATTATATAATTTACAACATCCTCTTCTTATAATAGACAGTTCACTACCATTAATTCTTCAAGGTCATTATTCATATTGAAAAACTCCCAATTTGAATACTTTTGCTGTAAATTCTGCTTGATTCTCCATTGAAATATGACCAAATGTGCATACGCTGATGTTATTCTGCTGTATACGCTGACAGTTCATCTGCTCAGCCTGTCCTGTCAATCTGCCCAAGTGTACACTTACCCTCAGGGATCACAGTTCCTGTGTTTCTGTTTTCACAATGTTGTAGTTTTGGTGTATTTCCACACATCACATACAAGCATATATGAAGCAATGAGACAATGTGGACTGCAACAGTCACAAATATATAAAATTTTACATTACCATGACATTTAACTGCATTCTGCAACTGGTACAACATACAGGAGATGATGGACAGAGATTTGACTAGTGCAATATAATAATAAACGTTATGTTTAAACTATAACCACTTGAGCACATTTTATGGACTGATGCACTTTTTTCCTGGAACAGTGTGTGTAAATGCCATAATGTGCATCACTGGGTAAGTATGCTCCATGATTTGAAGCACATGAAATATGCAACACTAGATATGTTTCACATTAAACATCTGGTATGACTGGAATGAGTCGTTTCAGTCCCATATTCATTAACAGAACCCTGACTAATGACTGCTTATCCTACACTGATGGTGGATGAATGGTTTGATGGCATGCCAGTTCATTTCCAGGCAGATGTTTATCAGTGGCTTACAGAACAGTTTGATAATTGATATATATCATAGAACAGCACAGTCCTGTTTCATGGCCATTATTCTCTCCAAACTTGATTTGATAGATTTGTTCTTGTGGAGTCAATCGAAAGCTTCACTGTATGACATGCACCCAGCAGTGCCACATGATTTTGGCAAGCTACAGAGGTGAATACAAGAGGCTTTTAGGATGGTGATACCAAGTATGCTGTGTTTCACTCTTAACAACATTCTCAACCATCTATATCTTTGTATTACCACTGAAGGCAATCATTTTGAACATGTACTACAACAAAATATAAATTAATATAAAAACAGTTAAAAACAAACAATAATTAATTTATGCAATAAAGTTATCTTTTACAATTGCATTAGCATTACTCAGGTAATGCTGGGAAATTTATTGGGTGCTTGGATGAATGTTAAAGTAAACATCTTGTGTAACTGTTACTTAGTGATTATTGTAGGAGTTATTGAATAACAAATCAAAATAAATATTCTAATCAAAAACTGTTCATTAATAATATATTTATACTATAATGATATAGAAAATAAATTAAATAAAAATGGGATTTATTAGGCACTTGTATTTTATTATTAACTATTTTGTAAAAAAACAAATCTTTTTAAATGTTCTTTCTCAAAATATTAAATATTTCATATTAAATTACTAATAGATATTATCATAATATTTTATGAAATTGTCAATTTTGACTTTATATCTTTATTTTTAAATGAAACTTGAATGATTTTTCATATAGCAAATATTGTGAAGTACTAAAGCTAGGTTTTTTCTAACCTTTATTATAATTTTATTTAAAATACAAAATATTTTATAACATAGCCTTTCTTTTTTATATTGTGCTTTACTTTTTTTTATTCCATAAGTTTCAGTAACTGTCAGATAAAGTTAAACCAATGTTGTATGAAATAATTTATAGTTAATAAAAGGTTCATGGGAAACTGTTAAATAAATAAATAAATACATTTATTATAAATATGTAAAAAATATCTAAATTTGTAAATATTTTAATGCAGAGATATAAAAGTTAGCTCATTCATGAATGATCTTGAAAAAGGAAAGAAAACAGCACAGATCTTAATGCAGAAAGTTCCACATATTGTTCCTCACAAAGAAGTAAGCTGATTTTTTATAGTTTTGGATTCTTTGAAACTATAAAAGATAAATCATGGAATTAATTATAAATATGATTTTCTGTATTTGCATATTTTTTAAAAATAACAGAAGTTCTATAATATAAATATTTTTTATACAATAATTTTTATTGTAATTACATTGGCCTATTGCTAACAATAAGACTTTTTCAATAGACAAGACTTGGAATTACTTATAAAATTTACTTATTTATAAAAAATAAATATGTATAGTTGAAAATTCAAACTACTATATAGAAAATTCAAACTACTATATACTATATATATTTTTTTCTTTATATGTTCTTTAGTTATAATGTTTATATAACTGCATACAATATCAACTTTGGTGATTTGATTTTCCTATGATCATGATGATCCTGAATGCCATTTTTAACTTCTCATCTCCAAACTCTGAATAACCTGAAATCCTTTTTCCATGTCTTGTTTATGATTTGAAATCCCTTTGCTTTTTTTCAGGCCTTTCTGAAGTGATACTTTTGATGTCATTCTATGCATCTGCAACCATATAAATACATTCTTTTAAATTAATTCCTCTGTAAAATTCTATAAAACTTTCTTCATCTTCCAAGAGAAGTTTTTGTAAAAATGTTTTTTTGTACAAATGCTTCAAACATGCTATGACACCTTGGTTCATTGGTTGCAGTAAACTTTCAGGGCAAGGGTGAAATGGTGTATTATCTAAAACCAATAAAACATTTCCACTCTTGCCATCCTTTCTCTTGAAATGTTTTTACACTAGGGATGAAACAGTCCTCACATTATTTTATAAGTAGCCCGTGGTCCATTCAAGCTTTTTCTGGTTTATGTACATGACAGAGTTCTCAAACATTTAAGAAACCTTTCTAAGACTTTGATTTTTCATCCACAAGCAATGATAATCATTGGGTTTCAGTTGAACTGGAACATTCCAAAAGTTTTGCTGTCTTTGCTCATTTTATTTCTGTAAGTACTCATTCAATTTTTGAAACAAAAGTTTTTCTATAGGAAGAGCACTCCAATTTAGTCTAGTTTCATCAGCATTGTAAACAAAATCTTGATTGTAATTAATTCTTTTCTTTAATTTTATATTAAAAATTAATATGAAATCTTTAGCTGACTAGTTTTTCTCTACAATTTCAAATTTATGAATTTTGTGTCTGACTTTGAAATTTCTCAGCTTGACTTGTCCTAACTTTGAATCTCCTTCCATGTTTTTTATTGAACTTTTATGTAAAAAATCATTGAAGTGGTCCAAAAATTGGTTGTCCTTGAGAATGTTTTTGCAAAAACTGTGACAAACAGCACTATTAAACTTTTTCAATTTTAGCTTATCTCATCATTTTTCATGATTAACTTCCATCTTCACTATCTGGAACAGAAACAAACTTTAAAATAAAATCTGAATTCTTCTTAATGTCTGAATTTATAGATATCCCAACTCCATATTCATCTGTTAATGATGGTAACTTTTGATGATTCCTTTACAGTAGAATATTAACAAAGAACAAGAAACTTATATTTAGAAATTTGTGTAAATTTATATTCAAAGTAATGTATGTATGTGTAGAGGCAAACAGAAAATAACTGATTACCATTGTTGCTAACATTTTTGAAATTAAATTCCTAATGGATGTGCTTAGCCAGTCAAATTTCCAAGAGGTTAAAGCATCAATCTCCAATTCTGGGGATCCAGGATTCAATCTGTATTAAAAAACCGAAGAACTTTTTGGAAGTACTCTGTTCCAGATATTATGGGCATCCATCCTTTACCACCAGGTCACCCATTTGGGATTTGCTGAATTCATGATAGACCTGGAAAAAAAAAAAAAAAAACACAATACCCACATGGTAGAAAGAATTAAAATATTGGATGTGCTCAAAATTAAATAAAATTTTTGGTGAGTTGTGAATAAGTAAATAAGTAAAATTAAAATTATTAGAGACATACTGGAGATTTGATGGATAATCTAAGTAAAACATTAAAAAAATTAAAAACAAATAAAGTGACAACACTTAAAACTAATTTTTAAAATACAAAAATTTTGCAAACTTCTTTGTTGCTGGATTAAAAGATGGAAGGAAAGCAGTCTAAAACGGAATTCTTATATGTGGAGACGATCTTTTCTTTGAGGCTATGGCCCCACGACATGTAAAATGGAAACAGTGTCCTCTGGAGAGTAGCCAAATTCACAATAAAATACATTAAATGAAGTAAATACTTTAAAAACTTGGCAGAAGGTATTTAATTTTTAAAATACAAAAATTTCACAAATACTGTCTGCCAAGTTTTTAAAATATTTACTTAATGAGAATTTAGTTTTAAGTATACTTCTTGGTATAGAAAGAATGAACAATCTGAATATTTGTCATTTTACTGTATTTAGCAAATTCTAGAAATTGATTTCTTAATAATTCAGTTATAACCATATCTATAATAATGCAAGATGTGAAAAAGTTAGGCTTCTGCCAGGAATGTTTCAAGTGGCTTGTGCACAGTTTAGTTCTGTCATTCTATCTATATACAGAAATAATCAATAACTTTAATTTTATTGAAGAAAATTAGGAAATAAATATTTATGAAGTTCAGACATCAAGTTTTGAAAAGGATATTTTAAGATTATGTACTAAATCCATGAAATAAAGATTATTCATAATAATCACATTCATAGATATTTTTCTAAGTTTATAAGAAGAATGTAATATGTTTAAAGTGAATGTATTTAAAGAGATGATGTTCAGGGCCTTCTGTAGAAAGAACTATTGGGGAAATCTCAACCAAATTTGGTATACAGACTGTACTGAATATGATGTTCTGATTTTCAGAAAATATTTACTTCAAAATTTAGCTGCTAAGGCAAAATTTGGCCTTCCTCAAAATGTAAAGTTATTTTGAGGAGTGCTCCTCTTCCTAAGCATTCTAAGTGCCAAGCTGGCTTGCTTTTTCATCGACAGAAGAGTTTAATAAGTAATGCACAATCATACAGAACAAACATCATGACTGTTCACCTGTTGTAGAATTGGGAATAATTTTTTTCATTTACTAGTGATTGAGTTAGTTTTCTGTTGTTTTACTTTTGCTTTACAAAATTTATTCTATTTTTAGAATTTTCGGGCAGATTTAGATATATTTCCATCTGCACTTATATTTTTATTACTATTAATTTAATGTAGAAAATATCGTGTTTTTGTGAAAATATTAATAAATTTAATATGCAAAAGCCTTTTAAGAGAAAGAGTAGATTAAAGAGTATATTTTTTAGTTTGAATTTATGAAAATAAGATTTATATTATGAATAAATTCTCAAAAATAACGTATTTCTTAAAATTAATTTCTACTAATGTTTTTCAGAGAGTTGTACTTTTTCGAAAATATGTTAACAATGAAAAAGCAGTGTTAGGTCTTACAGAATCAGCTTGTGCTTCTCCACAATCTACTCTAATTACAGTACATCGGTCTCGCATTGTTGAGGTGACTGAAATGTTATTATTTAATTATTACAAAATAATAATAAGTTATGTGACAATTTTGTATTATTTTTAATTTTTTTAACTTTTACAAATTAAATATTTTTAAAATTAAAATTTATTTCTAGTGTTTATTTTCATAGATAAAATAAACTTTATTTATGTTAAATTATTCAGTTATTCTTTCCTTTTGATTTTTGATATTATATAGGAACATTTAGAACTAAAGTGGATTTAATCTAAAACTGGCATTTTGGTTTTTCTTCCATCTTTTAAGGTGATTAAGTGTATTTTAATTTTATTAAATAAAAAAAATATGTTTTATAATATATTTTTTCCAATTTTTTAGACATGTTTTAAACCAAGAAATCTCAGGAATTAAAAATTCAGAACTTGATCCACTTTAGTTCTAAATGCCTTTATATGTAGATATATAATATTACATAAATTATACTGAGATGGAAAATGACAAAATTATTATTATATAGTGATAGATTTTGCATCTGTTAGGAATTCTAGCATAAAAACAATATCCTTTTCTTACATAACAAAGCATCCCCAAAAAATTCTGTATAACTATTTATCTTAATCTTGTTACATAAAAATTCAAAATTTTAATAAAAATGAAGTCACTATTGAATGGATTTTTTCATAATCTGTCATTAGATATTATCTGAATAATGATTAATCTATATAATTAAATACAATTTTGATAATGAATTAAATGTAAAAGTTACAATACACAAATATGGAAAGGTTACAGTTTCATTTATGTCTCTGTAGGAGAATTCTTTTGCTGAGATAATACATGATATTTTATACAAACAGTTTTTATTTTTGGAAAATAAAAATATATAAATACACATTTAAAAATTCTATGCCTTCTGCAAAAGAAAGATTCAACATTTTCCAAAAATGCAGCATGTTCCTTATGCAGAAGATGGTGTTTAGTGTTTTGAATAACATCTACTGCTGGTACTATTGAAATGATGATAGAATTCCAATGTCACCAACAATAGATACTGACTTGGTGTATGATTGATAACAAATTATTTACCTTTCATAAACATGCACTAGAAGAAATTGATCAATAAATATCAATTGGGAATCAAAAAGTTTTCTAATGTGACAGTATTTCTAATACAGTCACTCCACATTTAACTACAGAGTTTCATTCCTACGACTATGTTGTTAAGCAAATTGATTAATAAGAAATTAATTTGAGATAAACATGGAAAATATATTGAATTTAGGCTGAAAATACAGGGGAAAAATAAATTTCGATATAAAGTGGTTTTTGAGATAAACATGTTTGAGATAGGCAAGTTTATGCTTTATATTTGAGTTAATAATTATTCAAAAGTAGGAATAATTTATTTATTTAATATTTTTGATATCTACTTTAGTCATACATTATATACTGTAACTTATTGATTTTATAGATTTATAATAAAAGTTTATAATTTCTTTTGTAGTTTAAGTTTAAGTTAATTTTACACACACAATATTTTCAGATAGAAATGCCATTTCATTAAATCTGTTAATGATCATTTATGTTCATATATAGAATTGTTACAGTTAATCCTAAATTCTATTATATCCACAAACAAATGTTCAATTCTCTATTAAGACAGTATATTTAAAACAAGAAATACATCTGTTATTTTAAATGGAAAAAATAGTTGTAAAAAATATAACTCCATTCATACATTTAAATAAATTTGGTTGTTATATTAAATATTCAAAATAACAAATATTTATCGATAATTGTTAACTTACTTTTTTTTTAAATATATAATTTAAGTTTTATAAAATTTAATGACGGCAGATAAATGTTAAAATTTTACTTTAGTCATGTGTAAAGAATTAAATTGTTGATTGTTCCATTCAAACAAATATTTCAAAAATTTTACTTGATACATACTTTTTGTTTTAAATAATAATTTTCAAAAGAAAAATGAAATATTGCCTTTAAGAATTATTTTATAAAATATATTTATTATTAATAAAATGTGCTTTATTTTTTAACAATGTTCATTTTAAATTGAAATTATTTCCTAACTAAATGTAATCTGTTTGCATTAAAAGGATGGATACCAACAATTGGCAATGCTACCACCTCAGTCTTTAAAAGGTGTCATCAGAGTGAAATTTATTAATGAACAAGTAAGTATTTTGGATACACCAAAATTCTATATTCATTCAATAATTTTTTATATAAGAAAAAATTTTAACTCACACAATTAAAAGTTACATTCACAAAAACTAAATGTAGTACTATTAATAATTAAATTAAAAATTTTTAATGTAACATTCTAAATTTTTTGATCATCTCCTTTCATATATTTTTTCTACATATTAAATTTAAATTTAAGACATTTACACAAGTTTTCAGTTGATCATTCTTAAAAATTTTACTCAAAAAATTATATCCAACATATTTAAGTTTGAAGCAAACAAATCATTGCTACAACATTTTAAATGATAAAATCTTATAAATCAAAGAGAAGTTATTTGTTTGTGGCACTGTCATATTGTTGTATCTGAATTGGCAATGTCATAAACTTGAGAGAAAAGACAACAGTTTAATTTTGAGAAATTTATCTATCTTTTTATTTATATACTTTCATACAAACCTATTCTATTGTATTTTATAGAAAAATTTAAGTCCAAAAATTTATTTTGAATGACTAAGTCATTTTAGCAAACTAATTTTTAACATCGTTACCAAAAGACCACAATGCATTTTAATTATTAATTCATATGAATGTGAAGTTAAAACTTAGTAAATTAATAAAACAGTTAAGAACATATTGTCTGTGGGTTGTCATAGTGGCACAATTCAAAAAACATAAAATGTGTATTAACTCAAAATTCGACTACATAAAACTGTACTATCTGGCAATAATATTGGCATAACTATTAGTTCAATAATAACTGACCAGAGTTCATAAGTGTTGTTCTTGCTTTTTTGTAGGTGATACATATGTAGTCAACAACACTGACACTGGTTTGTTTTGAGCTGTGAATAAAAAATGTTCACCTGTGTTCATTGATAATGGCATTTTTTGACTTGTGTCACTATTACCAAAAACGTTTGTGTTCCATATGAGGCCTATACTGAATAACCTTACACCTCAATCAATTAACTGTAATTCTTACTGTTAACATTTATTTTTTGTAGTTTTGAGTAGTTAAGATATTTTTATCTTTTGCTTATTTGTCAAATATAAGCTTTTTTAATAAACTTTGAAGTTGATATGATTTCAAAAGGTAAAGATCTTTAGAAAAAAGATCTAGTAATAGTGACACATCTCAAAAGGTGTAGTAAAACATTTAAAACAATTTTTCTATAATTATTTTGCCTGGATGAAATACAGCCAAATCAATCAAGATGGACAACAAATACTTTATCCACACTTTCTGAAATATTATGTTTCAATTAATTTGATTTCAATTTAAATCAATGTAAAGGCCAGAGTTTAAATTTAAAAATCATTATTTTAAAATATAAACATTAAAATAATAAAATTATATTACAGGGTTTAGATGAAGCAGGAATTGACCAAGATGGTGTTTTCAAAGAATTTTTGGAAGAAACTATTAAAAAAATTTTTGATCCATCATTGAATCTTTTTAAAGTAAGATATTTTTTTAGCTAATTTAAATTCATCATTTACTAAAAACTAAGTTTATCTTTCTAACAACAAAAGAAGTTACAAATAATTTTATTCAGATGAATTTTTATTCAAGGTATTTATATTATACAACATTCTATTAACACTACCAGAGATGCATATATTGAAAATAGACACTATTTATATTTAAAGGGAAATTAGAAGAAAGTATATATTTTAGTATTATTTTGTTTTGAAATATAGCTGAGATTACTCTTCTTACAGTTCATAAAATCTTGTGTATTCATTTACAGGATTGCTTTGAATAATTGGGGTTCTACATGATGAATTCTATTAAAAATAGAATTCATCATGTAGAACCCCAATTATTAGAACCCCAATCATTAAAGAAAGGTGAAATTTAGACGTTTTGATTTTTTTTTCTAGAAATGTTGTATATAACTTTTTTCCAAACATTCTATAAGTACAGTAGTCTGGGAGCATTTTATCACAAATTTATTTGGAAATAGATTTATACTGTCAGATATTGCAGATGCAACTTTCAAAAGAACACATTTACATGTTGTTTCTCTATCACTTAAAAAGTAGCCACAATACAACAAATGCTCACAATCTCATTTGCAAGGCATTTGGTGACAATAGTCAACAGGCAGACCTGCTAAATTGGTTGGAGATTTCTTGCTTTAAAATGAACCCCATCCAGACAGCAATTCCACCATTGATGACAACGTTCTCCTGCAACTAATTGACAATAATCTACAATTGACTACCAGAGAATTATCAAAGCAATTTGTCAATTTTTGGACTGTATGAGAACATTCAAAGTATATTGCCACAACAGTACATCAACACACAGAGCAAAGATGATCTTAAAGAAACTGGCCAGTCTGGGCTGGAAAGTTCTGCTTCATCCACCTTAAGCCTAGACTTGGTGCCAACTGACTACCATTTATTTTATCTCTGCAGAACCATATTGCCAATATACAGTTCAATGACAATACCCAATGCTTGAAATTTTCTTCAAACAAAAGTCCAGACATTCTATCTAAACAATTCCCATGAGTATAGGCTAATGGGAGTTGAAGTTTGCAAAGATGAGATGTGATTATCTACCAGACTGAACTATAATTGTTTAGACATTTTGAAAAAAAATTTATTAACTTTATCTTTACAACCTGATATTTTTTCAAATTTTGTTTCTAAATATTTTGTTTTGGGAAAAGTATTTTTAAAATGAATAACCATTTAATATTATTTTAAATATTTGTTTTTAAAAAGTTTTAAATTGGCAATATTAAAATGTTTAAATATTAATTATTTAAATAATGATCTTACATAAACAAAATTATTTTAATTAAAATCTGGAAATAAACATGATTTATAGGCCTAATTTATCAATGTTGAACATTATACACAGTCCAAAATTATTTATGTTAGATTTATAGATTACTCTCATCTTTCAAATGCTTTACATAGATATGTAATATAAGATGATAAATTACATATACACGTCAGAATTTTATGTATAATACACTAAGTTAAGATAAAAATAAAAAAAACTGATAAGAAGTATTTTAGATAAAAAAATATTATGTATCTTAGTACTTGATAACTATAACTGTGAAATATTAATTAAAATTATTTTGATAGAAATTTAAACGTTTCTAAACATATAATGTCATACATATTTGGTACTATAGATTACTAGTGAACAGCGTCTGTATCCATCTCCGACATCATATATACAAGAAAGTCATCTTTCATTGTTTGAATTTGTAGGAAAAATGCTTGGAAAAGCAGTTTATGAGGTAGTAGTAATTAAATTTCTTTACTATTTAATTAAATCATTTTAAATAAAAAGATTTATTTTTTTCATATGAGAAAAAAAACAAATTTATATTCTTATCAACTTTAACCCCTTCCGCTGCGCTTTTTTTTTAAATTTTTTGAATTAATTATGTTTAATTACATTAAAAAATATTAAAAACGAAAAAAAAACGAAAGAAATGTGTTAATTTTGAAGAAAACACTTCAAAGTACAATTTCCTTTTTCTCGCCTTAGCGCGAAACTTGACACTGATGAGTCATTGTTTACACAGCTGGATGACCTTGAGAACAGCTGGTGTCGTGTTTCGCGGGACATTCTCATGAAACTCTCGGGAGGAGAAGGGTAAAAAGTAGGGTGAATACTAGATGGCCGGATATTTCAAAACTTTTTTTTAAAATTACGATTTTAATTGAAATTTCCGACCCCCCGACTTAATTAAACGTAATTATAAAAAAATCTATTAATTAAAAAAATTAAAAAACTATCGGATGTTGTTTTTTACATCAGAAAATAGCTTTAAATAACTTTACGGAAGTAAAATCGGTGCGCTAGAAGTTTAGAAGGATAAATAAAGTTCTATAAAAAAATCCCATAAAAAAACAATTAAGCGTTAATTGCCCATCATTAAGGGTTAATTAAAATCGCAATAAAATTTTTTCGCGCGGGAAAAAATTTTTCAAAAAATTTGGGGACTGAAAATACATCCGAAAGTCCAAAAAAACATTTTTTTTTCGCCGATTTTTTTTCTCCGAGGGTCTAAAACACCATTTTCTGTGTAACGCTATGTAAACCGATCGAACTCAGTTCGATTGCGGGTACGAAGGGGTTTTAATTTACTTGAAAAAAAAATTTTTTTTATTCCTTTGAATGAAAATATAAAATTGTGATTTAAATATTGACAATGATGAATTCACTGTACTGAATTTTGGTTTAGAATTTTTTATAATATTAAATTTTTTATTTTTAGGGAATTGTTGTAGATGTTCCTTTTGCATCTTTCTTTTTAAGTCAAGTATTAGGACATCAGCACAGTGCTCTGTACAGTTCAATAGATGAGCTACCATCTCTTGATCCAGAATTATATAAAAGTTTGACATATATAAAGGTGATAGTAGTATAAATAGCTCTACATAGAATAAAATTTTTATTTTAATATCATTCTCTTTAGTAAGCAATGTTGCTTCATAATAAATAATATGCAAAATACACAGTTAAAGCAATAAACACATATGTCATCCTAGTCCTCACATATACATTGGACTCACACAGAATCTTGAACAACTCCAAAAGAATAACTCCAAAGGAAAACAAGAACAACATTATCCTAAATCAGCCATAGAAAGATTAACCCTTCCACGTAAAGATGGTGGATGTGGCCTAATTGACATAGTTAACCTTCACTACAAACAAATACAGACAGAGTTTTTTCCACAGTTACATAAAGCAATAACATGCCTTTAAACTTAGTCATGTCATATGGACACAACACAACATATAAAAAGCATAGACACCATTAAGCAATTGTGGGTTCAAAAGTCACTCCATGGCAGGCATCCCTATGACCTGGCCCAGGATTTTGTTGACAAAACTGCATCAAACAGCTGGCTAGCTCAGGATACCTTTTTGGGGAGAGGAAGGATTCATGATTGCCATACAGGATCAGGTCATAAATACATATTCAAAGATAAACACTCATAAATGACACTTGCAGAGACTACACAACACATCACTTCTGGTTGCAAGCTCTTGGCACAGACAGATTATTTACATAGACATAATCAAGTAGCAAATATAATACACCAAGAGCTTGCAAAGAAACACAAATTATTAGACATCCACCTCTGACTGTATGTGAAGTTTTTGTGCCCTCCTAACTGCTTTGGTTTATTGTTATTTTCACTGCAATGTTACATGCTTAATAAACAAAAATAAAAACAAAAATTTCAGTAAAAACTATTTCTCTTCTTTGTTGTAAATTGAACCATTCTTGTAAATATCTATATATTCATCACATTTTTGTAACTTTAAAAGGATCAAAATTATACAAATTCCGACGCAGCTCTTGGGGCCCTCTTCCCCTTCTCCTTCATTTCCACTTTCCAATCAATCTTTCTTTTTCATCCTAAGTTCTTCCCAGCCTTCCTTCCTTTTCAACCCTTAGGGCAAAATCAATTTACATAACAGACAGCCCTCTTATCCTTTATAACGACACACACAATGTACTACAACAGAGCCATAATCACAGATAAAACAATTTACCACAACAGATCAGACAGAACAGATATTGACAATGTACAAAACACATGCACTGAAAAAATCAGCAAGTACACAGAACTCACCCAGGAAATTATCCATCCTCCACAGATGCCTTAAGTGCTTATTGTACCTGTTGTTCTCTCCTCACACACACTTCACAAAAGCCTGGGAACATTACAATTGAATAAAAATACATACGTCATACTACAGAAGGCCACTATATTGAATACGTGTCATATTGTTAGGAAATTCCTGAATACAGACACACACACTGACACATTAATTTAATTTTTGTTTTGGTTGCTATGCATTGACTCTGGTCTGGCATAGTTGATACCAGTTACTGTGTACTAAGTATAACACACCAAACCTAACATTATTATAATTATAAGATTGAGGGTTTTACAAACGTTATGTCATAAAATAAATAAATAAAAAATTCTTGAATATAAGTTTTCTATTACAAAGACAAAATAATTTATAAAATTAATTAATTTATTTCTACATAACATCATACATAGAAATTTTTGAAAATGTTCATCAAAGAAAGAACTACCAAGATATTAAAGTTTAATGCATTTTCATACAATATTGAAAAATAACTTATATTAGAATTGTAGAATCATTCTATTTTCCTGACTGGATGTATTCAAAAAATTCTTCAGGTGCATTATTACACAAATAGTATAATTGTAATGTATTTAATTTTAGCAATCTAACAGCTTGTACCAATTATTTTAAAAGCTAACACAAAAATTTCTTAAATGTAGTCAACAAAATTAATTTTATTAGGAGTATAATTGTTTTGTAAAATTTGAATAGAAAACCATATTTACTGATGTATAAGACAATCTTGATATAGGATGAGGTGTGACTTTAAAGGTTAAAACAAAGAAAATTAGATTTATTATACAGTTCTAATTTTATTTCATTTAATCACTAATAAAATATTATCAGATGCAAATAAATGCACATATTGTCCTGCAAAAATTACTGGCATTTTAAACTTTAAGAAAAATCTTTACATGAACAAAATATGTTGTTGATTTTACAAGTTGGACAATTAGGAACTTTTTCACCAGTTCTTAACAGTCGTATCAACTCTCCATCAATTACGCTTATGAGTTTCTTTGAATAATTGTCTGTTTTCATGTGGGATTGGATTAAAACTTATATCGGGTTCCCGTGTGATTTTGGAATTTCAATTTTGAATTCAATTTAAAAGCTTTGCTTTTCCTATCGCTGTTCATCTTTACTCCTGACAGTACACAAAAACGATTCAAACAAACAATCCTGATTAAAAACAAAACTATTTTCTATTTTAACACCAGAGGGCGAATATCTGGTAAAAATGTGAATACACGGTTTCCAAAAATTATTGAAAAAATGCAAAGAATCCTTTGCTCACACATATTGGATGACCTAGGTTTTTGAAGCAGTGAAAAATGAATAAAAACCTCATCTTAATTTAGTAAATATATACCATATTTACTCATATATCAATTTCATATTTAGTTATACTGCTGTCAATAATCAGAAAATATGAAAAAAGTTGCTTATTTAAATGGTTTGAATTCTTTATAATTTAAATGAATATTTATCTTAATGAAACTATTTAGTACAAGGCACAACAACCCTTTATACAAGGTGTAACTGACCATCTCATATTAGAATTAAACAAAAAAGAAAAGCTTACTTGGAAAAAACATAAATACTGCATGTTGTACTTAATTTACATTTATCTGTCACAGCCAGCTGCAGAATATTCCCAAAGTCACACTAATGAAGAAGAATGCCACTGAATTTAAATACAAAATTTATAGTATAACAATATAAAATTTAATTTTTTTCATTTTTATATTCAAGAAATGATAATATAAGTCTTTCTGCAATGACAACTTTTTACCAAAATTTTTTTTTATGGAGTTCAGCAAACCTTTTACATGAGTCAGCTACATGAAAAGTGTCTTCAGCTACAGATTTACCATAAAAACCATTTATCAACTAATTTTTTAAGATACTGGATAGCCATTTATAACTAAAAAAAATTTTTAGCAATGCAAAACCAAAAATCCAAATTTATGTATTTCTGTACCAAAAAAGTTTCTTGTCATCACATAACTTTCTTTTAAATTCCAACCAATAAGAATCAGCTAGCCATAACAAATTTCATAGGTTCAAAATCATCATTCCTATCTTAGAAAGAAAAATTTTTAAAATCTTTTATTAACTCTCTGAGAATAAAATGCTCTTTTAAAACACAATTCTATTGTTCAAGTTTCATACATGGTTTTAGGAATGCATTATATCTGAAAGTCAAGGACTGCCTAACTAAAATATATTTCATGTGAATATCATTATAGGGTTCATTACAAATTAGAACTGAGCAAGGAAACAATGATCAAATGGATATAACATTTTCAATCTTGTCACTGTTTAAGTACGATGATCCCTGGAGGGCCTGGGATTTTTGTCAATTTTTTCATTTCCTTATGTTCTCTTCAAAAATGTTATGCATTTTTTTTTGTCTATTTAAAAAACATTCTTCATTCTAGAGAGATTTCTCACAACAATGCAAAAACAAGTTTTAATATAAAGTAATCTATTTGACAACTAAATAAACATGTTATGTACTGTACATGGAGGAGCCCAAATAAAATATGATTTGTTGGGTTATTTTAGCCATTTTCTTATGCAATTAAACTTTTCATCAAGGAATTTCAAGTTTGGATACAAATTATATGTTCCCATTTATGTTTCAAAGTTTGAATTTTTTGCAATTAATTTAATGTTTTTAAGCATTTTTTCACAGCACTACATGAAAATATAAAACAAACTATATAAATTAAGTTTATAATGTATTTCATATCTGACCAAATTTTCAATGAAGGGTTGACTGGAATATATTGGGCCATGTCTATCACCACCCAACTGTACCATTGTTGACCTGGCCAAGCATATGATAGATGTGATAGAAAAAGCCTTCTTGCTGGTTGGAAATAAAAAAAATTATTGAATTTGATTTGTTTACAAATTAAATAATAACTTCTGACATCTCTATGCAACAAAAATTACAATTTCCATCTATAAAAATATTAATTTATGATTTAATATTAATATATAAAATGTTGGAAGCAAAATAAACAAAAATTAATGATTGCAGCATATCCTGAAGCATTGTAAATGAGTAATATTAACTGCTAGAGATTGTTCATGTAAAGAAATGAGCAACTGTATATATAGGTGTTCATTTCCCCCTTTTTTTTATAAGTAGGATGGGTATTGTGCAGAAGCTTTCAACCTGATATCTGTACTACAAATGGGCATTAGGTCAAAACTTTTAAAAATACTGAAACAATTTGTTAAATTGTAATTTTCTACTCAATCTTTACTTCAAATTAGATGTAGAATAGTAATAATATGATTTATATAAATGTTTAAAGATGATGCAAATTTATTAAATAAATAGTATAAATATTATATAAATCTTTATGATAAAGTGAAAAAAGTTATATCAGAGTTATCTAAATTTCAAATTAAATATAACTTGATTTAATTATTTTCCAATAGCATTATAAGAATGATATACAAGAACTGGATCTTACATTTTCCTTGGATGAAGATTTTATGGGAAAATTAATTACCCATGAATTGATTCCCGGTGGAAAAGCTGTACCAGTAACAAATGAAAACAAGTAGTAGTTATTAACTTATATCTATAATATAAATAAATATTTATTTAAACATAAATTTTGTAATCCTTTACCATTATTTAAAGTTATATCTGTTAATCTTTTCCAGAATTAGTTATATTCATCATATGGCTCATTTTCGAATGCATGTGCAAATACATGAACAAACAACAGCATTCATTCGTGGTTTTCGATCATTAGTTAATCCAGATTGGTTAACAATGTTTTCAACTCCAGAATTACAGAGACTTATCTCGGGAGATAATACTCCTATTGATTTAATAGATTTGAGGTATTAACTTTTGAATATCTAAAAGAGTCTTCTCTCAGTTTAAATTACTATTGAAATTTCATTACTGTTCACTTACTCATTCTGTTTTCAATATTTGCTAAAAAAAAAATATTAGAATTATGAGAAAAGTGTTTAATTGGAGTGTTCTGAAATATATTTCTCCATTATACAGTAGAGCAGGGGTTCTCAAAGTGGGCGATATTGCCCCCTTGTGGGCAGTAAGTAAATTTAGGGGGGCTGGAGTTAGGGTACTGAATGGTGACCAAAGGCAAAAGTTGGGGTCACTGATGGGTTAGGGGGCGTTGGGTATAAGTTTATGGAACAAAGGGGGTGGTGGATCGAAAAAGTTTGAGAACCTCTGCAGTAGAGCGTCATTTATCTGAAAGTCGATCACCAAAAGCTTTCCAGTCAGACTGTCATGCTGAATCAAACGTTTTCGATACTAGATTAACTTCTAAAGTATAATTTTGTTTTTATATTTTTCAATATATTTATTTTGTTTGTACAAAATAAAGAAATCATTTTTAACGATACAGTAGCCACGATTATTATTATAAAAATTTTCGTTGGGCTGAAAATCGACGAAAATTCAATGCGAAGCGACACGCAACAGAGAAAAATTTCAACATGGTATAGGCTAATATATTTTTTGTACATAATTGGTTAACCAAAAAATATGTTATCCGAACAACCCCAGTCCCCAATTGATTTGGATAAACGATGCTCTACTGTATTTTAAAATGCAAATCAATGTTTAACATAACATAATTAGGATATATAGTAAAAAAATTACAAATTAATATCTGAAAAATTTGATGTTTAGTTTATTTATTTTCACCATTCTAGAAATGAATAAAGAATATAATAAATTAAACATTTTACCAACATTATTAATGTGTATGAAATATAATTTCTTTGTTAGCTTTTATTTTTAAATTATTAATCTAATGTTTGTTGATAAGTGTTTACAGTACATTTATTTTAGAAGAATTTGGACAGTATAATTAATTTATATGGTATGTCAAAAAATATTTTCCATCTTATTCAAGATTTTTCAGAAAACATTGCGATCTTTTAATTGAAAACAATATTTTAGATGTTTACATAAAATATTGAAAGATTGTCTGTAATTCATTACTATTTTTTACAGTTTTCTAATACTTCATTTAAATTAGTCCTAAATTTTTATTAACAAGTACAAAATTATTTTTTCAAAAAAGAATCCTACTCTGAGCTGCAATTTTAAAAAATTTTAGACACCAGACAGGTGACAGTGGAAATTTATAGGTCTAACTCTATTCTTGAGATTAAGGAAAGATGAGACCAGAGTTAGAGATATGGAAACCTTAGGGGCAGGAGGCCCAGATTAACTAATTATTCCGATGAAAACCAGAAATCATGTTATTTCAATTCAAAACTTTTCCCCTGAAAGGTGTTAGATAACAATAGCGCCATGCCAGTCATCTATTGGAAAAGTCTGATGTACAAGGGCTAGCCACTACTAATTTGAGGTGGAGAGGATGTATTTTAAATTAAATAAATTAAAAATTGCAGCTCAGCATTATAATGATGTCACAATAAATAATTGAAACCATAAAACAAGAGAAAAAAAAGCAAACAAAGTTCTACAGATTTATATTTTATGTAAACTCCTTGGTCTTAAGGAATGCACCAACTCTTCTTGGCATGAATTCAACTAATATTACAATTACATTATTAGCAGTATTGGGCCATTTTTCCTTAACCAGACTTGAAGTGTTAGTTCTTTAATCTCCAGACTTAATATAGAACACAAATGTTCATTTCATCCTTGAAGGATGGTGTTTTGAAACTTCTGGTCAATATTAAAGTCTGGAGTTTGTGGAGGTCAGTCTAACATTTTGATCTTTCTTTGGAACTAAGATGGAATAACTTAATCCTAGCTGTGTGCTTGGGATCTTTTCTTGTTGAAAAATATACTTCTTTCCAAGACATAGTAACTATTATGAATCAATGGAATAATATAATCCTTCAGGATCTAAAGGTAGAGTTCTTTGTTCATGATTCCATTGATTAATTCAAGATTTCCTACACTTCTTAAGACATACAATCCTAAATCATTTTGTTACCTCCTTTATGTTTAACATTTTTAACAACAAGCTTTTTTTATCTAAGGCTTCTCATGTGTCTCACCAAACTGACAACTCCATCTGATCCAAAAACATTCACTTTGATCTCATCTGATCACAAAAGTTGTTTCCAGTCATTTATAGTGAAATTTTAGTGTTTTTTCATATGTGCCTTTGAAAGTAGAAGTTTTTTTTTCCTAGCATGACAACTCATTAGACCAAAACTATGCAATTGATTTCTGATTGTTTGATTACATTCATGTACTTGTTGGTCTGTCCATAAAATATTGCCTTGTTTTGGAAGCTAATAAAAATGGTTTCATTTTTGCTTCTTGCAGTAGTTTTCTTTAATGTCCAGAGTTTGAAAAATTTACTACAATTGAATAGGTTTTGAACTTTTTCATAACATTTCTAATAGTGTCTACATGACCCTAGTTAACTGGTACTTGTCTTACAAAAAATTTACAAGTGTAGACAGAATGAAATTTGAAATAAAAAAAAAGCACTTTTTTATAATAATGCTAAGTTATACCACATTATGGTTTATGATGAAGGAATTTCCCTCACTATGCAAATCTTAATTTTTGTAAAAATTCTCATATTACTAAGAAATGAATGCATTTGTAGGCTTAAATGTGCTCACTGTTTGTTTCCTGCAAAAATGTTTCCCATTTTTGAGTTTTAAGCTAGGTTCACATTGGCATATGAACTGCTATGAACAAACAAAATGAAGAGTAATTGTTTGCATTGTACCACTTGACACAAACTAAAATAGAACATGATTGAGGAAAATTCTTTAAAATTGAGGCATGTAAACAATCGTTTTAACCAAACATAAAAAGGTATTTTTAAGAGATTAACAATAACAAGTAAAATTTCCTCAAACAATGGATATTTCTTACAATTAACTTATTTTTTAAACTGATTACATAAAGTTTATGTTACATTACTGTTAACTAAGTAGTAATATTAATATTGAGAATACATAGCAGGTCTGCAAGTTTCAACTAATAAAAAACTGTTTGGACTTTGAGATGCGATTTTTACTAACAACTATCGATACAACTAAAAGCAATCTCTTAAATGTTTCCATCACATAATGTTTTCATACAAAGGCTTTTATAAATTTTTGACAAAATTTTGTAAAGCATATTGTATACATATAAATAATAGTGTTTTAATGTATTTTAACACAATAATAAACTGAAATTGGTAATTTTTTTCTAACACGTATGAGTACAAAATTACAACATAAGCCACTAATTAGCTTTGGTGCTTATCAGTTTGCCCTAAAACTGTGTTTTGTGGACCTTCTTTTATGTTCTGCATCTGGAATGTCCCTATGCATCATCCAACAGTAATCTGCCATCATACTGACATCTTACCATCCCAGCTATCTTTTTTCCATCTCTTTAATGTCCTGATGGAATCTTTTATCTTGTTTTTCACTTACAGCCCCTAGATGTTCAGAAAGTGTATGTTTAGGTTCATATTGCAGCCCAGTTCATGGTACTTAATTAACAAGTTCTCTACTATTTTTTTATAATTGGAATCTTTATTGTTTCCTAGAAACTTTGAAACTATTGCCTTAAATGCAATCCAGACATTCCTGTGCATTGCAGAAGGAAGTTCTGTGTCTGATATTGATTTCCTTACATCAGGTCCTGTAAATACACTTCTTTTATTTTTGCTTCGGACAAAGCTGGAAACTTTTTGCATAAATACAAAAAGCAGTCTCCATCCTTAGGCCTTTATGAACTGTTTCATTAATCCCAGCTTAACTATGCAGGGGTGAAGCAGCCCTTTCTCTGAGTTCATCAAGCTGCTCCTCACAATATTCTTTGTCAGGTTGTAATTGTTTTCTAGGTGGCCATTGCTTTTTTAACAACATAATTAATAAATTACAGCTATGAAATGTGTCACTAATATGGGCATGAAATGTTTTCTTCACATATCTATTTATCCAATAAAAATGGTTTTATAGAAAAATCTTATGTGATGGAGAAAAACTAGTAACATTTTTTAATTCAGCATAAAAAAAGCATATAAAGATCACACAAAAAAAGTCAAACAGTTTTTCCACTGCAGACCTGTGTTATTATTATTAGGTTATAACTTTATCCAATCATCAGACAGCAGAAAAACAAACTCTAGATTGAAAGTTGATTGGTTGAATGAACCACAGTTCAGCAGAAGTTGAAATATTTTCAACTCAATGAACTAGCTGAAAGGATACAAACTGGAACTTTATATCCCTTTGTAGAGGTTCATATGGCAGTGTGAACCTAACTTTATCAAGGCACACATTTTGGAAAAATAAATGTTAATATTTAATAAATAATGTTAAATTTTACTGATATTAAGAATGAATTTCAATAAAACATCATGATTCCAATATAAGTTGTGAAGGATGCTGATGAATAGAATTCAAAAAAGTTTTAAAATAATTTCATAAATATTTCTTTTTAAATTTAAATAAGTATTTTCTTTTTTTTAGACGAAATACAAAATATTTTGGTGGATTCCATAATAATCATAGAGTTATTAATTGGTTATGGGATATACTTGAAAAAGACTTCACTCCAGAAGAACACAGGTTATTTTTAAAAGTAAGATTTCAATATATACAAATTATTAATTCTTATCCATATTAAATATAATTAATGAATAATTAATATTGATATTTAGTTTGTTACAAGTTGTTCAAAACCACCACTTTTAGGATTTGCTCATTTAGAACCATCATTTTCGATTAGATGCGTGGAAGTTAGTGATGATCAGGTAATTTATTTTTATACTTTGTTTTAAATATATTATTGAAATGTTTCAAAGAATATAGAATTTGTTATTGATGTAAATTATATTTCTAGATTAATATTTTTAGTTTATTATTTGCAAAATAATTTCTTTTAATAGCATGCATAGACTTATTGATGATACTTTTTGTTAAAATTATTCAAAGAAATCATCATATTAGACTATACAAATTTTGATGTAGAATAAAACATTCAAGCATATTTAAATTTAAAAATATCTTTTTTAATAAAATAAACTATAATCATCAAAAGTCTGAGAGCAATGTTGATATATTACACAATTTCCTTAATTTGATTAAAACAGTTTGTGCTAAAAATAAGGTTTCATTATTCCAGATCAAAAATGCAATCTTGGCTTCATCCCATCCCATAACTAAATTAATATTAAAAGAAAAATTTGAAAACATTATTATATCTGTTTTATACTCTATTCTTTTCTGTAAAAATCTTTAATGGCCATCATATTTACGGTAGTATAGCATTTTGAAACATGAATTTACATAAAGGCAGTGATGTATCTAACACACAACAATTTTATCTGAAAATGATTTGTTGATTTTAACAATTTATGGATTGAATATACGTTCAATACCACTCTTAATTTTGAAGGTATGTTGAGTTTAACGGGAATTAATTTGGATAATGAAAATAAAGCTTGCTTGACTTTATAAGTTAATACCGAAACTTAAGAAAATTACACTGAATAAAGTCTATGATTTTAAGTTCAGCTTAGAATTTAAATAAAGAAGACAAATAAAGATATGCCTTATGAAATTAGAACTAACAAACAGCTCAAACTGAAATGATTTTTATGGGAAAAACTGCAGTTGCATTATTTTAGAAAACTTAAATATAAAGATTCAAAAATGATTAAAAAATTGAAAATGAGCTAATATAATCATTTCACCTCTAATTTTACATAATTATATTAAATTTTCTTCAAAGATTACTGATATTTTTTTCCTTCTTTTATAATAATAATCTTTAGCATTATTCCAACTTATAATAGTCACCATATTTAAACACAATAGAGAATATGGAAATTCTTTGAATACTTTAACAAAAAAGTGATGTTGATAAATGTGAATTCTTGGTGAATGTTTCACTAAGAAAAAGTTTGATTCATTTCTACTGAAATAAAGAATATTTGTCATTAATCTTAACATCAATTAAAAGAAAGTTACTACAGTTACAATTTTTTGAGACAAAAGATTTTTATATTTGAGATTTGGAGACTAAAACTTAAAACCTTGTTTTATTATGTAATGTGAAGTTTATATATTTCAGGATACAGGAGATACAGTTGGAAGTGTATTAAGAGGATTTTTCACAATTAATAAAAAAGATCCAGTGAATAGATTACCTACTTCATCCACATGTTTTAATCTGCTTAAACTGCCAAATTACCAAAAAAAGAGCACTCTAAGAGAAAAGTTACGATATGCCATAACCAGTAATACTGGTTTTGAACTTTCATGATATGACATGTTGATCAAGTATTTATGTAACAGCTGTGATTATTTAACATATAATACACAGACCATATCAATAGAAAGCCAATAACAAAATGTGTGAACAATGAAAAAGTTAAATAGTATAAATATATATATATATATATTTATCATTATGCAATTATAATAATTCAAGAATTTTATTAATAAAGATAATTTGGATTATATTTTGAAAGAATAAGATTGTTTCATTTGTATGAAATAAAATATAATAATGTTACTTGTGTATATATCTATATATATAGTAGTAGGTAAAATGAAGAAAATAGTTGTGTTAGTGTAAAATAAATTTAACAGATGTTTTAATATAAGTTATGGATATTATATATTAAAAAAAATTTTATTTTAAAGATTATTTGAAAACTTGGCAATATTATTATAAGGAGATATTTAATCTTTCTAGATAAACCTGTTAATAATGACTATTAAAAAACTTAAATACTGTATAATAATGTAAATATATTAGTTTGAACATTTTATGACTTTTGACATAAATCAATATTTATGCAAAAGAAATAACCACAATTTAATTTGTAAAGAACAAAATCTTTAAAATTCCTAGACATATTGAAGTATTCAAAAGTATTTAGTTTTATTTTTTAAAATACATTTTAAATATAACTATGGAAAAATTTTTCATGTGAGACTTTAAAAACTGTTTTATAAAACAGGTCTGCCAAGATTTTCAAATAATCTTAATATGATAAAATAGCAATAATATAATTTTTATATCTTCTGTTATGTTGATAATGAACAATACTGTAAATTAAATATTTTTTAATATTTATACATATATCTTTTTAAATTTAATATATTATTAAAATTTATTTTTTACAGACTAATTTTATTGAATTTATTTTATAATTATTCAAACAGTGAATTTATCAAAAGGAAAATAGATAGCAGAAAAAAGTAATACTACAAGTTGTATGTGGTACTTTCTTGCAAAAATTATTATTATATAGAATTTAAGTATTAGTTAAAAAGTTTATTGTATGCATTCATCTTCCCACGTGAAACATGAAACTTAATCTAAATAGTTAATTTTTCAAGAAATATCACAATTTCTATTCAGAAATATATATCTTGAACATATAGTTTGCAATAGCATTGTAGTTTATGTTCTAATAGTACCATTAAATTTTAAACTTTTCACTTTTATTGTAGAAAACGATATATAATATTACAACAATAGCCAAATTATATATTTTGAAATCATTAAATTTGTAATAGAAATTATTATTGTTTGAATCAAGTATTTTATAAAATTCAGTAATATTAGAAAATAAGATATTTTAAGGAGCACATTAAATTGAACATATGATTAAAACAAATGGAAACATATTCAGATATAAAATAAAATACATAAGAAATAATATTTTTATCATCATAAAGTTTTTTCTCTATATGAATAATTTGGATAATCAGCGTTGTGGTATATATAATACAGAAGTAATCATATATTTTAAATATTGGATACATACATATATATATTTCATTTATGAATGTTTAAACTACCAAAAATATAATTTGTATAAAACAGAATTTTGTTGTAATTATGAAATATTATCGCTTAAATATAACAAAATTTTATTTCATCCAAACTGTATCTAAATTGATTATTGAATAAAATATTATGTATGAATGCTTAAAGCATTAAATATAAACTATTAGAATCAATCAAGTATTACTATAAAAGGATAGTTTTATGAATTATTTTACTTCTTTACTGGAATTGCATTTTGGTTGAGTGTCAATCAAAACACATCCAGAGAAGAATTGAGCAAAATAAAAGACAGACTTGCCTAGTAAAAATGATTTTGGTCATTTGTCTTTGTTAATTTAATTTTATTCATAAAGTGTTCTTATGTGTATCTTAATATTTTATAAATTGATCAACTAATATAATATTTTTATAGAAGAAAATTATTTTTATATAAATTTCTACCATTATTAATTTAATTAAAACATTTGGTTTTTAGGTGTTTGATTTAAATGAATATTAAACTCAGATCTGATAATTAGTGAATCAGATTTGTTTAAGAAAGAATTTCAAAAATTTCAATGTAACAAGCAAAGAAAGTATAATGCTATGATCTTTGATAATACTGTATATTGAAAATGATTGATGTAGGAAATAAGAAAAATATAGAATAAGCTGTTTCATTATGTCTAAAAAATAATTTGATTTTAAATTTAATCAGGGCCATAAAATATGAAGATAAGTTCTGATAAAATAGAGACTATTTTTACTCAATTTAAACAAATATATTGATTTTTGTTGTTATTTGGTGACTAGTTTAACAAGGATTGTATTATTATATGAATAGATTTTCTTCATGGGACTGTTTATATATATTATTATTAAATTCTATAAATATGTTTTTCTCATAAATTTAAAAGATTGATATTATTTAATTCCTCATTAGATTTAGCAAAAAATAAAGGAGACTAGAAAATATTATAATATTCAATTGGTCATTGAAAATGTAAATAAAATACATTAAGCAAGTTCTTTAATTTTTTGATTAAATGTATTATCATTTAAAATTTTGTTAAAAAGGTATAGGTTTATATATCAGATGTAAGGGTCAAAAGTAATAAACAAGTTCTATAAGAAAAACTTAATCATAGCAAAAAGGATCATATTGTCTAAGTCAGTGACGATGATAATGAGCTGGAAAGTGTATATTTCTTATCAAAACACTAAAGCTAAATGGGAAAAGTTTCATGATTATGCATTTTTGCATGTAAAAATCTTGATTTGTTAAGAGCTTGCAGACAGTTGATAGAAAAAGAAAACATTATTTCTACCTAATAGATAATAAGTTTATTCAGTTTAGGCTGAGCAATGAATGTAAGATAGGAATGATTAAAGTATTAGATGAATACTAACTTTAGCAATATTTATTATTAAGCCTGACAAATGATGATAAGAAGCAAATACAGTTTTTTGATATCAGAAAGATTGAGGAGATTTGAAGTTCTTGCCTGAAATTGGGATAGTGATTCTATTAGATATCATTATTGAAATTATCAGAATCTTCAGAGTAAATTGTATTCATTAATACTGTTATCAATGGATGGAGTACCAATTAGGGTGAATCTTTTTGTTATTAAAACCTTTTTCTTCAGTATTAAATGCATTATGAAGAGTATTAGTAGGGATGAAAGGTAACTCAATAAACAAATTTGATGATACCATAGACAGTTCTATTAATTAGATGAGGAGGATGAAGTTCAATCCTGAAAATGTAGTCTCAAGTAATATATCTTGCAATGTTGAAACACTCTATATTTTTAAAAATTCTACTCAAAGCTTCAGCTCTAATAAACTACATTGCCCCGAAGTATTGCACTTTATAGAAAAGCATGAAAAACATGTTTTTCATGCTTTTCAACCCAGGGTTTAATTTTTCAACGTTTATTTCCTGGAGATTAATATACATATAATCATATATTTTATTGATTATATAATAATATATATATATATTTTACTGGTATTATTTTACTGGGGTCTGATCTATCTCTCCATGAGACTGTCAACACAGTTCCATAAATATAATAATATATATATATATATATATATATATATATTATCTGATAGATCAGACCCCAGTAAAATTGCTAGTCACCTCCCTTGACCATATTTCTCCCACCTCTCCCATCTCAAACAATCCAACTGGATCTGACCCGGTAATCTTTTTGTTTGGGAGAGATTTTTCCATCTCATCACTGTGGTGTCCTTGCAGAAAAACAAAAATTTAATTTAAAGAAACAGGCTTTTAAGCCTCTATAAGGGCTGGTCATTCTTCCTCTCATCAGGGCCGATTGTTGATAGAGGATTGTTGCAATGATTTCAGATAGCATATATAATAGACATGTGTGTTACAGTGCCTCAGGTAAAAAGAGTTTAAGGAGGAAAAGAAGGGAAGAGAGCAAAATCACAGAAAACTACATATAGTACCTATTATATTTCACCTGCATTTACTAATTCATATTTACATTAATTAAGTTTAAATTATAAATAACACTAAATATGTGATTATTATTTATAAAAGGAATTATTTATTTTTATAATGTCATTATAACTTGTTATTGAAGAACCATATTACAATGCTTAAGATCAAGTTTGATTCTTTTATCAGATCTGAGTTTAAAAAATAATATAATATGCAGATAAAATCTGTATGTATTTATACTTAAATAAGTAACATTAATATTACAGAATTTGCTGTTAATAGTAATTAATAATAAAAATAATTGTTAAATTGTTTTTAATGGACATTAACAGTTTTAAGAATCTTCACTAATTATAATAATAGGTTATTATAACTTTGTTAAAATGTAATAATTCAAATTTTTCAAATCTTACTTCATTTTCGAATACATTTATTTTGAACATGCAAAAACATTTCAAATTTGTATCAACCTCTAAAGTGTGTTGAATAAGGTAAATGTAATATCATAATTGTTCAGATTGATATGAAAGATGTCATAATAAGTGTACTGTAATATATTTCTTCAATTTTATAAAAGAAAGAAAATATTCTAATAAGTCTGTCTTGTAAAGTAATGAACAAAAATCTATGCAAATGGCAAAATTTATAATTGGATAAGTGGAAATATATTGAAAAATATTTGCTTTATTACAAACCATTCTATATACCTATATAAATATTTTAATTCCTTTTTAAATAAATGTATGAAATTAACTTACAAAATAATATTTTTCTAATTTTTGTTTTCTTTCGAAAGAAGGAACATTATCTTGTACAGAATGTAAAAAGTATTCTTTTTTATTTTTTGCCATTTGCTTATCTATATAAGATATCCCATTTCTTAAATGTGATGTATTGTAATTGCAATTTTATAGAAATACAAAATTATTTATTTCTAATACTAAAAAAAATTTTAAAGAAACATTTAAAAACATATTCATAAAAATGATCATTCATAAAATGCTTCTTCTAATGTATCTTTAAAGGATAATATAAAAATTTGTATAGATATTCTATATCTATAAAGTAGTTTCATAATTTTTAGCATGTCTCCATGTAATATCTTCTTGCTCATTTCTTTGCAATATGAAATTTCTATCTAGTAATCAAATTTTCATGTTTTTATAGTTAAATAGTGTATTTTGAGGCAACATGATGTGAATGATCTAATTACTATGGTTCTTTGTTTTGGGATGTGAAAGGATGTGCCTTATATTGATTCGCCACTATATCATCCCTTTTTGTTTGGCACTATTATGTACAGTTTGTATGTTATGTAAATAAAATGTAAGCATATCAATAAGACTTGCAGTGTTTTTCAAATAAAAAAGTGTAATTCTGAAAGTAATTTGTAAATATAAAGATTGTAGAGCACATTATAATAATAAAAATGCAGTGGTGTGTTATAATGAAAAGATTTAATTTGAAACTTAAAATTAATATAATATACTTTAAGAGAAATTTATTTTAAATATTGTAATGCATTCACAAATAAATCGTCTTCAACTATAAAATAGAAACTAGTTAGATGTTAGCGCGATACTACGCTACCCGAAGCCTAGTATCGCACTAACATGTAGATTGAACATTTTAAATGCTTTAAAAATATTTATAGAAGTTGTCTAAAATTTTCTACACGAAGCATAATCATACGTGTTATAGCTAAATTCTGGGGATAACAGTGATTACAACTGTCGAATATCATTTATCATCATCTACGACGGTTATTACATTGCTGAAACGTGCATGTAGGATCGTCCATAAATTACATAACGTTATTTTTATACTTTTCAACTCCCATCCCACTAACAACTCCGTAACGCTGTCACAATACCCACCTCCAAATTATGTAGGACGTGCAGGGCATGTACCATACGAGGGCGTCAGAAAGATATTCCTAATTAAATATTGGATTACGAAATAGAAACTGGAACAAAACATTACTTTAAAAAAGTAAAACTGCGAGCACCAACTGTCCACTTAAATCACATTATGTGGAGTTATAGTATTGTACGATTAAGTGTACGCGAAATGGCCCTGGTGATGCCGAAACTTCTAGTCAGGCGAGAAATAAACTTATACGGACTAATATATAACAACGATGCCAGACGTTCATACCATCCGAATTCAATTCAAAAGAGTTGGTGATTAAGAAATAGCAATTCACAATCAATGTATTTGCACTAATTTGTGAGGGACATAAAAAATAGGACTCGTGCGAGATATCTTAGTTAATTTATGGGCACCCTCTTTCTTGTAGAGCTGTTTTATGAAAACAGAGGCGATTCTGTGACCTCACTTCAGGAATTTTGTCACTAAGAATTTTACACCAGGACCATTGATTCCACAAATTCTTGTGAGAATTATCACGCAACTAGAGAGAATTGGACATTGGAAGTTCAACCCGGTCCTGGATGCAAACCTACTATTACAGAGATCTTTTTAAGATGTTAGCACAGTTTTTGTTTCACAGTAAATGAATAATGTTACAGGGCAGTTATCTAGTAGGTCAGTGCAGTGTCAGCAGTTGGTGTAATCTATGGCACAGTGTGGAAGGAACTCAGAAAGTTGTGTCAATACACAACTTTCTGAATTGATATAAGATCAGTTGCTCGCCGCCGACAGCAAAACCTGACTCGTATTGACTTTTTTCCTTGTCAGAATGGAAGTGGAGGTATCATAGGCATGGAAGATCCTGTGGAGCTTCGAGGCACATTTTCTCTTTGGAAACTGAAAATTCGTAATTGTTGCACTTGAGCCACGGAAAACTCTCATGTTTTCCAGCTGGGTGGTGAGGGATAGGGCTCAACATATCCGGAACAAACCATCCCCGAAAATTCCTAGGGGTTTTCGATCCATTCGGATTCATTTCCAAGTTTCCAGAATGGTAGTCTGGTATCTTAATGTTTTATGCATTGTAACATATTTACCCTAAAACGTAAAACTTTCCTAGTTTAATGATGATGAGTTTAATGAATATATAGCCTAATAATATATTACTATGTTACTATGTTATAAGATAAAATAATTAAATTCATGCTAATTAAAGCAATAATAAACTCCGAAGCATATTTTACTGTAAGAATTTAGAAACTGAAAGTAAATTTCTACAAGATAAACATGTATATACGTCTATAAGTTTAGTCTCTATTTGGATCGTATTTACTAATGCATACTGAAATGTATATATATTTATTTACTTTTTACATCATTTATCGTTTACGTAACTAATATATAAAATATGTATATTTTAGAGTCTCAAAAAGTCTAAGACATACTAAAAAAATTCTTCATATGGTATCGATTTCCAGATATCAATGCAAAGACACCATACTTTTTCAATTTATCCGATGGAAAATATAGAAATTAACGATTTCATTTAGTAAAATTCTTGATTTTGTAAGTTAGAAGGTAATAAAATTCTCTCTCTGCAACTAAAGATCTAAAAGACAGTTTATTAAACAATTTCTTCTTATTCTGTGAGAAAGAACAGAAACAGATTAATGTTAATTATACGTACTCTACGTCCTACTTAGTCTTTATATAGGTTTAAAAAAACATTTATTTAGTAAGCAAACACCAGTAACAGCGGACGAATCGATGGTCTTGGAATGAGGTCACAAACTGAACATTTTCGAACGTAAAATTACTCGAATAAGCAACTCCACATCTTCAATTGGACTGAATTTCGTTATCTTAGAAACATTATCGTATCAGTTCAACGCTTATCCTTAAGCTGTCTCAATATTGTTCAAGTTGTATTAACTTATTTTAAAATATGCAACTTCGTCTTTTTTCAAATCCGTGATAGTGTTATAACTGTTATTAAAAAAGTTTCTGCCATTATGAAAAGGAATGTTATTTTACAACTAATTGCGAGGTAGGAGAGTTTTATATCAATATCTATAATGTAAAAAATTGCCCACGAAATTATGTGTACATATGTAAATATGTATACAGTATATCTACAGATATATAGATGTAAATAATCTTAAAATTTTAGCTGTATTATAAAAATTTTGTAGAAATCTGTTGCATAAATATAAACTTAAATTGCTCTTATTCATTTTTATATATCTTTATATAGTATATAGACCCATCTAAACAACAACAATATAATCGTCATTAATACAAACAAAAATATATTACTGTTAATGATATAATTATACAGCAAACAAGGGGAGATAATGAAAAATATGTATAAAAAAAGAAAAATGAATAGAATATAAACTCAGACTATTTAGATCACCAGTAATTTAACTCTATATGTTTATCGGTGTAATTAATACGAAAACATAATAAAATTTAACAGTGTTATATACAAAAACATGCAAGATTAATTGAAGTAGCGGCGTTGGTTTTTAAGAATTTGTTATAATGTCACTAGTTTCCCGATATATTCCTATACACGTAATAAATCAATTATCTCGTATGTATTTCTTGTAGAAGTGTTGGTAGTCACAGCAACAGTACAGTAGCATACATAGTTTCTTTTTTAGACATTTATTTATATTCCTTTTTTGTAGGCTAAAAGTAACGAGCAATTATTTATTGTGACATGGTCACAATGCCGGGCTGCAATTTTTTAATCCTATTTTTAATTTATTTCATTTAAAATAGGCCCTATATGCTTTCCACCTCAAATTAGTAGTGACTAGCCCCTTTACATCATACTTTTCCTTTAACAGTAGAGTCATATCTTTAAAGGAAATCACGTATTTGAATTTCAAAACATGACTTTTACATCAATATTTTTTACCAGAAAAAGTACAGAAGTTCAAAATAACGTTTAATTTTAAATTTTTCAGTAGTCACCTTACGCAAACCAATATGTACTGGGCAATCTGTGGATGGTCTTATTACTCTCAGGCAAATTGCAGTTTGTATTAAGTTCTGTTTTCTTAATAATAGCGAGGTTGAGGCCGAAGTTGTAAACGCGAAAACGTGTACGTCGGACGTTCGGCGCCGCTTTCCTGTAAGCCTAGAAGTTTGACAGTGGCGTTTGGAAAGTCGGTGGAATCATGCTCGACATTCCAAACGCCGCTGTCAAACTTAAACGAAGTTGAACGCGAACGAAGTTGTACGAACGAAGTTGTAAACGCGAAACGTACACGTTTTCGCGTTTACAACTTCGGCCTCAACCTCGCTAATCTTGGGTGATGTGCGTACGCGAGTGTTTGCTTGCAATACAGCATTTTCCATATGCAATATTTATTGTCATATAAATAAAGTAAATTTCTTCAAAATTAAAATATCTATTTCTTTTGGATTCAAAGTACAGTAAGACCCCGCTTAACGCAGATTCGATATAACGCGGTCTGCTCGAAGCCTAAAAAAGCTCAAAATTTACGCAGATTTAAATTATCGCGGCATTTCATTGATTCGTATGTAATACGATTATTTACGAACACGAACCAATCAGCAAAAAGGTGTGCTTTCTTTAAATCTATATTTGTTTGGTGCAATTTTGGAAAAAATATAATATGACGGATGCCATAGGCAATATCGGCTTCGCTTGGCAAGAATTGACTGGTAATTGCACGAACGAAGTGTGGAAGAAGTTATGGCTGGTGGTATCCAAGAATTCTCAACGAGAGGACCCTATCGTTAAGTTGACTAAATTCAACCTAATCGATACAGCAGGACTAGACGTAGACGAGCAGGATATTGAGGAGTTACAGCAGATTTCTGGCGAGAGCCTTACCAACGACGACCTTCAAGAACCGGCAGAACAAGGAATTTATGTAGAACTGGAAAATAGTGATTCTGAAAACGAAGAACTCAAAAAATTTCTCTTCAGATTTCCTTAGTAAAAGTTTGGTAACGATAATTGAAATCGTCGATCAAATTGTAACGAATGATCCAGATTTTGAAAGGAGCGCAAAAGCAAAACCATGCGTTTTAGATGCGATCTTCTGCTACCGACATTTACTTAAGGAAAGAAAAAGAAAGCGACCAATGAAACTACAGGACTTCATCGCAAAAACAAGTTTATGTGTTATTTAACATATATTATTATGCGAAAATTTATATAAAAATAACAAAATTATAGTAAAATTGCTTATTCTTTGGTCGCGTGTTCCCCTATCCCTATTTACTCTATATTAAAATGGTCTCTTTTAACGCTGTTTCGCTTAGCGCTTTATCGTCTAGGAACGCATCCCCCGCATTAAGCGGGATCTTATTGTATAGCTAAAGTTCGTTAATTCGACAGCTAAGAGGTCAGCGTTGCCGGATCACCAAAATTTTGCATTTTTGAAAAATTCGACACAAATTATATCAATCTGAACGTTGCAAACATTTTATATCAGTGCAGGTTTCTGTATTCTTCCGATTTATTTACGCGCACTCTTTAATTACTTTGATATTGACACAGTGCATGGCGAAACTGTCTTGAGATTAAATTGAAAAAGTTGAATAAAATGTTAACGAAGGCCTCATTAGACAAAATCAGCATTCATAATAATTTATTTGCCTTATTTATTTTCCTGACATTCGTTGTATTTCTATGCCGGAATCTTTATTGCATCACGTGGCCAAACAAATTCCTATTCGCGAAATTCCAGCATGCCGGATTATATCGGACATTTTCGGATTATCGACTGCTGTTTAGAGAGTGCCGAATATAAATTTTTTTTTTTAATAGTTCCATCTGCACTTACGTTTTAGTAACGTGAATAGGCAAAAGTAGCTTCATCAAAATCATTATAGATTTAAATTGCTGTACAAATATTGTACTTGTTACCAAGCTATTGTCATTAAAAAATTTCACTTTACTTATTACTGCGGGGACAAAATTTATGGCATTTACTCGTAGTATTAGATTTGTTTATATAAGAAACAATAATTTCTTTTAGACATCTATCATTACAATTACAGTACATTTAATAAAGCATTGGCTTCCACTTCTGTATTCGCCCTTGTTTAATTTTCTTAAAAACTTAGATTAATTTGGAACATTAATTTTTATAAAACGTTATTTGCAGTGGTCGGCAAACTTTTTAAAAAAAAATCAATACAGGAAAATAGCACACACCCGTAAAGCAGAAATCATATTACAGCTTTAGATTAAAAAAATGAATTAACATGCATATACTTATAGTATTTTTTCATTTTTGACTGTCTCCACTATGGGCTAAGAGGGTCTTTTTCTTCGTTCTCATCACTGATGTGCTCAGAATGCTTTGAAGGGCGAATGGGTGATGAGGGAAAATCCCCAAAGATGCAGACCGACACCTTAACCGCAACGGCCATTCGGCCGTCAAATACTGGACTTCAAAAAAAAAAATCTATATTTATATACGGAATTCACACACATTTCATATTTTAACATCCTACACATCGTCATTGACACGCGATAGTCCCTTAAGCGCCCAAAATCAAATTTTACAGGAGCAACAAAAACAATTAATATAGCATAAAATAGCGTCAGATTTTTCCGTGTGAAGGCTCATAAGTTGTAATCGTGTAAATTACTTAGATTTACTACTGGCTAAACTCAAGTTTTTAATCGTTTATTAGGTTTCTTCAGCAATTCAGACTGCCCAAATTATTCAATATATACAAACTTATTTCAGGTAACAGTACAGCCAATTCTGTTGGTCGAATGTTTCCGAGATTTTTATAGAACACGCATACCTCAAGAGCCTACACAACTTTGACTTAAAACTTATTTGAGTCGTAATGGCAGGTTTCGTGTGTCAACGACGATATACAATGTACATTATTATTATTATTGCAGGGACCAAACTTATGGAATTTCGAGTTTCGATAAATATGTATAAATGACCTTACGATTATGAGAATTTCTTCAGAAAAAATTAATTACACACAAAATTCAAATCAATGTCGAGTTTTTATGTTTGAGTTAATCATCATCGTGATATTATTGAGGGGAAAAATATATCTGAGTTGTGATTAATATTTCAGTTCTTCGAAAACAATTTTTTTTTCAATGTGATAATACGTTCATACAATATAATGAAATTATATTCTTGAATAGGCAATATCCACAATGATGGAAGTTGAATTTGGAATGCTCTTCCGGATTCCGAAAAATAACAGGTTCGTTTTTTCGATTTATACAATCAAATCTACAAAAAATACAACTAAATAACAGTTTATTGTAACTAATCGGAGCCGTCCGGATCTTGTATGGGGCCCGGGGTAGAACGGGTCTGTTGTCGGGTTTTTTGAACAATGAAATACTTAGAATGCTTCTTTGTTAATAAAATGCAGTCATAAATATTTTTACTTTTGTTAGTAAAAATAATAATTTATAGGAGTAGGACCACTATGGGCGCTTAAATTTTCTCCGGGCCCGGGAGAAATCTCCAGCTCTTCCTCTCGACTGCCCTGCAACTAATGCAAGAGATATTCTCACAAATAAATAATCTAATACATACTTTAAGCCACACCAGACAAAACCAAACACTCTTGAAAGAGGAATTTTCACACTCGTTCTAAAATAGAACATCCTCCAAAGAACATCCGATTTTTGTGTCCGAATCCCGCATCGTAACTCAAATCGTAACATTTTGCGTTTCCGCAGTACGTCACGAAAAACCAAGTGTTTCTTTTTTAAATTCAAATGATTCCACTGAATTCTAGTAATGAATCTTTAAGAATCTACTTCACGGCTTCACAAGAAGGTTCTTTTGACACGTGGTACCTCGTGAATGGTCGAGTTTAGTATCGGTTTCAGTCCGTCTACCGAACTGAACGATTCGAAGACTTATTCCATTGCCAAAATTGAAAATGTTATTTTAAGATATTTGGGATGACGCCTCGACACGTGAAAAAGTGGCATAGCTGAAGATCGATAATTTTGTGATAACTGGTAATACGGCGATAGTTTTTCTACAAAGAATCGCCAGATTACTATTAGAGATAAGATTTGTATCAATGATGATGTTAGGATTTGTAAGCTTTTTTCCCTTGTTATCTCTAAGTAATCCGGTAGCAATAATAATCCTACATGTTAAAAAATCTCCTCCTTTACGGAGATTTTTTAACATTTAGAATTATTCGAAAATACTTCAGTTGAATCGATTGTTCCGTTCTAGCGATTATTTTGAATACTATCAATAACATATTTCTGGTTCAAGTTGTTTTCTCGGTTTAGTTAAATTTACTTGAAAGTTTATATATAACAGAATTATCAACTGTATAAAATTTAAAGCCTTAACAGGGCAAACAGATATAAAATGTAATCCAAATTTCTTATTCTCTCATAAAACTTCAATGTCATTCTCAACCCAAATGAAATTTTTGTCGCTTACATCCACGTATCTATTCAAATAGCGTAATGGCTGAGTCACTTTTTAACCTTGATTCTAATCATACCGCATATTAATCATCGGTACTTGCGCGGTAAAAATAATCATTTTTAAACATCCGAAAATATTATGAATCATCTCTTTATATCAATTGCTTCCGACAAAAAATAACATAATAATTCTAGATGCAGAGGCATATTCAGTGACCAGAATAGAAGGCTTTTACTCCCTTCCAATAATTAAAAATAAGAAGCGTAACAAAAATACCTCTTCTTCTTTAAATACGTATTTTACATGTACTGTACAGTACGTACTTTATTTATATGCTTTAAAGCCCTTTTAAATCTATCTACAAAAAACATTTAATGCACAATCGTTTCCCCGACGTCCCTCCTCAGATGATAATTGGATATCCCACTATCTAAGCGTATACTACATTTATATTATTACATTTACTTTCTTTATAAAAATGTAGTTTAATTTCCGCAGTTTAATCTCTATCGTGATCATTTTATTTGTGAAATAATTACATTATTCTCTAGATGTTAAATTAAAAAGGATATTATACTTAAATCTAGATTAAATTCAAGAATTCGTCTTAGTCTATATATATATATTTTCATTTGACACGCAAACAATATGTATATGTATATATAATGTTTATTTCGTAAGAGTAATTATATGAAAAACGTAATAAAACTTCAAATACAGTATAAAAATTCTAAATATTTCCTGTTAATAAGAATGTAGAACTATTATTATTTTTAAAAGATAAAATATTGTAATAAAAATAGATTACAAATGTTAATTTTTCTCAATAAAAAATAAGTATGAAAAAAGTTAATTACGATTAAGTTGAAATCAGAAAAAACTACGTTAAAATTCATTTTATTACAGAAAACTCACGTTTATAGAATCATAAATACAGGGCAGGCTCAGATGTCGGTTTTTCGGGCCTCCCATCGAGGACTCGCGCTCAGAGGGGCCCGCACTTTCAAATTTCTAAGAAAATTTGACAATATAATTTGTTTTTGTTTCCTGCGATTCTTTGTCGAGTATGTAATTATATGTATTTAATGTTTATAAAATTCTTTTTTTGCAATTATTTTGGGGCCCCACTAATACCTTTTTTACACGTGTAAAAAAGGTAAGACATACACAAAAGCGTACGCTATTCAATTGACATAGATCAATATGCTAAAATATACTCGGTTATATTAATTTTTCAAAACAATATCCTCAATACCACTTATAATAAATAACCAGACGTCAGCCTCGTTGTTACTAAATAAATAAAAATTTCCTCCAATGGTTAAAATAAATTACAACCTTTTGTTATAAGTATTTAAACTCTTCGATTTTTATCCGGGTTAAATTAATTAATACCATTTGTTACGCTCGACCGAGCAAACAATCATTAAATTACGCTAAATTATATCGAGAAGTCGATATCTCACAGAATTTAACGTACAGTACGGACTAGGAAACCTCTATATATAGAAAATGCTTGGGTTGTTGCCGGTCTCGACAATCTACATCCATGCTTAAGTAATATTAATTGCATTGTTATACTTATGACAATGGGAATGTAGTCATGCAATGGGTTTCATACACGGATCTCGTTCGATGACGTAACTGTACAAACGTTAACGGAAGATAACGGCCCATAGACAGAGTAAGTTTTTAGTTTCGGTCACGGAACGGGATAACTGCAGCGACGATCGTTTTCGGTGCATAATTGCTCTTAACATATATTTTGAAAATATGGCGATTGAATTCTACTTCGTAGTCACGAACATAGTCTTCAACGGAGGATATAATTTAAATTTCCTTATAATTTCTCCCCATTAATATACTGTTTCGTGCAGTTTTTACGTAGCCGTTAATGAAGAATTGCTGCGCGCCATTTTCCTTTTCGTTATCTCCACACTATAATTTGTTACCGATTAAAAACACCAATCGTCTATGAGGAAATCGAAGTAATTTAAATTAATTTCGTATCTTTCAGTTGATAAACGTAATAAAATTAATGTATTTATTAGCATTTAGAAAGTAGAACGCATTTTTCCGATCGAAGAACAATAAGTTTACCTTCAGAATGCGCCTAAAAAATGCGTTTTAAAAATAAATAAATAAATTAGGACGTTGTATTACTTTAAAGTAGCAACTTTTTTCAGAGATATTTTTGGAATTTATTTTTCGAAAGTAAACAACGTAACCCTGTATCGATATGTATAAAGTTATTAGGTTGAAACAATCGAAAGATTAAAAATAAAATTAAAAAATAATATCCTGGTTATTTAGATCGATTCATTTAATATTAATTTCCAATCAATACAGCTGTATAACTATAGTAAGCTTGTATGTATAGATAGAGATATATAATTGAAGGGTTATTGTATAGAAGATGGCAAGTATCAGTCCCATTTTAGCACGTTGTATAGCTTGATAACAGCTAAACAGCAATGTATTTCAATTTATATATTACTTTAAGATTGTGCTTTGTTGCCTTTTACACTAGTGCGCTTCAATAATAGAAACTTGGCTGAAACACTCACCTACATATTAATAAATTTATCACGAGCTTTACGGATGATTGAAAGATAAAAATAAAATAATAATGAGATATAGTACGATAGAGATCAGCCGTTGTCTGTTTAGAAATTTTATTACATTCGCTTTTTGTAACATAAATATCAAGAAAAATTTGCAATTCTATTCTATCTTCGAAGAACTGATACTCATCGTACAGTTTGTCCCGCATATAAATTAGTTTGTTAAATTTATAATTACATCACAGTATTTTAACAAATAATGCAAAGTGTAAAAGTATTTTACATTTACTAAAATTTATATATTAAATTTTAAAATTTACCAATTTATATAAGTTTATATAGGCACTGTACTGTTTAATTGCTATAAATAAATGGGAGAACCCACTATTTTAAATTGATTTAAAAATAAAAATGGATGCTGATTTTGACCATATTTATTATTTATAGATTTATAGGATATTTAATACGTTTAAATGATAATTTTATACGAAATTTAAATCGTAATTCATTATAATTGTCAAGAGAAGGATGTTAAAATGTAATATATTTGATAATGATATACTAATAAAACTAAACAAACAAACAAAGATAATTATTTTTAACTGTGGAAAGCGTGAACTTTGACAAAAATCGATTTGTAGTTAGAGTAGTAGTAGCAAATTATCGCTTCTTGTAGGCAGTTTTTAATATTCGATAAGTTAACAGTCGAACCTGTTTAGAACGAATTTAGTTAGCTACTTCAAACTCGGTAAGGAAGCAGCTGAGGTGAGTAATACCTACCAACAATCGAGTTGTGTTAAATAAGTCGGCATTCGCAAAACCGGTCTAGCAAGAGGGCAATCACCAACTTTATCTTCTACCCCCCTCCGAGTCAAGTTGTTCTTCACCAATAGGAACGAAATGGTATCTACTAGTTGGATTTGCCTGAGGGATTGTTAGTTTGTTGTGTAGAAGAGATGAGTCGGTACCGTGGATTTAAGCTAGAAATGATCTGACGTTCAAAACGGTGAGTTTTTCCTTTTATTTCGTATAACTCCGTGTGTATGTGGCCAGTTTAGAAAAATGTCAAAGACGTTGTGTTATCTCCGAGAGGGTTTCGAGTAAATAAAAGTCTTCCATTGCTTATAAACAGAAGCGTACCGTTGGAAATTTTACTCTGACTTATTATAAATGTTACCTGCATAAAGGTATATTATACGATTAGTTTTATCGATATTTGGATTATTATAGAGACTCGTAAAATCGAGGAATTTAATAATATAAATCCTTAATTGTGTATATATATTTTTAAAATTTATATTTTAGTATCTGTAGTAATGTTAAGATACCTTCACGGTTAAATGCGGCGAGGACGAGTTAACATTTCCGCATCTTACCTTTGCACCAGGCACAACACTTCTTTAGTTTGACCTGAACTGCAACCCTAACCTGTTTTTTTATTTATTTATTAGTTATTCACTTTGCATACTTAATTTGATCCCGTTTGTCTAGTTAATATTTTTTACGATTGTCGTTTTCGTATATAACCTTTCACTAATAAATTATACTTTTTATTGAATGGACTAAAAAAAATTATTCAAAACTGTGATGACTGGAGTTAAAACTAAAATAAACAAACATTATTACTTTGTTAATTATTATAATTGTGATTTTATAGAGATATTTCCTGATTAACTTCAAATATTCTTTGTTAGAGATAATTTAAGTTTATCAGGAACAAATCACTGTTATTGTTCTAGAACTTGTAGCCTAAGATTAACAAACTAAAAATTAGGTGGATATGAACTGTTAATATTATTTTTTTACACTAAGATAATATAAAAATTGTGAGATGTCACTAGAATTTCATAGAGAACTAAGTAAAATTTTCTTTTGATTTTTTACTTGATCGAGAACTCAATGCTCTGATGGATTTAAATGGTCATTAAAGTATTATGTGCTTGACATCTTCGAAAAATACCAGTTAAAGTTTCTTCCAATTTATGTTTTCTTAATGATAATCCCTAAAATATGTGCTTCTTTAAGCCGAACAAATTATTGATAGCGACTGTTACGGACCACTGTTATTGTTTTACTAGCGAAGCACGAATGTCATTGTACTAATAGATTTCTTATCCTGTTTGTAGTTTTTCCATATCACACTACTTAAATATAGAGTTTGATAGGAATAGCATTCCATACAAGTAAAAAACTTTCTATTAAAAAATTCTTCGATGTGATAAACCGATATAATGAAAACACGTCTACGTAGAATTACTATTGTATGGCTTAAGGATGAACATTTAAAGTAGTTTTATTTAATTGTACAATAAATTATACGGTAAACAATATAGGCCGAGTGTTGCATGCAAGTAGAATGTTATATTTGATTTATAAGGTTTTTATAATTTATCTAGAACTTTATATAGAAGTATTGACATATCTTCATAGACATTAAGGCCTATACCCACCGAAGCCTGACTTCGAGCGTTAGAAAAATTGGTCAATTTATATAACAGTCCTTTCTTTTATAACAATGCATATTCTTATTATGTAGATTATAAAATTCTTCTAAAATTCTAATTTTGAATAAACAATACCACAATTCAAAGTCAATGCCATGGTAATTATCCGAGTTTTGATACCAATAACAAAAATCTAATTTTCTGCCTTTTGCCTTGGGTTTTTTTCCTTCACCTTCCTGAAAAACTCGGGTCACAAAACAACAACTGGAATCAGGTTAATTCATTCAATTTAAAGAAATGGCATTAAAGTCATCATTTTGGTCAACCTAAACACAGAGAAACAAAAACAGCTTGTAGTTTGTTTCCGGTTGCAAATGTTTATAACGGTTCCAATGATTACTTTTCGGTAGGATAACCCGATTTTTGTAAAAATATATCTGTTTTATACCGCTTCTCATTCGTGCTGTGTTGTTCCAACTATCAAATTTCTATTCGACTTTATTCATTTTACAACTGGTAAGTATTCTTATTCATAGTTTTTCTGAATTTTTAATCTAATCTCGAAAGTAACAGACAATATATTATCATCGCCATATTTATTTTTATTAGTCATAATAACATCAAGATTATTCATTTATTATTAGCTTAGCTATTTTCATAAATCAACTAGGAAAAATGGATAACTTTCAACTGATAATTTTATTTGCTTTAGAATATTTTAAAATTTAAATCACGCGCTATAGACTTTTGTATTTCAATTTTCTTTTTTTCTTCGCTCGACATTTGCATGCAACTGACGTTTGCCTTTATCAGATTTACAATGAGATTTTTGATAAATAACGTAAGTGAATTTTTTAAATAATTCTAAACGAGTAAATACATCTGATCTGACTAGATTATATAACAACATTTTTTTCTGTATAGATTAAAAATAGAATAATACTCTTTATCTTAATAAATTTCCATTAAAATCTTATACAAAGTGACTAGTCCCGTTATTAACTATTCAATCAGACAAGTCGAAAATGAATACTTTTCTTTCCAATTAAAGAATGTAGATAACAGTGACAACTTTAGTATGAATTCAGGATACGTTATATAAATGAATAGCCAACTTCCTTGGTTAAAAAGGCTTACTGTATATGAATGTAGCCTGTTAAATGAATAAAAATTATTAACCTTCAAAAAGGATATGCAAGATAGCCTATAATAAGAATCACCTTGTTCTCTGTCCAAATAAATGTCCTTCGACAAAACTGGTATAAGATGAACTAGTTCAAAAAAATAGGCAACAATTTTCTTATGCTTTTTCCTTATAACGATTTACAAAAGCATCATTTTTGCATATACATTGCACCCAGATCTAAACGTAATTTTGTCCTACATGTACGAAATTCGAAGCTAATAGATTATTTTATTTATTTATTTATTAAAATATATACTAGAAATATAACTACATGGCATCTATTTTATAAATGGCCGCTCAACTTGTAAACCATAAGAATTTTTAGTAATTTGTAAATTTCCCACGAGCATCGAAGCACACACACATTGATAAACATGGCAATCTGTATATGCTTGTCCGAGCATGAATTTCTGATTGATATTTAACTATTTTCTATTTTTCCTTTTTACTTAATTCTCAATCGATGTCCTAGATGCTTATCTTAACTCACGAGTTTTGGATTGGAACCAAAAACTGCTAACGGGCTGCTTAACCTTCGCTTCAAATGGTTTTACAAACGAAAATAATTGTACCCGTGACATAATTGATGTCATTGCAAAGGGCGTAGTTACGCGCCCGTCGTGATATCTTATCGTTTAAATTTTCCATGTTGCTTTCAGCGCCCATTAAAATTCTGTTAACCATTCGAAGAACGAATGCGGTTTGTGCACCGTTCGATGGCTTAGAGGCATCGGGCTGCAGATATCTCGTTTAAAATGTGAACTAGACCGAGCGTGATTCCTGATACTTTTAATGAAATGCCACGGGCCTTCGACATTCTGGTAAGGATCGTTTCGAAAATAGGACGGGTTCTCTTATAAGAATGCATCGAAACGATTGTTTCTGACATGATATAGCATTAATGTTTCGAATTTCTATGGGGGTTGACGGCCGTAGTTGTCGTGACGTCACATTTCAAGTATGTAAGACATAAATCATGGCTACACGGTCCGACGATCAAAAAATTATATATTTCTTCTCCCGTTTGTTTAATTGGGCGTTGAGAAATTGACTTTGGGCTAAAACGAAGAATTTCCGTATTTCTATACGCGTTAGTTTCGTCAGGAATTTTAATTAACGTCTTTAATTTATTTTTTTATTTTTATCTTTTCAGAATTATCACCTTGCGAGTAATCGATGGCTGCTTTGGCAGCTTTGTTCTTCCTATTTCAAGTGGCCCGGTCGCAATGGTTGGTGCCGGAAACGTGCGTGGTATCGGATTCGTACACCAAAGTGAACCCAGATGCGGATGTGACCATAGGTGTGATTCTAAACGTCCACGAAAGAGGAGAAGGCGTGTACGGATGCGGAAGACCGAGTCGCCAAGGAGTGGAAGTGTTCGAAGCTATGAGATGGGCCGTTTCTCTTCTAAATCAAGATTACGGAGAAATTAATAGGAAAGCGGTGACCGAGTCGTTTATTCCTGGCGTTAAGATTGGTATGTAGGTTGGACTCTTGTCTCTCTCAATGTCATATTGTCTTCGATTGTCTCGCAGCATTTTGCAGACGAAACAACTTCCTTGTCTCTCATTAGAAAGTCGAAATATGTGGGTTTCGAATCTATTCACAATTGTTCTTTCATTGGCCTACGCTGTAAAAAGGATGTCCGCTCCAGGGAATGATTTCGCAGTAATAGATAACAAGAATATAATTAAAATAGTCAAAAACAGAATCACGTTTTCATCTGAATCCGCTCAATATAAATAGACAATCCACAAGACTTTGTTCTCTCTAACAATCAAACAGTAGAACTTACAAGCTTACAAAGAAAAACAAATAATACAGATGTAGGCTACCCTTTACAGTCCTAAAAGTCCCACAAATTTTATCGTGTCATCTAAAATAATTTTGTATACGACACTTATTATTAGGTCCGTAATAAATTATTATTGATTTAGTCAGCTACTTTTTTGACGACACGAATACAATGAAACTCTTCTTATATTTCAACAAATATCTTAATATAAAAATTATTCAAATTTAATGAATCATTTTAATCTAATTTAATTTTTAATGATGTTTTCCTGCCCCCAAAATTTTTTTGCGTGTGGAAACGTTTGGATACTTTACTAGTTTTGGGTCGGATCCTGCTCTATTTATTCGTTCTTCTCAAGTAATTTAAAAAAGAAAAAAGAAGGAAAAAAATCAACAATAATATAATATATTGTAGCCTATAGGATATAATATGAGATATTTTTATCCTAATATGTTTAGTAGGCTGTAGCATAATACATCTTTGTCTACATCTTATAAATCTACTTCAAGGAATTCCAATGTAAATACATACCTAGGTCAATTAATACTGCAGAAAAAATTCGAATGTTTTTAAAGTAACTATATAAAAAATATATATATGTAAAAAATAAACTCAAATTAGATCAAAACTATTATCAAAAATATATTCCAAACCTATATACAGTTTAAAAACTACCTATTAATTAAATGAAAATCGTATAAAAAAAAGAGAGTTTTTATATAGGTTTAAATATATCTAAAAATGAATTTCTTTCTATTTATTCTTTAAAATTTCTTTATATAACTTGTTTGCTTTTATTAACACACGCTTTTTATTCCTTATATAGAAATATTAATCTGCATAAGTTATTTTAAACATCTTATATCAGACATATAAATATATCAAAAGGAGAGATGCAATTTATGTAAATAAATATTAATTATTCGTGTATATAAAAGTAATATTGAAAATTTTAAAATAATTCAATTTAATTTTTTTTATGTCTTGTAGGAACTTTATATTTTATAATAAAATCGCTTCTACACTTACAAGTAACTTAATAAGTGTGATTTAACGTGTGTATTTCTTACAGGGTTGCAAGTCTACGATAGCTGCAATCATCCGGATGTAAGTACGAAACACGTGACTTCACTGTTTCCGGTTTTAAAGTCTGGTTCAATGACCTGTAGACCCGAAAACGGTTCCCTTCTGGCAGGTTAGTTTTTGTTACCTGGATAAAAACAATGAGATAATTTTATAAAGCGTTATTATTAACTCTAATATATTTGTAATGTTTTCATATATATATATATATATATGATCCGCTGGAATTTGGAGTATCCAGATACTATCTTATCAGCGAAATGATAGAGCTGTATAAAATCTAAATGCAAATAATGATAGCTATAGAGTAAACACATCTAAGAAAAGTACGATTTTATTAAAATGGATTCTTCAAAATAAACAAAATATTAGGAGATTCTTTCCTTATCGAGTAACAGTACGCCTCGTTATATATTTCGACGTAAATATTTAGCTGGAGGAAAAGCAGGTTTTTATATAAGCTGCATTAACATAAAAGGATTTTTATGTAAGCGATTTAATAAACAGCTGATTTTTGTTTATTAATGAGACGTGATTGACATACTGACACCATTCGTATGACGAATACAATCGATACTATTCGTTAGTAGAAGAAAAAACAAAAGAAATGCATTATTATAAAATAAAATATCAAATCACGTATAAAATCGATAATTAACGTTTCGAAAAATTTAAAGAATTAATACGAGTCTACTACTACAGGCGGACGAAACATCTAGGTTAAATCTAAAATACCGATCATTAACACATTTTTTTGTTATAGCGATTAAACTTTTTCACTGTTTACATATTTGTGTTAAAGTTTTAATAATTTCTGTCGACTAGTTTAAAGGGAAATTCGGTTGAAATATTTACATTTTATCGTCGTCTAAAACTTTTCTAGCAATTAATCGCTCCATTGACGCGTTTTAATATATACCCCGGGAGGATCCGCGAGTTTGTTAAATATTTTAATTTAAAAGATTTTTGACAAGTTCCACTTTACTACCGGAGGCACTTCTCTAACATATGAATTATAACATTCTTCAATGGAGCAATGGAGCAATGGCTCACAAGCAAAAATTGTTTCGATTTGCTTTCCCAAAAAATATACCTCGTATAATAATAATTATAGCAAATTTCTTCCAAATTTGGAAAAACTTTTTAAATTTTATTTTCGATTAAATTAAAGCTTGTTTTGTCCTGTTTTTTACTTTTAATGTATTTTTTGTCTGCTCTCGTTTATAAAGTAAAAACGGAAAAAACTAGTTAATGATATTAGAAAACGGAATAATCTATTCACAGAATAATTAGAGAAAATAGTCTGAAAACAGCAAAATAGAATTTTTAAATAGGTCAGCTGAACATAACGACCTTAAAAAGCACCCAAACCAAAGGAGGAAAATATGTTAAAATACGATAAGAATGTTAAAAAAAAAGGACTTAATTAATGCGCTACTGGAATTTTATGCAAATAATTAAATTTAGAGCCACTCCAAATTTAAAACCGCATTAAAATAATTCTTTTATAAAATTTAGCGGTGCTACGAGATTAAAATACACCGGTATTTTGAATAAAATTAGAGTTTACATTTGAATTCGTTGATATATTCTGTTATGTATTAAAATATTCTCCGTGACAAATGATAAAGAAAGAACGTGGAACGTATGGAATATAGAAAGAGAGAAGAAAATTTAAAAAAAAGATAGGAATTTTCATTAAGTTTAACGATGAAAGTCTTCCGGTAAATATTACAATAGTCCACCGAAGCGAAGTATGAATCTGTTAAGAAAAATAACTCGGATAGAAACTGTTTTGATGCGTGAAAAATATTAAATTACTCGCCATATACGGTTTTTGATTAGTACTTAACGCGGAAACAATGCATTTTAATACTATTTGCGATTTATTTTATAACCTTTTAATAAAATTATTAATTTTAGGATTAATTGAAATGAACGCAATAAGTGAAAATCGCCTTCTAATTGAAAATCTCCGAAGATATCTAATTCCTGTTATCTCCGTTCGTAATAACATTGTTCCTGCTGAACAGTTAGCTAGAGTAAGTGTTTATCTGGTTTGTTTCTACAGGTTTTTTGGCGTTATAACACAGAATCGATACTTACTGCATTTAATTTTCCAGGTTCTTGCAGAAATTGCCCACGACCTCGAATGGGAAAGATTTGCCATCATCCATTCTCAAGATGAACATAGCTTTCAAGTCACAAAAAAGTTAGGTCAAATTAGCCAAAATGGAAAACCATGTATTATTGCGACACATTCCATTCCATCTGAACATCCTGTAAATCTAAAACTACTCAAGAACATGTTAATAACTTTTACTAATAGATTAGAAAATAAAACTGCCGTATTAGTTATTATGGATGAACAAACTCTCACGGGATTAATGCGAGTGATGAGTGAAGTGCCAGACGTAGTCAGGCGTTTGCAATGGTTATTTTCGTGGATCCCACCCGAAACAGAGTTGGCAAATATAATCAATGGCTCGCAGATTTATAGCGTGTCACCCTATCCGAGTACAATTCAACAGTTTGAAAGTTATTGGAGCAATCTTCATACAAGAAAAGCTACTACTTCGATAACGGATCGTTGGTTTTTAAATTTTTTCACTTATAATAATCAATGCCGTCTCAAAGGAGATCCTTCATTGTGCACTTCATCGATAGAACAACCAGTTACAGAATTAAGGAGGACATCTAGATTTTTGGCTGCTTTTCACGCTGTTTCTACTTATGCCCACGCTTTGAAAAAAAGTTGGGAAGTTTTATGTGATTCTGTGCCTGGTATCTGTAATGCTTTTAGACAGATGGCTCGTCAACAATTTATAGGGCAGTTTCTCGAATCTGTTGACTATTACCACAGCGATTCCAACCGTAGTCCCCCTGAAATGAACGGACAGAGAGTTTCAACTAATCGTGAAGGTGAAATTACTGGTTTGAAATTGGCATTAACTTTATACAGAATGGATTCAGAACGAAGACTGCATTACACTCAGGTAAATTTTGATTAATAATTTTAAATTATTATTACAACAATTTAACATTTTTAGTTATACCATCATTTTTGTGAGCTAGCTTTTGTTTAATTTTAAACTATTTCTTAAATATATATTATTAATAATTACTCAAACAATATTTTAAAGGCCGTAGCATACGATGCAGACCATGCAGAAGTAGTAGACACCAATGCAAAGTACATACCGTCACTCTGCCCGAAGGAAGGATGCAACGATTGCATAAAGTACATTCGTTTAAGACATATCTCTAACAGTTTATACTGTTTTTGCATTTTTTAAAAATAATTTTTATTTGATTTTCAGGATAAGACAATCAAGAATGGAGGAAGATAAATTATCCAGTCAAGATATTATTATTATCGGCAAGTCTGATGCACTTTTAATTCCTGTGATATTACCAATTCACAAGACAGGTTCTCGTCCCTTCGAGTGCAGTTCCGTAATTAACGGTGAAGCGATACAAGATTTGGAGGCAATTTTATGGACTTTAGATAAAATCAATGCAGATTCTGCATTTCTTCCAGGCATCGAATTGGGAATTGCTGTAATGGATACTTGTTCATCGGCAATGACAATTCGTAAGACTTTAGGCAATTTTATAGCTAAACAAACAGAGCAGTGGAATGGTATCGCCTTAGATTCTGCTGTAGCGGCGATAGCTTCTACCGCTTCCTCAGAAGTAGAAGCAGCAGTAACGATGTTGTCACCATTTAATATCACAGTGATATCAACAAAAGACGTTCAGATTTCGGAAGATAATCTTGGCAGTAATCCCTACTTATTTCAGATAGCTCAGCCAGCAAGCAATGGTGTTAAAGTCACAATCGATTTGTTAAAATATTTAGGATGGTCATTTGTTTCTCTTATATACGATAATGATCCGTCATACAAAAATGCGGTAACAGAATTCAAAAAACTGGCTGCTCAGCAGCGAATCTGTTCTGCTATTGACGTATCGTTAGAAAACATTACTGTTACAGATACCGTTATAGAATTAGCTAAGGCAAAAGAAAAAGGTGGTAGAGCCGTAGTAACTTGGTTATCCGAGTCATCTTTTCGTGCAATTTTAGACGAAATTAAAATCTCAAATGATTTTTATCCCGGAGAAATTCTATGGATTATTAACGGAGAGTGGAGTGAAAATTGGAACATTGTTAAAGATAGAGAATTATTCGCTTCTGGAGCTTTATTGATTCGACCTCAAAGAATTGATTTCGAAGAATTTTCGTCATATTATCAAAAACTCACACCGAACAACAATGCAAGAAATATTTGGTTTTCTGAATATTGGCAGCAAAAGTTAGGATGTTCCGATACGGAATGTTCTCCTCTTCCTTATTACCCAACTTCGAGCAGTTCTTATAGCAGTCAAGCTGTTATTGCCCTAGCTGCAGGGTTAACACGACTTAGAGATTATTTATGCTCAACTGAGCGTGGTTTATGTTCCAAAATGTTACACCACCACCAACTTCGACCAGCTATCAGTCAATATATTCAATATACTGCTTCAGGAAATCCTGAAAATTCAGACAATCTTTTCACTTTTACATCAACTGGTTATGGTAATATACCGTTTGATATTTACTTCTTTAGAAGATCTGCCTTACAGAGTTATAGTTACAGAAAAGTAAGTGAATTTTATCATATTTAATTTAAATTAATTCAAATAATTTCAAAATATTTTATCTCAATAGGTGGCTACTTATCATAATGGCTTGATAAATATGACAAATCTGGTGACACACAATATCGAAGGACAAGAGATCCAGTTTGACGATCAACGATCGGAATGCATCGCTGACTGTGGGCATTGTTTCAATGGACCAGTCGATTGGTTATTTTCGGATTCTCCCGATCGTCTTTACATCGCAGCTACAATCAGTGTTCACAAATCTTCGAGCAATCCACTTCAGTGTGGTCCTTTGACATCGACTAGTATCCAGAACGTGGAAGCTTTTCTCTGGGCTTTAGATCAACTCAATATGCATCCCGATATTTTACCAGGAATTCACATGGGAGCTTTATTATTGGACAGTTGCAGCAGTCGCGAGAAAACTGCTCGAGATGTGTCAAATCTTTTCAGTCATTCCTTAATATCTCCATCAGAAGATGTAAAATTACCATTGACTAACGAAATCGTTGGATTTATCGCAGGCGATCATTCTATTAATGTTATAGATCCCGTTGTTGATGTGACAATACCATTAAACATAACTACGGTGGCACCTACAGCTTCCCATTCGATCTTTAACGATTTGGAACGTTATCCTTCGCTGTTACGTCTTTCTCCTCCAAACAATATATTAGCGGATGGAATGATTAGTGTATTAAAGCATTTTCACTGGACTTACATATCGCTCTTATTCGGAGACGAACATTTAGATTTATACAATGCATTTATCAGTATGGCCCAACAAAGAGGAATTATTTTAGCTTTGAATGAAAAAATAACATCTTCCAGCAGTTCTTCCTTAGAAGGAGTAGTTAGCCGGTTGCAGTGGAAACAAAAACAAGGATCTAAGTGAGTAATCTAATTCTATTTTATTTTTTTTTATGAAAAAAATTATATAAACAAACAATCTCTTCAAAGATTTGACACTTTGATTAATATTTAATTAATGCAACTATTATAAGATTTTATGGAAAAACTACCAATTAGTATTTGTAGTTAATATAACTTCAATTACCGTATTTATATGGTTATTGTCCACCTTTTTAAAAAAGTCATATCATTTAATAAAAAAATAAATTGAGTTTTAAATTGTATTCATTTCGCGAATATTTCCGAAAATAGTTACGCGTTGTACAGAATTAAAAGTAAAAAGAATAACCTAAAGCCAATAATTTTTTTCGTTAAGTAAATTATCACATGATTCTAAAGATCGGGAATAAAAAATGAGGACAAAAGTGTGTGAAATTTTGAACTAGATTTTATAAGAACAATAAAAATAAATTATACAGCCTTAGGGTCTAATAAGTGATGAATTTCTGATCTAAATATTTGTTCCGAGAATAAATGAATATTTATTTTGAAATTATAAGTTGTAGTTATTTGAAATAAATCTCTAAGATAAAACTCATTTTCATTTATTCCAGAGTCATAGTAGTATTGTTAAATTCCAATCATCTCGATCGACTTCTAACAGTTGTCGAAAATTATCCCGATTTTGGACATCCAATATGGTTTGCACCCGAAACCATTCACGTTTTCTATCGTCATCCAGAATTATCTTTAGGGGCTATCAGCATTCGATCGGAATCGTCACCCGTTCCCAGCTTCATGGATTATTTTGTTAATCTTCACATTCGAAACAATACTCGAAACTCTTGGTTTAGCGAATATTGGGAAAAAAAGTTTAAATGCCGGGGCTCTTCTTGCTTTAATATTGGAATCGAAGAGAGCAGACAAGGAACTTTCCTTCAAGACGTTCAGATACCAGGAATAATAAATGCAGTTTTTACACTCGCTCAAGGTTTGGAGAAAGTCAGACAGCAAGTTTGCCCTACTAAATTGAGGGGAGTCTGTCCTCAAATGAGAAATATGGAAAATTTAAGACAATTAATAATAGAAAACAGCAAGAAATTAACTTTTATAGGTATCGATAATAAAATAGTTCGATTTAGAAGCCACAATTATAACCCTGGATCATTTGATATTTATAATTTTATGGAAGTTGGAAGCAATGCTCAAGCTTTTGTAACGGTAATTATTTTTATATATATGAAAATCAAATTATAAATACGTGAATATTTATATTTATCTATTTTCTTCTATAGATTGGGCGTTTCAACGAGGACGAAGGCCTTCATATCAATGCGTCCAGAGGAAGAGGCTACAATGATGCAAAAAAGCAGGTTTCTTTATACAATATCCGTTCCGTCTGCAATAATACAGAAGATTGCCCTCCCGTTAAAAGTAAACCGACTAATATCATGGAAATTTTACCAGCCGAAGGCACTTCTTTTGTGATTGGTGCTATAGCTCCCGTTCATCGATCTGGATCGACATTCTTCTCTTGTGGACAGCTGAATAACGAACAGATATTTCAAAATATAATAGCTCTTTCGTACGCAATTAACCAAGTTAACAAGAATTCCAGCATTTTGCCAAATATTAAGTTAGGTTTGACCATATTCGACTATTGCAATCGCTATCAGAAGGCGGAAGGTATGCTTTATAACTATTATTCTGAAGATGGCGATTCGATTCATTCAAATCCCAAATCACTTCTGGCCGCTTTGACCTTCGACAATGAAGTAGCAGAGATAATCTCCCCCATAGCAGAAGCTGTTAACATTACACAGATAATCATTCCCGCGGTTTCGGGAAAGAAAATGGAAGCCGAATCGCTATTATCGACGACTTCATCACCATCGGTTCTCAACCAAATAAAAATAATTACGAAAATTTTACTTACTTATAATTGGAGAAGCGTTTATCTCATTTACAGCGAAGATGAATTTGGAAAATTTGGAAAAAACGAATTTACTGTTACAGCTAAGAATAACGATATATGCATTTCTGGAATGTTAGAAGTAGACGTTGATAAATCTACTTTAGAATTAATAGATATTTTCCAAGAAAATATTCAAAATAAAATCGGTGTAGTAATTTTACTTACAGAAGATACCGAAGTAGCTAAAAAAGTAGCAGAAGCTTCTATACATCATTCCATTTTAAGTAATACGCAATGGATTATCACTGATGGTTGGTCAAGAGAGATAATCACGCACGATAAAACTATCGTGATAAAAACAGATAATAAGGAATTGCCCGATTTTAAAAAATACGTTAGCAGTTTGAGTTTGGGTAAACACGATTCCATCCCCGATCAATGGTTTGAAGAATTTTGGCAGCGCAAGTTTCAATGCCGCTTATCGTACAGTAAAAGTATTCAAGTTCAGTATCAGACGGAGTGCAGTAGAGAAGAGAGACTTAACGAAGAGGAAATCGTTCAAGCAAAATTCGTTTCTCAAACAATCGATTCGGTTTACGCAGTGACTAATGGTTTAAATAAATATTTGAAGAAGTATTGCTTATGGGCTGGAGCTTCGGTTGGAATTGACGATTGCGGAGTAGAAGCAAGAATGCATTTAGCCAAAGCCATTCAGGAAGAAATTTCCAGTTCTGAAAACGGCTGCTCAGATTGTGATAATTCGATAGTTGCTTTCGGATTTCAAATATATCAAATAAGAAACGTTTCTTCTACCAATCAAATAGTTAAGGTAAGAATTAAAATTTCTTCTCTGATAATTATTCGTAATATTTTATACAAGTTTGCTAGCAAATGTGTTTCCAAACGCTTTTTAATTTAAAGCTATTTGAAGCTAAAGTTTTAGAATTACGCAATTTCTGAAATTGATGTTATTACATTTGACATTTTGAACATTTGTCTTTGAAAAAATTTGACAATTAAACAGATGAATCGAGATATCATCATAACCAAAACATAATTTTTAATAATTCCTAATTTAAAAACATATTGTTGTTATTACTGCATTTTTCCTTATCAGTAGGCGATAACTATTCGTGATACTTTTTATATTATACTCAAAGACGATTATCATGATCATCTCGCTATCTTCTACTTATCTATATACTCGGCAGTTCTTCTCCATTGGGTACCGACTGTCCTTCGAATCTCGTCCTCCCATCTAGTTCTAGGCCAGTTTCTGAAACGCTTCCCATCTTTCGGGTATCACTCTTATGATTCCTGTGTACTTATTGTCTGTTCTAGCCTAATGCCCAGCTTATTGCCATTTTAATTCTTTTACGAGCTTCATAATATCTGATTTTTTGTCTTGTCCATCACGTTTCTTTTCCTATCCCCGAGAATGGTTTCAAATAGAACACGTTATATCTTCTTTTAGGTAGTTTGAAGTCTCTTAATGACCATGTTTCACTGCCATGTCATAACATTGATTGAATGCTTTACGCTTTACACAGATAAACGTATCTTCCTTAAAATTCTCTCTCGTTTCTGAAAACGTGATTAAATTTCTCCCATTATAGATTCATCAATGGTGATTAATGTAGCATGTCTTTTGAAATGTTAATTTTCAAGCCGTCTGTAAGCCGCATTGTTCAAATTGACGTTTCTTGAAGCTACATCATCTGCAAATCGAAAAATGTCGAGCTTTTCTCTATGTTAATTCCTCTATTACCTCAGTCTAATGAACTCTAAAATTTCTTTTAAACCGCTGTAAACAGTTTTCGTGAAATAACGTCGCTTTGTTTAACATTGTTTTGCGTCTGAAAAGGTTCACTTTCTGCATTCAATTTGATTACAGATGTTCCATTATGTACTTAAAATTTGTATATTTAAATTTAGAATAGTGTATTTGTATCCTTGTCTACTTGGACCTTGTTTATTAATAATTAATAAACAAAGTCCAAGTAGACAAGGATACAAACAAAAATTGGTAAGAGTAAGGAAACAGAAATAAAAAGAATTGAATGCTGTAATTGGCAACGCATCTGCACAGTAAGCAGGAGTTTGACCTGGAGCGGGACTCTATTCCAGAATAAAAGATAGGAGTTCTTCTAAATTAAAAAATAAATTTATTTCTAAATTTCTAAATTATTAAATTCACCATGAGACGGCGGCCTAACAGTCTACTAGTCAAACTGCTTTTATTTAATAATGGCTTTATCCTTAATTTATCCCCCGTGTTTACGGAGATAAATTAAGGATAAAGCCATTATTAAATTCTTAAAAGCCAAAATTTTCCTTTATAAATTGCCTTAGAAAATGTGATCTATTGCAGAATATTCATTATGGAACTCAATCCGCTCTCACGATTGATTGAAGTCCAGTTGCTTGAGGATCCTGTTAATATCCTGGTAAAATTTTCTAGAAAGCGGAAAGCAGATCAACTGGCCTGTAATTCCCAGTGTTATACTCTTCTCCTTTTTTATTCATAAGAAATATGAGCACTATAGTTCGTTTTTTTTTTTTTTTGGAATCGACACGTCTGAAAAAGACTTGTCAATTGGTTTAAGGAGTAGATTATACGCTCAGTTATTTTCATTACGTCTGGGCCAATACCATCACGGTTTCGTTAATCTGATTATTATATTAATTTCATATTTTGAAAGACTTCATTTATATTAAATAATTTTGAAATAAAATTGCATTATTTTGATTTCAGGTTGGATATTGGAAAGGTCAAGAACTTGTACTGAGAAAAGACGAGATTAAAGTGAAAACCAATATCATTTATAAATGCCAAAATGATCAAATCGGTACGAAAGAAAGACAAAAATCGTGGATGTTGAAAGATTCTATATTTTCCAACTTCAAAACTCTCTGGGGAATAATTTTAACATCTCTTTCTTTATTGGGTATAGTGTTAGTTATCATCTGCGCTCTTTACTTTTTGGTGTCTTTTCCTGTTACTGTTGGAACCACGGTTCTCGGCTATATGGTACTCTTTGGCCTTCTTATACTCTACACTGTAAACTTTGCATTTATTGTCTCACCGACAGAAAGTACTTGTGGCATCAGAAGATTTACTCTGGGTTTAGCTTATTCTATTATATTCTCGGGGCTTCTCGTAAAAGTCATCAATATGTGGAGAATGATGGGTTATCACGGAAACAGAATGCTAAATGATGGAACCAAATTATCTAGTCCTGCAGGACTGTTAGTAATCGCTGTAGGGCTTGTACTTATACAAATCATTCTAACCGCTGCCTGGTTAATTTTAATTCCTCCGAAAATAGGATTATACAATGGAGTGTGGAGATGTTCTCCACCGTCTACATCCGAAGAAGAACTCGTCATATCTTTGGTTTATGTAATGCTTTTGCTATTAATCACTATCCTTTTCTCTCTCCTGACTTGGAAATGCCAAGACAACAACAGGGAGTCTCGGTGGATTTTAGCTTGTTGCTTATTTGTAACCGCAATATGGATAGCGTGGACGATTCTTTGGACTCATTTACCGTTAAGATATCGAGATGCCACGACCGTCATCGCCAACTTAATCTGTGCCACGACTGTTATGTTGTTGCTGTATTTAAGGAAAGTATATCTGTATAGCAAACTCACCAGACAAGCGAGAGATAGAGAGATGACTGCGAGTCTTCAACCCTCTACGTATGCCCCATCTCTTTACGGAACATTACAGAAGAGTAACATAACTGCAGTACTTTACGGTAACTATAGGCCTACTCGATGAAATGGTATTCGGAAATTTGTGGAACCGAGTGAATTCATGCATTACTATTATTATTGTTTTAGGTTCTCAAGCATCTCTAAATGGCAAAATGTATGGGGGAGGAAGTCGCAGTAGAAGCGCTTGGTTTACAGATGATGCGAAGAGCGATAGTTCAGGTTCGGTTCAAGTTCAAGCAACAGATTTGTATCCGCTCGACATGTACGATGGAGGAAGCCAATTTCAACCTATTTATGGAAATAAACATCTTATGATGGTGGATGATAGCGTATCGTTTGCTAGGTAATTGTTACTATATTCATCTTTACTTTTCACATTATTTAAAAATGAATAAAATTGTTTTTCTATTTTTATAGATGAGTTACCTCCATCCATCATTTGTCACAAACTCGCTCAAGAAAAACAAATCCATTTTTACATCAAAATTTAATGAAATTACGAACTTTATATAAAGTTTACATCTTTTTATACTATATACCAATTTAATATACGTTGTTTTGTAAATAAATATGTGACGAAATATTTTCTTTTGTTGTATTTAACTTAAAATATTATAGTTTTTCTATAAGTATTTTTTATTCTGATTTGCGTTAGAATTTTTGTAATGTTCGACGTATTGTTACAATGTATCAATAGGTTTACCTAATAAAACTTTTAGAGTTTTGTTTGTATTTTTATAAAATTACTCCATTAATATAACTATCGTCGTCGTCGTCATTTCATTACTTTCCAGCACTCCAATTTGGTAGTCTCTCCATTTTGTTTGATCTTTCCATCATTCGATTTCGTCTTTCATTTAAAAATCCTAAATATTTTGGTTAACTTTATATATATACACAGAAAATATATACACAGTGTTTTAAAAATAGCTATTAAACTTTTACTGTTTGATAATAACAATTTTTAAATGCATTTCATTCACGTTTATAATATTTATATTATCAGAGATTAAATAAATTTTTAAAAAATCCAGTAACGAGTTGCTTAACTTTCCCGGCGACATTTGGTGGCGCCATCTGTTAAGTTTTTTTTAAAATAAAACATGGTTTTATATTTTTAACCATTATAAAATGGAAAAAAAAACAATTTTGAGGGTAGAGATGGGTTTTTATAAAAAATTGTAAATGTAAATAACGAGTAAAATCGTTATTTAGTCCGACCCTACTGGAAGTACAGACGATCTCCCCACCCTCCATCTTTAATCACCAAAATTTAATAAATAAATAGGGGGATTAATGATATTAAGCTTTAGGGTGGAAGAACAAAATCGTGCTCTCCTACACACATATATATACAAATAAATTTGGTTTTTTTCTCTTATATTTCTCGATGTCTCAAGGTGTCCTAAGTCCAAAAATGTAAAAATCTTCAGGGGGGATGTTTTGACCGATCGCCGTACTTTCCCCCTGTTATATATAACAGCCGGAAAAGTAAAAATAAAGCGTCCCGAAGGCATGTTAAGAGTATGTTACCAAAAATATTTCCTAAAATTCTGGGAAAACTACTACTACCCTTTTTTTTTAATGCATAATTCATTTAAGGGATTTCATATGATATATAAATAACAGTAATATACGTAGCCTATCTAAAAAAAATGTATTAATGTAGAAAAATTATTATAAAATAGGATAATCGATTTTAAAAGAAATGTGCGAACCGAAAATAAATACAGAAAGCCTATTTTGTGTATAAGTTGCTTATCAAAATAGAAGTAGGTCTTTACGTAGGACGATTTCTAACGAAACCTACTTCGAAACTAGATTTATATAAACTTGCAGATTAAACAGTTGATCATATTTAAACCCAATCATAGTCTTTATGAGAACCGTATTTCTCCTACTTTCATAAAAAACATTTTCGTTTCACTTACGTAAACAGCCCAAGAAATAATCCGAATGTAAACCTTAAAATTACAATCATTTACAATCAAATAGGTTAACAGAATTTTTAAATTACAAAATCGATAATTCTAAATCTAAAAAGTATTAAAAAGTTTATCAAACTGAATGTTCAGGATTTTTTTTTTAATGGAAAGATCCTATCTTAGCACAAACATAAAATATTTGATGTGGGCTGATTAAAGTGGGAGCAGATGAAGAAATCGCTCTTGGCATCTCTTACCATAATGATATTTAAAAAGTTTCTTTCTAATAAATAATTATAAAATTTAATATTAAAATTGTTTTTACTTTTATAGGATTGATATTTAAAGACATCTCATCATTCAAAATCTATTAATTAGGCCTACTTAAATATTAAACATCAATAAGTAATATAAATAATTTCATGAAATTGTTTACGGTTATTAATTATTCATTTCATATTGACGATAACGTATTGTTACCGTAGATACGAAATGAATATTTTTTTAATATTGGGGCCATTGTAATATATTAAAGAAATCTGTCTACACACACAAAATAATAATGTAATTGAAAATCTTTTAGTCAACAGATGGCGATACGATCTCATCCAGTCAGCACTTTTTTTTAACTATAGGCTTCATGAGTCGGTAAAGGCGCCGTTTTGGGGATCGGGTCAGCTCAGAAAATTTAAAAACAAAATTTTTCGTGGATGGGATAATCGGAAATGGTGGCCCTGTTTCTCGCTACTTGCAGCCCAATCCGTAATCAGCTTGGAAAGTGCTTGCACAGCGGAAAAAAATCAAAATGAAAAATAAACACAGTATTGCTTTTTATCTAGGATTACAAATCTTGTCCTTAGAATTAAATTATGTATTCATTAACAAATTCTACGCCAAATTCACAGAATTTATTTCTTGTAAACGAGATAAAACTAATGCTGTTATTAGTAAGCAATAAAGCTGAATATCATCATCCCGATTTAAAGAAAAATCAAAGGAAGACGAGTTGTAAAGTGACTTATAACCTACGAATGTCACAATATTTAATTCTCGTAACTTTAGTTTCATTTGCTTTTGTTATTCCTATTGACAATGTATTCTCTCCCTCCCTCTGTCTCCTCTTTGTTTCTGTTAAATTTAATATAACAAAACAACTCTTCCCATGTCCTCTGTCGTTTCCAGGTGAATGACAACTCAGAATTCACCAGGCGATGATGATGCTTCCGAGTTTCACCAAGAGTTGAAGAAACTAATGCAACTCCACACGTGACCAAAATCACTTATCGAGTTTTACCGTTTTAATATAATTACTTCTGAATGCAAAATGTAAGTATTCAAATTTTTTTTTATTGTTTTCTATAGTAAACGGATGCAATATTAACTTACAATAAACAGCAACAACGAAAACAACTAACAGATACCTACACAATAATAAAAGAATTACGCGAATAGAATAATAAAATGTAGTGTTAACCTACGAATCTTTAAAGATTTAATTCGCATTATGAATAAATAAAATACGCAGAATTTATTACCTGGAATCCGCGACAGAGTGAGAACTTTTCAAATAAGGATTTCAAAACATTAACACGGTTCTCGAAATTAAGAAAGAACGGACTGACAACGGGCGGACGACAGTGGAAATTTATAGGTTACATTTTTTTTTTTTTCCAAATTGCAGCCCGATAGTCTTAAATGGAATTCTAAAAACACTTCTTTCTCTTAACAAAGAAAAGTTTAATTGTTTCGAATAATGGTTCCTTTTGTTGAAGAACCGAAAGTATTTTAAACTCTTATACAATTAAAAATAAATAAATAAAGATTATTGTAAATACAAAGTTGTGTTCTACGGTTCGTGTGGTCGACGCTATAAAATTTGAAATGTTAACGAAATTAAACAACAAATATTTTCCGTTTACGTAATTTTACGACTGTAATAAATAACTATTAGAGTGGATTTTATAAATAAATAATCATATGAATATTAAATTATATCGATGCTGAAGCTATATATGATTTAATATGCAGCTTTTAAATAATTTAGTACATGAAAATAATTTGTCCAAAATAATGATAGAAGTCGAATCAGTCAATATTTATTAAAATTATAATCATATAAAAATTTAAAGAAATGACCATTCATAATTAGTTCGGATAAACCGAATATTTGAAAAAAGAAAGAAAGAAAAAAAAAAGTAAATTACGTAAAATATTAAAGCAAAATTTTAATTGTTTTAAATTAAAAATAAATAACTTCGTGTTTACACGTTAACTCTATATTTAGAGATCGAAATCAGAAATATCCATCAATCCGGAAATTATTATTAAGAAAATGAAGCTTGCGAATGTAAAAGCCCTATTAAAATCCTGGGAATATTTTTAACCATTAAAAAGATTAATCGACGAGAAGAATAAATTATCGGGTGAAATCTAATCGTGTCGTGTTAACAACGAAGTTTCTGATTATGCAATTATTTACAATTCGTGGGATTTTCAATTTATAATTCGAGAGGATTCCAACCTATATTATCCAAGTTTATTCACAGCAATTAAACGATTTTAAATAGAAACTCCAAGTAATAGGCACAGAAACAAAGAAAGTTATTTTGAAGTCAATTAACGTATCTTTAAAAAAAAAAAAAAAAAAAAAAACTTTCACTAAATTGAGTTTCCGTTTTTACGATATACGCTAATGAGTTTTTTTACATCGTTCTTATGCTACTCGACTCTCAATTAACCATAAAAGTTCGTTACATTGGAATAAAACTCATTGTCTAATAAACAGTAAATGAGCAATTCATCATTTCACGAAAGCTCTAGTAATTTTCCGCTTCATCAATCTTGTCTTAGCGTAATTCAAGTTATAGAAATAAGAAAATTATATTAAGTTAGAAAACAGCAGAGATGCAGTATATTTTCAGGACCAAATACTTCCCCGAAAATTATCGCACGCTAGCGTACAAAATAAAGCAACAATTTACGAACAGATAAGTAATTAGGCCTACTTTATAGGCTACGTAGTTTTTACGAATTTATTTGAATTTTCCAAATAATTCAACGGGCCTACCGTATAATTTGCCGCGAAAAACTAAACTGATTGGGGAATGTTCCCAATTAATGTCTATAGGTTAAGCCGAGACACTACATTTTATTGTAACATTTTTTGTGATACTAGATATTTTGCACCCCCTGCCAGATTGGCACAGAATTACTGTTTATTTCTAATATTTAACATTAAACTTTAATTGAAATTAGAAATTATTAAATCTATGTTTAAACTAGTCCAAGTAGTAGAAATGGGCGAGTATCGCTTTTCTCGAATTCGAGTATTAACTATATCTTCCAATATTAGAACAAATAGAATACTTTATTAACTAAATTAAGTTCACTATTTTATTTAATATTTATTATATAACTTGTAAATTTACTTACAAGCTAATTGTTTTTATACATTATTAATAAATTGATAAAGTAAAACAAATAGAATTTAATCAGTAAAAAAAAAAAAAAAATCAACTAAGAAATGAAACCAAACTTTTCATTTTGACTTTTACGGTGCCCTTTTTAAGATAATTACGATTGATTAATCAATAAACAGTAAGATATTGTTCTCATTTTCACCCGTGACAGATTTTTATTTATAAAAAGAAGCATTCGAACAAGTTCCGGATCTATTCCTCTTCTTTTCTTGTGGAAAATTAAACCAGAGGTACTGAAAACAAAATTGCCAGATTGGGATTTTTCGAGTCAACTAAGAAAAATAGGGAAGAGGTCGGTATTAATTAATGAGGAAATTTTGTGGGGAATTTTACATTTTCGAAGGGGAAACTGGAAAAGTAATTTTCTATGTAACGATAATTTATTATTAAAAAAGTTTTTAAAAAGTTTTTTTTAATACATCCTATGTATTAGCTTGCCTAAGTGGAGAAAATTCCAATTAAGCTTGTTAAAATAACTATAGTTCTATCAGGATGCTATTATACCTGGATGTTGTTATAAAAGCATATAACTAAAGACAAAGTTAGTACGATCTTTAATCTCAAAGTTTGTACACTGTCTTTAATCTCAAATATTTCTTAATTCTGCTCATTTATTAGGTATATTTGCTTTTTTATAAAATAAAAATAATAATACCGTTATGGTTACATTTTAAGTGTTTGAATATGGTTACCCTTATATTTCAATTTGAATTCAATATTTTCCTTTATGTTTCTTTTTCCGCTTCACTTACTTATAGAGAGTTGAAGTGAAAAAATGTTTGTTTTTAACACAAGAAAAACAATAGACATAATAGAATGACCCATATAAAAGTGCTTGTAACTTTTATAAAATAATTATAAAACATTTTTTGTAAACAACAACAAGAATGAAAATCAAATTTATAAATATTTTTCTAAAGTATTAGTGTTATTAACTCTTATTTTGCATCAATAAGGGGCGTAACTAGGGAGAGACTGGCGTTAAGCAAGAAGTAGTAGTACAGTATGTAACTTTCCTAGTAGTATATCGGCTGCAATTATTCCTAAAAAATATAGGTTTCTCCAGAACTTCCGAAGGTAAAATTCATCAATGAAGTGTCTAAAAATATGTTATGTTAATATATTAAAATGTTAATATATTAACATAAGCCTAAATACATATGGGAAGAGTGAAACCTTTATATATAATCAATATATAAAGCCGAATTTGGAAATGTCCATTTTGTGAAATATGGCGATAATTACGTAAATGTTTGCCTTTTATATTTTCTAATAAAGACAAACACTGATTGAATGAACGAAACAAGTGTAAATCAATTTGTCTTTTTCCGACGAAGATACCAAAATCTTCGCCTTACTTGAAGATTAGGAAGTATAAGATATCATTAAGTAATGATGCTTACTTAAAATATATAAATCCATTTTATATAAGATAAAAAAAAGATTTAAATTAATAAATAAAAATGGCAATGTCGTCATATTCCGTTCCGGTTTTGTCAGAAAAATAATGGAAAGCGGAATTACAATATAATTAATCAATGCTTAGTTTATCGCTTTTTAATTTTACGTTAATTAATGTAAAAAAGTAAGTTTATTATATCAGATGATGTCTTAATCGTCAACAATTCTGACCGCTCATCAAAAAACTTACTTCGAAAAGCTCATCTTTCATTGAATAGAATCTAGTACCACGAATAAAAATATAACACCGCAAGAGATATTGGTGCACAGGAATAATTCGTCACCTAGTTAGATATTTGTTAGAGTCAAAACATTAATTTTCATTCATGTAACATTATGTAACATCAATATCTAACTAAACGAAGGATTAGTGCTTAAGCATGTAATGGTTCAAAATGAAAATCATACATTAGGATCAAAAATAGTTTTATACAATTTAGAAACAGAGTAATCTGTTTAAGTTTTAAAATTACAGACAACTCTTGTGCTGTATGAGAAATGCCGGTTAATGTTACCTATGGTGACTAAAATGGCAGCTCGTCTCCGATTCCAGCAAACAGAAGAAAGGAAACAGTGGGTACGCACGTTCTAACCTAACTTAACCTATTCTAATAATTCGGTTGGTAATAATTATGGTAATTTATTAGAATAGGTTAGGTTAGAACGTGCATACCCATTGTTTCCTTTCTTCTGTTTGCTGGAATCAGAGACGAGCCGCCATTTTAGTCACCATAGGTAACATTAACCGAAATACCTCTTATTAAAAAACATTTAATATATTTTCAATTCGCTCTTCATTATTCAGAAATGACGCAAAGTTAAATTCTAATAAAATAATTCTAATTGTTTCTAGGTTAACTTTCTTACCTTAAGCATTTATCAGCACTCAATACAAGTTTTGGGGCATAATCCTAAGGTTGGCCTTTACTTCTCGAAAAATCCATCGTTCATCATGAGTATCGAAGATCCTTGATACTTTCTCCAATTTCATTTTTCACAACTTTGTTCTTTTTAAAAGCTATTAATGAACTCCTCTTAACAATATTTCCCATTTCCTTGTAGTAATGAAGCATTAGTTTCTTTTCATCTTCGGAAGAAACTTACGCTCCATAACATAAAAACAAATTTCTGATAAGTTACTTCTTATGATTAAACCTATAAGAATAATTTCTTCCTTTGCTCTTCTAGGTAAACCATGAAACAACGTATGACTTGGTGCAACAACTTTATCCTACGATAAGCATTTCGAGTTTTAGCACTCCCCTTCAGTCATCCATATTACACACTTACACTTAAAAGATTCACTGACTTTAATAAAGTCTGTCGTACATATCTTTTACAACTTAACAAAATTTATTATCAACAAACCATAATAAAATACAGTATTACATATTCATTAATACTCTGTATTGTACACAGAAATATGCAAATTACAAACGCAAGTGTATGAGATTTACTTTGAAAACCTTACGTAAATAATGGCAAACAGTTAAATTAAAAATACTTTTTTTTATATTACGAAAAGAAATAACTTAATATATCTGTATTTAATAATTAAAATCTAAGTTTCATTTGCGTTTATTCATAAATAAAAATTTGAGATTGAAACACCCAAACCACGAAGATTTTCAAACATAATTTGTCTGTAAATAATTAACCGTTGATTAAATCGCGGCTTTTCCAAAATAAAAATAAAAATAAAATGTTGAAAATCTAGTTACAATAAAAAATCTTTACATAAATGAAGTTAATTAAAATTATTGCAAAAATATTATACAAAAGATATGCAAGCTAAATTTTATGATCTATGGGAAAGCTATAAAACATTTAAAGATAGCAATAAAATAATTAAAAATAAATTTATTAAAAAATTTTATGGAGTAAAATCTATTATTAATTGTTAGGTAAATAATTGTTATCTATTATTATCAAAAAAGAATTAATTTTGTTGGAGTTTATTGTCTTCGCCATTTTTAAAATACCTTCTAGTAATGGATTCATTCTTATTGTCAGGATAGTGTATATTTATATACAAATTTGACGTCGTTCCTACATTTTTATAACGATAAAGTGTAAAACATGACATCAAATATATATACTGTATATATATAGTCAAGGTATTATACATTAGAATTAATAATTTAACAATGTTAATATAAATTAGAAATTCCATATTGGATTTTTGTTCGTTTGCAAATTACACAAGGAGAGAAGTATAAGTTTCAATCATACAATTGTCAGTAAAAATTCTATTTAAAAAAAAATCAATTTATTATTATTAATTATTAAAATAATCTGTATTTAGTTCTAAATAAACGTAAACGAACTAGTTTTGGTAATAAAAAATTAAATATATATCATTAAAATAAAAAAATATTCATCTTTACCTAACAATAAAATAATAAAAACAATAAAATTTAATTCGATTCGATTGTCCAAGGTTGTTTCGTGCATTTTATTTTATCATATGACTGATACAACGAAAACTACGCCTGTAGCATTTACAAAATTGCTTTACCTTTATCCCGAAGCGTTTTCGATTCTCATAATTACAGTAATTGCCGCCCTGTTATTTGCATTTGTAATGTGTTGGACGAAAATTCGTCGAAAACACGAAGAATTCGATTCTGATCGATTTCCTCTGGTGGAAGCTACACAAATGGAAGATGCTTTAAGTGCGGAAGAAGCCGAAGAACTACAATTAAGAAACGACGAAATAGTAAATGTAGTCGATACTGATGAAGAATTACTGGATTTTCGGGAATCTAATATGATTTGTGATAGTGATTCTCGGGCTGATTCTGACGAGTTACAGGCAGATTGCCAGTTTTTATCTCCGACCAGTATAAGGCTCAAACCGTCTAAAAATCAAGTAAATATACCGCCTCTCAACGAATTATTGAGTTTAATTTTTGAAAGGCAATATTAATTAGAAATTAAATTCGGTATTGTAAACAAACTCCGTTACTTTTTATTTTTGATAAGATTTATCCATGGAAAACACATAGAACTGATGATCTTTCATTTTATAATATTTACATCTTTGCTTGTTTACATATACATAAATTCAATCTATACACAAAATAAATAACTTAGAATTTTTAATTTTCTAAAAAGAAACTGATTACAATAAAACACAAATTGATTGATGCATTAATTTATAAATATAGAAGTTAAATCATATCCATTCGTCTTCTATATATACTGGTGTTCGACAAAACCTCACGTTAGGATTGGAATTAGAATACCTCTCGTTGAATGTACGATGATATAAAGGATATCTTCTATCCGCATCTGGCCTATATAATTCGTTCTTCCATGATGTATAAGTTGGCGGATTTCTTACTAAATAAGTTTTAATTATTATTTTAGAGTTAAATCTTTAAGAATTTGAATTACTATTGCTTACCTGCGGGTGATTTAAGAACAGATTTTATTTTTCTTGGAGGCACTAATGAAAGAGACGAAGAAGGGGGAGGATAAAATGGAATTAGGGACGGTATGTAAGATGACTGATTTAAAGATGATCTTTCTATATGATCCATGGATGCCAGTTGCCGCCCTTTAGGTAGAAACATCACAAAAAACATAATTGTAGCATTACACACTACTCCATAACCCATGGTTACATAAAAATAACGAGAATTCGTCAAAATTGAAACCAAAATCCACGTTATCCATAAAATGATACCAACACCGATAGCTCCTCCGATATATTTCGCTTCTTTATAGTTTTCTTTATATCCTCGAATTTTTACTGATAGAATAGTAACACCCAATATCAAGAACATAATATATAAAAGTGATAGTAGCATTTGCCATGGTTTAGTCTTGCATTGTTTTTTACCATCTTCATCGTTTATCACATCTGGTGGACTCTGAACTAACCATTGAATTTCAATGGCTAACTGTACAGCTACAGCGAAGAAGAGTAGAAGGGCTTGATAGATGATGGGCAATATATAAGAATCGTGTAAACTCATTAAAAATAAAGATTTTACTAAAAGAGATGCAAAGATAAGTGCATACGATACTCCCGAACCGAGTCGGATTAAAAGACACGATATCCAATCTGGAGTAACAACGAACGTTACGCCCGTTAGAGAGGCTAGAAAGAGACCCATAAGCAGCATCTGGCCTAAAAACATGTTTCGACTTTTGGCTCCCGAATTACATATTTTACACAAGACGAAAAACTGAAAACATATAATAGTTGCCATGTTGAGCACGGACAAAGCAAGAAGTGGTAGAGCCCATATATCGTCCCTGAATGGAGATGTGTGGTTGCATGGAGTAGAATTTGCTGGAGGAAGACTATCGACATAGGACATTGTAAATGAAACTAACTGAAAAAAAGACAAAAAGAATTAAATTAAAAGAAATAATTAATAATATATAATAATTTTTCTTAGTATTAATATTTTTTTCGACCGAAATTTTACTGAACAACTTTTACACAAGTGAATAGTGCAAAAATTCATTAATTTAAACATTCTAAGAAACCTTAAGGATGTTTTTTAGAATGTTCAATAATGTATCAATTTCAATAGATAAAAGCTCATAGTGTCGATTTTTATTAAAAGTAGACTACACAAATTAAATTTTATGAGAATCGAGAGATTTAGTCTATTTAATTTCGAGCATTTCAGGTCTCTCTATTGTCATTTTCGATCGATAACATTTGTAACATATGATCGATCGAGCTCAAATTTTGCATAAATTTCAATCATGGTCGAATGAAATTTTCTTTTATATGTATATACGAGATGAGAATCGGATGATGAGAATATGAATGAAAATAATAAAGATTTAATCAATCAGTCTCTTTGGGATACGAGTAAGATCAACGACAAAGAAAAAAGTAGTCATATATATTTATATAAAAATATTGTGTTTGATTTATAAAACTTATTCTCATTATATTGATGTTTTTAAATGATTGTTACACAAAATTGAATACGTCTCATTTAATTAAGTCTGCGCTAGTAATGTTTATATTACATTGTTAACCAGGTTAGATTAAGTCAGCATATAAACCTTAAAACCCAAAATTAACTAAAATATGACTGATTCCTATAGTAAGATTTGATATTTGTGTGTTTGTAATTGTATTATACTACACTCACAACAGTAAAATTTAATTAAAAAGATATATTTAAGTATCGTACAGAAATAAATGGATCTTTGATATACCCACAATTATTCCATTTTTAATTTTTAAGAAAATTTAATAGGCTCTTATTGTAACATGTAAACTTTTAAACTGTATAGGCCTAAATTAAAATAAATTTGATTACTTTTATAAGAGCTACCGTAACAATATTAGTCAATAATTAATCTTTAGAAAGGGTACGTTATATATATAATTCCTTAATTGTTTCCATGGCAGAATTTTTATCTCTTTATGCTATCACTTTCCTTAATTGTTAAGGGAAGGCTGGATCACTGACCCATATCAAACTTCTGCACTTTTTATTTTCTGTCAGGTACAATCAGCCAACTATGCAACAATTGTCACAAACGTTCGGTTTGTTAACAACCTTACTTCCCACTCCAGATTATTTCAGGAGGAATGGGAAACATTCACTTCCTGTTCCTTCGTTCCTGCTGTAATGAATAACTCGTACACGAATCGATAATGCAAAGGGAGCTTCTGACTTTATTTACAGATTAATACAAATGAAAAGTAGTTTTTTAAAGCTTATTAAGTAATTTAGCTTAATAATTTTTAGCTTATTTAGTAATTTTGAAAAACCGCTGAATTGCAGTATTAAAGTGTAATTCGTTGTGCAATAAAAATGACGAATGTTAATTTCACAACGATATTTTTGGAAATATTTTTAAAAAAAATGATTAAATTTACATACAAATACGAATTAATTTTTACTTATATAACATTCATTTCTGCAAAAAAAAAAAAAAAAATCTTTATATTCCTTATGAGGAAAAATTTGATTTCCGACTTGAAAATATTAAAATCTTAAAATAAGTATAAGTATTTTATAAATTATTATTCACGTTTTTAGATGCTACAAATTAGCAATAATATATAAACTGAAAATACTGTCGTTTAACATTACTTACAATATTAAAAAATGAATAAAATTATGTAAAATATTGCATGTAAATTCTACATTAATGAATAATTTTTTATAAAAAATATATAATTAAGCATACATTTTAAAAATGCAATAAGAAATGTCAATAAATTGTATCGTACTCACATTTACATCCTTCAAGAATGCATGGTGTCAATATGAATATTATGAAGTCCTCGATCACCTAAGCGTATCCAACTATATAAAGAAGCCGTAAACAAATTTCACATAATATTTATAACTCGTAAAAAAAACGAGAAATGTAAATCATCTGTTCATATTTTGCATATTTACATCCCAATCACAATATCCGAATTAAAACTAGCCGATTTAGTCGCCGAGAATAACACATTGCTATCAAGGACAAACATCTGCCTTTAGTAATTTTCATTAATAGTCTAAGGAGAAAAATTTTCCCCTTTCTGTGTCGCGAATTGTGAGTGGAGGAAAATATGACGTAAGAAATTGTCATCTATAAATAATAATACGGGGAACAATAGTATTGTGAAAGTTAGTATGGAAACTTATTAGATATTATCAAATAAATAATTGTTTAATTTTTTATGATCGGTTTTCTTTTAAGCTTTATAATTATTTAATTTAATTATATATATATATATATAATTACAATTTATTTTTTAATTGTTAAATTATTAAAATGGTTAAATACCTGTTAATCGGGACCATCATCACTCGATAAATCTGAAGGAATAAAATATTTTTTTACTTAATGTCCGAATTTATATTTAAAATTGCTTACTAGAAATTTTACCTATCATAAATATATCAAAGTATTTTCTTATTATTAGAAAATGAGGTTGAAAATACATTACACAATAAAGTGCTTACTTGTTAAAAATGTTTTACCTTTAATAAACATCAATCAGCATTCGTTAACCTAATTTATGAATTTTCATTGTTCTTGATTTTGAAACTTTTTTATTTTTCTCCAGTCATTACTGTGGAAAAAACAAGGTTATAATATTCTTACTGACCTTGTACGAAATTAAAGATAATTTCCAGATTTATACAGAATCCTCCTCAAAATTTAAAAAAAGTATTTTAATCAAATCTGGAATATTAATTTATAAATATTTGAAAATTTTTGTATATATTTATTGACTGGATATAAAGATACCAAATTCCTATATTTTTCATTTCCCCCTGCACTGTTATATATAAAACAGAGGGAAAGTATGGCATCGGTTAAAAAATGGCCCTCCTAAATTTTTACATTTTTAGACACGAGACCTTGAAACGTCGAAAAATACAAAAAAAAAATAATAATAATAAAATAAATAAATAAATAAATAATAATTCGGGTTTTTATTTCTGTATGTATGTGAAGCATAATAACGCCTGTGCAGGGATGTTTATTTATTAGGGAATTGATGCTGTTAAATTTTGGTGATTAAAGACCGAGAGGGTGAGGAGATAATAGGGATCATGTCATATCTCGAGTATGGTCGGACTTAATGCCGATTTTATTCGTTATTCGCATTTACAATGTTTTATAAACCCCATCCCTACCCTCAAAATTAAGTTTTTTTTGCCATTTTATAATAATTAAAAATATAAAAAGTTTTTAAAAAAATAAGATATCATAACAGATAGTGCTACCAAATGTTGCTGGAAAAGTTAAGCAACTTATTGCTGAATTTTTTTTCTTAAGTAAGTATATGGTTTTTGGAGTATAAAAGTGAAAAAAAAATTTATTTGAATAGAATAGAATTGAGATTCGTGACATAATATTTAAGATAATTTCTCCGTTTTTAAAGGAAATAAAAGAATTATTTTAAAAGTTTAAAGAGAAACCCTCTTGCTGAACCTAAAAATTTTGAAATTTTTACAAGTTTTCGTAATTAATTTGTCTATAAAACTTTGAATATAAGCTCAGACTTACCTATTTGACAATATTACGCTTCTTGGTAAGATAAGAATTGCGTGAGCACAAAAGCAATGAAGTAGAACTGAAATGAAATATATACCACTCTATGAATTAAATATTCATAAATTTTGTTTACTTAACATATTTTATCGTTAATGTTTCGTGATTATTTTTAGTTTCGGAATCAGATTATTCTTATTACAAAATACAATAAGTTTTCCTTGAAAATAATGTTAACATCCAATAAAGTGTATAAAGTAATACTTTAAATATATCCAACGAGGGTATTTAAACTGTTAAATCAACCAGATATTTATGAAGACCCTTCCTTTTAATGTTTAAAACAGAGGAAAATGATTTTTCGAGAACAAAATCAGAATTATTAAAAGATGATTAACAGAAATAAAAAAATTATTAGACCATAAATTTTGTACTAGTAATTATTCTCCATAATAAATGATAAGATACTGATAATAAGCATCTCTTTTAATCTGTGCATCCACTCTGAAATCTGTTAGAAATAATGTCTTTAGTTACCGAACTCGATTAATTTTCATAAATAAATAAATAAACATGTTCACAAATTTCTACTTATTAAAATTTTTAAAAAGACTTAAATAAATTTAATAAAAATTAGATTGAATATTAATTATTAGGAGAAATTTGAAATTGCCTTCTTTTTTTTATATTTCATTTAATTTCATGTTAAAAATTAATATCAATGTCAAATAAAACGTATTATTAATACAATTTTATTGTAAGAAAAATAATAATAAATAATAAAATAGTTATTTTTCTATATTATTTATTTATCAAAATGGTTTATAACGGAAAGTGTATTTTAAACGCTGATTTCAACATATGCGCCGTCGACGTTACGTTACACGTTACGCTTCGATCTACTTATCATTTGTCAACAATAGAGTAGAATAGATAAGCAATTTATGATGTAATATCCTCAACTGTATTTCGAATTCGAGTTTTTTTTTAAATTCATGAATGAATGATAGCGAATATAACAATAACGTATCAATCTGCAATAAAATATTAGCGAGGTTGAGGCCGAAGTTTTCAACGCGAAAACGTGTACGTCGGACGTTCAGCGCCGCCTTCCTGTAAGCCTAGTGGCAATGGAGGTTTAGAATGTCGAGCACGATTCCACTGCTTTCCAAACGCCATTGCCAAACTTCTAGGTTTACAGGAAGGCGGCGCTGAACGTCCGACGTACACGTTTTCGCGTTGAAAACTTCGGCCTCAACCTCGCTATTATGTAAGAGAGTAATACCTAACGTGGACTTACATAGGATAGAACGGCTCTAAGACTCAACATCTGAATTCATAAAATTCGAGTCGAATGTTTGGTGATGAATCAATACTTATACATTTATTTTTATAATTTTCAAGATTAATTAGGTAATTTATAGCTGTATTAGACCTATTTCAAGTGACGAGTGAGTATTAATGCTCAATTTAGCCATGTCAAGTTTAAATTACCGGTAACTTTTCCCCCGTATAAACTGTAAATTTGAAAAGGTAGAAACTAGAGGTTTAATCGATATATCAAATATAAAAAAAAGAAGAACCTCTTTAAGTGATCCAGCAACAAACAAGGTCCGACACGTTTTGAATTTGCTGCTACTAGTTTGGAGATCTGTTGTCTATTTATTTGGTTCATAGAAAATTCAGGACTGCAATTTTTAATTATATTTTTTAAATTTATTTAATTTAAAATATATGCTCGCCACCTCAAATTACAACCCTTCTCCTGTACATTATAATTTTTCATTAGCAATAGAGTCGTGTCGGTCCATCTATCTACCTTTCTGGGAAAATTTTTTGAATTGAAATAACGTAAATTTCGGTTTGTATCAGAAATTCTTATGTAGTTAATCGAGACCTTCTGCTCCTAATCTTTCCATATCTTGTCTCTGCTTTCATCTATCTAACTCTGTTCTCGAGTTTAAGGAAGGACAGACAAGGTATTTATAGGTCCAGTTTTTCAAATTCCAGCTCAACAATTGTTAAAGAACATCGTTCATAAACACTGTCAACACTTCCAACGTAGAAAATCAATTTTACTGCATGTCCTGTCCTCCTCCGAGGTACGCATACTGATGATCCTACACACCTCGAAGACACTGCTGATCCTGGGGAAAAATGTGATTAATGCTATTAAAAAATCTTGCAACGAGTTGCGTATCTTGCAAACAAATTTAAATTGTACGTGGCGCCATCTGTTATTATATCTTATTAAAACTAACTTTAATATTATTAATTATCACACAATAGCAAAATGCTTAATTTTCGGGTAGAGACGAGTTTTACAAAAAAACACTTGTAAATTCTAACAACGAGTAAATTCGTCATTACGTGCACCCCTCTCGAGATATTACATAGAACCCACTTCTCTCTCCATTCCCTCGACCTTCAACCACCAAAATTTAACAGCATTAATGCCTTTTATACACAAGCTACCATGCCAAATTTCGTTTCTTAATCATTATCCAATCCTAAGATATTAAACGAAATATGTGACATATCCACTCATTTACCCACACGTGCATATCCATGAAATTTTTCTCTGTTATTTTACGTTTTGGGTTCAGGGGCTCAAAACATGAAGATTTACAAAAGAAAACCAGTCTAAACAGAAAAAATTTTTCGAAACGGAACGGTTTTCTATGTTTAAAAAGAACCTGTTCAAAACGGAAACTTGCCAAACGGGAAAAAAATAATCTATGCCATGAGATTTCGGTTTACGCAGGTTTTACTGTATATTTTATTCGGTCTACGAAAAAAGAATTATGAAAGGAATGTTGGTACGATTTATCGTTTGAATCGAATATATACAATTGATATTTTTTTTTATGCAGCCGCAACATCAATGTTATCATTTAGACGGCCGGACGGCCGAGCGGTCAAGGTGGCAGCCTACCGCTCTGGGGGACCCGGAATCGAATCCGAACGGGTCGAATAATCCCAGGAATTTTTCGGGGAGGTGGTCCGTTCGGATATGTCGGGCCCCGTCCCTCACCACCCGGTCGCCCCATTGTGGGCCTGGCCGAACCCATAATGGGCCGTCTATAAGAGGCCCTCTTAGTGCCCACAGGGCGGAAAGAGTTAAAAAAAATGTTATCATTTAAAACTATAATTCACAACCACAACGCACTTTTCGTATAAAAAATTATATCACATAGGCCTACAGGCGTACAATGCACATCTAACAATTAAGATTGAATTGGCAACAAGACTGTGGTAAACATCGATTTATTTGCAATGTTTCGATGTGTCAATTAAATCAGAGTCGATGCATCTAGAGCGAAAAATGTCGATGTATCGCACTGCACTAGCTGTGTCAATAATCGATATATCAAACCGAAACTAATGATTGTTTTATTGACATTCTGAAATCTTGAAACCAAATTTTTCTCGCTGAAATCTCCCGAATGGCCGGAAATGTCAGCAAATGAAATTTGATCGAGTGTGGACTCTTGTTGTTATTTGTATACACCAACGCGACTCATGGATAATCTGCTAAGAAGATGGTTTCCGGGAGGACTTTCTATAGGAAACTGGTCCCTATTTAATTGTTACGTGAAGAAAACACGGAAAACTCCACGTAGCCAGCCCGTTAGCGAGCGCGAACCAACTACCAGTATTCAGTGCTTTTATTAGGTTCTCTAGTTATTCCTTCATACAGCATAAATTGAAATACTTTAATTACGATTATCCGATATAATACTCTCGGGAAATATAATTCAAAGGAGTTTGAGTTTGGATTGAATTCTCGGAAATTTTTCCTTTAAATCTGATCTAAATATGGCAGATTGTTGTTTCCTTTGGCTACATCTTTGTGAGGACCAATTCCGAAATTCTTTCTGCTTCCATAGGTCAGAAAGAATACACAAAAATCTAATTCCTACACTTTACACGATATTGATTAAAATGTTTGGGTAAAATTAATAAAAAGACGATACTGAAAATACAGGTAACCCCGTATAACACGGCACTTCAATAGCACGGATTCATTCTAACACGGTTCGAGAATTGGGAACATCCCCCGTATAACACGGTGCTTTTATAGAACGGGTTCACTCTAACACGGTTCGGGAATTAGGTAAAACTCTCGTACAGCATGAAATGTATTAAAAACTGTTACCAGTTGATAATTCTCATGCTGAGATCATCATATGGGATGAATAATCTCTGGTAAAATATTTACTTAAATAAGTATTTTACCCATAAAAAATCTACTATATAAGGCTGAAAAACTGGATTCTGTCACTGTATGCCAAAAAATGGCCACTAGGGGCGCTCCAACAATTATTTAAATTAATTTAAATTAACAATATAAATTATTTTATATATATTTTATATTTTTACAGTATAATATTCAGTATATTATTATTTTTATTTGTAATTTTGTATGCCCCGATGCCTGCATCGGCCTTTTGTGAACCATAAATCCGATTTAAAGAAGGATTTAACAGCATGTTTTTTTAATTTTTGGAACCTAACCCCCTTTTCGCACTAGTTCTTTGTTTCATATAACACGGATTTGCATAACACGGCAATTTTTTGGAATGTAACTCCCGTGTTATACGGTGGTTACCTGTATGACCTTTATCGAAGATGCGAACCTCTAGGAAATTTCAAATATATTTTAAAGAAAATTTTATTTATTTTTTTATATTTCAATTGTTAAGATAATAATAACTTATTATTAATATTTAATCTGTTTGCAAATTCCGATTATTTATCACTTTCATAATTATCTTTGGCATAATCAAAATTTTGAGTGCAGAGGGCGCTAGTTATATAGAGGAGAACGTGGTCTTTTTGTAAGGAAATTCAGAGTTTTTGAAAAAAGTAAGTTTCGCATAAAAATTTTCATATATTCAATGTGTAAAGCTGACTTAATATCATCCTTAAAGCTTCTTATTTTAAAAGAGCATATATGTAATTCTATAATTCTATGTAAGTACCCATATGCTGCGCACGTGAAAAGTATAGTTGATGAAATTGTTGTGTTAGGGTGAAAATCAGATTAAAAGATTTTAATACATTAGATTCAACTTCATTTCTACGTAAGAAATTAAATTATATGGTTACATTTGATGCTTATTATTGTGTAAATATTTATCCTTAAAATATATTGTACATAAAAACCAAAGTTACGTAAAGTCTGTTTCCGTTTCAGTAACACTTGTCACGATAGAAGTTAGAAGTCACTTTTAGACAATTGATGTTTATCTTCTATCCTATATCATATCAATATATATATACACACACATACACTAAGGTGACCAGACTCCTGATTTTTAACAATTTGTCCCATGTCCTGTGGCGTTTTAAAAAAGTCTCGAGTTTTGGAAAGATAGTTAATGTTACCTATGATAGCGAACATGGCAGCTCGTCTCTGAAACAGTGGGGACGCACGTACTAACCTAACCTAACCTATTCTAATGATTTGGTTAGCAATAATTATGGTAATTTATTAGAATAGGTTAGGTTAGTACATGTGTCCCACTGTTTCAGAGTTTGCTACCATAGGTAACATTAACCGGAAAGATTAAGTTTTTGTCAATTATGTGTCATAGACTTATATCTTACGTTTAAGATTCGTAAAGATCATTTTGTATCAGTATCAAGGTGTGTGTGAACATCAAAAATAAAGAATGCTGTGCTGACAAAAACCTTTTGTGTTTGTGGCAAAGACTGACAGAAAATGGTTTGGGGTGCGCAGCTGTCACAACAGAGCAGCACATGTTCACAGGCTGTCCAAACGAGCAAACATTTTGTTAGTCGCATGTTACGTGGCGCAGAGCTCTCATCTGTCGCCGCCTTAGAAAGCTAGCGACTAGCAAGAGTAAGCACGTTGATTTCTGTCATTCTATTGCTAGCGGTTGGGCTGGGGTTACGACAGTATTATAAAATAAAAAATTACAATAATAAAGTGACACTCAAGGCAAATTCAGAGGAAAAGTAATACAAGTTAGTATTATTATTTTAGAAAGAAATACAGAAGGATTAAAATAATTGTTAAAATATAAAAATTAACCATCTGTAATAGTATAAGTTAGTTAGAAGAACAAGGTTCAGTAGACCCATGGTAATCTGACAAACGTTTTGCAAAGCAGTGTCAGATGATCGAATTTGTTGGATTATAGAGTACTGCCACCAACCCCTTGTAGTCCGGAACTTTTTTGAAAAGAGTACCTTGTAATCTGACAAATTACATACTTATAAAAATGGTAAGATCAAATCTATATGTACTACATAATATATGATATGAGACTTAGTGAATTAAACAACACTATAGATAGCATAGGGTTTATTATAAAATTAACGTCATTAATGCTATAGCACTTGCAAAAAAAATAATAACTAAACATATTGATGTCAATCAATTACATACAACATATATAAATATTTCCAAGGTACATACTATATATAATCTTAATTTGAAAATGGATAAACAAATTAATTTATGGTGCATGCAAATATTCATCAATTTTCTTTTGTTTTACATTGGCCTTGCCGACATGCCTTGTCTCTCAGTCTCCTCAGAAGTAAAAGTTTGTTGTACGATGCATATTCTCTTCAGCCTACTGCATACTGAGCTGCATATATGCATGTCAGATTATAGGAGGTGCCAGATTACCACGGGTCTACTGTATAATAAATCGTACAGATTTCATGAATCACGTCAAAAAGTTCTATAGTAACTGCTTAGATTATTTAGAAGGGTGGACGGTACATTACAATGATATTTTCATTCGGTTATATTAAAACAAGAACTTAATTGGAAAGATGTGCAAAAATCATTTAATCATATTAGTCAACATTTTCCAGATAGTAATATTTCTGAAAATGATCTTTTAAATGGAGTATCATTATTAAAAATATGTATTGATAAGGAAAAGGTTAAATCTTGGGCATCAGCAAAAATCTCAACAGAGAACAAATGGTTAGAAATATTTTATCATTTGAAACAAACTATGTTCCATACAATAATGCCTTAAAAATTGGAATATGCGCTGTCCTTACCGGGAACTAATGCCGCGACTGAACACATTTTTTCTACCATAAATAAAGTGTGGACATCTGATAAATCAGACTTTGAAAGCCATATTATGTGTGAAATATAATTTAACAAATTCTTGTGAAAAATTTCATCACATTTTAAAGGACAGCAATCTACTAAAAAAATTCACTCAAATGAGAACTATGCAAAAGAATAAAGAGTTTTTAAAGATTTATAATAGTATATATCAGACATGAGCAAATGCGGCTCTTGCTGAAAGTGTTAATTTCTGTTTTTTATCATTATTTTTACAATTTTATTTTTATAATTTTGTGAAAATATGTTTATTAAAAAAATTTAATATTTGTTTTATATTATATTTATATTATATAATAAAATCGTGCGCCTTATCATACTATCTGTCGCAACAGTACAGAGCTGCGGCTCCCATGCATTTTGCAAAATCTACATTTTGCTCCCACTGAACTCTTGCTTGCCCACCTCTGGTATATATATTTATTATATTTGTAAATTCAACTTGTTAAAATTTAAAAAAATATAATACAATGCAATTTTTGCATTCTTTGATGATAAAATTTTGTTGCTCTAGAACAATTTTTTTCAACAAGGAAACCACTCCCCCTGTCAATTTTGTCCCACTTCACCAATGTTAAAATCTGGTCACCTTAACATACACACATACATTAGAGATCTATAAATTGATTTAATGCTTTCTGAATTGGCATTAAATCAGTTTTATGGGAGAGTGGAGTCCAAATGCATTTTACAAGAATCTGATGATGCATTAAAAAATTTTGTGCACAAATGGACAATTTGTTTGAAATAAATTATGTGAATTTCTAATGAAAATTGGCAAATGAAAACAAGAAATAAGCTTATTTGAATTGTTAAACACAAGATCGTGTTATTAACTCAATCACTTGGCTTTTGACTCCACCTTTATTAAAGGTGGAGTCAAAAGCCAAGTGATTGAGTTAATAACACGATCTTGTGTTTAACAATTCGAATAAGCAATCTAGCACAACACAGTTTCTCTACGACTAAGAAATAAGCTATTCATTAGGTAATTATGATTATACAGTAGATATTAGGATTGAACCTGAAAAAGTTGTTTTGTTTTTCCTATCACTGTAAATGTTGAGTGATTATGATGATTTTTCGAAATTGTTATAAGTTTTCCATTTATAAATGAAATGTTTTAATAACTATATAATAATTTAAAGATGTTTAAATTCTAAAGTGCAATATGTATCAGGAATGTCCAGAAAATAAGTACTGTTTGTGAAAATTGAAAAAATACTTTGCTTTCAAGGCATACCTTTATCTCACATGTTACTATACAACAACACCTACTTTTTGGCATAATCACTGGACAAACATTTTTTGTAGCATTGCACAAGCTTTTTCATTTCCTTTGCAAAGAAGCTTGTTGCCTATGGATTAAACTAGCCCTGCATGGTAACCTTCACAGTGTCATTGTTATCAAATCTCTTTCCTGCTAAATTTTCTTCAGCTGAAGAAACTTGTGAAAGTCTGTAGTTGCAAGACCATGCCTTATGGTGAATGCTTGGAACATTTGCCAGCCAAATCTTTACAGATGTTGTCACTTTATACCAGCAGTATGGTGCCACATATTGTTGTGCAACAGAATGACTCAGATGTGAGATCTCTTTTTTTGTTCTGAATGGTTTCTTCAGTTTTTGTAGGATTTCACAGTAGGCAGTTGCATATATGATTTGGGCTCTGGACATGAACTGAATCACGATGTTTGTCCCAAAAAACTACACATGAGCTTTCTGGCAGACATGGTACTGCATTCTAGTCATTGTCTCTTGTCTTTGACAGAGTGTCTATGTCATAAGCTGGTCACTGATTGGCTAAACATTTGTTTACATCTTGAGAGTTCATCACTTCTTCCCAGACACAATTCTGGATGTCTTTTCTCTCAAAGATTTCTCTCTCAGAGACAAGTGGATAGTTAAGTTTGTCTATAACCTCAATTTTGATATATCCAATATGGATGACTGAAACTTTGATAATTGTATGTTATACATCATTCTTGGAATTTGACAAGATATACAGTAGAGACTCGTTAATCGGAACTCCGGTAATCGGAACGATTTTCATTCGGACTGTGTTGTGCTGAATTGAACGTTTTTGATACTAGATTTACTTCTAAAGTATAATTTTCATGTTTTTATATTCTTCAATATATTTATTTTGTTTGTACAAAATGAAGAAATAATTTTTAACGATACGACAGCCTTGATTATTATTATAAAAATTTTCGTTAGGCTTAAAATCGACGAAATTTCAACACGAAGCGACACACAACGGAGAAAAATTCAACACAAAGCGACATGCAATGGAGAAAAATTTGAACATCAAACAGATTAATGCATTTTTTCGTACATAATCAGTAATCGGAACAAATCACTAATCTGAACAACCCCAGTCCTCAATTGATTCCGATTTTCGGTTCTCTACTGTACTTACAAAGAAGAGGTGTGCCTATGGACAGTCCCACTTCAGCAATACTTTGTGAACTGGTAGTGTGACAATTGGAAAACAACATTCTGCCCAAATTCCAACACCTCATCATCTTATAGCTGAATATGTTGATAACATCATCTTGTGGCAGAGAAAGCCAAACCTGTAGCAGTTTTTAAAAGCGATCAATAAGAACCCCTATGGATTTCTCCTACAAAATTAGACCAAGAGAGTGAAACAGCAGTAAACTTTTTGGGCATTTCCATCTCTTGCAAATATGGAGAAATTTGGACCAAGGTATACAGGAAATCATGTTTTCAACCTATTTTAATTCCATATAACTCTGTTGATCTCTGGCACATCAAATTCGCAGCCTTTAGATCCTTGATAAGAATGGCATATATTCATTGTACCAGCATCCAGGACACTGTAATGGAGCTGAATTACATCTTAAAAATCACAGAACAACAGGGTTATCTGATAAAAATAATACAGAAATTGATCGCAACCTTTCAAACATCAAAACGTCAACATGCATTGGTAGACCAGAAACGAAGAGTGGTTTTAAATTATATCCCATCTTTAAGAAAGATACATAGCATCCTGATAATTGACCAACATTTCAAATCAAAACTGGTCTACGTGGTTGCCCACTATGTGTAATTTACAACGCTGACTCAAGGAACATAAGTACACAATTGATAAAATTTCAATAATATGATGCTGGCAGTTTACTTGCAACATTGAGACATACAAGTACAATGGGAGCAGGCAACCATCATCAGACCCACATCTAATATACACACTATGGGATATCTAGAAAAATTGGAAATTTAAAGCTCACAAAAAATCCAGATGCATCAACCCTAGAGATGCAGACAACTTGTCTATCGCATGGCGGTCTGTTTATGAAATTTAATTTTATTAAGGGATATTTATTTATTTATTTTAGAATTCTTGTTCTCATTTTTAAATTTTTGAATTCAAGTTCCAGTTTTCTAATGTTCTAATGTAACTGAAGAAGGTCAGTGAAGCTGATTGAAAACATTATTATTTTATTAAATTTAATTGCTGGATTTTTTAAACGTGTGATTATTATTCCCGGGATCCCGGCTGTTTTTTTTACCCCGGGAAATTTTTCTCATCCCGGGAAATCCCGCAATTTTTTTAAAAGTTCACTTTTTTCTTATTTTGTGTTAAGATTGAAGAAATTTTACAAATAGAAAGTATAATTAACTCATAAACTGTCAGAATGCCGGAATGCATTTATATTTATTAATTTAAGCCTGCTTATTAGTTTTTTTGTTAATATGTCTCAAAAATAAATAATTGTTGAACTGCGGGCTTTGTAGTAATCCTCAATTGATACGTTCTGAAGTGATTCCAATAGAGGTTTTAAAAATTTGTATATATATATATATTTACAGAAATTTTGCGAAAAACAATTCCTTACTACCACCTGCAGTGAATTATCTGGCAGAGTGAGAGCTCTGTATTCTCGCGATTATTATGAGCACAATTGCAATTGAATAAAATAATGTGGAACGTTTAACCTTTACCATAATACTACACATTCTATCTTTTTCTTTTTTTTTCTAATTTTTTTTTATTTGTGAATTTTCTACGTAATTCAAAAGTATTTTTAATACATATTTTACACATCATTATTAATACGATTTTGGAGGTTGTAGAACACTTAAATTACTTTAAAAAATGAAAAATAATGATATCATTCGATTTCAAGATATTTTTTATATTTTAAAAATAATTTATTATATCCCGGGAAACAGTTCACTTTTATCCCGGAATCCCGGGACAAGCAAAAGACCGGGAAATAAGAAACCCTAATTTTTATGGATTGACTGTATGCTACTTGCACTATATAATCATATTAGAGAACATGCTCTTTCTCAGGAAAGACTGTTTTACATTTCACTCAGGAATGCCAGTAACTCCATCTTTTTCAATGATTGTACATTACTGTATTTTACGGACTATAAGACGCTACAGACTATAAGATGCACCTTAAATTTTATAGGTATTTTTTTTAAAAAATTGCTTAAGACGCTACGGACTATAAGACGCACCTGAATTTTGGAGGCAATTTTTCGAAGAAAAAAGTGCGTCTTATAGTCTGTAAAATACGGTAATTACTTTAACCATTGAATATGCTATTAACCCTGTTATTTCAAGTCATCTGTCTCAAAATATTTTTCAAAATATTAACATCTAATTTCTTTTAAAGTAAGTATGTATCTAATGCTTTTCCAACTCAGTTATTAAAATTTCTATTTATTGAGAGATAACATTAGCCAAGATATTTAACTTTACAATCCATAAAAACCTTACAAGATAAAGTAAAAACATATATTTATTAAAGCCACATGTCTTATTTGAATCTTGTGCTTACTTTACTATGTGTTCTATAATTCTTCTTTATTTTCAAAAATTTTACGAGTTTGTTGGTTAAAATTCCATATTGTGTTGTCCATGCAGATAGATAACCTAAACATGTATAATCAGCCTAGTAGAATTGTAATGTCAACTGCAATGACACAATCATTACAAATGACCAGAATTGCCTTTGTCTCCAAAAGACAAGATTGATATCTTGTGTTGACATTGTTCATCTCTTAAAGAAGAAACGAATGAATAGTGACAAAAATACAGCCCATTGTCTGCTTGAACTTTTTCTGTGGTGGCAACATACTGATTCACTATGGCAAGAATTGCTGTTTATTCTCTGGTATTATATAGGAAACCCAAGTTTCATCTTCTGTCAAAATATGAGCCAAAAACTTGTTGCCATTTATCTGCTAGTGTTTCAAAAATGTCAGTGCAGCTTCTGTGCATTGCAGTTCGTTGGCATCTGTCAACTTATTTGGCAACCACCTTGCACAGATCTTGTGATAATGCAAATGCTCTGTGATGATTTCATGGAGTAGAGATTGAGAAATTTCAGAAAATGGGTGGAGGTCAGAAATCTTGAATTTTCTGTTTTCTTGAATCTTTCTGTTTACCTACTCCAGAAAGTTAGAAGTGATTAGAGGAATGTCTGCTCCATTTGTCACTGTGCATGCTGGTTCTTCCTGATTTAAACATTCTTCATCATTTTTTTACCATTACGCTTGTCATTACTTTTTCATCATAAAAATGACAAACCTCTTAATAAATTTTAACTGACAAAGGATTTTGACTTGCAGGAATTTTCTGCTTTGGACCTATACATCATTGTTAATGTTGTGACTCATCACTGGTGCCACTTGTACAGCTGCTATGTGCAAACAATACTCACTTTCTAGACATGCCTTGTAGAATGATAGGATACTGTTGGATTTTTTAGAATTTTCAAATTAAATGAAATGTTTGCAGGTTGCATGTTTGCAATATGTTTATGTGTTATTTAACATATATTATTATAAAAATTAATATAAAAATAACTTAAAATTAAAGTAAAATTTGTTTATTTTTGGTTGTGTATCCCTATTTTACTCTGTTAAAATGACCTCATTTGACGCTGTTTCATTTAGCTCTTTGTCGTCTAGAAACACATTCCCTGTGTTACGCGGGGTCATACTCTACTTAAAAAGTTGAGATGTTTAAATTTTCCTATAGTATATCCAGCTTTTGTAATTGCCAAAATTACACTTGATAACTCTCTGGCTTCCTATTACTGTTAGGTGGTATTGAGGATTGGATAGATAAGGTATTGAAATTTCTATTTCTATATCTCTACCATATTTGAAAAGAAAAGCCAAAAATTTTTTGATGTCTGTTACCTAGGATTCGGTTTTAGTTTTTATTTGTTTTTTTAATTTTTTTAATTATACCCTCCCTATTAGGCTCCACCAACCTTTGTAGAGTTTCATGCAGCGATAGGGATTCTTATGATCTATTAGGAAAGTCGGGGATATATAAAATTATTCTCAAAAACTCCTTGAATATTAGCACTTACTATATTGAAGCTACTTCAAGGATACTTGCTTACCAAATAGCAGAACATGAAATGTAAAAGTGTTGTGTTATGCTGATAGAGTGAAAATGGAAAAATGCTGAAGCTAATATTACTAGAGAAGAATTATAGCAATTTGGGAGAAATTGTAATAATTTGTTTATAACACAACCACTCACAACTGGGTAAATTTGATAAAATCTACTACTAATGTCAATAAGTTATTAATTATTTTATTGTCTTGTAAATGAAAAACTCTCTTCCTGATTTTAAGTCAGTCAGATTACAATGTTGTTATTTTATTGTACTGGGAAGAATCTTTCCTTTAATGTTTAATTAACAACGAGTTTCGTTAGATTTGATTAATTTTATATTTTAGTCACAGTTTAACTGCATGCTGGAAATCCATAAGTTACCGGCATGCCGTCATTCCACAAAAATACAGTAAAAACAAATTTGCATTTTATATCTAAAAAAATAGGAATTTTTTCAAATTGTCATTCAGTATAGTGAATTATAATAATATATGTAGCTAAATAATATACATTAAAATAACTATGTATTAAAGAATACAAAAATTATTCTTTTATTTATTTAGATTTATTTTTCAGTTTTAGAGTCAATTTAAAAGGTCAAAATGAGTCGATTTTTTGCTACGGGATCAGAATCTGAGTCCGAATCGTCATCGTCTGAAGAAGAACAGGCACAGTCAAAGACAACAGGAATAACTTCGTAAGTTAATTATCTTTTTCTAAAAACATAAAACATACTTAAACTGTTTTAACAAAAATACCATTTGGACTTGGTACCATATTTAAAACAAGAAAAATACTAAATTCAGGAAACCAAAACAGATCTTCTACTCAAAATTTATTTGAGATATTGAGAATATCTCAAATAAATCAGTATTTATTTGAGATATTCTCAAATAAATACTGATAAAAATCTACAAATAAATACTAAACAAATTTTTGTTATGAATATCTCAAATAAATCAGTATTTATTTGAGATATTCATAACAAAAATTTATGAAATTAAATAAATATTTTGAAAGTGAAATTCTATGATTATAATAAATGTGAAAAAATAAGCAATAATAATTTATAATAATTTTATTTTCAGCGCATTTACGTTTAGTGATGAAGAAGAAGAAACTAAGAGAGTTGTACGAAGTGCAAGGGAAAAGAGGTAAGAATTAATTTTATTTGAAGTTATATTTAAATTCACAGATTTGTAGTTTTATGGATTATTAACATTAAAAAATTTCAGGTATGAAGAATTGGTGGATATTATTAAGCAAGTAAAAAATCATAAGAAAATTAAAGATATGAGCAAGCTGCTGACAAGTAAGAGAAATTAATTTATAGTAAATATTTGAATTTATTGATAAAAATAGATAATTGAAATTTATTTTAGGTTTTGAAAATTTAAGTCGAGCTTTCATGAAAGCTAAACCAGTTATAGATAAAGAAGAAGGTGGAATGACTCCAAAGTTTTACATTCGTTGCCTTGTGGAATTAGAAGATTTTATTAACAATGTAGGCATTTTTGATTATTATTATAAAGGAGAATATTTATTGATAAAATTTGAAGGGCCAATTCTCTAGTCACACAAAGAATAAAGTAATACAAATAATTTCAATTTTGTTAAGATTTTTATTAATGCTGAGTGATGTGTAGCCATTTTTTAAAATCTGATAATGGATTTTGCATTATCTGATTACAGATTACTACTCTAAGCCAGGACCAGATTTCTAAATAGACATAATAGGCTTGGGCTTAGAGTGGCGGACTTTGAGAAGTGGCAAAATTGGCAAGCTACAAAGTAGTGTAAGAATTGCAAAAAAAAATTCCAAATATAACATTTTATTAAGTTGTCTAAATAAATAATGATAACAATTTAAATGATTTAATTACATCAGTAGCTTTGACCACTTATAATATAAACATATGCCAATATACCAGAGGTACATTACAAGAATTCCATGCATAGAAGTACCACATAAATGTCTTTATTTCATGATGATCTTTACACATTCTGTCCTTATGGTGGAGTCTGCTTTCCCTGCCTCAATATGTAAAAATGGTTGTAAAATATTCCCAAGCTTTGGCACAATCATATAAAAATTAATTTACAATTAAACATTAACTAAAATAATTAATTAAAAAGGCGTGAACGATAAATATTACATTTACAAAAATTCCAATGCATAGAAGTACCACATAAGTGTTTTTTTATTTATTTCGTGACAGCCTTTACATACTTAGAACAAACAGTCCTTAAGGCGAAGTAGACCTTTCATATAAAATTAATTTACAATAAATTTTATATGAAATTGTGCCAAAGCTTGGGAATATTTTACAACTGTTTTTACATATTGAGGCATGGAAAGCAGCCTATAAAGAAAGGTCGACTCCTCTGTAAGGACTGTTTGTTCCTGAAGTATGTAAAGGATGTCATGAAATAAAAAAAAAAACACTTATGTGGTACTTCTACGCATTGGAACTTTTGTAATGCAATATTTATTGTTCTGGCCTTTTTAATTAGAACTGCTGTTTAATAAAATGCTTCATTTTCATACATAAAAAGGTTTACTAAATTTGATAATTTCGTAAACTAATCATCATACATAATCATACTTAATTTCACTTTCATATAATGTTCTGTAATTAAAGTTCAAGTTAGTATTATAAGCATTTATATTTAGTCTACATCAGAAAAGGAAGCATTATTGAAATTTCTAACCTGTGTCCACAGTGGAGAAAGGGTGAAATCCAGCTCTGCTTTAAATATTTATTGAAATTGATACCTATTGAAAATTTATGGTTTTTCTAATGTAATAATACTTAACCAAATGTATTAAATAGTTCTAAAATATAAGAAAATAAAATTATTGAGGAAAAAAGTTTAGTTTACAACTATTTCAATATCGGTTTATCTATCTTTTATTTTCCAAACTAATTTTAAAACAATTTGAAAAAGTTAAAGTCAAACTTAGTTTGTATGTTAATGAAATAATAGTCTAATATAATTTTTAAAAATTTAAATATTAAAGAATATATATTTTTAAAGAAAAATAATAATTTCATTGAAAGAAAATCAATAAAAAAAAAGTTGATTTTTGAATGCATAAAAGTATAATAGGATGAAAATAAATGTTAATTTTTTTTTCCCTAAGTGTTGGGAAGATAGAGAAGGAAGAAAAAATATGTCAAAAAATAATTCAAAATCATTGGCCACTCTTCGTCAGAAATTGAGAAAATATAATAAGGATTTTGAATCTGAAATTGCAAATTATAGAGAAAATCCTGATGTTGAAGATGAAGAAAAAGATGAAGAAGAAGATATGGGTAATTATGTTTTTAATTATTAAAATTATATTTTATGTTTGAGTAAAACAAATAGTTAATCATGCAACTCAACTTTTTTATTATACTAATTAAATAAATTGAATTAGATATGTAAGAAAAAACAACTAAATTAAATATATTTTTTTTCCAAGAACGACAACAAAAAAACAGCGTTTCTCTGAAAATTATAATTATTTGAAAAATTTTTAATGTTTTTAAAATAATTTCTTAAAATGCTGTATTGATTGCTATTTAAAGTTTTTGTTTTTTAAATCTATTTTTATTATAGTTCTGTAATTTAAATTACTAACATATTAATTAATTTAATTTCTCAATAGCTTTTTATGTTATTAATTAAAACAAATTAATATAAGATAGTACAGATGTGGTTTAGTATTTATAACAATATAATAATAGAGTTGCATGATTAACTATTTGTTTTACAGCAATCATAAAATTTTATTAACAAGTATAATACAGAAAAATTATTCATGTTAGAAACATTTTTGTCATAAGTGTTTTGAGGAGAAAAGGAACTTTATTCTTTACAAAAGTTTCTATTTGAGCCATTCACGGGGCACAAATCAATTAACTTTATTAATAAATCCTTGATATAATTGTTATTATTTTACATTTTTCACATAACTAATTTTTTATGTATAAAATATATAAAAATAAATTCTACAATGTTTATTTAAATTTAAAGTTTAAAAGGAATTTTAAGAAATTATGTATATTATTAATTTCTCTATTTTTTGTTTTGTGGAGTTAATCAATTTGGCAAGTGAGTAGCTCATTTATGAACACAAAATATCTTCATTAATAATGCTCAAAGGTGCTCTAATGTTCAGCCAAATTACAGTGGGTGCAACAACCTAATGCCTTAAAGTAAAGCTCAGAGTCTTTTTCTGTGATGATGCTTGTTTTCTGATTCATTATCATGGTGACATTGCTTCATCTAAAACTTCCTGTAATGTTCACTTTATTCACATGTTGAGTCTTACTGTCAAATCTGGTTCCAGTATCCTTATGCCACAACTTTCAAAATTTTGCTTTATTTAGATGTTTTCTCTGAACTTTACTTTTCACTCTGATTCCACCAGTTTTTTTTTATTTTTAATGGAATTATGATTTTATAGACTTTATTTTTTCACTTTGATATTTTTCTTAATTATTCTTAAACAATAATTGAATTTTTGAGATATTTAAATTTTATGTTAAATAAAAAAAAGTCATTCTTTATTTTAATAGGATCTGATGATGAAATTCAAGATGAAGACTTCATTAAAAAACCAATTATAAAGGAAGAGAAAGAAGAAGTAAAATCTAAATTTATTAAAGGATCAGATGATGAGGTGGTTAATGTAGTTCTAATTTATGCTTCTAATTCAGTTTGTTATTTAAATTGTTTATGTATACCATGTTTTTTGATTCTAATGCACTATTGAATCTAACATGCACCTGATTTTTGAGATGTCAAAACCTGAAAAAAGTTTGTTTGCAAATGTAATGCACGCCTCATATCATTGAATATACAGACATAGAAAGTTGGCATTTAAACAGTAATAATCACATTTCTTGAGAATAGTCTATTTTCAGGTTTAGTGCTTCACAATGTTCATGTTTTTGAATACATTCATTTATTCAAAATCATTATCCATTATCAGGTACAGAGGATCTGTGGACCAATATAAAATTACAATCAAAATTACTGTATGATCAACATTTTAACAGTGGAAATTTATGTTCATAAGCACAAGTATTAAATTTATCAGATACATAGAATTGCACTGAAATATCTATATACATGTTCTTCTGCATAGTGGCTAGCTCTCTACTTAGACACTGCTTTATAGATTTGTCTGCTGGACATTGTTCATTTGGCTTGTTGTAATTCACCAAATAATTCCAAAACCAAAATTAAAACTGAAGCAATAGGAGGGACATATACCATGTCTATGCTAGCAAATTGGTCTAATCCATGCAAATTACCTAGAAAAGTGAGGAACAAATAATGCAAATGAGGCTGCATCAAGTTGACTGTGTGTCTGATTCTAATGTGTACCCCAATTTTTGAGATCAGATTAGTCCAAAAAAGTTACCGTATATTTCTGCAGATAAGACATCCTTCAGATAAAACGAGGTATAAATTTTCGTCAAAGTTTTATAGTTTCAGCATATATCTGTCCTATAAGACGACCCCCAAACTATCAATGGCCTACGAATTTAGTTTAGATCAGCGATCATCATCTGAACAATAATACTGTATAGCGTATATGGAATTATGTCCTATTCGTACTTTTCTGAATGAACAAATTTTATTTTCTGCCTTGCTATTGTTGCAAACGTTTGCACTGATTTGGGCATTCGGGTAATGACCTTGACTATTCACAAAAATGTCATATGGGTTATTCTATTTTGTGGACATGCCCTACTCTCTATTAGTAAATAATTATGGTTTGTCCGTTTTTTTATAATGGTTTTAATTTATATAAATTTCAATCTAATTTTTTTGTATCTGTCCTATAAGACGACCCCGAATTTTGGAGGCCTTTTCTTATGATTCAACTATCGTCTTATCCGTGGAAATATACGGTATGCATTAGAATCAAGAAATCATCATACAACATACATGCTATGCTAACTAATTAACAGAAATTTTTGTTTTACTATTTTAACTGAAATTTTCATAATTATGTGAAAGAAAATGCAAATACAGTATTATTTGATATGGTCATTTGTGTGAATTACATTTGCCATATACTCTTGATATATTGCAAATGTAATTCACAATTTTAGATATTTGTATTGTGATATCAAATTTAATTAATTGATATATTTAGGATTATTTGATGGTACAGTTGATTTTTATAAATTTTATATTTTGATGATTTCCATATATTTTCAATTAGATTGAAAAATGACTGTTTCAAAAATTTTATATTATCATCATGAATAATCAAATGAGAAAAACAACAGAAAATTATTTGGCCACAGATTTATTAGAGTGAGATCTAATCTGTATATTCTTTAGGATTCTTTGATTATGTCAATTGCTTCTCCTTTATGATAACTAATGACAGGAATCCTGCATGCAGATTTAATTAAATTGATTCCTAGTTATGCACTTTTGCATATGAAAATCATTCCTCCTAAAAATTTACACTTTCTGTTTTACATATTTTTTTTATTTTTACTGAAAACTTCAATTTAATACATAGAATTTTCTTTTATATGAAGGCAAAATCTTTATCCACATTATTCCAAATACAGTAATTTTGCTAAATTGCTGCCATCTTTTCAATATTATCATACTTATAAAGTTTTTCTAGATTTGGATTCTTAGAGACAGTAGAGAGCAGCTTCTCTTTTACAAATCCATTTAGGGAGTTTAAAGCTCTAGAAAATATTCCACTTCTTCTGTTAAATTTTTTTTTTCAAGTTCCCTAATATATTCAACAAGGCATTTGACTGAGTGGACTGGGTACTGGTGGGCTCAGGTGTCTTGAAACATAATGCTGAGAAGCACATATGTATTATTAAAAATACTAAAAGCACAATAACTCTACATTGATATTGGTTTTTAAAAGAAATAGGGGCACTGCAAGAAACGATTTATCAAGTTGGGGGTGCCACTATTAGAAAAAGGTTGAAAAACATATAATATTTTAATTGGAGATGCGTGTGTCATGATTATGAATGATGTTTTTCCTATAAGATAATCATTTTCAAGAAAATATGAATAAACCTACAAAAGAAAAATATTTTTTGTATTGTTAACATTTATTACTATTTAAATGATAAATTTCAAGAGCAAATATAAAACAATATAATAAATTTCTCACAATAATCTTTTATTACATTTTCTATTTAGGAATCTGATGATGATTCAATGGAGTGGGGTACTTCATCAGAAGAGGAAAGTTCTTTATCTAGTGATGATGAAAAATATGCTGGAAATCTTGCTGCAAAGTTTTTGAAAAAGTATTTAATATTTTTTAAATTTTATATTTTAAAATGTTTACTTGAAAATTACAGTGAAATTTTTAATTTTGTTAAAAAAAAACTTTAAGTTTAATTATAAAATACAGTTGATCAAATTTAAAATTTATGTTCTTTGAAAAAGTGAGCATTTTCATTTTCACAGAAATTAAATTATGTAGAAATGATAATTCTATAAAAATGAAAATATTATAAGAGTTATGATAAAGCTAGTAATATTTTGTAGATTATTATTATTGACTTTTTAATTATAATTTAAAAATATAGCATTTATTTTTAGGTTTTTTTTTGTGTTTTTATGTAATTTAGAACAGCTGATGATCAAAAAGAAATGAAGAAACGAGAGAAAAAGAGAGACAAAGAAAGAAAAGAAAGAAAACGTGAAGATGATGATGATGATGAAGGTAAATGGGAAGAAGTGAAAGGAGGTGTTCCTTTAATTATGGTATGTTAGTTTTAAAATTTTATTTTTAAAGTATGAGATATTAACAAATATATCTAATTTATAGAAGTAAAATTTTTTGTTCTTTTTAATTCAAATATATCGCCCATAATATTAATAATAATAAAAAAAAGGATAACTATTATTATAAAATATTATTGAAATTAAATCAGTATGAAAATAGTATTTAATTAAACATTATATTAAAAAAACAATAATTATATAAATAGCATGAAATAATTGAAATTATTCTTCAATGTATCTTTCTTAAAGGAAATATTAAAGAAACTATTAATTGTTACATTAAATTTACAAAAAAAACAATCATTTTCTAATGATTTAAAATTTTACTACACATTGTCATATACACATATTGTATACATGTTACAGACTTTACCTGATTGTTATATCCAGATATTTATTGATCTATAAATAATTTCTAAATAAATAAAATTATAATAAATGTTGAAACTTTTAGTTTCAATTATAACCTCTATTTTTGGTTTAATATTCATAATCATTTTTTTTCTATGTATATTATTGAAAATTTTCTGTTGTTTATCTTTCAAAGCAGTCCACTTCAACTTTTTTTGTTTTCTGTCCAATTATATCTTGAATTATGCATTTTATTTTTAAGATTTTGGCTCTAGAATGTCTAGTTTACCTTTTGATATCTTCAAACTAGTCCATATAATATAATATGCTATGGAATGCTGTTCTATTTATAAAGATACTTAGGCCATCTAAGATGCTGCTGTAATGTAGATGACATATGATTATCTAACATATCTAAATAGATCTTGATAATTATGATTTTGTTTAAAATAACCAATAATATAAGATAAAATTATGAAAAACAGACCGAGAATATCAGATTTCTTTCATAAAATTTTATTGTTAGGATAGTCTTTAGAGTGGCTAGATAACATATTTGAAACAAAAACTGATTTACCATTTTAAAGCACAGTTTTCCATTAATCTATAGAGTAATGGAAAGCTTTTGTACCTTCATAAAGATAGATATAATTAACATTGGTTAGAATAATTAGTTTCTTATAAATGATAAATTTCTACAATAATTCAATATACTGTATATTATTTGTTATATATTAATATATCATTATTTTTCAGGATATTTCTCTAGTATTTTAATAAATTTTTAAAGAATAATATGCAATTTATGATAAAATATATTATTTTTCTTTAATAATTTTTTCTACAGGAAAAACCAAAAATGTTTGCAAAAGATGCTGAAATTAATCATCAGGTAGTTTTAAAAAAGCTTACTGAAATTCTTGCTGCTAGAGGGAAAAAAGGAACTGATCGTAGTGAACAAATAGATTTACTTAATGAATTGATGGATACTGTTAAAGCTCATGCTCTGGGCCCAGCAATGGAAGTAAAAATCATGTTTGCTATTATTTCTGCTATATATGATTATAATCCAAATATTGCAACTTGTATGAAAATAGAAATGTGGCAGAAGTAAGTTTACTGAATAAAATAGTTTATAATGTATCAAGTAAAAGTAAAACTTTGAAAGTTCATTTAAAATTTAAACTTTCAGATGTTTGGAATTCATAAATAAATTACTTGACATATTAATTGCTAATCCTTCAATAAATGTTGGAGAACACATTTCTGAGGATTCTGAAGTGTTTTCATCAGTACCTTATCGTGTGAGAGGATGTATACTTACAATGATTGAAAGAATGGATGAAGAATTTACAAAAATGCTTCAGGTAATTAAACTAAAATATAAGTATTTTATAAGATATATTAAAATTATATATGTATATATACAGTCGACTCCACATAAGTCGACACCCCAAAGAGAAGTGGAAATGTGTCGAGTTATCCAATGTGACGATTAAAGCGAAGTTGGAAAAAACACCCACAAAACTACAATTAATAAAATTCAGTAGTGCGTTATACAGTAGTATAGGCTTACAATAGATTGTGTCCTCCATTTACAATTACTCTGTAAATGAAAAACTGAAAAACTTGTTTAGTGTTGTTTGTTTTGAGCACTTAACTGTCTCAACTTTCTTTTTCAACAATCACGAATGCCTTTAAAACATCGTCTTCGCAATTGTCAATTATTGGCAGGTAACGTCTAAGGATTCTTAATGCCTCTGGCATGAGAAAATGCAAAATTGGATTCTGGTGTGACGTTGATGTAGATTGTATATTTTCTTTTTGTTTATCTGTTATTATTTTATACATAAAAATACATAAAATGTTAAGACATTTTTATTAATATGTATATATATATATTAATAATAATAATATATTATTATATTATTAAATATATTAATTATATATTAATAAATAAATCGAGTCCCCCTCCTGAAAAAAAAAAAGTTTGCACCACACGTGCGGAGTAAATTCATTTTTTCAGGAGGGGTGACGACAGTCGGAGTGTGGGACAGCAAAAGTATGTTGACTTATTCAGTGGTGACGAGTTAAACGGTGTCGAGTAAACCGGAGTTTTTTAACATTAATGCCTATGGAAGTCGGCCAGGACCACAGAAAACTGACTACTTAACTGATGGTGTCGAGTTATCTGGGTGTCAACTTATGCAGACTCAACTATATATTGTATATTATTTAAGAACATTATTTAAACTATTATTGTACCATTTGGTACCAAATAAGTTGCACAAGATATTGATTCCATGCAAATACTTTAACTAGAAAAAATATATTAGTGCCAGAAAGTGAAGAAAAGTAAATAGTACAATGAGACTAAGAAGAAACTTAACCCTTCTGGGATTGCCTGGCATCTCACAGAAACCAGACAACCTAGCTCTTTAACATCTATTTTACATGAAATTTTTAAAACATTGAAAAAATTAGTACCCTCTAACTTTTCAACTTGGAGGACAAACACTACAAACTTTTTACATTGCATGCCTAATTTTTGAGATAAAAAATGCAGCATCTCATAGATGCCAAGCAACTTCTCGTGTACTAAAAAATTGGAGGTAAATTGCATAGGTGTAATTCTTGCGAACATCACTTGTAATGAGTGAAATTTGACATAATAGCAATTTAAAATAAATGTATCTCTACAAAAATACTGTTTTTTTATATTTTTTGCTCTTCCTTCATATCTGGATCAATTTTAATTCATTTCAAATGGACATTATTTGTATGTCTGTTTGAAATCAGCATGATAATCATAAACTGTTGTCAAGGGTAAAGTTTTTAAGTTTTTTCAAAATGTTTTCAAAGATATCTAGAAGATAACTCATAAATATTTTTAGAACATGTTTGAAAAATTTTGTAATTTTTAATGCAGTATGATGTGTTATAATTTTGTAGTCTATTTGATACTTAGAAGAATTAATCCAGCTATGCCTGAAGAAAAAAGAATTATCCAGACGAGCTTTCTTAATGCATTTTCTTTTCTGAGAATGTTTCTTAGTTTATTATGTTTTCTGCTCCTCATTATTGTTGTTGAAATAAATAAGTTAGGAAAGAATCTAATATTTTAAGTGAAAATAGTTTTAAAAATTATGGTTACAGACTCTACTAAAAATATGATGTTTGTCTTTTAGGGATGTGATGCACATTCTCCAGAATATGTAGAACGTCTTAAAGATGAAAAAGAAGTTTGCCTAATAATTCAAAGAGTACAGGATTACTTAGAAGAGAGAGGAACACCATCTGAATTGTGCCGTATATATCTACGTCATATAGAACATCTATACTATAAGGTTTGTTACTGTTTTCATTTTAATACAGTAGAATTATTGTAATCAATTTGGAATTTCATACTAATGACGATAGGATCTGATAGCATTAAGAAAAGCAAGAAATAAGACATTTGGAAGTTCTAGTTTTATTGACCCTTACATTAAATGACATGTTAAAACAGTTTTAAAAAATATAATTTGAATATTATTAATTATAATTATTTCTTAAAAAACATTTCAAAGAACAATAAAATATTCACTCCATGACAAATAGTTTCATCTTGCAACAGATCTTTCTTTGAAGGTTACTGACAGAGCCAGAGTTTATTCTTCCAGCAGTAGCCTATAAGGAAAGGTTTGTTGTGAGATATGTACTGTATCAAATGTGGAACTTTTCATTTAGTGAATATTTTATTGTTCTTTGAAATGCTTTTTTAAGAAATAATTATAATTAATAATAATCAAATTATATTTTAAAAAAATTGTTTAATTTATTTAATTTTAGAACATAATAAGTATTTACTACTACTTTGTATAATGTATTTTTCAGCATTGATTATTTAAAAAAAATTAATTTATTATTTGATTTAATATAACTTTTATAGTTTGATCAAAATGTCTTTAAATGGAAAGAAAGTCGATCTCATAAAGAGGAAAAAGAACAACAAGAAAATGCTGTAAATGGAGAAGAAGGATCAGAAGAAGAGAAAAAGGATGATGTACCAGAAGAACCAAAAGAAACAAGTTTATTGATTATGGACAGACTTTGTAAATTTATTTATGTTAAAGATAGTACTGATCGAATTCGTACTCAAGCAATGCTTTGTCATATTTATCATCATGCCCTGCATGATAATTGGTTTGAAGCAAGAGATTTAATGTTGATGTCTCATCTGCAAGAAAATATCCAACATTCTGATGTTCCTACTCAGGTAAGTCATTTAAAATTATTAATTTATTCATATTTTAAGTAGTTGTGAAAGTGTTGAACATGAATAAACCCTTCAAACTATGAAGTTAACAGTAAAACAGTTTTTTAACAATTTTAAACTATTCCCAAAATCATAATTTTTTAACTTAGCACAAAGAAATTTTATGACTTCATGAATTTATAATTTATTTTGAAAAATTTACATTTTTAACTAGTCATTACAAATTAAAATTAACAAAATTACATTCATTGTTAATAAAAACATTAGCAGTGACAATAAAATAGCCTTCATGTAACTATTTTAATTAAAAAAGTGAAAATTATGGAATTTTTCAGATAAGATAAAAATGTCCCTTGACCATTCTAGGATGACTTGAAAGTACAGATATTCTAGTATTAAACATTACTTGAAAAAAAAAATTAAGATTAATTACATACACTTCTTAGAAAAATAATAATAATATAAATACAACTTTTAAAAACTGAAACATTTTAAAATCAGATCATATATAAATGATGTGTTGGGAAGAATCTTAAACTTTCTTGATACTTCTTTTATGATGATAATGCGATAAATCTTTATAGTATTTTTGGTTTATAATGATGTAACATTTTTTTAGGTTTATATAGTCTTAATAGCAATAAAACGTATAACACCTTTATCAAATCCAGTATAAAGATTTAAAGCTTAAAAAACGTTTTCGGCTGCCTTGATCAGCCTACGTCAGTTAATCGAATAACAAAATCGAACCAAGTTCGAATTTACAAAGATCGTGCATGCGCATAGATGGGACTATGCTACGAACATAATAAAAGAAACTAATAAAGAGCCAGAGGCAACAAATAAAGGAACATAATAAAACCATACTAGGTTTTTTCTTTTTTCGTGCCGAAGCGTAAAATCCTGCATTACGTTATTCAACGAGGGACTTCCAAGCAGATGATAGGCCATCTGCATCTCTGTGGTTGATGCAAAGTGTAGACAGTTGTGCCCTATGTATTTCTATTTTCTCCATGTGTTTGACCACTTGCCTGGATCTAGTGGCTTTTATGATGGCGGCCTTATCCCAGTGTACCATTATATCCTGCTGTCTAGCAAATGCTGATAAGACTGTGCTGTCAATGCTTCTGTTCACTGACTGTTTATGTTCTTTTATTCTTTGCTTTAGGTTGCGTAACGTGGCACCTACATGCACAAGGTCAGTGTTGAAACAATGGTCCTTTATTGGTATCGAATACACCCCGGTTAACTCACTAGAGTTGTCCTTCCTCTTGTCGTTTCTCAATAGTCGGTAAATCGTTGGATTGTGCTTGTAAATTACATGAAGGTTCCTCTCTTTGGCCACGTTTTTGACAACTTTACTAAGAAAGAGCATATAGCTCATTACAACAGTTTTTTGTTGTTCCTTGTTGTTGTGCTGTCAGTTACTTTTCTGCAATTTAATAATTAGTCGATCAACGACACCCCTTCGGTATCCATGCTGTGCGGCCACCTTTCGTATGTATGTTAACTCCTTCAAAGTGTCGTGAATACTCGAGCAGTGCATGTAAGCTCGTTTCAGCCAAGAACGAAACGCCGCCAGTTTAAAATGCCCAGGGTCTACGGAGTTACTAGGGGTGATGAGGGGCTGGTACATCAGTTTACAGTAGATATTGGTCCGTATCTCCCCATCTTTGCAGGTGATCGCCAAGTCCATGAAATTAACAAGAAACTCACTCTTTTGATCCAATTCTACCGTCAGACCGTATGGGTTGTGGTTGATTGAGTCTATAAAATGTTGAATGTTGCCATCATTAGCCCAGGGGATGAAAATGTCATCCATGTACCTGGTATATATTAAAATGTCCTTCTGGAATAACGGTAAGATGGCCTGTTCTAGGTTGCATAGCACCATCTCACAGAGCACCGCAGACATGGGGCTTCCCATTGGGACACCCCTTCCTTGCAGGTAAGTTTTCCCTTCAAACTCTAAGAAAGAAGAGTGGCAGACCAAATCGGCTAACTCCAAAATATGTTTGTGGTATTTGTGGGAATCCCTGACATTGGCAAACAAGAAGTTTCTTAATGCACAGAAGCAAGGTGAAAGTTTTATGGAGGGGTATAAGGCTTTATAGTCCATAATGGTCATGATTTCCCTGTCTGTCAACGTAACCTCCTCCAGTTTTTGCACCAGTTGTAAAGAGTTTTTTATGCTAAAGGGATAATCCTGTAACCTATTCTGCACAAATTTGACCAGCTTCTTTTCCAGGTGAAACGTTGGCGCACGGCATTTTTCCATGACCGAACAAATTTGCTGGCCTGGTTTGTGCGTCTTCCCAAATGCAAAAATTCTCGGTGGTGCTGGAGCACTTACGACGACTTGATCCAAATGCAAAACGTGCGCTAAAGACAACAAGGAAAATTTCTTAACTCTGCTCTGCAATGTATCCAATAATCTGTCTGGTGCAACAATGCATTCTGTGTCTGTAATATATTCATGTAAGTTCCGGTTATAAGATTCATGTTTAATGAGCACAATGCCTTTAGTTTTATCAGCCTTCATAAGTACTATATTATTCTTAAGGAGCCAATTCCTGAAATCCCTGATGGAGGTTTGCAAATGCTTGGAGTGCGTGTTTGTTCGTAACTCTCTTTCCGCTAAAAATCTTGTTTTCCACCAGATGTAATCTTGTTTAGTTGGACTCAAACCAGAGATGATTAGTTCAACATCAGGTATGATGGTTGTATTTTCGGGCATGGCGCGTACATAGGGCCATGATCTAAAGCCTCTATTAGGCACTGTGGCAGCGTGATATCATCCCATGTGTTGAGTGAACAAACCATTTTAGTGCGAGGTTTAATGTGCTGGCATTTGAATAGCCACCTAAGCTTCTTTACATATCTACGTTTTAACCTCCTTTCAATGTTGGACGTCAAGTTGATCACTCTGCCATTGATTTCCTTTAATAAGGTCTGGTTCTCTAGGTAGAGTTCCTCCTCCAGGCAAATGATTTTATGCAGTAATGAATAATAACATCTTCTAACACTCTTAATTGCCTTGCTGAGGCACAGATGTTTTAATTTTGGTAATAAGGAGTCACAGCCCATAGGTAGTCTGATGCGGAAAATTGACATCAGGAATATCCTGTTAATACGGCACTGTTTAAGGAATTCAAATTTAGCTCTTGCTTTAGAAAGTTTAATAACTAATCTTCTATAAACCTTAGCCAGTGTAGCCATAACGTAACTAAAATAAAACACAAGAATTTACTGGAATGGAAAATAAAAACGTTATAACACCTTTAACACATCCAGTATAAAGATTTAATAGCTTAAAAAAGCATGTCCTGTCTATGCGCATGCGTGATCTTTGTAAATTCGAACTTGGTTCGATTTTGTTATTCGATTAACTGACAAAGGCTGATTAAGGCAGCCGAAAACATTTTTTAAGCTATTAAATCTTTATACTGGATATGCAACTATTTTGATTTTTGACAATCAAAATAGTTGCTATTGACCTATGATGTGTGGGAGTATAAGAGTAATGAACAACAGCTTTCAGAATAATTTTTAATTATTATTGAATTGAAGATAATTCAATAAACGATTGAAAACATTTCTGACAAAATAGTTTATATAAAATATTTGTAAAAATTTAAAACAATGGAATCTCTATTTTATAAGTTTAAAAAGTTATATTTTAAAAAAGGTAAAAGTTAAAAAACCTTAAAAACTTCTTAAAAAACGACCATGAGAAAATATCCTTCTCTGTATATAGTTTTATTTAATTCTCCTTGAAAATCAGTAAAGACAGAGAAATATATTTTTTCATGGTTGTTTTTTAACTTTTACTTTTTTTAAAATATAACCATTTAACTTATATTTTAGTTTCTTAAAGCAGTTGTTTTATTAATATTGTTTAGGATTTTTAATAGTAGCAATAATAATAAATTGGAAGTTGACTTTATATTTAAAAAAAATAAATTCTTTTAATTCTAAAATTAATAATAAGAATTTAACAAAATTAAAAATTTTTGTAATTTATGATTGTTAATGATAGTCATTATATTTATTGTTAATTTTTAAAATTTTTACTGAAATTGAAAAAGTAATTATTAAGTCCTTGGTTATTCTTTTATTTTAGATTTTATACAACAGAGCTCTGGTTCAGCTAGGTCTTTGCTCATTTCGTCATGGTAATATTAAAGATGCACATAATGCATTATTGGACATTCAAAGTGGTGGAAGAGCAAAAGAATTATTGGCACAGGTAGTTATTTCATATGAAATCTGAATTAATATAAATGAAAATGGATTTTTAATTTATAAATATTTTCATAAAATAAAATTTTTTTAAACAAATTACTTTTATAAAGAAACAATTTATTTTAAAAAGCTTACTTTATGAAAAAATATTTTTATTGCCTTTATGAGAAAAGTTAATAAAATTTTTAAATGTGTTTATAAAGCATTAAATATTTAAAATTATTTGTAATTAAAATGTTTCTTTGTTTGTTATAGGGTCTTCTGCCTCAACGACAACATGAACGAACAACAGAACAAGAGAAGATAGAGAAAAGAAGACAAGTGCCATTTCATAAGCATATAAATTTAGAATTATTAGAATGTGTTTATTTGGTGTCAGCAATGTTATTGGAAATTCCATATATGTCAGGTAATATTTACTATATAACTACAAAAGTCCACAATGTAGAATTTTGATTTACAAAAACTAATTTTATAAGCAAAAATCTTGTTTTGGGCTATAGGCCAGGAACACACATGCATAAAATTCAGCATAAATTCTAGCATAAAACAGAAAACGTAAAAATTTTTCTGAAATTTTGGCTGAAACAGAACTGAAAATAGGGTAGAGCATGTCTCTGCTTTTTATGCCGTAAAATTTTTACGCTAAAATTCCTCCAATAAAGAGAAGTCTTTTCTGTGACGTCAAAGTAGACACGTGCTTTTCATTCTAACAATGGCGGCAATGAGGGTTAACCCTACAATTGTGACGGTCTCGAAAAAAAAAATAAATGAAATAGAAGAGTTTATTGAATCCGTTCAACCACATCAGTATCATGTATAAAGACACTGTATTTAAACAACATTTATGGATGGCTACAGGTGCAAAATTTCAAACAACAAGTAGGTCTAGTAGAATCGATATATAGGCTTAGTATTTAGATCACATGTTCTTTATTTGAATTCGGAATATAAGTCTATTAATTTAAATTTTCTGTATTATAGCAGAGGAAGTGGAGAAAAAATGGAAGGTACAAAGAGATAGATAGCCTATATGAGAGAAAAAAATTAATAAAATTAGCATTGTTAGTGGCAGTTCGACCAGAATTTTTACGTATGTGTGTTCTGGCATAAAAGCATAAAACAGAAAGTGAACTGAAAGCTGATTTCTGATTCAGTTTTCTGCAACAATTTTACTCATGTGTGTTCCTGACCTTAAAGTTCTTTTGACCTGAAAAATTTTATTCTGAAATAAACAAAAATATTGCTTATTAAATAAAATTATCATTTAAAATATTCCTTACTTCTTTTAAAAATCAATTTTTTAAGGTGTTATTTGTTATGGCCATTTTATTGTTTTGCAAGTAGTTTAAAATGTAAAGGCATATATTTATAAATTTTTTAAAACTGAAAAGCAATTAAATTTCAATATAAAAAATAAAATGTATTTAATATACATTATTTTTTAAGATATTTAGAATTAAATACATATGATTAATGTTTTTTATTTACTGTGTTTTTATTAATCATGCATTATTTCTAAATATTTAAACTTATTTAGCTCATGAGTTAGATGGACGTAAAAGAATGATTAGCAAATCTTTTCATCATCAGCTTCGAAACAGTGAACGCCAACCTCTTGTTGGTAAGTTAATAATTAAAATGTTTTGTTAATCACAAATAAAGATAATGTAAGTTAGTACATATTTTATAAAACAAAATTGTTTTAATGAATAATTGAAACAATTTTGTTCGTGATTAACATTATTAATGTGAAAATTGTGTGATTTTTGGTTTTGTTTATTTATCATAATTTAAAATTAAATTAATTTATTATTGAGTTTTACAATACACACATAGTTTAACTGCAAAACTATTGTGAGGAACTAGTAAAAGTTGAAGGCAATAATGTACTGTACTTTCTTATTGAACAGTTGCTTGGTGGTGCAAATACTTTTCAAGCAGAATATATTGAATGATGGATGAACAATGCAATAGGTGTCCATCAACAAAAATTAACAGTTTGTCAATTTCAGTTGTGCATTGATTTAGCAGCATTATTCATACTATCTACATAATCCATCATATTCTTACTAAAATATTGCACAAAAGAACTCATGTTTTGATGGATATAGGTTTACTGTCAACACAACGTATTATTATTCATTTCTACAGAATCGTTATATCTGTAATGGTAATACACTGGTCAAAACAATTGGGGATCAATGAGCATTGATTACATGATGTAAGCCAATCATATGATATACTACACATGGCATATGATGTGGACATAAGAGATGCATATATGGAAATGAGTAATGAGACAACAGAATACTCAAATGATGCAAATTTTGTATATAAATGATGTTGCTCCAGTATCTCCCTATGTTTAACTGCAAATTGCCTTTACCAGTAAAAATCTGTTGGTTTTATGCAGTAGTTGATTTCACCAATGTCTTGCCAGCATGATTTATCTGAATTAACAGCATTGAGAGTGATTTGAAGGCTGGAAGCTGCCCAGATACAGAGGGTGGTGCAGAAGCCATGGGAGTGCTGCAAAATGTCATTCCCTGACAGTGGATCTACTTCCAGCATACAGGAAATGCTTGTAGATGAAAAGATTAAGGCAACAACAGGAAAGGACAACTGTTATTCACTGTTAAGTGCCTATTAAAACTGGTGACAGAATGCTACAGAACTCCTACACCAGCTTCATCTGGCAACAGGATGGAGGGTATCGGGTCAAACCATTAAAAATCAGCTTTGCTAAGGTGGCCTTTATGCACATAGGCCAATGATTTGTGTCTCCTTAATCACATGATATATGGCTTGCAGAAATTGGGCAGAAGATCATTGTGATTGGGGACATAATGAATGGAGTCTAGATTCATTCTGTAGTCAGACAGTCAACAAGTTCTCATCTGAAGAAAACAAAGTCCAAGAATTGGTTAGCATATGTGCAGGAAACATCACTGTATGGCAGAAGTGGATTGATGGTTTGGGCTGTCATAAGCATCAGTTTGCATATAGACCTACATGCCATCAGAAAAGATAGTCTATAATGGGACACAGGTATAAAGAGAGGATTCTGCAACCAATTATCATAGCATATGATGGAGCTATTTGAGTTGTTTTTGCTGATAACATCCAACCTCATTGAACTTGACTAATGAATGACATACTTCAGAAGCAGGAATTGATATATGGAATGGTTGGCATGCTCTAGGACTTAAATCCTGTTGAGAATGTCTGGGATGACCTTGGCAGCTAAGTGAAGACCTATTTTGACACTGAAATGCAGACAGCCCTATATGCAAATTGGAAACAACTCTCTCAATACCTTGTTGATATCCTAATTGAGTCAATACCATAGGTTTGCTGCAGTTTTAGCTGTCTAAGAGGATGACACACTTTACTAGAGCTCTTTACCACCCCAAATATCTAAGTTACTCTTGAATGGAACAACAACCTCTTGTATGGCATCCCATAAGGTGTGCACTAAATGTTAAATTTGCATATCAGTGTTGTTATTGTGTTGTTTATTACATACATGCATCATAACAAGACTACAGTAGAACATTGATTATCTGAATGTCAATTAACCGAAACATCAATTAACTAAAAGCTTTCCAGTTGGACTGTGTCGAGACGTGTATTGTGCTGAATCGAACATTTTTGATACTAAATTAACTTATCAGTTATCTGAAAAATCGATTTTCTGAACAACCCCAGTTCCCAATTGATTCGGATAATCGATGTTCTACTGTATTTTCTATTTCTGATCATTAGTCACATGTATGTTTCTTCAAAATATTACATAATTCTTTAATTATTTTGACCAGTGTATTTGTATATTAACATTATTATGCGTTTTTTTGTGGTATTGACTATTGTCATCATCTTACAAGTTATTGAATTGAACAGTTAATTGTAAAACAAAAGTACATATCAATGCATACTGATAATACAATTTGTAAACAGTCATTTTGAAATTATAACCAGTGAGAGCAATGTGCATTGAAATTTTTGGGTTTGTAATGTCTAACACTATGATTGTTAATATGTTTTACACTTAATGGACAACAAGAAAGTACTTTATAGTTGCAGGTAAAAAACAAAAAAAAATATTTAGACAAATTTAAAACATCAGAAATTGTAACACTTGGCCTTTATGTTTAATTTAGTATTACACTTCACTTTTGAATGAATGTATAAGTTTAAGTTATATTAATTAGAATGGTAAATGATATAAACTTATACAAATTGCATTTTTAAATTGTCAAAATTTTGAATAAATATTTACTGGTATATTTTTCTGTGAATAACTTTAGAGAACCCTAATAAATAAATAATATTAAATTATTTTTAATTGAATTTTTTAATTATTTTAATAATTTATCATTGATTATTTTTTGGAAATTCTGTATTGTCTTTACTTGATTTACTAATTACAAGAACAATATTTTGCAGGCCCTCCAGAAAGTATGCGAGAACATGTAGTTGCTGCCTCAAAAGCTATGAGGATTGGTAACTGGAGACAATGTAAAAACTATATTATAAATGAAAAAATGAATGCAAAGGTATATAAAATTTGAATTCTTCGAAATTGTTAAAAAATTTATTATTATTATTTATGATATGATCAACTATAGTTACATGTATTAAAAAAAGTAAAAGAAATTTTATAAAGACAATAATTAACTGTGGATTAATTTTGGAAAGTAATATTTTAATTAATTTTCTGTATATAAATGTAATGTCATCAATAAATCATGTTATTATTTATTAAATTATTTCTTACAAAAGAATTTAGCATTTGAAAGGAATGATTTGAAAGAACTAATAATTCAGAAAAAGATAAAAGAATTTTATTGAAAAATGTATATAAAAACTAAATATATATTTATTATTGTACTTCATAGGAAGGAAAGGAATTTTTAAATATATCTAAGTACATACTATATATGGCAGAGCCAAAAATAAAGCAAACTTTTAATATAATTGTTGTTGTGTTAATGGTATATGTATTTACAGAATATCACCTTTAAAGTAAATACCTTCTGCAACTACACACTTTTGCCAATTTTTCTATCACTTATTTAAACAGCTCATTTTACATTCACTTCTTGAGTACAATCTTGCAGTGCTTTTCACTTTTGCTGATTTTAATTTATGATCCTTTTATAGTTTTTCATTTTGGTGCATATATGAAAGTTATTTATTTATCAGAGATAAAGCTGTCTTTGTCTCAGAATGGACTGGAAGACTGTTTTAATAAGTGGTATGAATATATAATATAGTTATCAGTTTATTATCTAAAGTTCATTTATTTTTTCATTTTTAAGAATTTAAAAAAAAAATTAAGAAGTGACTTTAGAAGTACATACAATATTTGCATCATTTTGCAGACTTAATTAAACTAGTAATTAGATTACTAATCATGGTTCATCAAAAATTTCTTATTTTTATGTTTATTTGTATTAAGTGCACGTACTGTAGTTATTTCTGTGTATTTGCTATAACAATTCAGTTAAAATATTTATTATAATGTAATCATTAAATTAGAATATTTTTTAATATCATATTAAAAAGTTAATAATTAATAAAAATGTTCATTAATAATTTTATATTGTAGGTGTGGGATCTGTTCTATCAAGCAGATAAAGTTAGAGACATGATATCTCAGAAAATCCAAGAAGAATCATTAAGAACATATCTTTTCACATACAGTCATGTTTATGATTCTATTTCCATGAATATATTATCTGAAATGTTTGAATTAGACAAATCTGTTGTACATAGTATTATTAGTAAAATGATCATAAATGAAGAACTTATGGTAAGATCTTATTGATATAATAAATTAGTTTTTTTAATTTTTAAAATATAATCATTCAAAATTTATAATTTGATTATTAGAATTTAAATCTTGAAATTGTGTTATGCTATCTTATAACTTATGGATTAATTATTTGAAATTCAGACCAAGATTAGTCCAGAGTGAGATTTGAATGTATAATTCCTGCTTACTGTGCAGATGCATTGCCAGCTAGGCTACGCTGACTTTCATCCAGAATATTCTAAATTAAGATTATTTATTTCTGATTATTAAATTTAACACCAGTAGGTGGCTTAACCACCTACTTCTAGCCAAATTGCTTATTAACATATTAATTAACTAGTTAAGTAATGCTGCATCAGCGTGTAGTCGGAACGAAGCTGCATGCACCTTTATTTTCTAGATTATGAGGGGAAAAAGAAACACAGAATCATTCGTTCTCAACAATATACAGTCAAACCTGTTTTTATGCGCTCTTTTTATGTGCGATTTTTATTTGTGCGATTTTTTTAATGCGAATTTTTAATTTGTGCGGTATAGTTGGCGACTAGTCTCGTGCGATTCGTCATGTCTTACGTTGACTTATTATAGCTAAATAAACTTATTATAGCATAAATGCACTTATTATAGTAATATTATTGCATGAATATGCGAAAAATGAAATAATTTACTTTTTAAGTCAACAAAACACCACCTGGACAAAAATATGTAAAACAGACGATAGACCAGACGATGCAGTCAAGTGCTGACATCTGTTGTCAATAAATTCTATTTTGTACGGTTTTGAGTTATTTTCTATGTGAGGCTTTTTTTAATTGTGTCGCGAAAACTATTATTTACAGCCATTCGTGAAGTTTCGTGAGATTTTTTTTATGCGTTTTTTTTAATGCGGTCCCTATCCCCCGCATAAAAACAGGTTTCACTGTATTTGATTTCTATTGGATCATTTAAAGGTACAAATATAAGATCAGAATAAGCCATTAATTAATTGCTATGCCAACATCTCACAAAATTCTGTCTTTCACTACAGGCCTCGGACTTACAGTTTAACTCGTAGCGATATTTATTGTAACTCTTTAAAAATACTGAGTCAGTTATTTTTTTCACTCGACTCAATGTAACATAGGTAAAACCGATAGCTGTCTCTTTTTCCCTATATCTATTTTGACTTTCGGAAAAGTTAATCCCTGTGATTTATGTATAGTCATTGAGTATGCTAAGGTAAGGGGAAACTGTCTACGAGATTGCAATATACTGCCATCGTTCGAAGAACGTATTATGGTGATTATTGGAAACAGATTACCATAGATGAAAGGTCCCTGATAGTTATTAAATTCCACTAAAATAAACAGAGATAGAGCTGGAGGGCGGGCATTAGGAGCATATATAATGTAGTGTATAGTTACTAGTGAACCATTGACGAGACTTCCTTGCACCCATAAGTTGACTCTCAGCATGATTCTGGCATTAACTGAGAGATACAAATACTTGGAGAGACCACGAGCTGAGTCATCTTTGGACAAAGGCGGGGCAATATCTGGAGTGTTTTCAGATGTTATATAAGCAAGAGGGCAACCAGTTGACTGCAAGTAGTCTTCGTTGTTTTGTTTAACTTGCTCGTTTGTTGGATATAGCTCTGCTGCCGTTTGGAACTGATCAAGTTCATCTCTGGATAAATAGGCTCGATTTCTTGTTGTCAGAATGTTCAGATCTATATCAGAGAAATCACCCGAAGCTAGATGTTGTAAGACATCTGTGGAGGAACTATCTGCACTATTTTGTCTATGAGAATTACTAAGTTCAATGAACTTCTCAAAAGAATCAAATGCAAATGTAATGTAATGTCCCAACAGGGTCCCTACCTTGTTGGGACATTACATTGTAAAAAACACTCGAGTAGAGAGGAGTATCTTTAACAGGAGGAAGCTGACGAAAATCAGCAAACAAATAGACAAAGAATCCACCAAACGGCTCATCTTTCTTGGGGTTTATCTCCCTCAATCTTCTCTCGATCATGTAAAGCATTCTTGCACCAATCATTGACATTTCATCGATGATGATGAATTTGAGCGACTTCATCTCAATCTGGAATCTCTGTGCAGCATCTCCATTTATCGATCGAAATTTCGTACTAACGATAGGAAGACGAAGGAGAGAATGGATCGTAAAGCCATCAATATTGATCGCTGCTGCTCCACGTTTTAAAAAGACTTGTTTAAACTTATTATTCTATAAATATTCTTTATATTTGTTGTGTATCTAGTTAGCGATAACATTTACCTTTCAAAATTACCGTTTTAATGCTTGTCATATTTTCCGATCACTAGATGACGCTTCTACATGCGCGTGCAGGAAGTGACTAACACTTGACTTCGTGCATTCCTTGTCAACATTATAACTCTAGAATGAGTTGTCTGATCTTGATGAAATTTTCTATGACGACTCACATTCACTCAAGGACGAACTGATTAAAAATTTCAACTCTCAAAAATGATCCATACTGAAGAAAAACCCCTATCTCCAGTTCTACAAAAACAGATCATTTTTGAGAGTTGAAATTTTAATCAGTTCATCCTTGAGTGATGATGAGTCGTCCTAGAAAATTTCATTGAGATCGGACAACTCATTCCATAGTTATTTTGTTGACAAGAAATGCACAAAGTCAAGTATTAGTCGTCACTACGTTCCGACAATTAATACTTATTGTAGCCCAATAAGAATCCAATTGTTTGATTAGTAACTTTTATCAATTTGATTATATATGCATTTAATAAAATCTAAAGATAAATTTACTTTGAATATATGAATATATATAAACATACTCACATACGTATAAATGTAAAGTATATTTTGAAGAAATAAAAACTACAAAATATAGTAGGTGTCGTTTATCCGAAAGCCAATCAACTGAAACGTCGGTTAACCAAAAGCGTTCCAATCAGACTGTGTCGTTCTAAATCGAACGTTTTTGATACTAGATTAACTTCCAAAATATCATTTTTTTGTTTTTATATTTTTCAATATATTTATTTTGTTTGTACAAAATAAATAAATAATTTTTAATGATACAATTGCCATGATTATTATTATAAAAAATTTACATTAGGCTTAACATTGACAAAAATTCAACACATAGCGACAGGCAACAGAGAAAAATTTTAACATGGGATAGGTTAATATATTTTTTTGTACATAATCAGTTAGCCAAAAAATAAGTTATCGAAACAACCCCAGTCCCCAATTGATTTGGATAAATGACACTCTACTGTATTGAGAAAAGTATTTTCTCAAAACATTCGAGAGACTTTGCTAATCATTCTTGTTAAGCTGTTTAGAAATAGACATCATTACTAAAATTCATCTTAAATATTTATTTTTTAAATTAAACTTTTGACTTAAATATGTATTTCTAATTAATTAAAAATAGTTTATTATTTTAAGGAGTTAATTGTCTGTGAGGAATCTATTATAATTTCAGTTCATTTTCACTGAAATAATCTCTATGGCATTGGAAGTGATAAAAGTAAATCAATTTCAACATATATATTTGTAATTATTTTAACTATTTTATGATGATTAAGATTAGAAATGTGTAATCACTTCTATTCCCATGTTTATTATTTTGGAATAGTAAAGTTTATTTATATTTACTTATAAATAAAATTTTAGTGGTTTTTCTATTTAAGTATGTAATTAACAACTTTAAATCTCACAACTATGGATTGGGTTATAATATTAATTAATCCATAAATACTGTGATATTGGATGATATTCTTGCCTGCTTAGTCCTTGTCATTCAGAAGAAATGTGGCTGTTTACATTGGGAATAAAAAATATGTTATATAGTTTACTAAATTTACAAAGTATTTCTGGATTAATTAAATTAATAACATTGTCACAATCACAGTGAGTTGTGAAAGCTAAAATTGATCTTAATAATGACTGAAAATTTTTAATGATTTCTATCATAAATTACATCATAAATTTTTATTACTAAAGCTATTTAAAAAGAATTATTGACATAGGAAGAAACAATTTCACTTGAAAATAATAAATTCTTACAAATTGAAAACTTTGTAATAACATAATTAATGTGTGTAGTACATTATAATAAATGAAATTTTAATATTTATTGCATTAAAATTTTTGATAGGCTTCATTGGATGAACCAACTCAAACAGTAGTTATGCATCGTACTGAACCTTCCCGCATTCAAGCTCTTTCTTTACAATTGGCCGATAAAGTAACTAATTTGATTGATCAAAATGAAAGACTTGCTGAAGTAAAACAAGGATCATTCTTTGGACGAAGCATGGGTAAAATATTTTAATTTGTTGTAACTTTTATTCACTTAAATTAAATTATTATTTTATAATAAATTAAATTAAAAGAATATTTGTACTGTTGATTTTGAATATAAAGTTTCATAATCAAAGGTTAATTAAATAAATTTGAATAATTTGTAAAGTTATTGAAGGAAGAAATAAGATATTAAAAGTAGTTTGATAGTACATATATTAAACAATTATGTTGTTACTTTAACATTATATTATAGTGTTTCTAGTTTATTTTTGTTTTAGTTTACTGTTTTTTTACTTTATAGGCCAGCAATCAGGCTTCAGAGATTCAAGTTATCAGAAAAATGTATATAATCAGCAAGGAAATTTTAGAGAAGTTAATTATCAAAAAGGAACTTATAGTCAATCTTCTAACTTTAGAGACAACAGTTATCAGAAAACAGCTTATGGAGCAGATAGATGGGGTATGAATATTTATTAATTATCATGAATAAGTTTATAGCTGTATATATATTCATTTATGCTGAAATTCTTTTTTATTTTTAGTTATTTGTAAGAAAAAAGACATTTTGAAAAATCAAAAAATCTTAAGTTTAATATAATTTTAATATAAGAACTTATAATAAATATAACTTTAATATAAGAACTTATATTACAAATATAACAATTTAATACACTTCATCAAGAGCAGTTTAATGTACAAAATCCATGTCTAGCCAAGTAAAGATATTTTTATACCAGTATTTTCAGAAAGAAAGTATCTTATGGTCTACATTAAAATGCCCTAGATTTTTTCTAATATTAAAAGATTTGAGAAAATAAGAGTATAAAGATTCTTATTTTGAAAATATTCAATAATTCAAAAAAAATGCAATCCTGTACCATAAACAATGGCATAGCAAACATAACTGGTGCTCGGCACACAACAGTTTATTGGCGCCCCCTCCTCCCTCCAGAAACACACACAGTTTGTCTTGGAGAGGGTTTTGGATTTGGGTGCCCCTCTGTGAGTGGCACCTGATGCATTATACACCCCCTTGCACCCCCCTCACTATACCACTGACCATAAAAGTAAAAAATATATATTTATCTTCATAAGAAAGAATTTTGTATGTTTTAAATGAATTATGTTCATGTTATGAAACAATAATTTTGTTTTTTATTGGATTACATAAGGGGGAAAAAAACTTGAAATGTGTATATGGGTGTTCCAAAAACTATATACAGCCTTTGGCAAAAGTATTCAGTACTTTTTGCCATTAAATTTAGTTGCCATTAAAACTCCTGAAATTAAGATGAACAAAAATAAATAAATATTAGTGACCAAATGAAATGCAATTACCTTTATTACACCACCAGGCCTCAGAGTCGCTCACTTTTCTCACTTGTACTCACTTTTCTGAAGTATCCTCACTTTTCTCACTTTTCAGGTCATTTTCTCACTTTTCTCACTTTTTTGGTCATTTTCGCGTGCTTAATTAAGATGTGGGACAAACCAAAAATAATTTTAAAGCCAAACGAATTGCCGAATTATCGGACTATCGGAATAGAATTTTTTAGAAGAAAATACGCGGCCCTGAGCAGACTCAAAATTGCAACTGCCCGCTCAGTGTCGTTAGGTTATAGGAAACAAAAATTTATTTAACGTATTTAAAAAAATCTTTTATGCACTTAAAAAATCCCTCTCATTACAAATTCAGAAGCCAGTGTTGAGTAAAGTTATGTACTCATGCCATATTTTCATTATTCGCCAAAATCTACCTTATCCGAATTGCATTTCCTTCTACAGAGTTTAAAAATAAGTATTCTAAGCATCCCTGCGGTTTTGGCTGTTTTCTAAGAAAATCACTAAAGTCCTTTTGCAGGGGAAAACACATTACGCAGAGGGATTAATCTCTCAAGCTGACAACACTGCTGCCGCTTTTAAATTCAAAATATATAATTATTAAAATTAACACGAGATAGTAGCGTAACCTCCTACCACTAAAAAAGATTTCGTTTCTGACCATTTAGTTATCCTGGTTATAGCCCAATAATTTGGCAGATTATTTGGTTTTAATTAACAATCGGGTTATGGAGTTGTCGTTTACAAAAATATTTTTTTACTTGATTTATCTTTAAATAATTTCATAAACTTGAGTTTAATAAAATTACTTTAATGATTTCATAGCATATTGTTAACGTTAAATCACATCTACATCTTCCCATAAATGTATGTTTAAATTGACTACAAGTATAATTATTCCATATAGCAGGTGTTATTTTCATAAAATGTGTGATTACTTTGCTTGTGAAATATCCATTTTTTAATCTTCTCTTATGCCGATTATAATTGTGCATTAATTGAGAGACTAAAAAAGTAAACGAAAATGTAAATTCATATTTACATATAAAATTTACCAAATAAATTAAAATATTCGAAGTGTTGTAAAAAGTACAACACGTAATTGCTTGTGAGAAAGATTTTCACACGCTTCCCAAAGGTTAACAACTTTGCAACGATGTTGGTTTTTATTCGTCTGCAGGAAAAAGTTCCTTTTGATTTATGAAATCATTAATAAAATATTATTTTACTTATATTATTTGGAGTACTGTATATTTATTTCAGATTTATTATTTTATTTTTAAATCAATATTTACACATCTCGAAGTATTAAAAAATAAACAGTTTCTGATAATGATAAATATTCGAGAATAGCCAAATTAGTGAAATCAGCATCGAAAATCCCGTTCCCATGAAAGAGAGGATCAATTTTATGCCGTGCACTTTCCAACACTGATGCTCTATCAGGAGAAAGAATGCTTAATTCACTTTTGATTGTTAAGGAGGGACTGAACATGTATGACCAAAGCCCACACCTTGTACCTATTACAAAGGACGACTGAAGTTAGCTTCCTCGGTGCATAGAAATTATCAAGAACGATTGGAAAATGAAAAGAAGTTAAAAGAATAAGAGAAACGGAAAAAAGAGCACAGAAATGTTTTGAAGAACAACAAAAGAAAGCTGTTCGTAACATGAAGATTATGGAACTGCAACTGAGTTTAAACCAGAAAAATGTAGAAGAAAATGAAATACATGCGACAGTCCAAGTTTTGTTAGAAGCAGCAAACAAAAAAACTGGAGAAGGCTATTAACAGCAAGAACATGAATGAAGTACAAGCAGCACGTGTGATGCTTATTAGTGTTAAGTGTTCAAAAGCAAGAGGAAGCGAAAAAGAAGGAAGCTGATAACATGCAGAATAATCTTAATAAAAGAACATCATCTTTCATGACTGATTATTTACAGAAGCCAAAGACTTTTCAAGTATTCATGGTTTACTTGAAATACAGAAGCCATTGGTTATCAAGAGACAGAAAAAAAAACGCGATATAACCGAGTAATAAAAATTCTGGGCTTTTACTGAACAGATTATACATGCTATGGAATCGCTATTCTTTCATCAGCAAGTGTTTCTAATATAAAATAAGCTTAGTTTTTCAATCCTGAATTTTATTCGTAGGTTATATCGAATTAATTGACGTTTACGTAAACATCGAAACCATGAACGCCCATTTAGCATTATTGTTTCTTTAACAATGACATTGAAAGACAAATACTGTCGATATAAAAACAAAACATCCATTGCGATTTTATTATACAATACTATATAGATCGCTTATTAGAAATTCGTGTAGTTTATATTTTTCAATGAAAGTTATAAATGCTGTAATTGAAAATTTAAAAAAATAAATATTGAATATATAATAAAACATCAAAACTTATAAAATTAGAGTAAAAATTCTCTAAAAAGCAAAATAAAGTTACTACTGTATAAAAATTTTAAAGTTTTCGTTCAGAATTAGAGATCTTTTCCTTACACATTATGTGGTGAATTCGAAATTTCACACCTTTATGTGAATTGACGCAATATTGTTAATTCACATAAAGGTATGAAATTTCGAATTCACAGAAACTTGTAAATGAGGAGACTGTACTTAAAACTAATAAATAAACAACTTTTATATCAAAAGGAAACAAATGACAATCGATCTATCCACCTGTTCTGCATATTTAGCTCTTTCTCGTATTTCGTTGCAAATAGAAATTCAGTGGCAATTGGTAATTTAAAATTAATTGACTCAAATGCTTTTAAAATTTGGGGGACCAAAAAAAGGCGATATAACGAGTGGCTACTATATTACAGTATATACAGAAATTTTTAAAATGTGTTTAACCATAACAGAATAAAAAGAAAATAACAATTTTTACCGCTATTTTGCTGAGTTTTCCTTCTGTGTTTTCACTTTGTTTTGTCACTATTGCACTCACTTTTTATTCACTTTTTTCTGTATTTCAACTCACTTTTCTCACTTTTTCAAAGGGGAAATAGCACTCCTAGGTCTGCACCACTGTATTTAATATAAAGCTTTTAAACAATATGAAACAAAAATTAATACAAGTTGAATTTACTTCATAGTTGAGAACAGTATGTGATTTAACAAAACAAATGGAAAAAAAGTTTATGGATTTTGATGTTTGATATTTTGTGGGCCCTTCCTTTAGCCTTGATAATGGCCTTAATTCATCTTGGAAGTGAAGAAATCAGCATATTACACATTTCCAGGGTAATTTCCTTCAACTGTCTTTAATAGCTTGTGCCAGTGATGTCTTATAGTTGGATTTTTTTTTATTAACACACCTTTTTTAAATTTCCAACAAATATTTATGATAGAATTAAGTCAAGGCTTTATGGGAACCATTTTAATACTGAAATGTTTTTCTGCCTCATAAAAGTTTAATATATTGGGCTTTGATGGTGGGGAGCATTTTTGTCTTGAAACAAAAAGTCGTCTGAATTTCCAAAGTAATTGAATCAAAAAATGTCTCAAGGATGTCCTAATACACTGCAGCATTTACAGATTTATGTATTACACACAATTTTCCTGGTCCTGCAGATAAAATATAAGCCTGTCTTGTTAAATGAGGAAATTTAATTGTTGAGCCTAAACAAGCCTGCATTGACTTTTTCACATCTGTGTCAAACAAATAAACTGTCATCATTGCCTTCTCCCAAGTTTATTCTGGATTCATTGCTGAAAACTACTTTTCTCCAGTCATTAATGGACCAATCTTTGCATTGTATGGCCTAAGTCAGATGTTTCTGTCCACGAATACAAGTGAGTAGAGGGTTTCATATTTCTTTGAATAAATAACTTTTCATTTAATGTATTTCTCACTGTGTGATCACTTACATTAATTTGTTGCTTTTTTCATTCCATATTTATTTGGATTGAAGTTGCTTTATGATTTTTGGCATATTTTCACTAATTGTTTATCCTGCTTTATTATTATTCTTTGAGGGCAACCACAATAAGGGTGATATTATTTATTTTACTGTTCCTCTCAGTTTCTATTTCTTCCAAACATTTGATACTACTACTTCAGACAATTCATGTTTAGGAGTCATTTTTATTCATTACAATGTGAAAACTTATATAAATGATGCAATGCAAATGAGCTTACACCAATATCATTTAATTGTACACGTCTCTTATGTGTCTAATAAGCTTTATATCAATATCTGTCAAAAATCACATACTTTTTTCCTTTGCTTGATTGAATCATGTACTTTTTCTAAGGGCATGGAACTACAATATGAAATATATTTTTTTAATGTCACCTACAAAGTTGATGTCAATGATAGTTGTTTACTAAAGGTAATTGTATTTTATTTAGGCTTTGGTATATATTTATTTTTGTTTATTTTAATTTCAGATGATGTTTTTATGAACACTAAATTTAATGGCAAAATGTATTGAATACTTTTTTCCAAGATTTGTATATAAACTTTGATTGTTAATAACTTTTCATTATTTTCTTAATTTTAATTTAATATTTTTCTACTTGGAATAATCTTTTTAAATTAGAATTTAAATTATAAAATTATTAAAATTAAAGGAATATAAAGACAGAGTATTAACAATTGAAGTGTGTGTATATTTTTTGGGATTACTATCAGAAATAAGATATTTTTGATTTTTCTTTAACTATTGTTTCTCACATGTAATTATAATTTATCAGCTTTTTATTAAAATATGCTCACAATTTTATCATTGTCACCAATATCATATCTCTATATATTTTATATAATTGAAATTTATTTTAGTTGTAATTACTGTATTTTTCTACAGAAAAGAAATAAATCTGATAATTAAAGAAGTCATGCAGATAAATTCTCTAACAGTTTATGATCAGTTTTTCTGAAAAAATTGAAAATGAAAAGCTACAAATACATTTTTATATGTTTAAATTAAATATAATATATTTTAGTTCTTAAAAATATTTAAATTTTTAAATACTTGACTTATTTTAGAAAGTTTAATATACAATTGAATTATTTTTTACTTTTAGGTTAATAGAAGAATCAATTTGTCAAATATCTTAAAATTATGATATTGATTTTATGTATTATTCAAATTAAATAAATCATTTTGGTAAGAAATTTTGGTTCCTTCTGTGCTTCTTTCTTTGATTGAAATATCAATAAATCACATTATTAGTTTTAACTCTAGAAATAAAATAATGATTTTATTTCAGATCATCAGAGTGTGAGAGTTATACTTTTGCATTCTTATGGTCAAAAAATACTAATAAAATAGAGGCAAAAATTCCAGAATATTATGATGATGAACCTTTCTGCCTGTTTTTCTTGAGACACTGCATTTCATATTTGCAATAATTATTTTTATAGAATTTGAAAATTTGTATCCTATAAAAAATAATTTTGATATATATTTGTGTGTAATTTATACAGTTTTGTTTTATTTTAAAAATCTAAAAAAACTCAATTTACAAATATCTTTATTATGTATGGAAAATATACTATTCACAACTTATTGTATTGTATCAAGTCTTTCAAAAATTTGAATTAGAGTAGGAGAAAAATGAAAATTTCCAAATATTTGTTTAAGTATTAACAGTTTGTTCTTGTAATTTATGTTCTGTTCGTTCCATTGGAAATATGATTTTAGAGAAGTAGGTACAACTAATATTTTAATTGTCCAAACAAATTAATAAGGTAAATAAATAAATGAAATAAATAAAGGAAAAAAGAAAAGATAAACTAAGAGTGTGTTAGAAGTATGCATAAGGAAGACAGAAAAGAAGCACAGCACCAGAAGTGGAAAGTGCACAAGTGTGAGAATAAATGTAAAAAGAAGGAAGCATAGTGGGGAACACTTTTTCTTTTGTAATTCTATTTTTATAAAATGTAATAATTTAGACTCCAGTTTTGTTTTAAGTCGTTCACAAGGAACTGGAAAGCATTGCAATACTTACAATTTGTTAAAATTTATCAAAATACTGTATAATTGATTAAGGTAATCGGCTATGAGCCATGTCAAATAAAACTAAATATTATGACAAAAATATTGAATCATTGAATGTATTATGCTAGATCCTTGATTGTAGTCGTTTCTATATCACTGCCAATTATATCAATTTTTAATTGAAATAAATATTTGGAATCAACTGTCTGAAAAGTGGATGACATAACTGGCCATGTACCTCACATTAGATGACAGTTGTAGTATTACATCTTTCTGGCTAGAAGTTTTTACATCATACTTATCACAATATAATAGAGATGTAGTAATCTAGTAAGTTCAATAATCTACTTAATTCATCTACATCTGTAGTTTAAAATTTTTAAATCTAGAATTCTCAAAATTTGTCCAGATTTTCTGTGTGTTATTTCATTTTGATCAATGCGTTTATGAATTAATCGTGTTACCTCGAAGTTTAAAGGAGTAAAAAAAGTCCCGACTTCGAATTAACGAGTTTAATTACCGAGTTTCTCAAGTTTTTCTGTGGACGTAAATTTCCCATTATCAAGCAGTTTCTCATAAATCCGTTGACAGAATGACTGCAAAATTGTATACAGTTTATGGTGCCACAGAGAGCAAAGTTTATTTTTATTGAAATGAAAACCACGAGTTAATACATTATTTGATAAGAATATCATATAGCAAATTTATGTTTTTAAATTAAAAATTACAAATCTTTATAAATAAAAAAAGATATAGAAAATTGAGAAACTTTTAATATTTCATTTAGTTAAGTTATTATTTTGGGTTCAATTCAGTTTATATAGTCAGGTATATAAGAGTACCTCATTTCTCACATTTCTATTGTAACGTCCTTAGCTATGATACATCCAATTAAATTTCTTGAAGAATCATACCCCCGTATTTCGACGTTGGTTGTAATTCTCGGAATCTAAATTATAATAAATAATGAAAATAATTATATTAGTTTGAACTGAAATATTTGAATATGATTAATCAAAACTAGCAATTTTTATGCAAATCTATACAAAAAGTAATTTCATGTTTTTGATATTAATTATCAATGTATTATCTGCTTAAACATATTTGATTAATTATACATAATTAGTATATATATTGAATCAAAAATCTAAGCGGAAATCCTGGAAATTGAAAATATAGGCGCCTGAAAGCCAAATTTTTCTAATGATCAAACTATAATGACGTTTCGGATAATAAAAGACTTTTTCGTATTTATCACTTATTTTAATTATCAATGCAGTTATAAACATCAATGAGAAATCGGCATGAATGAGATGAGACATTGACGGACGTAAGATTGATACTAATTTTTCATCTATTATAATGATAAAACGAGCCTACATGAGGTGATGGGATAGTTCGTTGAGTAAAAAGGAATTAGATGTAATTTCTTTGAGGATAGTGTCGCAATATTAACTTCATCTGAAGTAAGATTACAAAGTTATTTTGTAGTACACAATAAAAGCATGCGTATCCACATATAAATGGAGAATTTTCACGTTTCTTTCGAAAGATTTATTCTGGATTTTCCGATCGTTTTCCATTCTTAAGCTTGATGTTTAATTATTAAGGAATGTACCGTGCTCTTAATGTAAATCATCAATTGTTCTAAATTAAAATAAGCTTTTGAAAGTATTGAAAAGAATAGGAATTCGGAGACATTTTGGTTAAGTCCCCATCACTAATGATTTTAAAGCCTTAAACACAAACACTTTGCGTAAATTGAGTATTAAAAATGATATAGAAAAACATCGTAATAAATTTACTGCGAAGATTCTTTCCAGAATTGTGAGTATTCTGGAGATTCTCAAATATTTATTAATTTGAGAAATATATTGGCTAATTTATTCATTTCTTATTTTTTTTTACTGATGGTTATATTTACTTGTTTTTCCCGTCCTTTTTACTTTTATTAAATTTTTACTACAAGAAGTTTTTGTCAAGAAAACCAAAACAGCTAAAATACGTAAAAATATTGTATGCCCGTGAACCCTCCACACTCAAGAGGATATGCATTTTCTAATATAAAGTTGCGATTATTGTAGATATTAAACTCGAAGATAAGCAATATTAACGGGGTTGAGGCCGAAGTTTTAAACGCGAAAACGTGTACGTCTGACGTTCGGCGCTGCTTTCCTGTAAGCCTAAAAGTTTGACAATGGCGTTTGTAAAGTCAGTGGAATCATGCTCGACATTCCAAACGCCACTTCTAGGCTTACAAGATGGCGGCGCTCAACGTTCACGTTTTAGAGATGAAAACTTCGGCCGCAACCTCTCTATTACTTAGTACTTTAAGCTATTTCTAAAAAACCATCAGTCGGCGTGTACTTAAATAATTCAGAAGACTTTCCTGAAAAAATAACTCGAAATTGAAACCGAAATAGCAGAAGATGAAGCTTTACAAAACCCGGTAGAGGAATTTAGATGTTACTTTTTCAACGTTGTGATTGATACTGTTATTGTACAAATAGACGAGAGATTTAAAAATATACCCAATATTATTTCTGATTTCAAATTGATCACCGATATAAAAACATTAGAAAAAAATGAATTAGAAAACCACTCAAGGGATTTTGTAAAATCTTATAGTAAAGATTTAACCGAAGACTTAATCCGTAATTTTTCTGAAATGATTAATGACAGAAAAAAATAGCATATTTAAATAAATACATATTACGCAATATACGTTTATTTCGAATTCTTTTATTTTTACCTTAAAAAAATATTTTAGGGACCCAAAAGGTTTCTTGTACCCGGGCCCCTTCATAGAGAAGGATGGCCTAAATTAGTCTAACGAATATTTGTTGAATTTGTAAAATGCAAATACAGCAGAGCATCGATTATCCGACCCCCGATTAACCGACTTATCGGTTAACCGACCGCGTTCTAGTCGGCAAATTCAAATGTCCGCTAGTGATGTGGCGCTACAATATTTGGTTATGTCTTGGCTACTTTAATATTATTTTTGTTAAATTTTTACATGTTTTAGCTGGCAGTACTGGCTCGACCCTAAAAGGGAGGCTAGTATTTAAACCAGGTCTAATACACTATACTAATAATGTATTTTTTCATACTTTTCGGTTATCCGACTTTTCAGTTATCCGACCAACCCCAGTCCCCAATTGACCAATTGTCGGATAATCGATGCTCTACTGTAATGTGTAGGGGAGGACGGGACAACTTCGGCACGATAAGAGTAAGTTAAATTTTTTGTAACAAATACTGCTGTAAACTGAAAGAAAAGCTTATTTATTGTCTACCAGAATGTAACCTTACCATAGAACTGGTTAAAATCATTTTGAAAAATAATAATAATAATAATTGAAGTTAACTTCAGCAACAGTAATGGGGCAAGATAGGCAGGTATATAGATTTGTGTTATTAACAATGTATAAGTTGGAAACAAAGAAATATAAAAAGAAGTATAAAACAAAGAAATATAAGCTGAAAAACCTATTTAATATTATAACAACGAAACGCAAATTCAAAGGCATGCTTAAGTAAAGAAAAATGTAAACAAAAATTAATTACAAAAATAATCAAACCGATGATAAATGAAAACATTCTAATGCAAGTTAAAAGCAATATAAAGTTAAATGAATGAATGAACTCAAACAAACAGAAGAAATGAAATATGCTTAACAGCAAATTGTTTATGTCCTACACATATTGCAAATAAATTGAAGCAACTCATTTTCCACATTTGTACAGCCACGTGAGCCCACAGTTCACACTTGCAGCACATAATCCACTTTTTCTGAGTAGTTCAACGTTGTTCATTGCAATATATGCAATAAGTATTTTCATCGTCATTTTCCGGTTCTTTAGGACTTTTCTGCTCCTTTTCTTTAGTGAACTTCGAATCCGATTTCTCCAAATTCATTACCCTTCTGCAAGTTCTTGAATTTTTAACTTCAGCCTCGGCTTCTAGTGTGGTTTTGTATGGGGATCCAGTTATTTTTTGTGCTTGTTGTTGTTTGCGGCCAAATCAAACCAAAGCAAAACACTACCAGGAACAAGATCGGCAACACTGCCGAAAATGGCCCAAAGGCTCATGATTTAGAAACATTATGTGGAACCCTTAGAATAGGGTACAGAGCCATGATCTGGCCAGGTGAATAAGTTAATGTTTTATCCTTCTAACAGGAAAAATAACTTTCGTTATTATGGAATTATAACAAAACATGCCAATTGTATATAAATGGAACGAATGGAATTGAATGAAATAGACAACTTATTTGATATTTCAACTACGCTTGTCGAAGAACAACATAGACACCACACTCAAGCCGTCATTTAAACTCAACTGCTAGCCTCTAAAGAAAGTCTCCTTTTATTTTGTTTCAAAGAAAATTTAATTGATGAATTTGCCCCGTATGCCGAAGTTACCCCGTCTTCCCCTATATAAGGGTTGCCCAAATGAAAAGTGGACACACGTCAGAACCGGCAAACATATACTGTAAATCTAAATCTCCATGTTTGTTTAGGTAAAGATCCCAGCGTCTCATAAGCAGATCGATGCCCCTCGCGTAGAATTTTTTCAGAATTTTAGGCTTTCTCTGTAACTCTTGCGCCAATTACTCACTGCTGTTCGTCCTAAACAATGTTCACCATAAACGTGCTTCATTTGTCTGTAGATGTTGGCACTCCTATTCCCTTCAGCCACTAAAAACCGAACTACCGCCCGTTGTTCGATTCTGGGCGCTTTCCTCGTAACTAACTTAACACTAATCTGAGATTTGTGGGGATTAATGTAGCCCGTACTTCGCCTATGTTGAGTTTATTCACCTGTAAAGTGGCCCATCGCTACTTTGCATTTGGGCAAAACCCTTATAATAGTATATCTTTATGCATTTTTAAATTACAGAATAAGCTAAATTCTAGCATAAAATAATATTCCAGCATATTAATTGCTTAAAATTTATAATGAAAACTATTAGAAATTTTTAATGTATACGGAGAAATAATTTAATTTAGATTTCGGTTGCTTTTAAATGAAAATACAGAATTACACTTACAATCAAAAATGGAGTTTTAATGATCAAGTTTTTAATTTCGATTTTTCCTGCCGGTATCGGACATTGTTTACATTGGTTACCATTGACGGTACACGAAAGTTCGCCAGTTCTTACTAATTCGCATACATTGAAACTGTTAAAAGTAAAATAAATAAAGAATTCATAACTAGATTATATCTTTTAATAATATAAATCACTTACCATAATCTTCTATTTGTTGCACATGACGGACTAAGAAGTCCAATCGTAGCATTCATTTCTACCCTGGTACCACGCTCAACAGCAGTTAAACTGTTAGCATGGAATGATACACTCACTTGACTATTTAGTTTTATAGGCAGGGGATCGACGTTTACGTTATAAATAGAAAATGACGATTTAACAGTACCTATTAACCAAAATTATAGAAGCGCGATTGTGAATTAAATATTTATACTCATTTATAAGTTAGACAAAAAAAAAAAAAAAAAAAAAAAAAAAAAATAGAAATACTTACTACAGTTGGAAACAGGTACTGTTTCTGCATTGCAATAAACGAAGAAAAGTATTTGCATTAAAGATAAAACGAACATTATTTTGTGCTGGATTAAGTATTGCTTTCAAAAATGTATTTTTATAATCGACTATTGATAGCAAATCATTTTTCTCTAAATATTATGTAGCCAGAAGTTTAAATGTAGAAAAATGAAAAATTAGTAATTATTTATAAACAAATATGTGTCAAGCTATTATGGCCTTTCTGTAACATCTGTTTTGTAAATGTATAATGATACAACCAATTCATTTTAGAATTGTGCCAATTATGGTGTAGGCCGTTTCCTGGAGAAGTTACTGTATTTGTTTTGTTAAATTACGACAACATAAACACTTGGGCGATCTGCCTAGGGGGATGCTTTTCGGAAAGTCTTTTTAAAGGTAACTGGCCTTTATTCAGGCCTTACAGATGTGGAGAAAATCCGTAAAACTGCATGTAGTCAGCCCGTCCTTGCGAGGCGCAAACCCACAACCGTTCAGGAAACGGAACCGATTAGTCACTGGTGGGCCTTAGAAAGGGTAACAAAAGGCGCTCCGCACTTGAGCGGCCAAACCCAGGGAATGCCGCTTTATAATATTTAAAATTTTGACTAATAAACATAATAATCAATACTGTTTTGATGATTATTAACCTTTAAGGCAAACAGAATACAGATATAATAAGAAAGTAAATACGGCATATCGAATTCCTAATTAATTAAAATCCAGCAACGCATTGCTTAACTTTTCCGGCAACATTTGGTGGCGCCATCTGTTACGATATTTTATTTTAAAAGCTTTTTATATTTTTAACGATTATAAAATGGCAAAAAGCTTAATTTTCAGGGTAGGGATGAGTTTTATAAAAAAAAAATATTGTAATTTTTTTTATAAAACTCTTGAGTCTTCCGATCTGACCCACGCAATATCCTGTACACTTAATATCGCTCAGTGGGTGGAAATCGGATTCACTGGTAGTCGGAAATAGGCACCATTTTCTTGGCACGCTGTTTGCCACTGTTTTCATATTTTTACAACAAAAGCACAGTGTGCTTGCCGTTACCGCATCTACCTGCCTACGGTTGGTGCTCTTTTCGGTTATGTTTTTTGCTTTCTTGTCGTTCATCTCATTGCCCAAGGGAGCGCACAATCTAGGCTAGGTAGAATATGGTACAGTTACTCTATATTATTAGGACATCGCACGACTTTGTTGTATTGCGATAGAATTGAGGTAGAGCCAGAAAGAAAGAGGCGAAAGAAAGATTCTTGCATCTGGCTAAACGTCTCAAATATACGATGTTCTGTTTTGTACACATAAAAATGCTTTTTTGTACAGTATTCGTTTTTAATTTCATTTTATTGCTGTTATGTTTTATAGGATATTTATTTCTGATTATGAGGCTCTTTTTTAACACTGTGCACCTTCAATACGAAACAATTAGTTAATTCAAGTAATGTAATAGCCAATGATTTAATTTAATAATATGGTAATGTTTAATGTGGAGTTTTAAATTTTGAGAAATTATTGATTAATTTAAATATTAATTAATTAATTATTAAGCGTGTCATAGATTTGCAAATTCATATTGTTTTAGTATTTGAACACATTCTTTAAATATTCTATGGAAATTAGTTTCTTTCATACGCATTTTTATTATATTTATATCTAAGTTACAATCAAAGTTATGAATCAAGTAATCATTGATTCAAAATAATTCGGTTATCATTTCAATTAATGATAAAATCCTATTATTCCAACTAATCGGTTGGAATGATAGGATGAAACTTTACACAGAATATCAAAATTTTATTAAAAATATTTATAACATAGTCATAGTTTTTTCTTACAATTTAACTCCAGTTTAGAGCTTGTGTTTTTTCTGGAAATGAAAAGGCAACAAATACAATTGGACGAAGAATTTTTAAAAAGTCAATTAAAAAGAAAATTTAAAATGGCCACTCTGGAGGATTTGAAGTCGAATCCAAATACAGAGTTCCGGGGATTTTTCATGGGCAGTCTGCTCCGGGTATACAATTCCCTATCCCTCATTATCAACGCCCCATTGTGGACTTGGGCTTAAAAAAAACACTCTTAGTGATCACAGAGCGGAAAGAGTAAAAAAAATTGTTAATATTATTTTAAATGCATTTTTTCTGTTTGCTCATTAAAATAACGGTAATTATATAAAAATACTAAAAACAACTGAGAGCATATAGAATTTCTATTTTAAGAAAAAAGTTCGCAGAAGTTCACTGCTCTAAGAAGCTATTCTCTTTTCAAGATAGTTTTTATTTTATTTTATTCGTTTCCAAAATGCTATTTTCTGGCATTGTTATATAGAAATCAGTGTAAAAAAATGTTTTATGTTTGAAACATTTTTATAAAATGTATACAGTGTTTTGATTAGTTGCGCTCGTTAAATAAATACAGATGAGTGAGCTGGTCATACAGGGATAATCTACGCCAGAATGACTTCACAAAAACTTCATATTCAATATTATCTCGTGTCAAGATATCTCGATATCTGCAAAAATATTCAATAGTACAATAAGATTCTTTTATATTTTAACTCTTTTCTCTCTGTGGACCTTTTCTAGCAAGCCCATTATGGATTCGATCGGGTGGTGAGGATCGAGGCCCAACAAATTCGAATAGAGTACCTCCCGAAAAATTCCTGCTTAATTTTTTACTTATCCAGATTTAATTTCGGATTTCCCAGAGTAGTAGACTGCCATCTTACCCGCTCGGCCATCTGGCCTTCATGGAATAAAGTTCAAAATTCAGCTCACTCCGATCAAACTAGCAAATTGACTCTTTTTTGGCTGATGTTTTTACTTTTTACAAATAGTAAAAAATAACAATGTTAATAATATCAATAATTTATATTTTTATAAAATAAATTTTATATATTTCATGGTTTTCGTCTTTTTTAGTTTTTTATATTCTCTAATTGAATAAATATATGAAAATTATGTTTTCATTTATCGAAATAAATAGAAAAAGCATTTGTATTTTAAAAGTTCAATTTAATATACGCTATTTTTATAATCGCATTTTAACTTATCTCAATGTATGATAATTTTCATATTTCTGGATAATAATAATTAATTCGTTGAAATTAATTTTCAGTGAGTACGTTAATCTAAATTGTGAATGAAAATATATTGATGATAATAATGAGATAAAACATAAAAATTTTCTTTGGTAATTTCTCCGTAAAGAAAAACAACTGAAAATTACTTCTAACTATTCGAATCTTTTGGTAGAGATACCTTCCATTTACGGATACTTATCATAAAAATACAAAATGTTACCAAAATAGTTCCTGTTATACTGAAAACATCTGGAATGTCATGAAAAAACAGCACTTGCCAAAAAAATGCTAGAATGATATCCACTGCTGCTCTGACTATAGAAACTGGAGCAGCATTTTCGGTTTGCAAAGCCTGAGTCATTAAAGATTGGCCAAAAAAACTGAAAATTCCAAGCAAAACGATTAAGCCTTGATTCAGGCCACATTTCGGAATATTAAATCCAAAGATGGAGGTTATGATGGCTGTTTCGATGACGGCAACCCATCCAAAGTTAAACATAACCACGGAATGATGTAAGTTTTTTAGTTTTCTTAATACAATATAAACACCGGCACCAAATAGTGTAGAAGTTATGGCGGCAACAATCCCCCAAATTTGTTCATTTGTATATGAAATTCCTTTGGCTATCACTAGAGGCATTTTTGTGATTAAAAAAACTCCCAATAAAGTTAGTGAAACAGTAATCCCTTGAAAAATCCCACACGGTTCTTTAAGGAAAATTTTCGCAAATATTGCCACGAAAACCGGAACGCTGAAAACAATAATTGATGCATCTGCTAGTGGAAGATAACGAAAAGCAACGAATCTTAAAAACAAATTAGAAGCTCCAAGTAGTCCTCTAACAATTAGAAAAGGACGTAAGTTTTTAGGACCGAATGGAAATTCTCTCCTCCAAGAAAGCGTGGGCATGGTGAAGATCAAAATTCCAAGAAATCTGGAATTGGATAGCTGAGCCGGATTTAGTTCGCTCATATATTTAACGATTACCGATGATAAACAGAAAAAAACACTGGAGAGTGAAGCTAGTAGAAGTCCTTTGTATAAATGACATTTTTTCTTAGGTTGGGCGACGTTTTCGTGTTGATTTGACGGAGTTTTAATAATTATGCTATTGGAACTACTCTGTCGATTGTTGTTATTGGGATGTTCAATTGTAGAAATCGGCGATTGTGTTTTTTTCATCCAGCTTGAAACATTCGGTGAAGATCTTGATTCTGATGATGACGAGGAAGGTATTTTCTAATAATCAAATAGAAACAGAATTATAATTTCAATATAACTTCTATTTCGCTTATATATCGTATTATATTTGATATTCGATTATTGATATATAACATGAACTTCCGAGACGGGGTACCAACGGGGAACTTGTCTTCCCCTGGGATCGAGTAAAAAATTCTATAGATTATAATCGTAAAAGTGATTGATATGTAACCTTACACTTCGACCATAGTACGCTTTGTCTGTCTTTTTGCGTTGATGCAATACTGTGTTCTATAATCTACTTGTGATAAAGACCAAAAAATTAATAATTACATCAAGAAAAATTTATTGATGTAATTATTATATATACATAATGTATTGTAGTATACGTAAATATATATTATAAATGAATAATATATAATAGATAAATATGGATTATAGTTTAGATGAATATAGACCTATATATAAGGCATTTTTAGATACTAAACACGTTCTAATATCATACAGAAATTGAAATAACGAGGAAATAAATGTTCTTTTTAATTTTTTTTTTCCACTGACTAAACTGACTATGCAAAAGACGTTGATTTTAATAAAATAAGTAGAATTTTCGGAATCGTATTTATATAGAAGCTGATTTAAATAAACTTTTATAATATTAGTTGTACATTAATTATTCTAAAAACAACAATTAAGCACTAGTTTTACTTTAAAGCTATCATATAACGAAATTCGAGAAAGCAATAATGATCATAATTAATATAAATCCGCGGAATATTACTGTATACTTGTGATGTTGAAATCATCGAAGTGTAAGTTTAAAATATCATTCAATAAATTTCTAAAGCATTTTTAAAATATTGCAAAGTTTCAATTTATCATCTTTGTAGATTAATAGAAAACACAAAAAATAATAAAATAGTCATAGTTTTATGCATTACTTACATTTACGTCTTCGAAATTACTCATTTCTAACTTCATATATGATAATCGTTCTAAATAATATAAAAATTCGATTGTTAAAATTTGTCATAATAATAATAAAAAAAGGAAAATAATATGATTCTTATTTTATTTTTAATGTTACTCGCCAGGAATATTTTATGAATCTATATATATAATCGAGACGAGTTGATAATAATAATAATAATCAGCGCACAGCCCAAACGGTCAGGGGTTGAAAGTTGAAATTTGGTACACAGGGTACGTCACGAGAACGCACACTAAGAAGGGATTTTTCGAAATTCCTCCCCACGGGGAGAGGAACAGGATTAACATTTAACACTTCCACCAATGATGGAAGTGTTACGTAACAATGGAAGTGTTAAGAGAAAGCGACGTGCAAGACGCAGATGCAGTTTTTTTTCGTTTTTGAGAGAAATCGAACATATTTTTAGACCTATCTAAAAATTCTGTAATTACTCTGGAAACAGGGAGGACCCAATTTTTGCATTCCGTGAAAACGGGTAAGGTTGACTAACGTAATAATCTTAATATTCGCTAAAACGGTTAGGAGTTGAAAGTTGAAATTTGGTGCACACTTAGGGTACCAGATTTAAGTACCAAAGTGTTAAGTAACAACGGAGAACAAGAGAAAGCGACGTGCAAGATTTACGGGCGCTGGGAAAAAAAGACGAAAGAAAAAAAGTAATATTTTGGAACATATTCGATTTTCAAATTTAAACAGATTAGTTCGGTTTTTCTCGACCTTTCTTCTTTAGAACATTCGATGAAAATCGTAGGATATAATCAGAACACGTCGTGAAAATCGAAAAATATTAGAACATTCGATTTTCAAATTCGACCTTTCTTTAGAAAAACTTAGTTCGTTGATGAAATTACTCTCCTTTTGTGACTATAATGTAATAATCTTAATCTTCACTATCGTTACTTTTGCCCGAGCAACGCCGGGTCTACCTGCTAGTATAATTATAAGTGACTCTACCATTAGGTTTAATTTTACCACTGACGGCAAATTACAACAGTACTCAATAGTTATATCATCGTGGTAGAAATTGAAAATACCGACTGGTACAGCTTTAGAATCGAGATTGATCGAGCTCATTCAGGCTCACGAATGCCTGTGGAGTTTTAATTCTTCGTTTTATCGAAGAGAAGATAAAAGTGTGAGGTTGCCGAATTCGAGATTTCCAAATGTCAGGACTTATCGTATGTGGGGTGAAGGAAAGTGAGGCAAATAGCTGCAGTGACAAACAAACCCGTTTATTTACACTAAGTCTTACAATCTAGTGTGTCTTGCATGTCTTGTCTTCTGATTGCTCTTGATGGTTCGGTTGTTGGCCCCGGGGCAGACAGTTGATGCTCGACCGTGGGAGGTTGTGACGAATGGTGAAAGCCCGAAGTTCAATCGGATGGTGTCCACTTGTAGAGGCAGGGAAAAGTCTGGACAGTTGATTATAGTTGTTAGCTGGGGAAAGTCTGAACAGTGGTTGACACGGACAGAAGCTGGGAGAAGTCTTCACAAGGGGAGGCAGAGACAAAGTCTTCACAAGGGGAGGCAGAGACAAGTCTTCACAAGGGGAGGCAGAGACAAGTCTGCTTTGCCCTTGAGATCCAGGTTTTTATAAGATCTTTCTCCCCTGGATCTCCAGCTCCTGATTGGTCGGTTTCCTGTCTCTAGGCAGACGACCGACCATTTCGAGCTATCAAAGGTTTAAATTCGACACTGTGTTTTATTCCGATCAGGGGAATTTAATCGCAACTTGAAACCTCTGCTCGTATTCAATTGTTTCGAATTCTTATAAGTCTGATACATAATATCAGCGCTGCATCTCCTTTTAAGGTTAAAAAAAGAACATTTTTCTCTCGATTAATAGCTTTAATATTTCCCGATTTAAAGTATCCTTCCAATTTCTACGAGCATCAGAATCAAAAGCTTGTTCCCCTGATTTGACATTTTTTTGATATCAAAAACACATGAGCTCGAGTATCGCTCGGGCTTCACAGGGCTCCGGCGCTTTTGAAAATGTTGCTACAAAATGGAATGCAACATTTTTCCATAGGTACGACCGCGCGGAAAAAAAACATTTTTCTTTAAATCGGTTATTACACACCTTGCGATACGCGACAAGGAGACGAAGTTTACTTTGCGCGCGCGCGAGATTGGTTTCGCGTTACAATCATGAATATCAGGTGTTTCCGGTCGCACCCAGAATAACGTTCTTCAGTGCTTGGGAAACATATAAAGTTTATGATACTTAACAGTTTTTCAAGGTATAATTACACGGATAACAAAAACAGGGTAGGTACAATAATGAATATGACAGAGTAACGTCGTATTTATGTCTTAACAAGCGCGTTTATCGAAATAAAATGTCAATAACATAAATTCTGTTTTTGACAAATGATTTTTCTAAAATAGGTGACATAATAGCATCTTACTGTATTTGGCTTTATTAAATTTTTCAATAGTAATAATAAGTATATCTTAAGAATATATTTTCTTACAACAAAGCATATATTGCATATACATATACGTAGTATATATTTATTTGGTGGATTATCTTAAATGTTTTTTTTTCTATAGAAACAGTGTATACAATAGGAGGGTTTTTTTTCTCTCCCTATTTTTTTTTTCTTTTGTTTTTCTTTCCTTTCTACTGGGAGTCTAAGATCGGTTGTCCATGCCCTCTTCCTCTTCCTCCAACGTTAAGTGGTATTTAAAGCGGAAGCTCTTCGTCCTTTTCCTCTTCCTCTAAAATTGGAAGTATTTAAAACGGACGCTCCTCTTACTGATCTACCTCCTTGTGGATTGATGTCGTTGGAATTACATCGCTCTAGTGTTCTTCCTCTTCCTCCTACATCAGTAGATCCTATCGCACCCGCTCGCTCTAGGCAAGCCAGGTAAAATGCCGCTCTCCGACCTTGACCTTGGGATTCGGATAATGGAGATTTCTGTGTAATTTCTTCGGTTAGATCCGTCGAAGTTTTTCTTTCTTTTGTGCTCTTTTCTTCCTGTATCGTAGCGCCCCTCTCGTCCGCTTTAACCTGGACGAGTGAGTTTACCCTATCCAAATCCCTTTGAAGTTCCTCAGTTAACACGACTCCCTCCGGTAGGACGAGAATTTCAGCTCTCGGAGAGTTCAATTTTCTGCGGGTTCTTTCGATCGCATATCGGACCGTTTCTGTATCCACTTCTCTTTTCACCGATTCATGGGATGTCGAAGCAGAAACAAACGGCTCCCACTCATCATCCCAATTATCGGGGCCGTCTCCTTCTCCGATTGAACTGTGGATCTGGATTGGTCCCGTCGCCATTCGGTCTGGGTAAAATACAGAAAGAGACAGTCAAAATAAACTTGAGGGAATCATGATTACCGATATATACATATACATTTCAAGGACTATGACCATAATCATTTTCTCATAGGAAACCTTTTTCCTCCCTTTTGTTTTTGTTTTATAGTGGACCGATCTGTATCATTAAATATCTTCTTCCTCCTGATTCACAGTCAAACTGTTCCTTTCCGTCTGTGTTGGGCGTATAAATACTGCCATCGACAAGATGCGATTCACTAAAAGCTGTTTAACTGTGGGTGCGCGGATAGTCATACAATCCCCGTTTTTTGTGATTTGGTTTATGTCTCCTGCGACGTCTCTGGGAATAGACTCCCAAATCGATGTCTTTCCTCTTCCATTCACCTCTATCCGTCCTTTGAAATGAGTTGCTTCATCCCGGTGTCCTACCAATCGGACGAGGAGATGAAGTAGGTAAAAATCATCCTCTGTTTCGGTTTTGATGATTTGGATTATAAAATGATGTCGGTAGCAGGTCGTTCTGGTAGTCCAAGCCAAACGTTGAGGCAAGTCCAGACCGAGTAATGCCATGTAAACGGTATGATTGTTCAAATGAATCACTCGGGGGTGCTTGTCTACTACGTGAGGGATAACCTGGTGATGGGTTCCCTCCCAATGGCAGCCTGAGCTGAGCGACGGACAGGCGCAAGTTCGAAAAGCGCACCGTCTCTCATGCTTTCGTCTATCCCTGAGAGCCAAAATCTCTTGACAACCATTGTCTCTAAATTTACAAGGGAGCGCCAGCATCTCCGCCACCTGATCCAGTAGGAAATTCCTGTTGTCCCTCATCCATCCCCTGCAGGTGGGGCATCTTTGAACCCGTGTCCTGCATTCTGCACATACAACGTGTCCCGTGGAGCATTGATAGACCGGAGGTCTAATGTATTCATAACAAACCGGGCATTGGAAGAGGGTCATCAACGCCGGATCTGTTGACGAAGATGGAGGAATAGCCTGAGTGACTCCAGACACCTCCCGACATTCGGTTGATTCCTGTCCCTCCATTCTTTTATTTATTTATTTTTCTAAAAAAAACAGAAAAGAAAGGGAATAAGTTATTAATATAATATTCTGGATAGTGTAAAGTTTGAGGAGATTAAGTCCCTTATTTTGCTGGGTGACACAGATATCTCTCAGCTTCTTGATTATAATCGTCTCGTTTGTATCGGCAAAGTTTCTATTCCGGGGAGGGGTATCATATTTCCCTCTCGTACGGCCGGAACGAAGATCTTTTCCACTGATGTGTTGTTTACCTGTAATTGATCGGTTCTGCTCGGAATCAAAGTCAATTCTACCAACTCAGTTGGCGTTGCTTCTTGACGTTCTCTCGGTCTGGAAAAAGAGGTCGCTTTTCTCTCTTTCCATCTCTTTATTCGGCGTATGCGATTTCGACAACGCCAAACGGTTACGAGACCTATAATAACTGCTATTATAGTAACGATAACGACTATATTCCAATTTAATAACGGATGATTGTAAGCCTCCAACGAATTTTGAAAGACATCGGTTTTCACTGTCTCGATATCCCTAGAAATATCGCGTAATGCACGTCCAGCGATTTCTAAAGACCAGTCATCCTTTCGTTCTCGGAGAAAACTCGGGGACGAGTTTCCGTGGATGTACCTGTACTCTTGGAGAATTTTGGTTTCCGTAGTATTAAGTATATCGGATATTGCTGGTATGACGTAATGACTGCGAGCTGCGAGTGTGAAGGTTGCTCTCGATTGAAAGTGTGATGTCAGACGAACTCCCGGCACATGTCCAGTACATGTCATTGGTAATTTAAAAATGCCGGTATTATTTAATTTTATCATTTTAATTTCGGGTTTTGGTAAGTTGCTTAACTGACGACATTCGACCACCAAATTCAGTGGGGGAAGGAGTCGAATAGATCCAAGTTCCTTCCTCATCTATTCGGCGGAACATCGGTTTTGGATAACTTGTAACCCTCCGTTTGCACATTCTATTAACCGATGGTTCGTCGGCCATAAATAATGCATATTCACACGAATGATAAGGTAATTTCCATACTGCTACTTCCGGTGCGCATACGGTTACTACACTCGCTCTGCACTTCTGAAGGTCGTGGGCCTCCAATAACATATACAACTGCCGATCTCGCGACAGAGCAATGTATGGATATTCAACTTGATAAAAAGCGAATACTTTCGTGTGCGAAAAATAAGCGGGGAATTTTATTATTTCAAAGAGGTCGAAATACCCTTCCGGAGTGATTAACGGAAACTTAGCGAAAATCCGAAGTATACCAGGAAGCGCGACTGCCGTCGTCGTGATCCATTGGTAGTACTTAAATACGTTATCTTCTGATACTGGTTCTATTAAGGACACTCCACTAGGTAAGTATCCGTTTATTTCTGCTAGCATCTTCAATAACTGGGATTTTGATAAGAAATAAGAGCTAAGTCGGTTGCGCTCCAACATTTCAATTGCTTGTCGTAGGTCGGTGATACTTGATCGGAATTCGGCGATAGCGCTCTCGGCGTATCGTAAGACAGTACTTATGAAAAATGTGTAGCTAAACGTTTGTAGGACTTTATCCAAATATTCTTGTCTACGTAATAACATGTCGATGTACTTCCGGTTGTCCTTGACGGCTCGAAGTGTTTGGTTTAATACCGTCGTTTGGGCTTCTAAGATGTGTATTATTCGTTGATTGTTTTTGTTCAGTTTGTCAATCTCGTTATTAGTGGCTTCGATCTCATCCGAGGTTGCTGTCCCGAACAAAAATTTTAATATTTTTCCTCCCACATTTATAAGGCCTCGTTTGGTTCTTGTAGTTTTACCAGTCGTAACCGTGGACTTTAATTCTTTATACTCTAATTCATAGTCAGCTAATTCTTGTTTTATCGTAGCCAGTTCGGTATCTGCCAGTGACCATAAAGATCCCATAGGATCGTCCTTGTTTTGCTTAGCTCTTTTAATAACAGGAACTAATGAACTTAGGTGATAGCGTAGATCGTTGAGATATCTATCATAGTCGTTAAATGAAATTTCTATTGCTATTGTCCATTGACTTGTAGTCATCAAGAAATTTCCTTGCGGTAGGAAGATAATCCCTTTTGTCAGTGCCGGTGCAATCGTATATGCCTTGTAATTAAAGGTCATAATTATCATATAAAAGTAAAGTAGTACGAGGTTTCCCATTGTGATCTACAAAAGAGTTCACATTAATATAATTTTCGATTTCCGATAATCTAATATTTAACTAATACGCGAATTCTATACCATTCGTCTCTCTCTCTCTCTCTTTTTTTTTGTGATGGTGTCCTTTCTGTTGTAAAAGAGGGAAAGGTCACCATTTACAAGCTCCAAAGAGACCGATGGGCACAGGTGGTTGCTCTTGCTCGGGGTCTTGGCCCTGAACTGAAGAACCTTGATCTACTTCCGCCCTTGAATTTGTTTCCGTGTCCAGTGACCTGGACCACGTAGGCGTTGGAAGGACCCAAGGGTATTCTTCCACGGGACCCTGACTCCTAAGAGCATACCTAGACGAGGTTTGCGATTGATTGGTTACTTGTGGAGTTCCAATTTCCTCTTCCGGATCATCTACTTGACCGGAAGGAATAGAAGTCAGTATAATTTCATCCCAGGGGTCTAAAAGTTCTGTCAATTGTTCTACGTGAGTTGCTTGGTTATTTAGATCTCTTCCTTCGGGAACGTCACTTCCCAAAGTAGAGGTTCCAAATTCCATCCGTGCGATTGCGTGTTTTAATCTATTAGAGTGTACATGTAATTGTTTTCCTGAATGTATATGTTGCACCTTAAAATCTACTGGGCTGGTTTCGGCTATAATGCGATATGGACCAGACCATCTTGGCGCTAATTTTCGTTTTAGGCCTGGCGTAACAGTGGTCGCGTTAACAAATACCCTATCGCCTATGGAAAAAGCATATGGTTTATTTTTGCGTTGATGATACGTTTTTCTGTCATTAGCAGCTTTTTCCGAGTATTCTTGGGCTAATCTGTGAGCTGATGAGAGTCGTAACCGTAATTCACTTACGTAATTTTCATCGGCATCGTATCTGATTGTATTCGGTTCGGTAGCTATATCAAAAGGATAAACAGGATCTCTCCCATATAATAGAAAAAACGGAGTTTCGTTAGTACTGACGTGTACCGTTGTGTTGTAGGCAAAAAGTGCGTAAGGGACCATAATGTCCCAATTTCTTTGATCCCTATCGACATAACATGTCAAGATATCAGTTAGTGTTTTATTGAGCCTTTCAACAACTCCGTTACATTCAGGGTGATAAGCCGTAGTGAGAAGTCTTTCTATGCGCAATAATTTACATACTTCGGTCATCATTTTTGAAGTAAAGTTTGTACCTCGGTCCGTAAGTAGTTGTTTAGGAACCGAGTGCCGTAAGATAATTTGTGTAACAAAAGCCTTTGCAACTGTTTTAGTAGTTACATCAGGTATTGGGATGGCTTCAGCCCATCTAGAAAAGTGGTCTATGAAGACTAATAAATATTTATTTCCATTTTGCGTTGTTGGTAATGGGCCCTGTATATCCATGGCTGTTCGTTCGAATAATTTTGATACCTTAGGAAATATCTGTAATGGCGCTTGATGTCCGGGAAGTGGACGTCGTCTAACAGCACATTCCTGACAACTGTCGCAGTAATGGGCTATGTCTTTGTTCATGTCAGGCCAATAAAATTGCATGCGTAATTTTTTCTTCATTTTCTTTGCGCCCAAATGTCCCGAACTTGGAATGTCATGAAATAATTTAAGGATATAATCTACCATTATTTTAGGGATTACTAATCTATCCCAAATCTCATTTCGTTCAGGGATTAATTTCCTGTGATAAAGTGTCTGATCTGCATCTAAATAATAATTTGTGTTAGAGTTTGTATTTAATTCCTGCAAGGGTGTGTCATCTAACAACTGTTTTCTAATCTGATTGCAAAAGTGGTCTTTTTGTTGTTGCTCTCTAATCTGCGTTTTACTAAATATTGGATGAATCTCACGGATGGGTGCTACTGGTGCACGACTTAATGCATCTGCATTAGAATGGATCTTTCCTGGTTTGTGCACTATTTCAAACTGATACTCCTGCAGTGCTAAGTTCCAACGACTCAATCTTGAACTTTCATCTTTAACATTTATAAGCCATCTAAGTGGCCTGTGATCCGTGATAATTTTAAAGGGTCTTCCATACAGATAAGGCCTAAAATGCTTTGTCCCCCAAATTAGGGCTAGGCATTCTTTTTCTGTGGTGCTATAATTCTGTTCTGCTTTTTTTAATAAGCGGCTAGCATAGGCTATTGGCCTTTCTCCATGTTCGTCCTCCTGAGACAACACTGCACCAATTGCAAAATTTGATGCATCGGTTGCCAAAATAAAGGGCTTGCTAAAATCTGGGGATCGCAATAGAGGAGCAGTTATTAATATCTCCTTCAGCCTAGTAAAGACGGCTTCATGTTCCTCAGTCCATTGAAACTTTACATCTTGCTTTAATAAATCTGAAAGAGGTCTTGAAATTTTTGCATATTGGGGAATATGTCTGCGATAATATCCCGTTAAACCCAGAAATGCTCTGACATCACGTTCATTTTGAGGTCTTGGGAAATCTCGGACAGCTTTGACCTTTTCCGAATCTGGTTTAATGCCTTCATCTGATATTTCATGCCCTAAAAATTTTATTTCTTGTCTTAAGAAGTGACATTTTTTTGGCTTTAACTTTAGTCCGGCTGCAGCTAGTCTCTGGAAGACAAGCTCCAAACGTTCCAGGTGCGTTTCAAAGTCGGAACTGAAAACTAAAATGTCATCCATATAGACTAGGCAGATTTTGGTCTTTAATCCGCTCAAAATTAAATCTGCGCAGCGAGAAAATGTTGCAGGTGCATTTACTAAACCCATTGCCATGCGATTGAAATGATAATGTCCTGATGGAGTGCTAAATCCAGTTTTTTCCTTTGAATCTGGCTCTAAACCCAGTTGCCAAAATCCGCTCAACGTATCCATCGTAGAGAAATACTTTGCCTTTCCCAACAGGCTCAACGACTCCTGAACCAATGGCAAAGGATAAGGGTCAAATTTTGTAACCCTATTTAATAGCCTATAATCCACAACAAATCGATAATTTTCATCTTTCTTCTTTACCAAAAGTGCAGGCGAAGCCCATGGACTGCTTGAAGGCTCAACTATACCGTGTTGTACCAAGTCATCTACTAACTTATCCATTTTTTCGCGTTGGGCATAAGGGATGCGATAAGGAGCACGACGGATCGGGGAACTGTTTCCTGTATCTATCCTATGTTGTATCAAATCGCAATATCCCAAGTCAAAGTCGTTTTTTGCAAACACACTTCTATATTTGTATAATAGGTCTAACAAAGGGATCAGTTTATCCTTTTCCACTTCGCTCAGATCAAACAAATTCGCTAATTGGGCTCTAGTCAGATCATTGTTATCAAAGTGTGGTATTTTGTATTGATTTGCTTCTTCTTTAGTTTCTTCTTCTGCCTTGAAAAATGCTCCTATCTTTGTTCCCTTATTTAATTTAATTGGTTGCGTATTTGTATTCACTATTCTAACGGGTATATTCCCACGTTTTTGAGTTGTTACTAACACACTTGCACTATATAAACCCTTGGTCTTCAGAGGTAAAGGTTCAACAACACCTACTTTTCTATATCTACTTCCTCTTACTCGCCCTTCTAGAATTACCTCTGATCGAGGGGGTATGACGCAGTCATCAACAAGTGTGACATCATCTGAAGTGTCACTTCCTTTAGGGATAGTGTTTTCTAGCTGTTCGAATTTCGTTACGTTTCGTTTTACACATTTCCGAGATTTACTTTGTTTCCTCGTTCGTGCTCGATTATCTTTTCTTTTCTTCTGCTCATTATTTTTACTATTGTCACTATTTTGGGTATTGTTTGCTTGTGCTGCTTCTCTCTCAGCAGGAAGATTGGTGTTATGGCATATCTCTGCTAGTTCCCTGAAAGTTATTTCGTCACCCGTGGGGAAAATCATTTTTGCGTTTTTAATAGAGATAGTTAGATCATATTCTGCAATGATATCGATACCCATAATTCCATCATTTGGCTCCGTAATCTTGGAGTCTACAAGATAACAGTCATGATAAAATGTCAATCGACCTAGTCTAAACTTGACCCTATACTTTCCTATTGTCTCAATTGTGTGTCCAGTGACACCGACTAAATCCAAAGTCCCAATTTCCACTTTAGTTAACTCATCTAAGTTTTGGAAAAAGGACCTTGATAACAAGGACACAGCAGCACCTGTGTCGATCGTCAATCTTGCTGTTTTATTTTCTACTTCGCAAATTATGGTACATGGAGGTAATTCTCCACCTTTTGATTTACTTATACTATTTAAGCGCATTTCTTTGCGCATACTATTTTCATCACATCTTAGGTCAGGTCGTTCATTTGTTTTTACTGATGTTATCTTATTTCTATTTCTCTTAACATCAACATCATTACCATTCTTTCTCTGCGATTGGCTTTCTGTTTGCCTAAAATCTTCAGGAGCTGGTAACGCTAAATGTCTAGGAGAGGACATGTTAACTGGGGTTCGTTCACTATTAAAACTACTTTCTGGACCGAATTGACCATAACGCGCTTGAGAAAATGTCAACTGTTCGCTATTCTGATCAACTCCTCGTCCACAAGGACCATAACGTGCTTGATAAAATGGTATCTGTTCTATACAATTATATCGTGGTGAAACTGTCGAACCTACAATTGGGACCTGCCATTCAGGGGCATTCGTTCTTAAGCCTCCTTCCTCTCTAAATTGTGGAGGAACATTTCTCCCCTGCCACTCCGTTAATGGTCCAGCGTAATAGCTACTTCCTATCCAAGCTGGATCTGTTGGGGAATACCTTGTCAGCTCACCTCCATTTCCCAACCAAGAGGGAAACTGAACATATCTATCATAGGAATATCTTGAGAGGGGTTGTCTTTGCCTAACAGCTGGTGGTATTTGCGGGTGATTTGGAGGGGGTAAGGAGTGCTGTGAATTCTGATAGGGACGGTAATTCCCTATGCTGAGACTTGCTCTTTCTACCCTCTGAGGTGTATGCTTAAATTGAGACCTTTCACTTTTTCTAGGACTATTTGCTAATCCAGGGGTGGTTTTACTTCCTAAATTTTTGTGTAGCATCTCTAACTGCTGGGTAATTTTATTTATTTTCGCATCTAGTGTGTGGTTTTGGTGAGACTTTTCCTTATTGAACCTAGTTGAATGAGACTCCTCTGTTTCTCCTATGCTTGCAATAACGTTGCGTGTCTTTCCTGTTAACTGCTCTATTGTCTCTTCCCTAATAGCAATCTGTAGTGCTTCCGAAAATGTAGCAGGGTCATGAGACATTACATTTCGTTTTATGCGTTCATTTAGGCCATGCAAGAACTGAACTCTAAGTTTCTCGTCCAATTCTTTTTGTTGATACCTCCTTATAATCGCACTTTCCTGTTCTGTAGCACCCGTCTGTTCAATCTTAGTCGCGTCTGCCAGCGTCTGAAGGCGAACCGCAAATTCCTGCACTGACTCATCGCGTTTTTGAGTGCATGCATGGAACTTCTGTACTCGGATAGAATACGGTTCTCGATCGAACCTTTCAATCATGGCGCGTTTAAAATTTGCATAATCTAAGACTGCTTTCATCCTAAGATCTTGCCAAGCAAATTCTCTAGCTATTCCTGAGAGCTTGCATTTTGCAATACTTAAACATTGTCGTGAGGTCCAACCTGCCAAACTCGAAATTTCTTCCAAAGTATCGAAGAAATCTGAGACGCGTCCACTTTCTCCTGAGAAAGTCGGTATCATTCCCCCAAAAGCCGAAAAAGCACCGAGTGAGCTGCCACCTGCATCGCGAGATCGCGCTGCAGTACTTGCCTCAGTATCCATCGTTCAGTCCCACTTTTCGTTCTACTAAACCAATCGAGAAGCAAAATTTGGATGTCGGCCACCTCTACGATTTGGTAGGACTGCCAAATTGCATAACAATCCCACTTCTGACACCAGTGTGAGGTTGCCGAATTCGAGATTTCCAAATGTCAGGACTTATCGTATGTGGGGTGAAGGAAAGTGAGGCAAATAGCTGCAGTGACAAACAAACCCGTTTATTTACACTAAGTCTTACAATCTAGTGTGTCTTGCATGTCTTGTCTTCTGGTGGCTCTTGATGGTTCGGTTGTTGGCCCCGGGGCAGACAGTTGATGCTCGACCGTGGGAGGTTGTGACGAATGGTGAAAGCCCGAAGTTCAATCGGATGGTGTCCACTTGTAGAGGCAGGGAAAAGTCTGGACAGTTGATTATAGTTGTTAGCTGGGGAAAGTCTGAACAGTGGTTGACACGGACAGAAGCTGGGAGAAGTCTTCACAAGGGGAGGCAGAGAAAAGTCTTCACAAGGGGAGGCAGAGACAAGTCTTCACAAGGGGAGGCAGAGACAAGTCTTCACAAGGGGAGGCAGAGACAAGTCTGCTTTGCCCTTGAGATCCAGGTTTTTATAAGATCTTTCTCCCCTGGATCTCCAGCTCCTGATTGGTCGGTTTCCTGTCTCTAGGCAGACGACCGACCATCTCGAGCTATCAAAGGTTTAAATTCGACACTGTGTTTTATTCCGATCAAGGGAATTTAATCGCAACTTGAAACCTCTGCTCGTATTCAATTGTTTCGAATTCTTATAAGTCTGATACATAATATCAGCGCTGCATCTCCTTTTAAGGTTAAAAAAAGAACATTTTTCTCTCGATTAATAGCTTTAATATTTCCCGATTTAAAGTATCCTTCCAATTTCTACGAGCATCAGAATCAAAAGCTTGTTCCCCTGATTTGACATTTTTATGATATCAAAAACACATGAGCTCGAGTATCGCTCGGGCTTCACAAAAGCGAAAGTCTCGCCATTGATTGTAAGTACCATTTTTAAATTTCTGGATATAAAATATTGATTGTTTTTTGTTTAGTAACGACAATATTATTTTAAATATAGCTAAAGAAGTGTTAAGTAAAAAGGACCATCATTTGCGAACGACATTCCATCCCATTAAAGAAATAAACCAGCAGCATTTAAAATTTTGGTGTCGCCATCTGATATATTTTATTTTAAAAACTTTTTATATTTTCAACTATTATAAAATGGCAAAAAGCTTAATTTTGAGGGTAGAGATGGGTTTTATAAAAAATGTAAATGCTAATGATTAGTCCGACCCTAATGCAGATACACACGACCCCCTTTATTTCCCCATCCCCTCGACCTTTAATTACCAAAATTTAATAGCATCAATCCCTCTAATATACAAATCTGTCTGCAAAATTTCAGAAATATATGTCAAAAAGTACAGGAATTATTAAGCTTCAAACAGGGTGAACAAATCGTGCTCCCCCCACACACAAAAAATGTAAAAATCTTGGAGTGTCATTTTTTGACCGATCGCCATACTTTTCCTCTGTTATATATAACAGCCGGAAAGTAAAAAAGAAGATAGCAGTGGATATAAGGTCACGTTTTTCGAATTGAAACGTCAACGAACAATGCGACCAACTCTCGCTCGTTGTATTTTGCAGTTACGGTTGCCTGCGCGGATGGAAATTGCTACGTATGATCATTGTTTAATGAGTAATAATCATATTGAAGCAATTCTTTTCACAACTTTTTCATTTTTTTAACGATCAAAATTGTCGACAGAGATCAACAATTAATGCACATTAACTATGCAATATACGATTATATATCCACAACTCTTTCTAGAGTGGTGTTTTCCCTTGCATTTCTCGCATCTTACGGAAATGCAAAATAGTGTACTCGTATACTGCCGTTCGGAATTTCAAAGTGCATACTGATTTTCGATATAATAAAATTTAAAAATTTTCAACATACGAATTTCTAACAAATTTCATAATTCAAACAACAGAACTATATTCAGTTAAAAGACATTACGCACAACTGACGGAACTTGGCTTCGATCACTACTCATCCAGCCATTATCATCTCAACATCACTGGGAACGGACGGCCATTTTGAGTATGGAGGAACACTTGTGAACACGTCATACTGTTCAGCAGCAGCATCCACTAGCTGGCTGGTCTGAGGAGTCATCCTTACTATAACGGTCAGTCACTCGTAACAGTGGTGTAAAGGACACGGCAGCGATACAGTTGATGGCACAGCGACACGTTCAGGAAATTCCGAGCCCTATTGTGTTGTTTTTCATGACAGGTTTACAAAATTATTTTCCAGCAAGATAATACTCGGCCTTCCTTGGCCACTTCCTTAGCCTGCACAATCTGCAGATCTGTGCCCATCGAGCATTATTGAGACCAGACAGGACGCCAACTTCGGTGAGGAATCTGGATCGACATATCTGTGGGACAATTTCTCAGGGGATAGAGTAGGGTTATATGTTTCTATGTGAGATAGTATCTCCGCATCTATTCAGGTAAGGGATGGTCTTACAAACTCTCTTGCCCGAATAGATACGGTGATACGATTTCACATGGAGGCATATAAACTACTTATAAACTACTAAAGTTTCGTTTAATTGCACCGTTGTTCTAAAGGAAATTATCTCTTTGCTACAATATTGTAATCACTTATCATCATCGTAATTACGTTCGTTTACTATAAAGTTTTATTCGATTGCAATGGCTGTTCCTTTGTGCGTAACTGTTTATGTCAATAAGTGTATTTGACATTGAAATGACGAACCTCCTTTTTGATGGCTCTGTATTAGCAAAATCACTTCTTTGCACTTAAATGTAATATTATTCTTAATTAACTAAGTATAAAACAATAATAAACTATCTAAAATTTTAAATCTTTTCTTTTTATAAAACAAATTTGAAAAAACTAAAGTAAATAGTATTTAAAATATACTTGTTAACATAAAGGCCCAATCAAGTATTTCATCAAATCTTAAGGTATCTTTCGCCTACTGTTTTTCTATAATATTCTAGTTTTACTAATGTTAGAATTTTGGGTAATATACACATAAAAATAAATTATTATTATTAATAAATTAATGACTATATTTTAAAATATTTTTCATAACACGTACTGTATTAGCTCTAATTTATTCAATTGATAAATAAAAATTATTTAACAGATAAAACATTAAAAGCCAATCTCTTAACTAATAAATTATTAAAATTTGTTGAAAGAAATCACTTTGAGAAGCTTCACATATTTTTCTTGTTTCTAAACTTGTTAGTATTAGTTGTTTATTACGCTATTTATTATTATTACTTTGTATTTATTATGTGTTAGGTAGTATTTCTGAATATTTTAAAAATTTATTTAAATTTTTTATCAATTTTTTTCTCGCATTGAAATGTTCCCAATATCTTATGTAGCTTCACATAATCATATGTAGGGGAGACCGGGGTTAGTTGTCACAAGGGGCATGTTGTCACAGTGCAAATATCGCCTATATAATCAAAACTGAACGGTTACGTTATCTAGGAGTAGATTCGTTTACCACTCGCCTACGTCATCACAAAATTCGAATAACGTCCGCTGCATTGTTTTCCGTTAATTAGTGGTTAAAAGATTTACGGCAAGTTGCCTAAATTTTGATGTGTCATGTTTTGTGCCGTTTGAAAACTTGCAATTAGTTAAAGGTAAGTAACAACTATATTTCCTATTAGGTGGGTCCTTAATGTATATGTACATTATGAGCAATCGAATTTTCTATTTTGAAATTAGAAACTATGAACTGATTTGTTAAGAAAGTTCATTTGGGGCAAATTGTCACATATCGAACGGGACAACTTGTCACTGTGACAACTTACCCCGTTTTGTGTACAATCTTTTTATTAAAAGAGAAGGAAAGCGGTTGACGATTTTTTATCATCATACATTATAGTTTTAAAATAGAAAGGGGAAAACATTACTCCAATTAGTTTGTTCTTCTCTATCCAGATGGTACAAAATTATAAAGGAGTTGGAAAAATATATAAAAAAAGCTTCCGATATTTATTTTGGGTTAACGCCAAAACAAGTACGTAAATTAGCATATGACTATGCAACAGCGCTTAACAAACTGTTTCCTCAAATCTGGAGTGATACCTAATGGCAGGCCCTGATTAGTTTACAGGATTCCTAAAGAGGCATCCTAGACTATCGATACGAACACCCCAAGCCACCAGTCTATCTAGAGCCACAAGTTTCAATAAGACAAATGTGGATGCCTTTTTCACAAATTTAGGAAATTTATTTGAGCGTTACGATTTCCGCCCCAATGGCATTTACAATGTGGATGAAACTGGAATAACTACAGTGCAACGTCTTGATCGTGTTGTTGCTAGAAAAGGATTTCGTCAAATTGGTTCTATCACCTCAGCTGAAGGGGCAAACTAGTAACTATGGCTCTTGTAGTATCTGCTTCTAGAAACAGCATTCCGCCGTTATTTGTGTTTCCTCGAGTACACTTTAGAGACCACTTTCTGCAAAATTCTCCTCCAGATTCTATTGGAACAGCAAACCCATCCGGCTGGATGAAAGAGGAGCAATTTCTAATATTTTTGAAGTATCTCGTTGAAACTACTAAATGTATGTACAAAAGAAAGGCCTATACTGTTATTGCTTGATAACCACGAGTCTCACCTCTCAATTCCCGGATTAAATTTCTCAAAAGATCGGTGTCGTTATTTTATCTTTTCCCCCACACCGCAGCCACAATCTCCAGCCTCTTGACCGGAGTGTTTTCGGCCCCTTAAAAAAATTATCAACTCTGCATGTGCTTCGTGGATGAAGACTAATCGAAGGAAAACTGTCACCATCTTTGACATTCCTGGTATTGTCTCTTTAGCACTTCCATTAGCAGTTGTGCCAAATAATATAATATCTGGATTTCGCGTGTCTAGAATTTATCCATTCAACAGAGATATTTCACCGATCAAGACTTTCTTCCAAGATATGTCAGATCGTCGAGATCCGAACAGCCCTGCGTCTGCAGCCGAAAACATTTTCATAGAACGATCAAATAACACAGAAGATTCAGCAACTCATACAGATTCATTTATAATAAATAAATTACTAACCAATACATGTGCACTCCACCAAATGCGAAAACCTTAGTAGCTGCTAAGCCCCAGTCATGTTCAGTAATTTCTCCGGAGGTTATTTGGCCATACCAAAGGCAGGAGGAAAAAAGGGTAACCGTCGAAACAACAAAATGCAAGTCTGCCATATTGACAGACAAGTTGGAGGCACGAAAAAATGCTAAAACCGCAGAGGTTAAAAGAAAAGCGTCTTAAAGACACAACGCTGCCTCTAGTAAAATAAAAAAAAAAGACTGACTCATCAGAAGAGGAAGAAGAGACCTTCTGTTTGGTTTGTGGTGAGAGTTATAGCCGATCCAAGGAAAAATGGATTCAGTGCACCAGATGTAAAAATTGGTCTCACGAGCTATGTACAGATGTAAATCCATTTTATGTTTGTCACAACTGTGACTCTGAAGACGATATGTAAAGATTTGAGTTAATTGTCTTTCGCAGAATAAATACACCTATCCCTCGTTTTACACGGTACTTTTTTTACACGTTTTCGCTTTTACACGGTTTAAAAAATAAATGTAGAAAATAAACTGGCTATGATCAAAAGGAACAATTTTTAACTCTAATCTACATCTATATTCCAATCCACCTTAATTATATGTTATAGTTGATATTTAGGATACTAGGTGACAGTTTTATTTCAATCCGTCAAATAGTAACCGATAAACCGATATACGGGTACTCCCCCATACGCACGAAGTTGCATTCATTGCACATAGTTTTAAACCAGAAAATTTTAATTTTTCATATTCATAAGTAACAAACGATTACATTATTTTTAATTACATTTTTTACATTACATTACATTACATTACACAATTACATTACATTTTTATGAATCTATTAGATTTTATTTTTTGTTTTGTTTTTGTACTTTGTATTTAATTAATAAAAGAATATATTTTTTTTTGCCTTTCAATATTTTTGTTTGATTTATGTACCTTTAAAAAATTGAAAAAATTCATAATTAATAAACAACGAAATTATGCGTTTTTTGCATACTTTTCGATTTACACGGTTTTACATTCAAAAAGATACAAATTCGATTTACACGTTTTTCTCAGGAACCTATCTTCCGTGTAAATCGAGGGATAGGTGTAATAATAAATCAGTAGTCTATTTTCTTTATAGAATTGATACAAGTAAATATCATATTAAGCATAATTTAACATAATCAAACATAACATTATTATAATCAAACATAAGTTAACATAATCAAACTTAATTTAACATAAACATAATTTAACATAATCAAACATAACATTATCATAATCAAACATAATTTAACATAATAAACCCAGGAAATGTGAGACTTAGGCTACCTGTGACGACATATCCCGTGCAGGAGTATGTTGTCACAGGGTACACAGTTTTATAAAAAAAATTAATAACTATGACCAAAAATTATTGAATGTTCATATATTTATTATAAACCAAATCAAAAGATGTGTAGGTGTATACATTTTCACTTAAACCTAAATAAATTGATATTATAGACTCTAAAACTAGAAATGATTAAAAACTGTGACAACTAGCCCCGGTCTCCCCTATACTGTTTGATTAAGAGAAACAAGTAATTGTCGATGGGAGAGATCATATTTAAAAGATATCGAATCTAAACATTTCCCTTCAAAAATTAAAGCCTTATTAATAAATTCTTTTAGATCATGTTCCTATGTGATTGCAACGAATTCATCATTATAACTGTTCATTTTGAATAATTGAAAGTATTCTAAATACTGTATATATAATATATATTTACAATTGTCGATTGATTTATTTATGTTCTTCGAGTTTCTTAATGCATTATAATGCTAATATAGAAATATATCTTCTTTCTGTGTTAGAGTGCTTTAATATCATTAAAAATAGTAATAAAAATAATTTTTATAAACGATTAAGATATATTTTTATTTTTATCTTAATTAGTATCGAAATAAAAAATTAATTTTAAATTATTAAAAGTATTAAGAAACTGCTGGTATTTTAAAATTGATAAGTATTGATTATCAGAAATATATTTTGAAAAAAGGATAAGATAATCTCAATTAAACCTATTTTTCAAAAAAAAAAAAAATAGTTATGCACAATACAGAAAACCTTAATTTAATGTTTTACTAATTCCTATATTTTAAATAATATCCTCTAAATAAATTATTTGGTTAAAAGTTATATATAGAAACAAAATATTTTATTATTTTTAATTAAAAAATATGTTTAATACACTTACTCTATTTCTTGAAATTTCGACAGAAGTTTTCAAATAGCAAATCTAGCTTTTTGAGAATCCTTGACTTATTTATTTACTGTTTTCGGATGTTTTGGTTTATATTTTGACGATTCTATATCTAATATAATTTCAAAATGTATTTTTAACTTATTATAATCATGCAAATTTTATACAATCGTAGACCATCTTAAATTAACTTTCAGCTAAAGAAGATCAAAGTACCAAACTGATTTTCAAATGAGATTTGTTGCGTTACAGATCTGTTCTGCATATTTTAATTAATCCCCTGCTCACTTTAATAATAAAAATTGTACCAAACTGATGAAAAACGGTGTAAAATGATATCATTGAGTCAGAATAATTTAAATTAATTATTGCATTTAGGACAATATTTTTCAGTTGTAATTTCACCTTGAATAAATGCTCAGAGTTTTCAAATATTACTACTCAGACACCTTATACCTCTGAAAAATTATTAATTTAATATTGCAAACGTTTTCCACCTGTTCCACAGGTCATCTTCAAGCAATTTTTACTTTTGGAATGTTATCTCGTGCAGGCTCGAATGTATATGCGCAAGATATTTCAAATTTAAAAAAAACCGTTGGAACATTCCATGTAAAATATAAAATACTAGCAGGTAGGCCCGGCGTTGCTCGGACAAAAGTAACGATAGCGAAGATTAAGATTATTACGTTATAGTCACAAAAGAAGAGAGTAATTTCATCAACAAACTAAGTATTTCTAAAGAAAGATCGAATTTGAAAATCGAATATTGTAATATTGTTCGATTTTCACGACGTGTTCTCATTATATCGTTCGATTTTCATCGAATGTTCTAAAAAAGAAAAGTCGAGAAAAACCGAACTAATCTGTTTAAATTTGAAAATAGAATATGTTCTAACATATTACTCTTTTTCTTTTTTTTTTTTTTTTTCTCCAGCGCCCGGTTTTTCTCCATCTGCGTCTTGCATGTCGCTTTCTTTTAACACTTTTATTGTTACGTAACACTTTCATTGTTAATGGAAGTGTTAAGCATTAATCCTGTCTCTTTCCCCGTGGGGAGGAATTTCGAAAAATCCCTTCTTAGTGTGCGTTTTTGTGACGTACCGTAACTATGTACCAAATTTCAGCTTTCAACTCCTAACCGTTTGGGCTCTTAACATTTCCATTGTTACGTAACACTTCCATTGTTAACACTTCCATTGTTGACACTTCCATTATTACTTCACACTTCCATTGTTGCTTCACACTTTCATTGTTACTTAACACTTCCATTGTTGAAGGAAGTGTTAAGACTGAATCCTGTCCCTCTCCCCCGTGGGGAGGAATTTCGAAAAATCCCTTCTTAGTGTGCGTTTTTGTGACGTACCGTAACTATGTACCAAATTTCAACTTTCAACTCCTAACCGTTTAGGTACGTCTCGATAATGTATATAGAAGTTTTAATCCTGTCCCTCTCCCCCGTGGAGAAGAATTTCGAAAAATCCCTTCTTAGTGTGCGTTTTCGTGACGTACCCTAACTGTGTACCAAATTTCAACTTTCAACTCCTAACCGTTTGGGCTCTGCGCTGATTATTATTATATTATTATTATTATCAACTCGTCTCGATTATATATATAAAGATAAACAATAATAAAAACATTAATAAAATTAATTAAATAAACGTATTGATCCGCTAAATAATAAGTTAAGGGACGTAAGCTGACATAATATATATCTATATTTTATACGGGATGAGGATATGCTGTATGCTTGATTAAATGGGGTGTTTGTCAATCATGAATTTCCACGCAGTTGGCAAATTCGTTGCGTCTTTATAGTTCAAACATCTACCTGTTGTCCCTGATCTGTATATTTCAAATTTTTCCATGGTTAATGCTAACGATGGTGAGCGTACTTGTTTGATAACTTTGGCTTCATTCCAATTAATTACTGATCCCTCCGTTTGTGCCATTCTTGATAAGGTGGTAGTGCAGTGTCCTTTACTGATGTCATATGTTCTTTTAGTCTTTTGTTTAAGACTCTGTTAGTGACTCTTATGTATTCTTTATTCAGGTCCAATTGATCATTTTCGTATGGTATTTTATAGACCCCAGAGCATTCATCCGCTTTTGTGCTATCTTTGTCGTTCCTGAGGGCACTGTAGATGGTGGGTGCCCGCTTATAAATCAGCTTTGCATTCTTACATTTGGCTATTTCCTTCATTATGGTGGACAATCCTTCTCTGTACGTGAATTTAGTTATTTCTCCGTTTGAATTCCCTTTCGGTTTCTTTTTATTAGGTGTTATGTAAGATTTTATTAGGTTTTCGACTATTGACTTTTTAAATCCTAGGGTTGTTGCAATGGTTCTAATTCTATTCAACTCTTGTATTCTGTCATAAACGTTGGAGCAATAGGCAAATGTTCTTCTAATAATGGCCCTAAATGCCGATAGTTTGTAAGTGGGCGGATCGTTTGATGTGGAGGGAATGTATAGTGAGTGGGTCATGCGTGGGTTTGATATATACTTTCGTGGATAAGGAACCTTCTTTAAATGTAACACTGATATCCAAAAAATGTACCTCTGTTGGGCTGAGCTGTTCCAGTTTTAGCATTAGGCCATGGTTATTTGAATTCATAGCATTCAAAAAATGTTGTATTTTTTCGTCTTTCTTCCATACAATTAGTATGTCGTCCACGTATCGTTTGTATAAAACGATATCATCCTTAAATGTTCTAATAGTAGTTTGCTCCAACTTACGTATCACCAATTCACAAAGTAGCCCAGACATTGGGCTGCCCATGGGCACACCTTTCTTTTGCTTATAAATCTTGCCATCAAAAACGAAAACTGAATGGTAACATATTAGGTCAGCCAGTAGTTTCATGTCTTCAGGATAGGCTGTTATCCTTGGGTCTAACGTGCTGAGGGTGTCCATCAAACTTGAAAACATGCATCCAGTTTAATTGATGGATATAGATTTTCGAAATCCATAACTGAAGCAATTTCTTCTTCTACTAAAGATATGTTTTGGAGCTCGTTAACCACGTTCAACGGTTCTTTGTGACATATTGGTTATTCTCAATGTGCTCCGACAGATATCTATGAGCACATTGAGAATAACCAATATGTCACAAAGAACCCGTTGAACGTGGTTAACGAGCTCCAAAACATATCTTTAGTAGAAGAAGAAATTGCTTCAGTTATGGATTTCGAAAATCTATATCCATCAATTAAACTGGATGCATGTTTTCAAGTTTGATGGACACCCTCAGCACGTTAGACCCAAGGATAACAGCCTATCCTGAAGACATGAAACTACTGGCTGACCTAATATGTTACCATTCAGTTTTCGTTTTTGATGGCAAGATTTATAAGCAAAAGAAAGGTGTGCCCATGGGCAGCCCAATGTCTGGGCTACTTTGTGAATTGGTGATACGTAAGTTGGAGCAAACTACTATTAGAACATTTAAGGATGATATCGTTTTATACAAACGATACGTGGACGACATACTAATTGTATGGAAGAAAGACGAAAAAATACAACATTTTTTGAATGCTATGAATTCAAATAACCATGGCCTAATGCTAAAACTGGAACAGCTCAGCCCAACAGAGGTACATTTTTTGGATATCAGTGTTACATTTAAAGAAGGTTCCTTATCCACGAAAGTATATATCAAACCCACGCATGACCCACTCACTATACATTCCCTCCACATCAAACGATCCGCCCACTTACAAACTATCGGCATTTAGGGCCATTATTAGAAGAACATTTGCCTATTGCTCCAACGTTTATGACAGAATACAAGAGTTGAATAGAATTAGAACCATTGCAACAACCCTAGGATTTAAAAAGTCAATAGTCGAAAACCTAATAAAATCTTACATAACACCTAATAAAAAGAAACCGAAAGGGAATTCAAACGGAGAAATAACTAAATTCACGTACAGAGAAGGATTGTCCACCATAATGAAGGAAATAGCCAAATGTAAGAATGCAAAGCTGATTTATAAGCGGACACCCACCATCTACAGTGCCCTCAGGAACGACAAAGATAGCACAAAAGCGGATGAATGCTCTGGGGTCTATAAAATACCATACGAAAATGATCAATTGGACCTGAATAAAGAATACATAAGAGTCACTAACAGAGTCTTAAACAAAAGACTAAAAGAACATATGACATCAGTAAAGGACACTGCACTACCACCTTATCAAGAACGGCACAAACGGAGGGATCAGTAATTAATTGGAATGAAGCCAAAGTTATCAAACAAGTACGCTCACCATCGTTAGCATTAACCATGGAAAAATTTGAAATATACAGATCAGGGACAACAGGTAGATGTTTGAACTATAAAGACGCAACGAATTTGCCAACTGCGTGGAAATTCATGATTGACAAACACCCCATTTAATCAAGCATACAGCATATCCTCATCCCGTATAAAATATAGATATATATTATGTCAGCTTACGTCCCTTAACTTATTATTTAGCGGATCAATACGTTTATTTAATTAATTTTATTAATGTTTTTATTATTGTTTATATTTTATATTTTACATGGAATGTTCCAACGGTTTTTTTTAAATTTGAAATATCTTGCGCATATACATTCGAACCTGCACGAGATAACATTCCAAAAGTAAAAATTGCTTGAAGATGACCTGTGGAACAGGTGGAAAACGTTTGCAATATTAAATTAATAATTTTTCAGAGGTATAAGGTGTCTGAGTAGTAATATGTAATTTCACCAATTTGCAATGTTAAGTTTGTATTTTATTACAATAAACAGTTAATTTTTGTGCTTATTATTTAAGATTAAGTTTTATTGATATCCTTTACCACGCATATCCTTCCCTCTTTGTAGCCTAAATACACACTGATTATCATATAAGATAAACTTATATTTATTAAAAACAAAATCTATAATGAATGAAAATTTTATAAGTATTAATGATTAATAATAACGACTTACTTATATTTGATCCTTGTCTGTGAATTTTCCTGTGATCATTTTGTCAGAAAACAAAATTGTGTATCATTATTTGGTTACGTCATCAAAAAACCAGCGAATAAAACGCCAGAAAAACATAAGAAAAATTTCAAAAAGTATCAGTCTTATTTGTTCTTACTTTTTAAATATATATATATATATATATTTTTAGTGTAATGTAGAAGGATTCATTTTAAAATACAATAAACATAAAATATATCTTATTCTATATTAATTCACATTAACTATTATAATTAATTAACTTTTGATAATTTTTAACATTGATTAACGTTGAAAACATTCATCTAATAGCACTAATAAATTGGAAAGATTCACTCTGATTATAACTAAAATATTAGCCTTATAGCTCCAAATTCTTTATGATACTAATTAATTACATTTTCATTTTGATATTTTTGAAGTGTAACTTTTAAATTATTTTAAAATTTTAACGGTTGTTTTCGAGTTTTATACGATGGAATCCTTAAAATACTTCCGTGGTTTCGTATCGAAAAATATTAAAAATATATTAAAAAACAATTATCTTTTTTTAAATACATTTTTTAAAAAAGGACAAAATGTTTTTAGAAAGAGATTAAGAATCACGAAAGAATGAGATAAACAATAGATGAAAAGAACAATAGAAAGGAAATTATATAATTTTGAAGAAATAGCGGTCAATTATTGATGATGATAACAATTACAGATGAAAAATTAAACTTAAAAAGTATACAAAAATATCAAAATAATCTAATCTATACACAGTATATTAAATTGAATTCGTGTCTCTGTCTATCTGTCTGATCGAGTGAGAACGGATGGACCGACTTCTATGAAGCTTTATAGATTCAGTAAACCCTCATCTATTAACTCAATCTGATAGGGGGCTAAAAAACAGCTTGCCACATTGGGGCTTTCACTCTAGATTTAGAGTTGGCTGATAAGTTTTAGGGTTCATTTAAGATTTAAAAATTTAGGGTACTTTTTTAGAATGTTTTAAATTACTGTACATTTTTTGAAAAATATTGACCGACTTAGGCGAAGTTCGAGTTGGGGGGGTTTTACTGTAAATTCAGGATAATTCCGGGGAAGATATAGGCTACTTTTTATTCCCAAAAATTCGATTTTATAAGGTTTGATAGAATTATGATGTTTGCAAGAGTAAATAGTTCATACATGGTATTTTTCTGGTCTTTCGCACGAATAGGAAGCTTTTCCCAGAGGCCGGCCGGTGGGTGTGAAGTGAACTATGAAATTCGAATACAATAGATTAATGTTGCGGTCATTAACGGGTGAAAGTGAAAGTGAAAGCTGGTCAGTCTATTATTTCTACAAAATGTCTAGGGGAAGGAGGGGCAGGATGAGGACGTTAAGGTTTGAAAAGTCACAAGATGGCAACCACTTTAATGAGAACAATAATTTTTTATTCTCAGCAACTACAACATTTGGTAATATATAATACAAAATTTAATTTTTGAAAAAACGTTTTTAAAAACAAGAAAATTTAATATGTGTTTTAAAATTATATGTAAATGCACCATCTTGCTCCACCCATGGGGTAAGATGGGGATATTACTTTTATATACAAGAAAGACAAATTAAAATGGTTAAACTGTCGTTTTCTTCAATATTGGCACAAGAACAGTGTGCCCATTTATCGCAACGGCTACATATATTATTATTTTCCAAATAAATAAATATAAAAGTTTGAACTTACTCGTATTTACCTTACCAGACGATACTGTCACTTCGCGCATGCTCAGTTTCGCTATTTTGTAAGCAGACGATATTTTTTTTCGTGGAAAAAATTTTTATTTCGATTGTTATCTCACATTTTATTTCGATTGTTATCTCACATTTTATTTTTTAAGATAGTATTTAAATTTAAAAAAATGCTTTCATAAAAAAAATAAAACGTAAAAGCATAAATAATAAAGTAATACAGTATATACTGTATACATTTATTACAGTTAGATATGACTTGAAAGTGGAATATTTCATTTTCTATAAAAAGATCATTTTTAAAATTATTATTTTATATATTCGAAAAGATGATATAGAATTATCAACGAATTTAAAACTAGTTCACTGCACTATATTGCAGTGCCTCTAGCCAGCAGCAGAATTCGTGGCCAACCTTGGGCAAGATGGGGTACCCCATCTTGCCCTAACGTGCACTTTTCATACTGACTGCAAACACGGGTCAACATTATTTCAAAACTAAACAATTTCAGTCTTAAAGGTTACTTCGAATACCATAATATCTTCATCTAAAAGGTAATGTAAAAGTTCACAATAATATTTACAGTATTTTGTAGAAACCTTGTAACGGGCGTAAAATTAAATGAAGTATTGCTGCAACATGGAAAACTGTCTTACTTCCAAACAAAGAGAGCGATTTGGACGTTCTCTCGTCCCGTGATCCCTTTTGAGGTTGATATTTAGTTCCCCAAATAACAGTTAGATGAAAGCGCGTTAACCACGAATAAACAGACGTCCCCGTCTTACCCCATGGCCCCATCTAGCACCACCTTCCTCTATCTACAGTACTGAACATAATAACATTTCCATTTTCGTCTGTCAAATTGTCAACGAATCCTTAGAATTTCCGTGCAAAATTAAATCTATTAAAAGTATATATATTTTCCTATATATACATTTTATATATATGTACTTTTATAATACCTTAACCAATATATCAATTTCCCAAGAGAACCCGGGTACTTCAGTTAGTAAAATTATATAAATTGCCATAAAACAAGTCATACAAGAATTTCCTTTCTTGATTGACAAAAGTCACACAGACTTCCAATTGCAGTTGGAAAACGGTATTTATTCTACCATAGCTGTTTCGTTTCCACGATAGAACGTTCTGTTGTAGGAAATTTTATTCAACGATCAGCCTGAGCTATTATTTTTTCCACAACATTGCTCACAGTTCGTGACACTGTTGGTTGCTCTACACTATCCCTTTTTTTGAATCCAGAATCAGTTAAATATCTTAAATATGTTTTCATTTTTTGTAAAGAAGTTAGCGCACCACCGCGTGATTCAGTCTTTACTCCTAAAAAATTATGTGCCAACCATTCAACACCGTCAATTCCATTCAACCATTCAACATTTTTCAAATTTAAATAATGTTGTTTTTCGACATTAACAATATTAAGCAGCCACCCACTCCGGATCAGACGCTGATTGTGGGTTCATTCGTTAGATGGTTCAAAGTTAATCAAATTTTATTTTAAAAAAAACAATGACGATAATAAATTGACTAAATAAAATAAATAAAGTCGTAAAATGAGGGCCATTTAACTATTTTTAAAATATTACTTCCCTCATTTCTTCAACATATAATATTTTTCGGTCCAATTTCGATAAAAATTACGATTAATAACACAAAAATGATTTATTTTGAGATAAATCTTCATAAGTTTTGTAATGAATTTCATAAAAAAAGAATAGTTTTTATTTTTTATATTTTTATCCCAGATCTATAGTTAGGGGTCAAGGAAATGTCAATTTCTTTTATTATTTTAACCATTTTATTAATATGTACTATACATATACAGTTCGTGTTGACAAGGTTAGAATTCAATTGGTTTAATCTATCAAAGGTTGTTTAAAAAACATCAAAAACCGTTAATATTGAGAGTGAGATTTAAAAAATTTTCGAAACAAATATATTTATTTTTTGGTGAACTGAAAATTTGTACGAGTAAAAAAAATTCGTATCTTACTTGTCTTCCATAACTGATCTGTTGGTCTGTCTAGATATCTACTAAGACACGAAACACTATACGCAATATCCGATCTGCTTGTAAAAGAAATGTATATCAGACGGCACACCAATATGAGAAATGGAATTTCTTCACTCAAATTGGATTCTGCTAAATGGAAATTCGTTTCCATAGGTGTAGCAATTTCACGACACCGTTCCATATCTGGCATTGAACTTTCCGTGTTGATCATGTTTAATAAAGTCTTATTCATGCGTTCAGCCTTACCTCCATCCGTGGGCTGTAGCTCACAGTGTATTCCAATAGTCTGCCATCCTTTAAAAATTGTTTGAACTGAATTCGTCACCGTTATCCAACTTCAGGCTTACGGTAAGACCATGTTAAGCTTTCATTTTTCGAATATAATCTATCAAGTTATCTTCTGCTTCATCTTGTTCTTTAACAATTTAACAATGACAAAATGTGAGAAGTCATCTAAGATTACTCGAAAATACTTTCCACACTGATTGTAGATTGCGTAATTGCACACATCACTATGCATAAGGACAGCTATGGCAGTAGAGCGCTTTTCATTACGGTAGAAAGAAATTCGAGAAACTTTCCTTCTATACGCGTTGTTGTATATTTCTTCTCCATCACGATCCGATGTTCTTTTCAGGTCATTTTTGAGACTGACTGCAAGTTGTTCTTAATATCAGGAACTATGAGTGCCTCAATGGTTATAGTGTGTCACTGACACGTTGCCCGCAACTCACCACTTTCAGTTGCCTTTAAAACTTCACTATTAGCAATATAAATAGTCACTTCTTGATCCAATGACAAAACATTACACATGAAGGGTTCTAATGTTTAATAAACGAACAAATACAGAAAGAACAGCAGAACAGCATAAGTGTGTGTTACAGCACATCGCGGAGCGCCGGAAACAGAGCACGGAAAGATTTAACGTCCCCTGGCAGTTGAGAGGAGCACAGTATAAAATTCATATTCCTTGGCAGTTCCTAGTTGTGTCACAATCAGACGATCTCTCCTGTATTTGTCTGGGAGTCCAGAGACAGGCTACCGTGTATGTATTCACGTCCCTAATAACGTTTTACCGTCTGTTCAGAACGGTCCATATATGATTATTCTCTTGAAATTAATAAACGTATGTATAATCTTACATTTTTAAATTATATACATTTTAAAAATTCATGCATAACAGTCCAGAACCCGTTCGCCCCAATAATATTTTGAGTGATGCTAACCCCAAAGTTGAAAAAAAAATAACTTTTATTCTTTAACTTTGAGGATCGGCTCCATTTAAAATATTATTCGGGGCTGAACGGGTTTTCGTTCCTTTCAGTTGACGCTCATGTCAAGATTTGAAACATTGTTTTCTTCTATTTTGTTGTTAGCTTCACGTAAGTATATTTATCAGTTTGCTAGATTGCATTTTGGAGACATACAAAGCTTTTTCTTTACCAAAGAAAAAGCTTTGTATAATTTCGATTGAGATTTTTCTGTTTTAAAATTGTGTGCCAAGTAGTGTAAATAATGGTAATTATTTAACATATACTTGATTGTTGTATGTAAGTATATTACTGTTTTAAATATAGTAGCTTTTGAAAAAGTACTTAAACATAGGAATCAAGCAGATGTCAACTAATTACTATTATTTATTTACACCACTAGAACATACAATTTTATAACAGAAAGAAACTTCAATCAAAATTATATCCAAGACCTACGTTTTAAGCACCTAATCACTCACATTTTGGTAGTTTTTGAAAAATATGTAACATCAACCTCTAATTATAAATAATGGTGATGAATAAATTCCTTATCGTAGAGTTCCAAATAATGATTGAATCGTGACTCAAAGGCATTACGAAAATTCGACTTTTGACCAAGTTTCTTCATAGCCGTACTCTACTGTGTATCATTTTGTTTGATAGATGAATGTATTGTTGTAAAAAGAATAGCTCTAACGAGAATATAAATGTCTATTATTTTTCAATTTTGAATTTTTTTCGTATAAAATTGATTTTTTGATGATAATAGTATATGGTTCCGAAGTATAGATATAAACATTTAAAACTTAATAGATATTTATAGCTTATATTTCAGAGAAAGAATAGCTATTATGAACAAACTATATATCTTTTTACCTGAAGTTATATAAGACATATTTTGTACAGAAAAGTTTTAACGTATGATTCCATTTAAAATGACTTGAGGCTAGGCGCTGACATGCAATTATCAACTAGGAACACAGCGCGACTTTTTTAAGCAATAGAATTGAGGCGGGTTTTTGTAATAAAAAATTTAATTATAATTAGTAGATAAAATTTTTCTTTGCTAAGAATGCTGACATATGTTTGAATGTGTAGGCTGTATAAGGGCGTGTGTGCGTGTGTGCGTGTGACTGTGATCAGAAGAAAACGGGTGTTTGTCACACGAAAAGGCAATCCTTACCTTTGAAGAGGAGATTCTTGCATCTATTTGGTACGAAAGAGGCGATTCTTATATTCGCTCTTGTCGATTACTTTGTTCTTGTATTATGTTCGTTTTGGCAGCCAGTTTCCGTTAGACCCGAGTAATGCTGTTGTTTTATTTTTTATTTCATTTTCCCCTAAATTTCGTGATGTGTGCTCAATCGCGTCAGGGAGCATGGGTATTTTCACTTTGAACCCACTGTATGTTTAAAACAAAGTCGTGGACCCTCAATTTTTATTACATTTATGGATTCTTCATCAGAAAATTAGTGGAAAACGGGAAAAAAGTTTAATCAAAATCTATCAATCAAATTTGGAGAACGAACACAATTTAGTAAGCTATAAAGATGTTCACTAACGCTCCGCCTCAATTATACAATATTTTAACAACAGTTGAACAGCTCACATACACAATTAAATCATTAGCCGAACACATAGGCAACTAAATTTTTCACAGTCGTAACTCGTAAAAATCCATGTTGAGGAGCTCTTTGGGGAATTAGCTACGGATGTGTTCTTGTGTTGAGAAGAAGGGAGAGATGAAAAGAAAAAGACAATATTGGATACATCCAATCACGACTCAACGTTTGGTGAAAGGGCAATTTCATAAATTGTACAAAGATTTACCAGCTCATCCACAGAAGTTTTTTTAATTATGACATGAGTGTGGACAGTTTTGATGTAATTTGGATCTGATATGGTCTTACATCACTTACCAAGATACTAAATGGAGAAAAGCCAACCCTCCAGCGGAAAGGCTTTCATTTAACTGAAGGACATGTTTCCATGTCGAGGCACTTTCGTTCATCTGTAAGGCTGCAAGTCAGCTCAGACGTGTGACATGCACAACGGAAAAGAGTGTGTAATCGATCAGTTTGTGTTCAAACACAAATTATTTAGTTGGCCATATCGGTTGAATCTACTCACGCTGTCATATAAACCCTTGGTAGTCATGCAACCAAACTCTTCTTTAATGCTATTATTGAGCTGAAATTTTAAAATTACAGATATATAAATTCCCATTAGTGTCTGCCTGTCTATTTTTCTGTCCTTCCTTAATCTCGAGAACGGAGTTAGGTAGATGAAAGTCGAGATAAGAAACGGAAAGCTTAGGAATAGGAGGATCCTATTAACTATATACAAACTTCTGGTTTGGGCCGGAAGTTACGTTATTTCAATTGAAAATTTTTCTCCGAAACGTAGTTAGAAAGATAGCCGGCATGACTCTCTTGTTAACAGGAAAAGTACGATGTACAGGCGCAAGATACTACTAAAATCAAGAGGATTGTGCATCGAGATCTAAAAACTCGCAGCCCTGCATTGTGACTTGTCCATTTTCTACATTTTTGAATTCTTACAGAAATTTCAATAAAGCAATAAATAAACCATTAAAAATTATAACAAATAAGATTAATATCAATGAACTGTGTTTTATGGAAAACTAAAATCGCATTTTAGATGCATTTACAAACGATAAAATTCGGGAAAAAGTGAAAAATAAGTGAAAATTAAGAAAGAAATCAAGATTTTTTTATAAGTTCGCATGGCCATTCAGCTCCCGTAACTGAACTAACCCATTGTTATTGTGTTATTATTATTAGTGATATCTATTTAAAAATAGATTTTGTTTTAAACTTTTTCAACACATCTGTTTTGTGTCTTGGGCAAACTGTAGCTTCTCTATAGTAAGACGTTAATGCTAGCGATTATTACATGCTCAAAAAACATTTATAAAATCGTCGATTCTTATCATTCTGAAAAAAAAATTCTACATACAATTAACTCAGAAATTTATAAATTATAAAAATATATTATTTGAGTAATTATTCTATAAAGTGCTCGATTATATTTTTGATCTTGAAATGCTATTAGAACCGCAATTTGGATAATTCTACTTATATATATTAAATTCCATTAAAATTTGCCAAAAAATTTGATATTTTATAGTTTGATAAATATATAATTAATGTCACTAATAATAAAGACGAATATTTAAATTTATAATATATTATAAATTTCTTTATTAGAACAATTATCAACTACAAACACAGGGTAAATCAAAAGTCTTTTGCGTCCTTTTCGAAAATATTGAGAATATATTAAGTTTGTTAATATTGTTACTTGGGAAATGATATATAGAGAATTATCTTTACTTGAAAATCATATCTCCATATCTCTAGATGTTCTGAGAAATTATCTGCAGATGTTTCTTTCATTAACACCTTTTGCTGCTATCTCATTTGTCTTCTATTGTTCTTTATGACTTTTTCTCTCATGTTCGTATCATTTTTAAAGAGAAAACCGAAAACAATAACAGGCAAAAAGTGTAGAATAAGTAACAAAGTGCCAGTTCTCATCGTAACAACTAGCTCCAAGAGTCGCTTTTACCTTAATCTAGTCCTGCTCGTAAACTAAGTGAAATTAAAGATAAATAGTAGCATAAACATATATAATAACGGCAACATACACTGCTGGCCATTAAAATTGCTTTATCATAAAAGCTACACGCAACAAACGCGAAATTTTCATGAAAGTACAACATGCTGGATGCTCTGTACTTTAAGATTACCTATGATTCTGCTATTTGCTCTCCTTCCTGGTGTAGCAATTTTAATAACCAGCAGTGTAGTACTTTCAGACCTTCAAGCCAAAATCACACATAAAACATAAAAAAAAAAAAAAAAAAAAAAAATCTTCACTTTAATAGAGCATAGAATGTTAAAATTCCTCACAACTTTAGTTCAGTTGCCATTATAAAACCCCAAATTTCAAGTGAGATACACTTGCCCAACAGACCAGCGAGGTGCTATACCTAGCAGAAAATGTTAAAAAACTATTTCACAATTACACCCGATCACTTCTACTTTTAATATTTTGTAATTATATAGACCAATAAACATTAATTTAATGAAATATTACCTTAAAAATAAAAAATAATAATAACTTTTTTTAATTTAAATGACACAAAATTAAATTATAATATAAATTAATTAAAGACCAAGTTGATAATAAAACATTAATTAAAATATTAAAGGCAAACGGAATATTGTTTAACATACATTTATTTGTTTTTGATAATTTTAGACTACAATAAAATGGGAGAAAGTTTGCTTAATGCCTCTTCAAGATATTATAAGCTAATTATAAAAATATCTTGCACAGTCGATGATTTTTTTTTTCATTCTTCTAATAGAAAAATTAACATTGTTAAGATTAAATAGAGCAAATTTCATCTATATAAATGCACGGACAAATTTAAATTACAGTATTTTCCCTTTAATTTAAAGCAAAATGTGCCATAGATTATAGATTAAGAGAGAGTTAGTGAGTTAAAACAGTTTAATATATTACATTAACGTCATTAAGAAAACAAAGTAATCATTTGTCATTATTCATGTATTCAACTTTCTGTATAATAATGCGAATTATTTTTAATAGAATCGAACTTATTATGATTATTATTTTGTTAGTAACAATGTAACAAGCTTATAAATATTGTTTTTTATTAATAAACAGGACTAATTATACAGATAATGTTTTGGCACAATATTAGCTTAATAAATTATAATAAGTATAATTATTTTTAAAATACGTGTTATATTAATACAGTAATATGTTAGATTAATGCGAATTATTTCATTAAGATTTAAAACGTTTATTTGGAATTTTGGAAAAGAGAAGAGAAACCTTTCAGAGACAAAACTGATAAAGTTTCATTAAAATGCGCAAAATGATAAGTTCAAGCAAGGTGAAACTTCTCACGTTGTTTGGGGATTAACTTGTAGACTAATAAGTACAATATTTTTACTTCAATTCAATTTCACTTCATTAAAAAGGTTTATAAAGTTATAAAAGATTTAATATTACATCGGTAATAATTACACGATATAATATTATCGATGTAAAAATTGATTTGTAACAAAAAATGCTTATTAGCAGCGAGACAACTTTCGTATAACATTGGTGCAAAGTAATACATGATGCTAATTGTGGAACTTTCGTAATAGGCAACTTCATTAAAATATGATTTTTTAGAAAATTATTTTCGTTTAAGAGATGAACAAGAATAGATTTCTGTCCAAAAAATATAATTAAAAAAATAATAATAATAATAACTTGAAAGTTATAAACCGTAACAAATCTTGACCTTTGCGCTTGGCTTGTTTTTAATATTATATAAAAAATTTACGATTGTAAAATTAAACAATATTTTTTAAAAATTATTTGCGAGAAAATTGGACGCTTTCTTGCAAAAAGTATTTTGTGAAACATCGAGTTAATTATCTTGCAACGCTGTATCTTCACAGACCAAAAACATAAAGCGAAATAAATAAATAAATAAATAATAATCGTGTATATATTTGTATATTGTATACAGTACATATATCGATGATAAGACCAAGTGAAATGCCGTTATTTAAAACAATGCAGAGCAAATTAACAAAAAAATAATAATAAATTAAAAATAGTCATGTGGCATTTAAGTTAATTGTCGGATAGACATCGAGCCAGTTCACGAGAAGTTGAGGATCGAACTTTGATGTCTTACAGGCAACGTCGGAATGGCGACGAACTTCTACCCGGAAACAAACACAAAATATAGCTCATACAGCGTATACACACGTATAAATATACCAAGACTACCCCATTGTTAGTTTAGGTAAAACTACAATTTTATGAGAAAAAGAAAATGTAAAAGAATGGAATGAAATCCGCAGACATTTTTTTTTAAAGTCAAAAGACTAACAAATTTGAATAAAATGATCAGTTAAATATTATAAAAAATCCGACTCAAGATTTTTTTATAATACTGTATTTAACTGCCAAAAAGACCTTTCGCCTTAAGGTCTTTTTTGGCAAGCTTATTAGGAGTTCGACCAAGTTCACAATGTGGTGAAGAACAGGGCCCGACATGTTCGGACCCACGGAAAAATTCCTGGGGATTTTTTACACGTTCCGATATAAATATTATTAAATAAGAGCTGGCGCGAATGAAAATAAGAACACACCAGGTTTTTGTTCTTACATGTATTAATTTGCAGAAATGCAATTAATTTCAGTGTGCTTGATGAGAATGTTGCCAAAATTAACATTTTGTTTTAGTATTTAATAACGTCAGGAGGTCCTGATTAGACTACAAATTGTTATTAACAATCGATCTGAAAAACGAATCAATTTGAATATAACAGATCGTCTTAATAATGTTTCAATTGTCTGCATTAAACTCACTCTCAACAGAAATATTTTTAAGAAAGACTTAATTTTCTCTTATGCTATGGAATTAGAGTTTTCTCTCATATATTATAAAATAAATAACAATCCATATTCAATGTTTTGTTAATTTTAACTTTGTTTTTTTTTCCTCCATCAGAATTTTTTAAAATTTTGTGGATAAAGATATTCAATCTTCAATTAATTGTAAAATCTAATAATTATTTATAACATTATATATGTATATAATAGACTCAGATTTAAATAGTTTTTAAATTAAACAGAAAATGAATCAGAAGTATTCATGAGAAATATCAATAATTATAATATTTTGATAGTTTTCCTGGTACGGGATAGTAAATGAATTATCATTGAATCTGAATAACAATATAATGTCTTTCTTCTATTTACGACATCAATAAAATGTATAATAATTTCATTTTAATATTTCTATATGCTGTTTAATAAACAGTTAATGCATTTACCGTCAGTTAGTTATTGTTTTGTGACACAAGAAAGGCGTCAATATAAGGGTAAAAAAATAAATAAATACAGACAAGACGTGAAAATAATGTGAATAGGTTAATAACTGTGACTTACTATGAGGAAAATCCACGAATAAATTCTTGATAATTTTCGTTTCTACAATAAATCTTCAAAATTTGTAAGAATATAGAGACTTCGTGAGCCTCGTGAACGGCGCTAAAAATGAAATCAAAGTTATTTATATCAAAATATTTTTGGTGAAAAATATCAACAATTAGTTAAATATAAAAATCTAACTCTAATTTTCCACCAAATAATAATTGATAGCATTAATATATATTGTTTCAATGAGTCAACGTAAATGAAATACGTATCGTGTGGTCTTTTATTGCAAAAGTCGAATTGGACATGCTTGATGTGAAACGATAATATAGAATAATTATTATAATGAAGTAAAAATAGGTTACAGATATTCCTTCGATTTAGAATCCAAAGAATATCTGTATAATTATTTTGAATATCCTTTTAGTTTACATAATTCAAACATCATATTTCAAGAAGAGACTTTCTAATACAGTAGTTTACAGTATAGACTCTAGTATTTAAAACTCACTATACTGTAATTATTGGTGTGTTAATTCATAATTTGTAACGCAAATCATTTAAAGTTTAAATAATATTTATATTACATTAATATGTTCTTTATATAAACTGATATTACTCTTGAGGTAATGAGAAATTTAACATTTTAGGTAGATAGAGATATAAATTTTCTGTTACTAAGGGCTAAAAATTAGAAAACTTGTTTGTATATTAAATTATTAATGACGTATTTCCAGAACATTCGCGTAAAGAAGAAAAAGTATACTGTTAACAACGAAAGTGATTTTTTAAATTAATTATCATACAATATTTCTAAATATTATTTTTATAATATTTAGAAACATTATACGATAATTAAGTTACAATCACTTTCGTTGTTAACAACAAACTTACATGTTTCTTAATAGTTGGAATTGTTGAAGGGATGTTTTCGCAGGGTTTTTCGCTCATCGATCCCTTTCTGTACTGATAGAAAATAAGAATAAACTACACACAGAATGAAATAAAAACAAAGTAAAAATTAATATTTTTTCTTATTAAACATAAATCGAAATTCAAATTCAAAATTTTACTTTATCAAAATATACAGTATATTAGTTTTTAAATACAGTAGAATATAAATACGTTTGTCTATCGATTTCGAAATGACCTCTCCTTTTTTCTGTTTTCGGCATGGTGGATAACTCTTCTCATCCTGTGGGCACTAATAGGGCCTTTTTCCATATCTAATTTGATTCCTGGGCTAAACGACAGGCAGAATTTAGTTACAGACATTCGGTACCGGAGAAAAAGGCAAGTAGCCAAGAACTTCCTTATAAACAGGGAAGAAGAAAAAGGTTTTAGATTATTAGACAATATTCGCAATTGTCACTATTCTTTATATTAATCATAAAACAAATTATGATATACTGTATATATTAACATTATTCATTGTTGTTTTTCTTTCTCTTCCCATTCTGTGGATATTAAGAGGTTTTTTTAAGCAAGACCATTATGGGTTCGGGTAGACCCACAATGAGGCGATATGGTGGTGAGGAACCGGGCCCAACACCTTTTATACATGTTTTTTGGGGACGGACCATTCCCAAAAAGCATGTATAAAAGTCAACACTAGAACATTCGGAACATATTACAAGTAGAGCTTTTATTATAGAACTGCAATTACACGGAGAGAACTACCTGGAAGATGTTTATAACAATTATTCAATTAAAATAAAAATTTACAGAGAAATATAGTGAGTACGGTATTTTATATTTTCAAGATGTGAATAATTAGAACAAAACTGGATGCAATTTCGGTATTAAAATTTCTCATTAAGAGAAGTTACTTGAGTTACTTACTTGAAAAATACGAAAAATAATATAATATTCTTGATCATATATATATATATTTTCATTTTTGGCTCGTTCGGATGACTCGTCCCTCCTCACCTGATGGGACGAGTAATACATCCGAACATGAGATTATCGACTGAAAACTTTAATAAAAATTTCTCATTATTTAATCCCAAACTCATTATCGATGTGATAAGTATGGTAAAAAGCATTCCAATAGCCGGAAGTGTATAATTACTTTATAATATATAATTTCGAATATAATCTGATTATGTCACAGTTCAAAAGTCTATCCATAACAAGATAAAACAATCTTCAGAAGGCATCCAATGCTGATTATTTCAAATAAAGTCGGTCTTTCTTTCTTTCTTTCTTTCTTTTTTTAAGCTTTTAGTTGGAATGGAACAAAGTTGGACAAAATAGAACAAATTTATTTGAATGTGAGCACTCGTACTTTCAATCACGATAACTAAAAAATTGCGGCATGCTCTATTTTTCAGGCAACGAATGCTGTTGTTTTTTCAGAAGAGAACAAATGAAATTCAATTGCGTAGTATATTTAGCGCACTAGTGATTGTTTAGTGGTGGATTCACCGATATGTCAGCAACTAAACAATCATCAGTGCGCTAATTTGACTGCCGCGCAGTGGGGCCATTGATAAGTAAATTTGACAAAAATTCAGTTGTATAATATTTATCATTTCTAAAATTATTTTTTAAGTATATTTTGTTAAATACACCACACGAACAATGAATCTCATTTATTTAAATGCAATTTGATAACATACCGGGATGAGATTTGCTCCTGGCCAGGATCGGATTTACATAAGGGCATTTGGGGCCTGTGCCCTGGGCCCCCACAAAACTAAAAAAAATTATGTTTAAACATAATTTTTTTTTCTATTACCGCGACAGCCTAGTGTGGCCTAATCATGAGGGCCACAGGCAGAGAAAACCAAACCCGGGAAAAAAACCTATGAAACATCGGAAAATTTCGGGAAAAAATTTCACATAGGTATTTTTCAGTTAAATTAAAATAATTCGTTTTACACAATAAAATATATGTATGTTTGCAGTAACCTTATTTTTAAATGAAATTTACAATTTCCTAGTTGAAATCTAATTGAAAGTACAGTATTTTGTGTAAATTTTCTAAATCATCAAATTTGCCTACTCTTAAAAGGGAGACCCCACCGTATTTGTGCCCAGGGCCCCTTGTTTGTTAAATCTGGCACTGCTCCTGGCAATGATAACAAATTTACAAAGTAGAGGATACGCTAAATTTACACTAAATTAACGAGTAATAATATAAAAATTCAAAATTTAATAAGTTTTATCTCTAGAAGTTGCTGGTTGACTCGTGAATAGAATCTGGGCTATCATATAAAATTTCTTCCTTTGCGTTTGCGATATTTGGACAATCTACGAGGTCTGTTCAAAAAATTCTTTATTTATTACAAAAAAAAAAAAAAAAAAATATTTCACTTACAATTTATCGGTCAGAGTCCCCTTCAAAATAGTCTCCTTCCCAACGTATACATTTATCCCAACGGTGTTTCCACTTTTTGAAACAGTCCTGGAACGCTTCTTCCGAAATCTCATAAGCTCCTCCGTGGAATTTTTCTCTATCGCTCGAATGGTGGCAAATCTTTTTCCTTTTTTAGTTTGGGGAACAGGAAAAAGTCGCATGGGGTCAGATCAGGTGAGTAGGGTGGGTGGGAAAGAACAGCAGTTTTGTTTTTGCCAAAAAATCACAAGTTCTGAGGGACGAGTAAGCTTCCAGATAGTACTCCGTGTTGACTGTCTGGCCTGTAGGTGATGCATAACCCCATTTGCATCGAAAAAAACAGTCAACAACACCTTAACATTTGAGCGAACTCGTCGAGCTTTTATGGAGCAAGGGGATGTTTCACCCACCCTCACCATAAGTCTTGGTAATCAACTCAAAGGTTTCAGTGAAGGATTTCCCGAGTTTCACACAGAATTTCACAAAACAACGCTGCTCCTTCAAAGAGCTCATTTACGCGGATCCGACTTTTCGCCGAACCCTACAAACACCCCTTCACATAAACGACCGTAACTAATCACCAAAACAAGATATCAACAAACGGATTGAAGATTACTCGGGAGGTTTCCGCGGACACAACGCCTCCAAGCGGATTAAAAAATAACCAACTGGAGACGCTCTATTCAAAACGTTCGGGAATTTTTTAAACAGACCTCGTATAGCATCTCTGCAAAACTCTTGTAACTTTATGCAACGCGAAAGAAAATTCTTAGAAATAACTATAATCTCACAAACTCTCCGTTTCTACTTGTTTTGTTCGTTCGGTTTGGTTTGGTTTATTTGCATACGGCAACTCGACTTATGGGTGATCTGCGAGGGAGATGCATCCCGGGAGGACTTTCTATGGAAAACTGGCCCCTATTTAGGTGTTAGGTAAAATCTGAAGAAAACCCGGAAACTCTCGACCAACTACCAGTGTTCACTGATTTTATCCATTCGGTCACTGGTGGACTTCTTATTCGTTTGGACTTTCACAAAACTTTGTTGTAAACGGACAAATGCTTTCGTCTGTATTTTCGAGTAGCTAGGAAACAATATTGAATTTTCAATTGGTTTTTTTTTTTTACTCTTTTAGCCCAGTAGACACCAAGAAGGACTCTTTTAAAAAGCTCATCTTGGGTTCGGGCTAGACCCATAACGGAGCGGCCGAATGAGGGATGGAACTCGACATAGCCAGATGACCATTTTCCCTAAAAATTCCTGGAGTTTTTCAACCCGTCTGAATTCATTTTCGGTTCCTCCAGAGCGATAGGCTGATATCCTTACAGCTTGGCTATCCGGTTTTCTATTTGATTTTAAGCTTTTTTTTAAAAAATTCTGATATAAAGAGTGAAAGTCTCCGATAGAAATAGGGAAGAAGCTCTTTTAATGATTGTCTTATTACATCAGATCTAATTACATCAGACCTAAGACAATGACAGTTCGGTCGGCGCTCGGTACGGCCACCAACCGAATGATTTCAATAAATTGTTGGTAAAATTGTTGTTTTAATTCACATAAATTTGAGCTTTTGTTATTCTAGATAACATTTTGGATGAAAATAAATTAGTTTCGATGCAATTTTATGCATTGAATTAAGCGATAAAAGTAAAATAACTCTATGAGAAACTTCCATGAACTTTGACTTATCAATCCGGAAGTTTCGCGAGTACTTCACTGATAAACAGAGAGACTTTCCTAGAATCTTTCTAGACCGAGTAGTTATTACTATTTTTTTTGTAGGAGTGTCTGTAATGCCAGATGAAGAAAAAGAAGAAAATACAGTTTTTTTAAAGCGATTTTTGCACTTTTTGATTGCTTATATTTTGACAGCTCTTTTATAAAAAAAAAACCTGAAATTTTGCACACTGCATAAGAACATAATTATCTTTCAAATGAAATATTCAGAATTATTTTAGGCGTTGGGAGAGCGGAGAAATCAATTCCCAAAAATTCGCCACTCTGATTCCTACATAATCAGTTGCTACCGAAACACGATTCACCCTTTGAGCACAAAGTTTTGTCAGGGAGAGAACAAATAAAAAGTTCTGTTTCGTCTGCGTTCAAAATCTTTTCTGTATGACTAGTGATTAATGGAAAGAAACTTAACTTCATATTGTACTGCTGCTTTGTGATAAATTCCAGACGTTTCCCTACAAACAGCTTTGAACCTTATATTATGTCACTTTCGAAATTTTTCAAGCCACCCATTGAGGCTTTGAATTTCACGCCACGAAATTTGGTTGGATTCAAATTTTAAGATTTTGCCTTTTTCTTAAACTCTTTACACCCTGTGGATACTAAGAGTGCCTCTTTGAGTAAGCCCATTATGGGTTCGACCAAGCCCACAATAGGGTGGTAGGGTGATGAGGGACGAGGTCCGACATATCCGAACAGACCACCACCCGAAAAACTCCTGGTGATTTTTCGACCCGTCTGAATTCGAACCCGGGTCCCCCCGAGCGGTAGGCGGCCACTTTGATCGCTCGGCCATCCAAAGCTATATCATTGGCTTTGATATAGGAACATTCTGATTTTTTAATATGAAGATTCTTTGCCAATAAAAGCACTATTCCCATCTTTCAACAGTGATGGTTGTCGTTCGTTATTGTTACGGCGCCAATGGCTGAATAGCTCTTCTTGTTTCTTGACGATTTCCATAGCTTGTGTTTTCCCAATCTTGAACATTTTTGCTAATTTCCTCATTTTGCACTTTTTGTCATTTATGATATTCAATAATTTCTATTTTATTCTTTTAATGTCGGTGATTTACGTGAAGCCATAGCGGCTTTCGCAGATTCTCTTTTCTGTAAAATCGCAAGTTCTGTCTTCACTACAGATGAAGAATAGACAAAGGTGTAACGTGGATAATCGTCAACTTATATAGTACTTTCTATCGTAACAGAAGCTTTCTAAATAGCCATCAGCGATAGAGATTGAGGCTCAACTCTGGATTGGTGGCCAAGTGGATTATTCTGCCAAGCATCCTTTTGTTTATGGCGTGATTGGCTTCATAAATTCAACTGTCTATCGCTGATAAACTATTTAGAAAAATTTCAATCCTTCAAAGTGAAGAGGATGCAAGACAACAGGTATGATAATTATGAGATTGAATGAATGTTCACGGAATTGTTTTCGACTAACTCTCGTCGATGTGATATATTTTCATGCATTGAAAAACATTGTTTCTGTTAATTACGGTCGAAAGGTGCACATGCTTTCCATCCATTGATGTGGACAGATACACTAAAAGAATTCCTACAACAGCAAGTCAGCTATTGTAGGTATATAAAATTATAGTGTGTGAAATTTTTGGGAATAAACTTTTTGATTTAAGACTTTTGATAATTAAAGTTAGTTAATGATTTGAGAATTTCTTACAAGATTTAGAATATTTAATTATAAATCCGTTAGCAGCTGATACTTTTACTGTCATAATAAAATTGTGCTGTCAAATGGATTCTAAGGACTCAATAGGAATGAAGTATTAAGTTTTTAGTAGAGTGACTGCAAATGCCAAACAGTAAAGTCGACTCGATAAGAATCTCCTGTGTACAGTATGTTACGAGAGGTCGAGAATCAATCGTAGTGCATTAAAATGCAAATGAAGTGTCCCCACATTGTAATGAAGTTACATACTATAGTATTTTAAACAGGACCACAAAAATTGCCCACTTTAGAGAAGTGTTCGTTAAGAAAGGTTTCACTGTAATCATGAATAGAATAAAATACTAAAATAGTTTTAATATTATTTATATTCAGTTATATTTACTAACAAATATTTTCATTCCACATTTTCAATACATGATTCTCAACAAATAAATAACATAATAACATATTGAGAAATGTTTATTATTTAAAATTGTTTATCAATTTTTGATCACTAGTTGAGTGGAAAATTTTAAACAAAATACGTTTATTATTTATTATTAACATTATATTAAAATTCATTTATTACAACTTGAATTAATAATTATGTTTTCCTCCTCTTCTTTTTTTAAAAGCATAAAACAAACAAAATTTGTAACAAATAATTTTATTTGCAAAAAAAAAAATTAAAAACAATTACTATCTGAATTTGAAATTTAATTATAAAAAATAAAAGTATTACGATTATTTATCGAAGTTAATTGGGTTTATAGAGAATCAATATTCTTTAAAGTTTATATTTTTCAAAAAAATATTGTAATAATTACTCCTTGTTTTCCAGTTCGCCTACTTCATTATATGTGCCAATACCAAAGCAACAGTTTAAACACAGCATTTATATCGTAAGTTTTATTTTAAATCTTTAAAATATTCTACACAAAAAACACAATAGACACTAAAAGTTTTTGCTTTCTTGTTACTATTTTTTATTATTATTATTTTTTTTTTAATAGTGAAAAGATGTTTCCTTGTTATTCTTTTTTACAGCGAAAAACTTGTTTCCATTTAAAACTAGAATTCCATAATTTAAAGCTATAATTTTAAAGCATGCATTTCCTATTGAATTCACAAGGACAAAATAATAAAATCTTTCAATTTTCTCCCATTTTCAAACGATTAAAATCTGTTGCGACATCTCCACGTCGATAAATGTAATCAAACAGGACACACAGAACTCCGAGTTGAACAGCTGAATAAACATTAACTTACTAAATTTGGTAAATTATAAACTGAAGCAGTAAAAAGCACGTGTAGTAAAACTTGCATAAAGTATTACATATATCCGAAATCTAATCAAATATACAAGATAATTAATTAATTATTAATAATAATAATTATTTTAACATACATTAAAATTGACAGATTAATACACAAATTTTATTATGAATACATTTTTTTGCCGCCTATTATTATTTATTTAATATTATGTTTTTTATTAGTTTTATTTTACTTACTTAATGCAGAAATAGGAAATTGTAATATTCAATTTTTAACCCACTAATTTATTTATAATACATTACACTATACATTTATTTGAAATATACTTTGATCTACTATAAGAGCTATCCATAGTGTATTTGAATCATCGAAATTCTGTTCTGTTTCGATTTAATTTACACGCACAGAAATTTTAATACGATCTCGAATTATAAATTAATTGATGACACTTAAAAGAAAGTTATCGTTTGAATACGTTTTCGCTGTTTTGTAGAGTTATTCGAAGCTTCTCTCCCCTATAAAATACTTTAAATATGCAGCATAAGCTCGCAAAACATGGACAAATATAAAACGAAGTTATAAAATATGCATAAAAATTGACATCTGTATTAAAATTATCTCGAATACATTCTATACTTTCCTCGAAACGGAACTAGATATACGGAAATAGGAAATCCTGGTATTAAACATATTTATTTATATTTAAAATGTTTATAAATGAATATATCTTACCTCTTATTATACTTCAAGTTATCCACACATTGCTTAAATTATATTATTTGGTTGAAAATTTATCCGAAATTCGATTCTGACGTCATAGGTATTCCAATCCACTGTGACGTCATTGATGTTCTGTAGGTACTTAACTTTATGTGACGTCACGGCCGTATGGATCTATTCACTCATTCGTTTGTTCGCCAGAAGAAATTTTAACCAGTTATTCACTACGGGGAAGCAAAACGTAAGCAACAAGTAAGTTAACTGTATCTTCGTTATTGTCATTATTATAATATATTGGGGAGGGAAAAATATCAATTGTTTGATCCGTTTAAAGAACGACCTTAACATCTAAAAATAACTAAATAAATGTCACAAAATTTGGCAAGTGTTGAGTTCAAATATCTTCCTTTGTGTAAGATTATTTCGGAGAAAGTAAAAGAAAAACACGATTATAAACAATTGTTTTTAAAAAATTATTATTATTTTATTTGAACAAATAATTTAAACTCTTTACAAGTTTAGAAAGGTCAGCATACTTAAAATAGCATCAATTAGATAGTTTATTTCCTGTTATAATTGACATAAAAATGAATATAAATTAGATTATGTATTTTAAACATAGAAAATGCTTTAGTATAAGAGAGTTGATGAAAATCTGAGCTTAACTGGAACTAAAATTCATATTTAAATATATTTAAATATCTTATTTTATTTATCTTTTAAGTTAATTTATCTAGAACTTGATAAATTAACTATAGTAAATCAATTTACTTGAGTATTTACTGTGGTATTATTATTTGCACAGAAGCGTTAATTTTATCCAATTTAATCATTTTAATTTTTAAAACATATTGAACGTTATTATTTATTATGAATATAAAATATTCTGTAAACAATTGGATATATTAAATTTAAAAATAAATATTATTTTAAAAGATTATAAAATATCTAATCAAGTTTTATTCAGGATAATGATACAAAATAAAAATAATCGGTAGTTACATTATTTTTACACTAAACCAGAAATTCGTTGATCTATTTTGAATGAGGTCAATGATACCTTTAATTAAATATCTGTATTGCATAATTAAATTTTGTATTGATAGGATAATGGCATATTCTATATTATGAATATATGCATGCACGTGGTTTATAACGCGAATGACAGTTATTCACCTGTTACATAATATAATTTTTCTTATAATTTTGTACCGTTTATTTAATATTAAATTATCTTTAGAGATGAATATATAAATTTATAAATCATTTTTTAATAGTGTTTTTAAAGTTAAATAACTTATTCTGCCCGTATTGATCGATTGATTTTAGTCCGTTTACTATTTTTATTACATATATATGCTATTTATTTATTTATTACAGTATATAGAATTTATTCTAATTTTATTCTAGAATTTCTTGAAAATTTGCATCAGTTCTTGTAACTTTTTGATTATTTGCAATTGGAACAACAAAAAATAAAAATAAATCTTTTAAAAAAATTAACCTTTTACTCTACTAAAATGCTATTTCTGTTATTTATATTTTGTTAATAGCTGTTAAAATTCAATCAATTTTATTTTTTTCTTCCACAAATTTACAAGTTAAAAAAGAAAGAAAGAAAAAACACTGATTCTGCAAAAGTGTAAAAGTTTTTATTTAAAATGTGGGTCACCTTAAAATAAAGACCTCGTTTATTAAGTAAAAACAAACAGTTAAAATGATTAATTTAAGCTAAACAGATAAATATTATTATTATTATGCTCTTACAAGATATGTAATAATTATCATATTTGATATTAATCCTGCGTGAAAAAAAGATAAATTAAAATAATAACAAGTAATTTTATTTATGAAAGTCGAGAGTTAATCGCCTCATTTTTATAAAAGTTAATGCGTAAACAAACAAAATATTTGCTTGTTATGCACTTAAATACGCTCTTCTCAATGTAACATTATCTTAAGTTATTATATTCTCACAAAAAGTAGAGGTAAAATTTACTTGGTCGTTAACAAACTTTTCAAAGCGTCAGGCAAGGTAACACGTTTCACTTCTTACTGATTTAAACATACACAGAACACTTGATTTATATGTTTATCTTATACATTACTGATGTTATAAGATAATTACATACGGTAAATTAACTTTAATTAAATTAAATTAAATTAAAAATAACGGTAATTAACTTTAAATAAAATTAACTTTTATTTAACCAATATAATTAAGTTTAATTTTAAATGTACTAGAAAAGATCATCGTTAAATGTAAGCTATTGTTAGACTCGCATCGTGTTACGTAACTACTTTGCAGGTCTTGTTCTCTATTTAAAAGTATTAAATAGTTCAAATTAATGAGCCTTATAATATTGTATCTAAAGAAGAAGAAAAAAAAACGAAGTAAATTATGCGTTTTTATTTCTAAATTCTATTTCAACAAAATTCGAAGTACTTAAAAATAGATTAGAAATAGCTAAATAAGTAATAATTATTACAATTTTTATCTGGAAGTTGTAAAATTTTTTCTTATCGAACAGCTGCTAGTCTTGCAATTAACAACTTAGCAACAAAGCATTGCCAATTGGATCAAATCAACAATAAATGACTGCCAAACTGATGTCACATGTCACAACAACGACAAGAAAAGTATTATTATTATTTTTTTAAATAAAAAAAGATTTACATTCTGTAAATAGTTAATTCGAAGGTCATAAGACTTAAGCTACCTGTAAAAAAAAATTCTCTTTAAATTTATCCTTGTTAATTTTGACATTTATCGTTATTGACCAGTTGACATGTAAATGCTTCTTTTTATATGTCAACTGGTCCTTTTTATAGGTAAAATTTATACACAGACGTTTATTGTAGGACTTATTATACTGGTGTAGTTTCCATTAACAAATAGAGAAGAACTTTTGGCTAAGTTCTCTCCTCTCTTTACTAATCGGAAACTACAGCAATGTAATAAGTAATTAATAAACAAGGTCCAAGTAGACATGATATACAGAGAAATTTATAAGAATAAGGACATAGAGGTAAAAAGAATTATTATATACAGACACATTATTTAAGTAATTTCTCATATATGGATTCGATTTAATGTGTCGATAACTTCATAAATTATATTAAAATGATAATAAATCAAATTAAATAGCCTTAAAATATATTTTAGTATAAATTTTTAAGTTTATTATTAAGTTTTATATATCGTTAATATAATATTTGATTATAAAATAAATATAAAAGTGCTTGCATAACATTATATTTTAAGGTAAAAATAATAAAACATATTGAAATGAGAAAATAAACTGCAGAAAAAAATAATTTTATATTATAAATATCAAAATGTAGAATTGTTGCTCTTGAAAACTAATATTAAAGTTTATAATTTTAGCATAAAAGATATTGACAGTAAATTGTGTTTGATCAAATAATAATTAGAAATCAAAGTTTAAATTTTTTAACTTAATAATCGCAGAAATTAGTAACAATAATCGATAAAATATTTATAAATTAACATTAGAATAAATATAAAATAATATAATAATAATGTACTTTCACGTAACTGTGTAAGTAACCTGCAAATTATCTATTTAGAAAATGGATAATTTACAGATTGTCTATACAATATAAACGCATGGAACTTAGATTTAGGCTTGAAATCAAGAGTTAATGAAAGGAAAACAAATGTATTCTAAATATATTCTCTGTCATTGCTATTTTTTCTATAATTTCATTGACGGAGAAGACAGCATTATCCAGAATTATTGAGCATATTTGTCAAATTTAAATTATTTCAAATTTTCAGCAATTTGTAATTATACAAAATTCAAATAATAGTAATCATAACTTTCATTATTTTTAAATTAAACACACACACACATATATATATATATATATATAATGTTTATTTGTTATTTTTAACTGTTTTTAATGGGCATTGTTGTATTTTTGTTGCGACTGAGAGGTCTTTATTGTCTTCAAGACATCGCCTTCATGTATAATTATTTCCGATGTATTTTGTTTTAAACTTCATAATGCAATATGTAAACATTTTAAAAGATAAACAATTTTTGTAATTTTATGTTTAATTATTCATAAAATTATTTTAGTTTTATAGAACTTAAGGATCATAATCACATGAAAAATATTAAATTTCAGATATCGAATAACATCAAATCAAGGGTATATGATACTGTGTAAGTAGGTCAATTTTATCCGTAACTTTGCAATAGAATCTTATGTATGTATGCGAAAACAATAATAACGAGCAACTATTTATTGTGACATCATCACAATGCCGGGCTGCAATGTTTAATCAAAATTTATTTTATTTAAAATATATGCTCTCCACCTCAAATTAGTAGCGTTAATAGCAAGCCCTGTACATCATACTTTTCCTATTAGCAGTAGAGTCAGGCCGGTCATCTCTCTAACACCTTTCGGGGAAAAATTTTTGAATTGAAATAACGTAACTTCTGATGCAAATCGGAAGTTCTTATATAGTTAATCGGGGCCTCTTGCCCCTAGTCTTCCTATATCTGATCTCGGCTTTCATCTATCTAACTCCGTTCTCGAGATAAAAGAAGAACAAACAGTGGGAATTTATAGGTCTGCACTATATTTTTAATTTCAGCCCAATAAGAAATGTAGTGTACTGTACAGTACATGAAAGTCCCATAAAACTTTCTGTAGTTTTACAAAAATTAATTATTCAAAAGTAATGCACAATCACTAGATCATATTATTATTTATCAATAAAAATTCACTATGAGGTGTCCATATTGTTTTATTTTATTATATATATTAAATTTAATATATCGTATTTCCATATATTTTATATTTTCATATTATTATCATATTATATTTTTTCAAATATGTACATTTTATCGTATTTGTCATGTAAGTCTATATCATGTAGTTTATATATTTTAAATATGATATGTAGTACTGATTTTAATTTATATACTGTATATTAAAGCATCACTACATATCATACTTAAAATATTTTTAACTCTTTATGCCGTATGTAGTATAAACAAACTCATGGTGAGCACGTAAAAACACGTGCCCATCATTTTTCCGTTATCTGCAGAACATATTTACATATCCATCATGAATCTGGTCAAGTCCCTAATGAGGGTGGCCGAGCAGTGAAGGGACAAAGCTCGAAATTTCCGAGACGATTCGGATTCTCCAGAGCAGCGGGATGACTTTGCCAGCTCGGTCATTGCAGAAAATAGTTTAGCAGTAAATATTGTATGGAGTGAATGAAAAAAAAATCTACACGATTCTTTAATAAGGAATTTTATATTATAATTCTCTAACAATAATAAAACACTTGCATCTTATATACATTTAGATAGAATATTCTTGAATTAATGATTGTGAATGCCTTCACTGCAGTGATAGTTTCATAAAGTTTACTTTTCTTTAACACTTTCATTTTTAGAAAATAAATAAAATATTGTGATATTATTTGGAAAAGTTTGATTATTTATCTCCGATATTTTGAATTATATAAATGACAAATTTATCTATTCAATAGAATGTTTATTTACTCGTCAGAAAGACCGAATCCATCGCTATTTAATTAAATACAGAAGAATATTTTTTTACTTTTTAATCTTTACCCATAGTGATTCGAACAGCAGACAATAATTCCACACAGAAAGAATTAATATCTTATAGAATGTGTTGCAAAAAAACTGTTCTTCATGGAAATGCGCGATAGAATTCGTCGAGATAAGCAAAAAATGTAGTGTAACATATTTACAATTGATTTTGCCAAACGAATGGGCCACCGTTACAGACCTGCCAACTGTTGACCTACGGCTAAACTTGGAAGGACTGAAAAGCAATTACAAAAAGCTTGTCATTACGGTTATTTTTTTCTCTAAACTGACAACATTGGAATTCTAAAATTATCTAGAGACGTCTTTTTTACCCAAAGTTTTGTGCGAAATAAAATGGGAACTATTGCACCTTTTTCTTGTTTTAAAGCATTGTTCGGTTCAATAAATCTTTAAAATGATATTAATTCTTTTTTACCTCTATATCTTTACTGTTTTACATTTCTGTGTATGTATTGTCTACTTGGACCTTATTTATTAATAGGACTTTTTATACTGGTGTATACTGAACTTTTGACTTAAGATCTCCTCTCTTTGCTAATCAGAAACTATACCAGTATAATAAGTGTTATTAATAAACAAGGTACAAATAGACAATATATACACAGAAACTTTGAAATGATAGTTTAAATAGCGATAACTATAGCATAGTTCCTGAAAAAAGTGGGTTCGAATTTGCTACTTCTACCTCGAATATTTCGGTAAATTTGAATTCACTTATGATAATGCAATTGTTCTCGGAATAGTTGCCTGTTATTAAATTTTCTCAAGTTAACAATGATTAAGATTGTATATACATTATATACAGAAGATTTATTAATTGTTTAGAAACTAAAATTAGCATTAAATAATTTAACGGAACAATAAAATATATTGTGCAGCAAACTTGAGTATATATATATAAACAGTTAACTCGAAAGTAATTATGCTTATTTATCCACGAAACAGAGCCTAACTGAATAAAATGCAATATTCAAATTGGAGAAGTTATAAAGTTGGAAGTAAACAAAATATTTCATCATAATTAATGGTCGTGTTCTCCTTAACCTAATTTTTAAAATTGTATTTAAATTGTGTAGATTTTACTTTCTATTAAAATGTATTTTTAATCAAAACTTGAAAGAAAAACGATTAAAGAAACATATCAAAACATCAATGTTAAATATATTTTATATTTTATACAGAATACAGTCGACTCCGCATAAGTCGACACTCCAAGGGGAAGTGGAAATGTGTCGAGTTATCCGATGTGACGACTAAAGCGAAGTTGGAAAAACAAACCACAAAACTACAATTAATAAAATACAGTAGTGCGTTATACAGTAGTATAGGCTTACAATACATTGTGTCCTCCATTTACAATTACTCTGTAGATGAAAAACTGAAAAATTCATTTAGCGTTGTTTGTTTTGAGCACTTAACTGTCTCGACTTTCTTTTTCAACGATCACGAACGCCTTTAAAACATCGTCTTCGCAATTGTCAATTGTTGGCAAGTAACGTCTAAGGATTCTTAATGCCTCTGGCACGAGAAAATGCAAAATTGGATTCTGGTGTAACGTTGATGTAGATTGTATATTTTCTGTTTGTTTATCTGTTATTATTTTATACATAAAAATACATAAAATGTTAAGGCATTTTTATTAATATGTATATATATATATATATATTAATAATATTAATATATTATTATATTATTAAATATATTAATTATATATTAATAAATAAATCGAGTCCCCTCCTGAAAAAAAATGAGTTCGCACCACACGTGCGGAGTGAACACATTTTTTCAGGAGGGGATGACGACTTATCGGAGTGTGGGGCAGCAAAGTATGTCGACTTATCCAGTGGTGACGAGTTAAACTGTGTCGAGTAAACCGGAGTTTTTTTAACATTAATGCCTATGGAAGTCGGCCGGGACCACAGAAAACTGACTACTTAACCGATGGTGTCAAGTTATCCGGGTGTCGACTTATGCGGACTCGACTGTATTTACTTTAATGATATCGATGAATTTGTGTAAAATCACTTTTTAATGATTTACTTAACTTTTTATGAGAAAAAGAGCAATTATTTATTGTGACGTGGTCACAATGCCGGGGTGCAATTTTTAATCATATTTTTTAAATTTATTTAATTTAAAATATATGCTCTCCACTTCAAATTATTAGTGTCTTGCCCCTGTATATCATACTTTTCTTGTTAGAAACAGAGTCATGCCATCATCTATGTAACGCCTTATAGGGGAAAATTTTGGAATTGCCCTGTAAAAAAATAAACTAATTTAAACACAATAATTTATATCAAATTCAGTTCTGAATGTTTCGCGTTATTTCGTAGATTAACGTGTACAGTTATCTACGAAATAACGTAGGCACATAGGGTCGTTATTTCGTATCTACGAAATAACGTATCTTCGTATATTCGATTCTTATTTGTGTCTATCTTCTAGATTATTTACGTAGTAATCGTTTTAACCACAAAAGTTACGTAGTATCTTCATAGAACACTATAGAACAGACACAAAGTATTAAATTTCATATAGCCATCCGAATCGGATAATTGTAATATTTGTGGGTATTTGGAATCAGAACAACATTCGCCTTCGTCTTCATTCGTGCATTCATTTCTTCTTGCCTGTTAATTAAATCAGTAATTTCATTGTTTATGGCGCTTCGTCATATTCTAATTTTCTTTCTTTTTTTGTGTGTGTTGCATCAGTTGCATTTATATTTACTACTGACTGTTTTAAACTGTATTTTATGCATCTTGTTAAGTTGTTTAATGAGCGTATTAAGAGCTTTCTACAATTATTCGTGTTTTCGTGACAATAACAATATAATTTATGCTGTAAGATCATGACGTTCGAAATTTTCTGGAATATGGCCTATTTCAAAATTACAAGTTTATTTACAATATTGATAAAAATAAGTATCTGTAATAAGGACTTATTACCAGCTAGTAACCAATTATGCAATTTTACAGTTATTTTTCATAGTCTATCATATGCAGTAGAAAATGTACTTAAAGAAAACTAAAAATTGGTTTTATTCTTACATTTATATATTTTGTAAAATTGAAAGCTGAAATTGCCATCGGCTAAAAAATACAAAATAATAAATGATATTCAAAATTTATTAAATGTAAAATCTGTACATTTGTGGAAATCACAAAATGACTCATAACTTATGAGTCATAAGGTGTTTGCGAAGTAATGCTTTTAATGTCAAAATTTGTTTCCGCTTTATCTTGAATTGTTGTATTTTCAATGTAAGGAGGTTGAGAAGGTATTCTAATAAATTATTGTATTTACTGAATTTTCAAACCTCCATCATTTAGAAAATGAACGGTAAGAAAGTTTTTTATCTATAATTTTTCAGTATAACTATATATATCTTTTTAACTTAAAATAAATATTGAATTATAAAATACAATCTTTTTCTTTGTCTGTGCATCCCCTTAATCTGTCTTCTCCACTTCTCTCTATCCAAAGCGTCCTCTCCTCCATCCCCCTCTCTTCCAAATCCTCTTTCACCTTATCTCTCCATCTCAGCTTTGGTCTTCCCCGCTTCCTCCTCCCTATCACTTCCAACTTCCCAACGTTTCATTTAGTCTCTCTTTCCAACATAGTCCACATTTTTTCTCTTCACATGCCCATACCGTCTTGATCTACCTGCATCTTCTTACTTATAGGACCCATCTTGACTGTTCCTCTTATATAATCATTCCTAATTCTGTCCTTTATCACATCACACATCCATCTCATCATTCTCATCTCCGCTGTCTCCGTCTTCTTTCCCTGGGCTCTTGAAATTGCCGACATCTCAGCATTGTACGTTATTGTAGATCTTACCATGGTTTTGTATAATTTTCCTTTCATTTTGCAGCTTATTTTCTTATCACAAAGCATCCCACTCATCTTTCCCCTGTTCCCCTGAACTTATGTTGGATTTCTGCATTCATTCCTCCATCACTTGCTATATATGATCTTTGGCAATTCTTATCAGATACCTATCCCCATCTTTTCTTTGTTTCCTTCTTTTCTTTTATTGCAAATTGTAACTCCTAAGTTCTACTACAAGCCTCTTTTCTATAGCAGTGATTCTCAAAGTGGGAATCGCGACCCCCAAGGGGATCGTGAAAAATATTTGGGGGGTCGCTGAAAAATTGATGCCAGATCAATGTTTTTTCAAATATTTTATAAATTTACTATGGATTCATGTTTAGAAATAATAGAAATAAAAAAATATATAAATTAATTTTTACTATTGCACATATAAATAATAAAAACAATATAAATATTAAAATACGAGCCTAAATATAATATTCATAAATTTGTGCGCTATTGGGGAATCTTCCGAGTTCCACTCTTCGCCTAAACTATGATAGAACAGCGTTGTCATTTGGAACGATGTTCGCTAACAGCGTTGCGTCTGTAGGCAAGTCGAGTTAGAAATGCAGTAGAGCGTCTATTATCCGAAAACCGATCAACCGAAAGCGTTTCAGTAGGCTAATTTGAATTTCCGCTAGTGCTGTGGCACTGCAACATTTGGCTATGTCTTGGGATACTCCAATATTATTTTAGTTGATATGCGTTTTTAGCTGGCAGCATTGGCGTGACCATAAGAGGGTAACTAAGGACGCACCAGTATTTGAACCAGACTCTTTTCCCATCGTGAGCGGTAAGTTTTGCTTGTTTTTCTGAGGATTGTGTTATGCTGAATCGGAACGTTTTGAGACTAGATTAACTTCCAAAATATAATTTTTTTTTGTTTTTATATTTTTCAATATATTTATTTTGTTTGTGAAAAATAAAAAAATAATTTAAAAAAATTTCATTAGTCTTAACATTGACAAAAATTCAACGCAAAGCGACATGCAATGGAGAGAAATTTCAACATGGGATAGATTAATTAAACAAAAGAAATTAACTTTTCCTAAATTTAAATTAACCCCCTCCCTCCAGGATGTTTTTCTACACATACTCATTCTTCGGAGGTTCTTCGAAATTTTTAAGTGCAAAAGGGGGTCGCGGACCAAAAAGTTTGAGAAACACTGTTCTATAGGATTGCCCTTTTCCCAATATTTTTTTCCAATACTTTCTCTCCAACTTTCCTTATAATACGACTATTAAACTCCCACAATTCCCGCACATCTTCCCAGCACTTTTTTTCGTAAATTGTCTATTCAGGTCCTTCTTTCAATTTCCACCAATTTTCGAATTATAAATACAATTTATATTGAAAAAAAATCATTTTTCTTCTATTATAAATTAATTAATTACTTCGATTAAAATAGAATTATTTAACTTAAACAAAGAAAAGTATGTTCGATTTATTGCTTCATTTGTAATGTAAGTGATACCAATTAACGAAGAATAATGCATGCAATAATGAATACTTTATCCAAGGAATTTTTTAAATTAATTAAATTATTTAAAATAGATAAATTATAATTTTAAAAATTAATACATACTAAATTATAGTTAAAAATAAATAATGTAGAGTTCCTATTAGTTAAAATTTCGATATTAAGCACGATAATATTCAAATAATGTAATGTAATGAATTTTTATATGAATTTTTAATTCTTGAAATAAGTAAAATTTACTTTAAAAGTAATTTAATATAGTAAAATGTTTTCAGACTATCTTTTAGACAACGAAGGAATGGGGAGAAAGAAAAAAAGTTGGAATATTGAAATGCCAAAATTTAGTAAGTGCACGTTAATTATTCATTGCTTAAAATTAGCATACGAGTTGCTCGAAACTATACAATGTATAATGACATTTTTATGACGTTTTCCTAATATTTAATACGTTGATTTTTATATATGATTTGTACGTATATTTAATCGCCGACGATTTTGTTTTGTACAGATTTTACTCTATTAACTGAAAAATTGGAATTTTACATTTATCGAAACTCGATATATAAGAATTCTTAATGAAATTTGATATTTTTTAATAAAAATTCCAAAGATTATATTACTATATTTTTCTGCCATTTAAAGTTTTTTCAGTTATGATAATCATTTTTCATAACTGAATAAAATAAGCTTGAAAATATGCTGAATAAGCTTTAAAAAAATGCTAATACAATATTAATTTTTTCATTGGATTCTTGTGAAATGTTTTCGTATAAAAAAAATAATTCAATATAATACCTGAATATTCGTATAAAAGTAGCTTTTATTCAGACAAAATACGTTAAAAATTTCATTAAAAAATATACAGATCAAAATCATTTTTCTTTGTATTAAATTATTTTCACGCTAATCACATTGGTAATGGGGAACTTTTAAAATATGCAGCTAAGTGGCAAGTTACTCAATACAGCTGTAAATTATTACAATCTTACCAGAACTTTTTTACAACAAATTTGCGGACTATGGACAAGTAATATTAATAAGTGTATCGCATTAATAATCGATTTAAATTACAATAATTTCAGGGTAAAGATATACCTTTCACATCTTCAATAGCTCGCTACGCTAGTGCTTGGATTAGATCCAGGGTAATCGAAGTAGGTCTTTAAATACCTCGGTCATCTGACCATTGTAACAAAATATCTTAGTCAAAAATGATCCCCACATGATTTTTACATTTTTGGACTCAGGAGACTTTAAAACGTCGTAAAATTAAAAAAAAATAAAAAAATTGGGGTGTTTTTCTGTATGTATAGATGCTATTGTGTGGGGAGGGCACGATTTTGTTCATCCTCTTTGAAGCTTAATAATGCCCATGATTTTTGTCGAAAATTTCTGAAATTTTGCAGAAAGCTTTGTATATTAGGGTGATTGATGCTATTAAATTTTGGTGGTTAAAGGTCAAGGGGATGGGGAATAGAAGAGATGTCAAGTTTCATATCTCGAGTGGGGTCAGACTTAATGAAGGTTTTATTCGTTATCAGAATTTGCAATTTTTTTAATATAAAAAACATCTTTACCCTTAAAATTAAGCTTTTGTCATTTTATAATTTTTAAATAAAATCTCATAACAGATGGCGTCACATACAATTTTAACTTTTGTTGGTAAAGTTACGCGACTCGTTGGTGGATTTTTTCTTTTAGTTTTTTCTTTCTTGTAACATATTTTTCTAACTATAGTACATAATCTTTAAAGCTTATTTAAACTTTAGATATCTATTTTATCGGCTTCCAAAGATTAACAGCATTTTTTAAATATTTTAAAGGTGAATAAAATACTATATAAGGTATATATGCTTGTACTGTACTGTACATGTCAATTAAACACACGAATTTACAAGTGAAAATAACTTAAAGAGATCTGTTAGGTTTAATATATCTAACTTATTACATGGGAAGATGAACGATTATTTTCTTTAATATAGTAAATTTTTTAAAAACAAGATTGCTATTTTATAATAACAAGTAAATATGTTTATTATTGTTGTTATTAAGCTTAAAATCAGAAAACATTTTAATCCTTTGATCATTTGATCAGTGTTTTAAGTTACTATTTCCCAACGAAAAACATCAAAGGCTGTTTTTACATCTTTTTAAAAAATATTTTTAATAAAAACAATATATTAATATTACTATTTACATATTAAAATATATATCAAATTTGTTATTTAAAAATTGATATATAGGCTTACGTATCCATTTTTTAATAGTAGTAATCATATATATATAATCATATATATATATATATATATATATATATATTAATAATTACGTATATAAAATAATTTATAATAATAAATATATTATTGCAAATCATTTTATATACGTAATGATAAATTTTTAGGTTATTGAAGTTTTATAAAAAAATAAGAATTAAGTAAAATTCCTTTTTCATTTTAATAATATAAAATTATTGCTTTAAATTTATAGAATATAAAAATTATGAATCAAAGCTAAAATTATAATTTTATTACAGAAATAATTATTTATTTTCTTAAAACTAATATATTAAACTTAAATCGTTTTCATTTATTTATAGAAAAAAGTATTTCAACTGTACAAAAATGTGTTAATCCCTAGAACTATCGGTATAATAAATATTTAGATCCTTTAGTGATAAGCATAAATTTTGCTGAAAAGAACAAATCATACAAAGAACACACCGGTAATTGATAATTTCAACATTATTATACCAGGAAATGCATTTCGGGCCTTCTATCCTTCCCCAGTCCTTTATTACAGATGTTTGACTATTTCTTAAAATTATACAAGCGACCACTGGTCACTAGCATAATTTTAGCAAATGTCAGTGGCCAGGAAATACATTATTTTTATTAATACTTTATTATGATGTATTAAAGTTTCAAGATTTTCCACCGAGCTAGCCCGGTGGACCGCCATCACGCTTGACACCCTACGACCAGGGGGCCGATATCAGCAAACGACCCCCAGCACTAGATGCCGTGGTGGCAGCATACACAGCCCAAAACATAGCCATGATAGCTTGGCTCAAAGATTAAGCTAGGCCAAAGCCTGTGACCCGCTAGCCTCGATCAAAGGCAAGGAGCTTCCCAACTACAAACTGGCTGGTAGGCCATTCACTACGGATACCACAACCTCGCCTTTTATCTTACCCAAAAGGCCTTAATACTTTATTATATCAGAAAATACAAAATGTATTTCCTATATAATAAAGTTGGAATTGTTAATTACTGGTGTGTTCCTTGTATGATTTGTTCTCTTGAACAAAATTTATGCTTATCACTAAAGATTCCATTGAGAGAACGAGTAGTAATTGAACAAGAAAATAAATATTTAGAGTTTAAATAACTTTTAAGAATGTATATTAATGCTTGAAATTACTAGAAAAAATATAATGAATTCTCAATTAAAAAGAATTGTTCGAAACAAAAGAAATGGCCGGATGCCCGAGCGATTGGGGTAACAACCTATTGACCGAGACAGAATCAATGATGGATCGAAAAACTCCAGGAATTTTTCGGGGGGGGGCAGTCCGTCCAGATATGTCGGACCCGGTCCCTCAACTCCTACCGCCCCATTATGGGCCTGGCAGAACCATAACTGCTAAAAAGGCCCTTATAATGCTCTTGTGGTGGAAAATTTTTTTAAAAAAATGTATATGTTATTAAAGGAAAACTGAACACATTTTACATTCATAATTATTTACTAATGTATTTTTTATGGTATTCCATATATTGACACTTTTAATAAGTCTTTTGTTTTTATTGAAAAACTGTATAAAAATTCTGTTGTTAGTAATTTAGGATTATCGATTTAAAATTCTTTTACGAAGATATGATATATATTAAATATTTTAAACTTAATAAAACTATTTACAATTTATAGTTCTTAATAATTATATCTGATTGAATAATTTTCTGAGTCAGTTACTAAGTTTCGTTAAAAAAAAAAATCCAGCAACGAGTTACTTAACTTTTCCGGAACTCTTAAAACTGCGTGTGCGACGCATCTGTTATAATATTTTATTAAAAACTCTTTTTAATATTTTTAATTATTATAAAATTACAAAAGACTTAATTTTGAGAGTAGAGATGGGTTTTATAGATATAAAAAAATTGTAATAACGAATAAAATCGTCATTAAGTCTAATCCTACTCGAGATATGACATACATACATACAAGAAAGACATCAGCCGTACACGAAGTGTTTAGCCCGCAGAAAATAGAATAAGGAAAGGGGAGAAGAAGAAAGAGGAGATAGAGTGTAGAGAAAGGTAGGATCTCTCTGAATGGCATACATGGCTACAGTACCCAGCGGCGGCCTTAACGATTACGAGGCTCCGGGCAGCAGATCTTTGCGAGGCCCCGGGTGGCAGATCTTTGTGAGGCCCTTGTCCTTTGTGCAAAGTATATGAATTTAAAATAGATATTTCTGATGATTGACGAGAAATGCAAAAGTTATAAATAAATTTAGAGTGTTAAAATATTATGTTAGAAGATTTATAAAAGTTAACAGTCATAAAGACGACAAATTAGTAATGATGATAAACTAAGGTACGGTACATAAATGCCTTAAAAGATGTACGCAGGGATTTAAAAATGATGTTTGCGGCTTATAACTAATAGCTAAGGATAAAATAAAAAGTTTTAAATATGAACTTTTTTTTACTCGAGTTGTTGCCCGAGGTCCCTGCAAGAGCGAGGCCCCGGGCGACTGCCCTGCTCGCCACCCCCTAAGGCCGCCACTGACAGTACCCTCTATGTTTGATGTTGCGTGCAGTTTTTATGCTGCAAGGCCGTAGTTCCCCAAAGGGTCTAAAAGAAAACCTGAATGTAGCGAACACCAATAATTGAGTGCCGCCACGAATAGCTAAGTGTAGAAGTTAGTGCCAAGTGGCTGTAAGTAGGAAAACTTATATCTACTTAATGCTAATAAAACTGAACGCGATTGAGAATCTTAATACTACTTAACAGTGAGACAGACAGCGCGAAAAGGAAACGAACACAATGACAAACTAGACGAGACGAACGGACCGACAGAGACAAACAGGCAAGACCCCAATTTTTTTATTTTTTTATTTTTATTTTTAAACATTAACTTACTCACTAACTAAACTAAACTACCTACCATAACCTAGGACGAACCTAACCAGAGGACTAAAGCTAACAAACCCTAATTCTAATTTAACCTAACCTATCATATCCTAATTGGAAACCAAGCTAAGAGTCCCTAATCTAACTAACAATTAGGACTAACCGAATTTAGACTGAAAAAGAAGACAGAAAAAAGAATTAAAATACAAGTTAAAAGGCAGCTAAATGCTGACAGTTGAAAAAAAGCAAGGAAAAGCTAATTGCCATTCGAGCCCCTGGAGTGAATGCTCTCAAGAGCCCCACTAAGGGATATAAATATGAGTAAATGATGGAACATTGTACGTGTGTGAATGAGTTGGTGCGGATTGCAAGGCCAGTTGTACCCTTCAAGAATAGCAGCTCTCATTAAACTCTCCCTAATGTGATTGTACTTATTGCAACGAAAAACTAAGTGAAGTGGTGTTTGGTCCTCCTGAATACCACAATCGCATTGTGGATTGTCCCCAAGGTTAAATCTATGCAAGTATTGCTTAAAGTTGCCGTGTCCTGTAAGTAGCCGAGTGAGGGTGTAACTAGGGTAAAAGTGGCGAAGAATCGCAGTAGTGTCAACCTTGGGGATGAAAGTGTAGGTGAGCTTACCAGCCTACCTCGAGATACGACACACGACTTTCCTCTATCTCCCAACCTCCTCGATCTTTAACCACGAAAATTTAATGGCATCAATTCCATTAATACACAAACCTCTCGGCAAAATTTTAGAAATTTTCGACAAAAAGTACAGGAGTTATTAAACTTCAAATAGTGTGAACAAACTCGTGCCCCACACACACACACGCCATACTTTCCCTCTTTTATATATAACAGAGCCGGGAAAGTAATAGTATTTTATATTTTGATTGACAAAATTCTTATTAGATTTTAAAATGACAATTTAAAATTGTTATATTTAATTTTTTGTGTATGTAAATGAAATAATATGCATGAGATTAATGTGTAGATTTTCAAAACCAGAAAAGAAAGAAAGAAATTATATAATGAAAATAAGGAAATAAAAAGATTTTATGAGCTATTACCGTTAATACAAGCGAAAAATTGGCATGGAATAATCTGTTTATTAAATTTGATTTATGCTGTATATCTTCAAAATTATATGCGAGATATCAAGGATTATACATTAAAGTTTATACTTAAAACGATACACAAAATAAAGTATAGACTTTAATATATCGTCTTTGATATCTCGCATACAATTTTGTATTACTTTACATGTAAAACGAATTGTTTATAAACTAGAGGATCGGTATTTCGGTTATCAGGAAAATTGTTTAAAAATTAAATTTTATCGTCAATTTACTATGGCAATTTCTTTCAAAATTGATAAACTGTTTAAAGAAATTACTGCAATAAATCTGATATTATGAAAGTATTCAAAAGAAATTGAAGTTTTAAAATTAATCTTATGTAATGTCTTAATTTTAAAATTAAATCATAATAAATTTTATTCGAATTGTCTTGTTATTTACACCCTTTAAGAATATATTGATTTTTGCTGTAGATAATTTTATTTTTTCATTAAATAATTTATGATAATTATATATTATTATAATTAATATATATTAATTATTATAATTATTATATATTATTATAATTATATTTAAAATAATTCTACTCGTATTTAGTATAAAAATGTAGAAAAATCTATTTACATCAGTTTTCGAGTTATAAAGGTACTCTAAGATAAATTTTGTTTTAGAATTTAGGCTGAAATAGCATATCCTAGAGGTAAAATTTAATATATATATATATAACTGTAAATTTATATCAGATTTCAATTAAATCAATTTATATTCCTCTTCATGTTTAAAATTTGAAAGTATTAACCAGTACAAATTAATATTTCAAATTATATATAAATATATAAAACAAAAACTTATGATCGGTATTTTCATGTGGTCAAACCTCTAAACAACGGCCATTAACTGAAACAAAAAAGGACGTTGTTTGGAGGTTATTTTGTATGGATTTTTGTTTCACAAAAATATTCTTGAAGAAGCAGGTTGAACCACAATTCCAGAGACATTGACAAAAGTTCCTTACTAAAATTATGGGAATGGTGTTACGACCTTCTTATGCCATAATTGTAAAGAGTTTAGTAAGTTTAGGAGAATACGCACACAAATGACGCAACAATCATAGATAGGAGTGTTGTTAGAGAGGAACACAATATGGAAAACATCTTTATTTGACAAATTATACACCTGTAATTTACAAACCGTGCGTCCTAATATAATCTAATTGCAGATTTTAAAAGCTCATGGCCTGTTAGGTGTTTCATACGCAGTTCTCTTATGGTTTGAGAAAGGCAAGCAGTTTAACATCTCTGTTGTGTCAAAATGCCTATAGGCTAACCTTTTATTACAAACAAAATATTTGTACAACTGTATTCAACAGGTAATAAAATAAATTACAAATTCTGAAAGTTTATTAAATGTACTCCATTTTATGTAAAGCGTTTATTATTATAACAATTACAGGTAATTATAGCAAGAAAATTTGTATAGGTGGAGTTGACCTCACGAATACACAAGTTCTCTTGTTATAATTAAGATTGAGAATAACATGGCTTAATTTATCTGTATTTGTTATCTAATGAACAATTATAATATAAAAGAAAAATCATATTTGGCAGTACTTGTACATTTTAAATACGTTCTATAATTTTCAGTCTGTATAGCCACCATCAAATCCATTGATATACAGTATAATGTTGTCGATGTGACATTAAACGAATCAGTTTTATTTGTTCCTTTTATTTGTTTGTTAAATAGATTTAACTGGTAATTGTGTTAAACTTTATTTAGTTTAAAATATACAGTTAATTTTTTTTTAATGTATGAAATCTTAATTTTCTCTTGATCGTATGATTTTTGTCTTGTATATTCTTCAGCTCTAACAATTAAGGATTATATAGCACCACTTGATATGTAAACACAATAGATCTTTTATTCTTTACAGTATTATAATTGATACATATTTAAATAAACATACTGTACTTACAGAAAAGTTATTAAAATCTTAGCTAAAGTTACATTAGCGATTTGATAAGAGATTTTTTTGTTTAAATCGCATTTATATACACTCTGTTTCGAAAAAAAACCGTCGTACCTTAAAGCCAACGTGCAATAGTAATCAAATTATACACGTGGAATGGGAGTGGAAAAAAATCATACAATATTACATCACAAAATTTATTATTAAAGAACAGATTCATCACAAATGTTATATATCGGAAAATGGCAAACATAATCTGGCAATTAACGTAAACTGATCAGTGTCGGAATAACCTTACAACTTATTAAAATGCAAAATCTGTAATGAAACTGCTCTTTAATGATGTACTCTTTTTCTGTATTTATGTAATAAACTTTTTAAATTTTTTACCGCTTACAGAATTTGATCACTATTGCACAACTGCTTTAAGGTGTGTCGACTTTTTTCCAACAGTGTGTCTGCAATTTCATTAGTTAATCATAACGGCACGATTAACATTTTGGACTTTTCCCGTTAAAACGTTATAATCGAGTTTCGAACTTAATTATTAGGCCGCAATTTGGAAAAATTGTAGACTATAAATTCCCACCGTCGTCCGTATGTTTGCCTGTCTCTCCGCCCTTGCTTAAACGCGAAAACAAAGTTAAATAAATGAAAATCTAGAACAGATATGAAGAGCTTAGGGACAGGAAGTCCCTATTTTATACGATCTTCTGTCTAGACCGGAAGTCACGTGATTTAAATCCCTAATTAATAATAATATAAATAAACTGCAGGTAAACAGTACAGTCTGGTGAGAATCTCACAGGTTGCCAGATAAGTCTTATAAAAAGTAAAGCAGAATTCCTTAAAATTAGCCCAAATTATTTTAAAAATGGCTCAAAAAGTTGTAAGTCGCCAAAATGTAGAGCCTGCAAATATCTCAATTTGCCAATCGTAGACCAATCTTGCAATCCCGAAAAACAGCCGTATTTTATGAAATAAGAGAAGAAAGAGGTAGTCCATTTGTAAAGTGACATCAGAAAATGTGTTACTGTAGCCTAAAAGCAAAGTCATATTGACCAGATTAGAGTTGTTCTTGGTTTATTGTTCTCTTACAGCAGTGTTTCCCAAAGTGTGGTACGCGTACCCTCAGGGGTACGGGAAGAGTTTAGTGGGAGTACACGCCGCACCGTGCTTCGGCTGTTCCTGGTGCAACAAGCAGTTTACTTTTTTTCGATTACAAACATAGAAAAATAATAAAAAAAACTTCGTTACTTTTTAGCGGTTTCGCCGGGTGCTGTGATTCTGTGTATTCCTCCACCCTATGGCCAAGACAACAGTGTCACACAAAAACCTCCAGTATCTACACATTGAATTGTTACAATGTGCGCGTGTGTATCTTTAGCTTTTGTGCGAATTAATGAAAATTTGTGCGAATTAATAAAAAGCTAAAAATGCCGAATAAACCAATTTTTCTGTAGCTAGTTACTACAACTAACAATTTTTAGCAGAGACTTACTTTGACAGTGCTTCTAGAAAGACGAAAATGAGACCTAAAGTCCATATCGCTATATCTAGGAACAATATTTTCCACATAGTCTTTTATTTTGGCTTTTTCGATTTTTCAATTGCAGCAGCATATAGAAATGGAATATCCTCGTTATCTTTGGTTTTTGATTTAAAGTATATGCAATTTTTTGACGAGGGGTACTTAGCATTAAGAAAATTATACAAAAGGTACACAGATGTCAAAAGTTTGGGAAACACTGTCTTACAGTATGGAGGCACTTCGATCTAAACAAACGCATATCACAGTTCGGATAGAATTTTGACTTTAACTTTTGAAGTAGCCGTATTTCGAACTAACCGAATTCCTTAACGTATAAATCTTTATATCCCCTGCGGGACAAAAGTACAGTTAGGAACTAAAGGAATTTCGAACTATGCGAGTTCGAATTAACGAGGATTTCCTGTATTATATTTTCAATAGGCCTAACCAGTTTGATATACCGTATATCTCGGCGGATAAGACGATAGTTGAATCATAAAAAAGGCCCCCAAAATCCGGGGTTGTCTTATAGGACAGATATATAAATTTCAATCTAATTTTTTGTAAATTAAAACCATTATAAAAAAGACGGACAAACCGTAATTATTTACTAGTAGAGAGTAGGGTATGTTCACAAAATAGAATAGCCCATACGATGTTTTTTACGGATAGTCAAAGTCATTAACCTAATGCCGAATCAGTGCGAATGCTTGCAACAATCGCAAGACAGTGTTGCCAGATGAAGAAAATAAATTTGTTTATTTGAAAAATTACAAATAGGACATAAATCCGTACACGCTATACAGTATTATTATTCAGATGATGATCGCTGATCTAAACTAAATTCATAGGCCGTTGATAGTTTGGGGGTCGTCTTATAGGACAGATATATGCTAAAACTATAAAACTTCGACGAAAATTTATACCTCGTCTTATCTGAAGGTCGTCTTATCAGCCGAGATATACGGTAATTGAGAAATGAATTAGGTGATTTTCGTAGGGTTTAACTTTTCTTTTACTGATATGACAAAATCAAGGGAGTTTAAAATTCTGCTGAATATGTAACAAAGAATTCATTTTATGGTTTTCTCAATAGACCAACTTTTTTGTAGACTGTATTTTTTAGAAGTATGTTTTTTAATTTATTCCAAAAATAAAAAACTTATAAAAATACCATTAAAAAGTGTATATATTATATATTACGTTATATAGCAATTATCTTAATAACAAAATCAAACTTAAATTTATTTTATTGTGCGAAACAACTCTAAATCAGTTTCTATAGTCATGTCGCAAAACAAAAGAGAGTTGCAATTAATTTAAAAAATTGTAATTAAGGGTTCAAAAATGCAGGCAAAATTAAATAAATAATAAATAAATAAAAATTATTATAAAAACTAAAACTAAATGGTTAATGTTACCTATGGTTCCAAAATGGCGGCTCGTCTCTGATTCCAGCAAATAGAAAAAAAGGAAACAGTGGGGACGCACGTTCTAACCTATTCTAATAAATTAGCATAATTATTAGCAACCAAATTATTAGAATAGGTTAGGTTAGGTTAGGTTAGGTTAGGTTAGAACGTGCGTCCCCACTGTTTCCTTTTTTTCTATTTGCTGAAATCAGAGACGAGCCGCCATTTTGGAACCATAGGTAACATTAACTAAATAAATTGAACCTAAAAATTGACTAAACCGAAAAATAATAATTAAATTTAAAAATAAGAAAATAATAATTAAAATTCTAGTCTTTACACCGAAAAACAAAAAGATTAAAAATAAAATCAAAATTAATTAAAATCAAATGAAATGATAATTAAAACGTTTTTAAAAACCGTTTAAAAGTTGTTTTTAAATTTTTAATTGCAAATCAATTTTTAAATTTACGTTATTTGTTTGTGAAGGTAACGGCACGTTTTGCTATTAATATATATGCAGATAAAAATTGTTATACAGATTTAGTTTTTATATTATTTTTTATCTGTGAGCCTTTAGAATATACTATATAGAGTTGCTGTGACCTTAGATACAGCGCTCTTGGTGACAACGACGGGTACTATCGATCGCCATTTTACTTTAAGTCAAAACATCGAAGTCTATGCCACGTGTTTGGCGGATTGTCACTTTACAATCTATTTTTCTCATCTAAATCTAGATTGTTTCGTTTGCCCATAGATTTGAGATTTAGGAAATTAGATAAGTGATATAAATCTAGATTGTTTCATCTCGAATTTAGCTATTTTCTAGATTTTATTTAATTATTATAAAGAAAGTAATATCGCAGAGATTAAAATGGTAAGTGTATACTTAACCCTCAATATAAAAATATTTTTATAATTTAAGTACAAGCCAGGTCTCGAAGGGCTTTACTCTCATCCGTATGATTGTTTATTTACAGTGTACTCAGGTCTGTTTGATCCGTACCATACTCAGTACGTTGTTAATTTTTTTCGGACAGTGTTTTTTATTTTGCAGAATATATGTAGTGTTTTTGTGTTTTTATTATAGTTATAGGTTTATTTTGAAAATTTTGGTTTCAACTTGTGAAAATATTTACAATGAAAAACTACATTTTGACCTTTGTCATGTTATGAACCACATTGTTAAAGTTAAAATCCTTCCAAGAGGTAACAAGATGCTAATAATTGTGGAAAATGGAAGAAGTGTTTCATTTTTCCACCAGAAATAGACAAAGAAAAAATTCTAGTAAGTGAAAGAGACTGATATGTAGAAACTGCACCATTAGGATGAGTACAAATTGTGCGCTATATCCATCATCCCGAATAACAAAAGTATATCAACATGAACTAACATTTTGTTATGTTAGTTTCGTTTGTTTCGTTATGTTGTAGAGCAATGTAGACAATGAAGCCTGAAAAGGGATTGGAAAATTACCAATCCGAAATGCATTCTTAACCACTCGGCTACTGGTGGGCATCGGACGCAGCGCCGGATAAAGGGGCGGGCAAGCCGGGCGACTGCCCGGGGCGCCAAATTTTGAGGGGCGCCGATATAAAAATAAAATATTTTTTTACATTCATTATTTTTTTAGATTTTATAAATTAAAATTGATCATTTTTCATGAGACATCGATTTTTTTAGCAAGCAATAAATTGTTTTTTCTTTAATAATACCAAATAAAGGTCACGACGCTAATTATTTTATTATTGTCAACAGATATAAATAATATTACAATTATTCAAAGAAAACTATTTGTATAGTCAGAATTCATAATAACTAAAAAAAAAAGATTAATAGACAAAAACAAAAATTTCCTAATTAAAATAATGAAACCTAAGAATTTTTATGGCTTTTATCACACAACATTGATGCAGACAAATGCTTTTTAATCTCTAAAAAGTTTATTTTTATTTATTTTGAAAAGATAATTTGTAATCAGTATCACGTATCACAACAATCTACTCAAAAAACGGACGAGATCAAATTTATAAATTACAAATATCAACAAAATTATGAATAGTCAAAGTGATACTGGCGCCTGTCATACGCCTTAACGGTTAAATAACTTTGTCTTTCTGTAAACTTTGCATTAACAACACTTGCCGTGCTTTAAATAAATAAATTTTTTATACAGTTCTTTATTGTGTAATTTTGATTTTTTGACTTTTTTGACTTTTTTTTTTAATTTGCAGTAAATTTGTATATTCTTGTATGAAAGGGCGCCAAATTTTGCTTTGCCCGGGGCGCTCAAAACCCTAGAACCGGCCCTGATCGGACGTATGCATTTTAAAGTATAGCGGTTGAGTGATCGACGCTCCGGTTAATATAAACTTATCTACCAAGGAGTTTATACGAAAAGTATGAAAATTTAGAATTGTAAACACATCGAAACTGTTATAAAAAGGATTAAGAGAGGGGTGTTTACAAATACTCGACGGGTATTTGTAAATTACTTTAAAGGTAGTGAAACTTTGTCGAAAATAAGGTACAAATGATCAGTTTACCTACGTAATAAAACTAAATAATAAAAGTGATATTACTATATAAATAATCATAAATGTTTAACGTATATGTAATATAGTTTAAAGATTAAAAAAATAAACCTAAAACTTGTTTAAAATGGAAAAAATTCGATACCGCGTGATTCTGATTTACAGGTTTGACTGTATTAAATTTAAAAAATCAATACTAATTAATTAATAAATAATTTGAAAATATATTATAGCTAATTGAAATTTCAAAAATGCTAAAAATATTTTACATATTTTTCTTCTCATTGATTCATTTTCGCGTATTAGTCATTCTTCACAAAATATGAAAGATTCTTGAACACAAAAGTTAAGATCCGATGTAAGCTTTTAGTTTAAATTTAAATGCAATTATTATATTTTAATTATGTAATTATTAGGTTAGAACGATCGGGAAACGATACTCTTGTAAACTGTCTATGAAAATAGGCTATAAATTATCTGGGTGGAATCTAAATTAATAACAGTAATAGCATAATACATATCACGCTGCTGATCTCTCGATTTAAGCGTGAAGTAATAAGTATTTAATGTTTATAGTAATCGATAAAATAATATCAATAACAGCAAGAATTTTCAGAAAAGTCTATTTATTTAAGAAAATTAATGCATACAACAATGCCTGAGATATACTGTGAGATTTTATCTCTACTTGACATTAAACATATAAAAAGTTTTATTTTAATAACAAAATTTTCTTGCTATCGAATTTATTCATTACACACTTCTTACCCGTAAACAATCACATCTGAATATGTCTATAAAATTTTAATTAAAATATACGTCGAGTGCAAATACTTGTTAAAGTATGAATTTTAATCACCAAATCTACTTTAATTAACACTGTTAAATATAAAGCGTTAATCTAAAAAACACAAATATTTTTTTATCATTCAAATAAACTCTTTCCACATATCTTCTGTTGAATTAAGGCAGTGCTTTTCGGAGTTCTGAATTTCTAATATAGTAGTAAAGCTTGAGGACAGAGCTTTATAAGCCTGAGAAAAACAAAAAAAAAAAAAAAAAATGTTAGAAACCGTAATAATACATAAATACATAAATTCTCCCTACAAACATTAATAAATTATTCATTTTGCTATAAAAACATTCATTTCTAAATAACAAAATAAAACATAAAATATTTTAATTAACCATGGCATTATTCAAATAAATTAATACGTAAGATGAGTATAACGATTGATCGATCTTGTTGCTTAATATCATTAAAAGTGTCAAAAACTCGATCAGATTTTCTAAGTAAAAATATTTTTGAAACAAACAGTATATGTTAATAAGTTCATAGATATATTCCTGATTTAAAATACTTTAATTCCGTGATTAAAAAATTAATATTAATTGTAACAGCTGAAATATAGACAGTATTGGTATCATTTTATTTCATAATCATTATTCATCTGTTTGATATCAGGTTATCATTAATATCTTGATCCATTTGATGTCTACCTGTAGGACCTAAATAATAATCAAGCCAGTATGTCGGATAATGAAAGAGGAAATATTAAATGATATTCAAATGTAAAAATATATATAATAATAAACATAACTTTTCTGATTTACTACACTTCCTTTTACATTACGCTTCTGTACTAAGCGCTATATATATTGTGGTTTTATAAAGACACCATATGTTTCTATTTAGGATTTATATATAAAACTATGATATTTTCATAATTTTTAATAAATTATTTTCGCATCATAAATATTATATTAAAATTAATTTTATAAAAATAATCAATTATTTAAATTAATTCAACTGAAACTTACTCTACAAATGAAAGTTTTGTTAATGGCAAAAAAACCCATGCATGTGACTGTAATTGGAGGGCCACCCAATCTCTTCATAAAGCACAGAAACTGTTACGATATGAAATTATTTTTACATTAAATACTTAACAAATTTATTTTATCAAAATATTAAAGTAAAATTTAATTTGTTTTTATTATCAGAATATAACATTTCTCTCTTTAATTATACGCATGTTATGAAGGATTAAATTAATTATATCGTTTTGCTTGTTAATTTTGATTTATTATTAAGTATTTAATTAAAAAGTAACGATAAATAATAAATAAGTTAATAAAGCAAATGTATTAAAAATAATTAAATATTAATAAATTTAATATCGTAAACAATATAATTACACTTGTTGACTATTAAATATGAAATTATCTAACTTACTTTCAACTTATGAGTCATTTTCATACGAGTTCGGAAGTAAAGAGAAGTTGAATGAAATGCAGATTTTGCCTGAAAATATTTCCAAACTTTACTATTTTATCTATTATAATACTGTTAGAGAAATTATAATTAAGATTTTAATTTTCTATTTATTATACTTTAAAATAACTTGAAAAATCATTAAAACAATATACCGCATTCTCTATTTCTCCTCCCACAAGAGCCAGAACAGTCAATATTATCATGGCAATTACTAGGGTGCAGGTTAATATGATTTTTTCTCTTTGTTTCCATGATTCATACATAGATATATATGCTAGCAAAGCGATTTCTCCCACGCCGACAAAATATGCAGAGCCAATTGCATTTTTACAGGAATTATTTAAATGATAAACAAAATGAGAAAGATTTTCGTGTCTCGAATCGATTTCTTCAAGAAAATCAGGAATACATCTTTGAATCGGATTTGCAAGATCAGTGGCAATTTTACGAAAAGCTATAATTATAAGTCCAGTCAAGATAACAATTAATATTATTAAACATACGAGAAACAAACAAAAATATAGTTGAAAAACAGTCATCAAAATCGCCAATATTTCATATTTCCATAAAAAGCAGTTCGGCCTTTTGCGAATATTATAATCAACAAGTAATATAGCATAGATAATGCAAATCATAAAAGACGAATTGATTACAAATGGCATAATATGCGGGATGAATCCAGATACTTTATCTAGTTCCTTTGTTAAAGTAATGGATATACCTTTTACATACATAATTTCGACCACTAGTAGAGTATAACATCCGATCAGAGTAAACTTAATGATAATTGACTGTTGGTTGGATCCGAAAAGACGGTCGTTGAAATGATGAAAATGAGGATCTTCGTTCAAAAATGGAGAAATCGTTATAATTCCGACACACAACCATCCATATAGTATTATGAAATATCTATAAAAGCAGTAAAGAAAGTTGTGAGACAAATTTTCTTTGAAGTAATGACGGCAAGGATTTATGATGTTGAAACCGCATAACGAAATTATATCTAATAATGGTTTTAGAACGCAATAAGTGCATTTTTCTTCAGAATTTAATCCTTTCCAATTCCCAGATAGGCAGAAATCGATAAGTATTTTCTTCACAATTCTTTTCATGTTATATTTTGTTGCTAGTATTGTCTGGCGCTCTTGCTATTATCGTGTAATATCGAAGCTAATAATCATCGATTTATATCCATTAAACAGATCGATAATATGAAAAGTATTCGTTAAAAGCGATCAAGAAAGCAAACAATAATCTCGCTTTATAAAGAATTTTTGTATAATAAATAAAAGATGTGAACGTAAAATACTTAATTTTATGTTCAGTTCAGTAAATACTACTTAATTAAAAACTCGTCTCTATTCTCAAAATTAAGCCTTTTGCTTTTTTTTGTTATTATTATAATTATTAATATATAGGTTATATTTTAAGTGAAATCTCATAAGATCGGGGAAAATTACGAAACTCATTGCTGGATTGCTGGAGTATTTGAAACAGCTATGTCCATGATGTATGTGATTTTTTGTTTTTCATTGAATGTGATTTCTGATCTGTTGTAATGGATTTTGTCTGGGATTATGGCTCGGTTATAATATTTTATGTGTCGTTTTCTATGACTATATAATGAGTATTTGTAATATGGTTCCTGGGTATGTAGTAGTTTGTGGTGTTTGTGTGCAAGCTTTTGATATTTTATATTAGCTATTTGGTTATTTCGATGTAAGTAGTCAGTTTGCGTTAAAAGTTTGCAATCCAATGTGATGTGTTGTATAATCTCGTACATGATTCTCGTATCTCGAATCTCGTACAAATTTCCTATAAGTGTCGTCTGTTAGTGTTATTCTTTTAAGATGTGCTTCTTGTAGTTTCTTATATTTATGACCTGTATGGTCATAAATATAAGAAACAGGTCATAAATATAAAGGCAAGGTTATATATAAATATAACCACGTCTTTATATATAAATTTAACCTTGCCTTTCTTTCTATGAAAAGAAGTTGAGCATAGCCAACAGTTTGATGTATGATGTCAACATGAATCCTGATTAAGATCCTGGTTGATTCCTACCATGCACCTCTTTCTGAGTCTAAGACTGCCTGATGCTGTCTGAGCAATTTTTGTATTGTGTTATATCCAGATCAGTGTTGTATAAATTTAATGGTGTACTGGTTTCGTCTGCAAGATTTTTAGCTTTATGTAATTGTGACATTTCTTATTTTCTATAGAAAAACTCTTGTAGTGTCTGTATTGTTTATAGTGTAGGTTTAAAATATCTATAAGGTCTCATCCTCCCTCTTTATGAGGAAGAGTGGGCCTTTCTATTAGGGTGGTGTTTGCTGTGTTTTGTTAAAACAAACAAAATACCCTAAGACTAAGCATTTTCCACGGAGACTCATTAAGTTCACTTTGATTTTTGTCTGGCCTTGACCCATTGTCGAATAGATTAAACAATACTAAATAAACATATATCAAGCAACAAAATATACTATACATATATCATTTCACGTACGTGGACGACATGAAACTCTAAGCATGCACAGAAACACGGTTAAATTACTTGTTAGAAGTCACACACTGCACTTTAAAGGGAGTTTTGTCTAGACAAATGAAGAACACTTCACATAGAGAAAATTTTACGTTCAGTTCAGTAAATATTACTTAATTAAAAACTCGTCTCTACCCTCAAAATTAAGCCTTTTGCCTTTTTATTATAATTAATAATGTTCCCAAAGAAAGATGATTTTAACTCGGAAATGGAGATGTTATTGAATCCATGAATGAGCGCGAAATCTACAAATATTTAGAATTCCAACAGGCCAAACTCACGGAAGAATAAAAATAAAACAAAATATAGCGAAATAATAATAATAATAATCAGCAAGTACACAAAACTCGCCCAGGAAATAAGGCATCTGTGGAAGATGGATAAGGTGCTAATTGTACCTGTTGTTCTCTCCTCTACAGGTGTGATACTACACACACTACACAAAAGCCTGGAAACATTACAATTGAATAGAAATACATACATCACACTACAGAAGGCCACTATATTGAATACATGCCACATTGTTAGGAAATTCTTGAATATAGACACTGACACTGACACACTTATTTTATTTTTGTTTTGTTTTGGTTGCTATGCTTTGACTCTGGTCCGGCTTAGTACACAGCCACCGGTGTCAACCGAGTATAACCCACTAAATCCAACATAATAATAATACAACAGCAGATTAAACTCAATACTAACAACACAGCTGAATGCAAAATACATTTAAAGCTATCAACACATATGTTATCCCAGTACTGACATATTCATTTGAAGTTATATCAATATATTGGAGACACGCAGAGCTATTAATAGAATAACTCCAAAGGAAAACAGTAATGTATGTTTTATGAAGTATGAGGTGCAGTATTGTTCTCCAGTGTTTCATTGAGTTTTCAAAAAAATGTAATGAGTGTTGGATGTATTTTGTACAGATATAGTATAGGTTGCTATCAAATGCCTTCTTGTAAACTATGCATGCAGTCTTAGATTTCTGTATTATTTGTGTGCTTGTAAATTCTACCAGTAATTGTTTTTTGCATCCCATATAATTGCTATGAAAGTTTTTTGTTGTTCTGTGAGAATGCTGTGTTTTTATATGGTATATTTTGTTTGTGATGCATGACGTGAGTATTTTTTCGAGTATAGGAAGGCACGCGATTGGTCTGTACTGTGTAAGACTCGGGTGTTATCGTTTTTAGATTTCATGCAAGAAATTGTAGCATGTCTGACGGATTGTTGTTTTTATGTATAAAATGTTTGGCTATTATTATTATTATCATCATCATTATTTTAATTGTACGAGTATTTAGAAAAAATTTCTAACTTTTTCCTTTTTATTTAGTGAAATCATTAGTATTACTGGTGTTGCGTTAACATCAGTAATACTAATGATACACGCTGAGTACAAGAAAAATCCACAATTATACTTATACATTACATCATTAAAAATTGATATTTTCAAAATAAAATGAAGATTGAGAATACAGAATTTGTGTATTTTAATTTTGTTTATCTGTCTATCATTAAAAATTCAGAATAATTTTAATTCAGACGCTATCAACTGATAAATTTTACTTGTCAATTGATAGCGTGTGTACCGAATAAATATATCTATGTATTTATTAATAAGAAGTGAAACTAACAACTTTCATATTTTAACACCTGTGTAGATTATATATCTGTACATATATATTTAGAGAAATAATCTAATTTTTTGAAATATTATATAGTTTGTATTATTTGTTAAACTAATGATTCAAGTTATTTAATTATGATAATTAAGAGAATTAAGCTTTTTCCTCCTCAACCTGGAGCCAAACATCTGAAATAAAATATCTTGCAGAATAATAATGCATTTTATTATATTTATTTCAAAATTTCTTGTATATTTCGTTTTTATTTATGGTATCTATCATTCATAAAGTGATAAAGGTTTTAAGGAAGGTCGAATTTTGTTGGACGTCCAAAGAGGAGAGGAGGTCACGGAAACCTGGAAAATTGGAACAAGAGGAGGAGAGGAGAAAAATTTCAAGAAAAATGCGGACGTAATTTATGGACAGCCCCTAATACTCGAGGGTTCGCACCTGATCAACGAACGGGCTGACTTCGTAGAGTTACCAACTTTTCTTCACTCAAATCGGTTTCCCGTAGAAAGTTCTCTCGAGAAGCACTTATCGTTTGGTAAATCGCCTAAATGTTGCGATGTCCCAGGAATGGTTTACACAAGCGACTTTTAATCGCTTTGTCGCTGCTACATAAAAGTCGTTGAAATTAGAACGGTAATTCAACAGAGTCGACCAAACGAGCGACTGTTTAGTGACTGTGACAAAAAAAAAAAAAAAAAAAAAAAAATACACTGTGTTCCATTTCAGTTGCTGTCGCTTGCGACTAGACTATAGCTAGGAGCCATCAGAACACACGATATTATAAGTGTCTAGGCACACGGGACGGTTATTTTGTCGCAACTCTCACATGCACTTTTCATTTTTTTTTTTTTTGTTCGAATGAGGTGTGTTTACGTTTCCTCACAATCATGTTTGTTATTTCTCATTCCTTATTTCTTAAATCGTGGTATATTTATGATTTTATGAAAACTGCCCCTGTAGTAGCTGCATGCCTACTAATGTGTAAACCCAATATTGGCTTTGTATTCTTTTCTTACAAAATCGCACAAGAAGAAGCGAAATACACTCAAATAATCCATTTTCACACTGAAAATTTAAAATTTGAAAATGTCTCGGGTCTCGGGGTAGTTGCAGCTGTAATTTATAGCTCGTGTGAACGTTTATACGATTAGCTACACTTCTGTCGCAGTTATCTCGTGTGGTTGGGTATGAGATTAATCGCAAAAAGCGGCGACTACGGGTATTTTTGTAGCGAGTGACTTCAAGTCGCTCGTATGAACTTCCCCTGCATTCCATAACTCTTATTGCATCATTAAGATAGAAAGCACATAACAGTGGTATCTAAACAAGTGATTTATTCCATAATTTCTTTCTCTCGATTTTAAAGAATGAGCAAATCGAGGAAGAGAAAAAAATTAATTGTACTAATATTTGGCTAATATTTACAATTAAACTTTTTCGAAGTTCATATTTTTAATTATAATTTAATTTTAAATAATGCAAATCGTAATAGTAATTTAAGTACAGAATCAGAGTTTATAATAGTAAATATTTTTGAAACTATTTTCTTTATATGGATCAGATCGAATCGTTCTTTTGACCATAATGCTACTGATTTTATATTATAAACTTTTAAAAAAATGTTGATTATTTTAGGATTAAACAAGCAATTTTACTCCTTATTTACAATTTTAAAAAATAAAATTTATATTTTCGTACAAAATTAAGCATTTTGCAATTTTATAATAATTAATAATATAAAAGTTATTTTTTAAACAAAATCTGTTAACAGCCGGGAAAGTTACACAACTCGTTGCTGGATTAAAAAAAAGTACACTTAAACAAATAAATGGCTTATGTAAGATCTGTTCATCATTTTTCAAAATCATTGAACCCAATTCATCTACACTTATTTGCTTCCTAACAAAGGTAGGCGGGTTTAAATAATGATATTGATAACGCTGTTTACTCGATTTAAAAATTGAAAATGAATATTTTGAGTAGATAACATTTGGATAAATACAGAAAAGAAAATATCAGATAGTGATGAAAAACATGTTTTTCTCTTGATTAAACTTTATTTAATAAGTTCAATACTTATACTGAAAAAATACTACTTACTTAATTTGTATTTTTGTTTGCTATTTTTATACTTGTAGTAATAAATTTTATCTAATTTCCTATGTCTTATAATTAGTTTATTTTTATATTAAAAATCATATTTTGCAATATATATCAGATGCTAAATTTCTACGAAAACAAAATTGTGTGCACGCAAATTAACTTTTATGCTAAAGCTATGAATCTGAAATTATTCTGTTATATTAATCTATCGTATTTGTGCTTTTATAAAATAATTATGAAATACAATTTTAAAATTGATGAATTCCATCTTTGTGGTTAATTAGAAATGAGAATAAAATTTATCGCAATGTCATTTTTTGTGATAATTATAATCGATTATATTATCTAACTAATAAAATAATTTGATCGGACTTTAAATCAAACGTCAGTTCTTTGTCTCAGACTATTGTGTAATAGATAAATAAAATCTTACAGGATAAGCACGTCTTTATTTATTTTGTTATCTGTTTTAATATAGAAATGATTAAACTTTGACCATTTGTGATATTTTAATCAAGAATATTTATCGAATAATGTCAGTGTTCTATAAAAAATTGATACAGTATTCATTTAGTTTTCTCGTAAACCGGTTTAGATTGAATTTATTTTCGAAACCGTAATTAGTTTTTATAACTTAAGTAAATTTTATTTAATATATTTTCGGTCTAACTTAACTATAAGCAGGGCCGGATTTACCAATCCAGGGACCCTGGGCACAAATTCGGTGGGGGATCCCCCTTTAAGAGTAAACAAATTTGATGATTTAGAAAATTTACACAAAATACTGTACTTTCAATTAGATTTCAACTAGGAAGTTGTAAATTTCATTTTAAAATAAGGTTATTGTAAACATACATATATTTTATTGTGTAAAACTAATTATTTTAATTTAACTGAAAAATACCTATGTGAAATTTTTCCCAAAATTTTCCGATGTTTCATAGACTTTTTCTCGGGTTTGGTTTTCTCTGCCTGTTGCCCTCATGATTAGGCCACACTAGGTTGTCGCGGTAATAGAAAAGTTTTAGTTTTGTGGGGGCCTCTATTTTGTGGGGGCCCTGGGCACATGCCCCAAATGCCCTTATGTAAATCCGGCCCTGCATTGACTATAAGTAAATTTTAACACCATACAACTTAAGAAAAGCAGCTTTTATTTATCGTAAGTTGTGAGGACAATTATATATGTTATAGTATTCCTAGTTATATATTTTATAACGTTATATATCTTATAAAAATAAAGTTTATAACATTATATAACGAGATTTACCTGGAACGAGTTTTCTTTATAACTGAAACATCACGTATGTTATTATTCGTAGTTAATAAAATATAAAAATTCTAAACAATTCTACGCCATTTTTTATGGTAACGTTTGTTTATTATTAATTATTAAATATTCAAAATAATAAATCTATCATTAATATTAGCAAGACAATAATTTCTACATTAAACAATAAAACATTCTTTATATCATCCAACCATCTGTTTAGAAAAACAGACTATAAAAAGAATTCCTATTGAACTCATTCATAATGAAAACAAAAAATATATCGATTATATTTGTATATATTTTGAATATTTCTTGAAAATATTCAAAGCGAATAAAAGAATATAATCACTACTTAAGCAAGATAGGGGCACAATTATGGCCTATCAAGTTTGGATTCTAGAGTCAACATATTTCTTGGATAAAAACTGGAATTGGTCAATATTGGTCCAAACTTGGTGGGCCACTCACTACCTTATATATATATTAGTTTTCCTTACGATATGTTCACTGGTTTAATTTTACAGATAAACTTGCTCCTTATTATTAAAAACTGTCAAGCAATGCTTACATTAAGATAACATTCACTTTTGTCACCATTTTAATATAATTTAATTTCTTCTCAACATATAAACACTACTATATTAGAACAACGAACTGTTACTATCGGCCAACAACGAAATATACGATTATATTCTTGTAAGTGATAAGATGACAAAGAGGCATTAATTATAAATTAGGGGTACACTTTAGATTATCTTATACCTTTAATCTAGTTACTTTACGTAGTACGAAACGTAAAAATTTAAGTGACGTTTCATTGATAATTCCTGTAGCAACCGGTAAAATATTTAAATTTTTATCATTCGATCTTTACGTTACAATAATTGGCAACTTGCTTAAATTGTTTTACCTTTGATCTCTTGTTTATCAATTGTTCTTTTATTAATTGACAAAATATGTTAGGCATAAACCCGCGCCATTTTTATAACCAATATTGCATCTTAATCGTTTTAAAATCATCGACAATTTATGCCAATAAATTAAACGTTTTATTATATTGTATATTAAAAAAAAATTAAAATAGATACTTTTTATATTTATAAGTATATTACGTATAAAAATTAGATCAGTTGTTCTCATCGAAGTGCTATGATAATTTTATGTTATCATTTTAATATCAAACCCCCCTATCGATAACCAGATGGTTTATTCCGAAAAAGTGATTTCACTGTTATTTATTGGATTGTTTCGAAGCCCGTTTTATAGTTAGCTCGTAAACTAGCAGTAATTACGATGAAAAGATTTAAGAAAAGTGTCTCTTCTATTTCAGAAAACGTCGAATCCAATGGCACCGACAATCCAGTTCCCATCAATGATGAAATTGTACGTATGGTTAACTCTTACTTTTTATTATTATTTGTGTGTGTGTGTGTGTGTTAATTTGAAGTTTTTAATATTTTAATTGAAGTTTTTAATATTTTAAAATAATTATTTTCAATTCAATTAAATAAATTTTAATTATAGCATTTATAAATTGTGTCATTTAAATACCTCGATTGAGAAATTCTTAATGAAATGTAAATTAATGTAGGCTATTTAAATTTGTTTAATGTGGATTTAAATAGAAAATAATTATAAATTGCGAACATTTTATACACATTTAAAAAAATTATATATAATTTTTACAAATTTTTTTTCCTAATTTTTAAATTATTTATCATTGCTGGATTTTAAATATTTGAATAAATCTAAGTAACCGCGAAAATTTCATTAAACTAACAACTTTGTTAGAATTAATATTTAAAAACAACAAAGTTTTAATAATTTATTACATAAATAGGATTATTCTATAATTTATATTTCTAAATATAAAATTCTCATTTAACATCCCGCTTTGTAATTTATATGATAATCAACGTAAGTTAACAACTCGTCATTTGTGCTTTATTTAGTTTGATTAATTTCTTCTTTAAGTAATTTGATGATAGACAGTTTTAAACAATAGATAATAATTAAATTATCAACAACCGTGAGGCAGATAATAGTGAGGGCTTATCAGACCAATGATGGGCACAAACGCTCAGGGATTAAGGAGAAAACAATTTAATAAACACAAAAATTACTACATAAGTATGGAAACGCATAGACCAAAGACATGGAAATAGACCAAAATGCATTTCGGACTATTTTCCCCGATAGGAAATAGTCCGTCATCAGTTGGCATGAACTAAGGGTAATGCTACATTAAAAATTATACAAGGTAACGGTCAACTTAAAAAAATATATGCCTAAAGCTATACAATATAAAGATGAAAACGCCGTTATAACTATATGAGCAGTAAGCATATCAGTGTAGACAGTCTACACTGATATAAAATTTCTATATAAAGCATATGTTCAAAATTTCTATATAAAGCATATCAGTGTAGACCAGTGGCGTAGCGTAGTGGGGCGGCAGGGGCGGCAGGGGCGGCCCGCCCAGGGCGGCACTTTTAGGGGGCGGCAAAATTTCACAATAAATGATAATATATCTTGTAAAAATTTTTGTAATAAATATGATTATTATATTGTAAAACATATATACATGACTTTTTTATTTGTAACATGTACAATACACAATAATGATGATTGTTCTTGCCGAAAAGTTCTTTAGAATTACTGTATATTTTAGTCTTTTAAATTGAGATACCTAAATAAGGGGGCGGCGAAATTTTCCTCTGCTCCGGGCGGCTGACACCCACGCTACGCCACTGGTGTAGACTGTCTACACTGATATGCTTACTGCTCATACAATTATAACGGCGTTTTCATCTTTATATTGTATAGCTTTAGGCATATTTTTAAGTTGACCGTTACCTTGTATAATTTTTAATATAGCATTACTCTTAGTTCATGCCAACTGATGACGGACTATTTCCTATCGGGAAAATTGTCCGAAATGCATTTTGGGTTTTCGTTTCCATACTTACGTAGTAATTTTTGTGTTTGTTTATTAAATTGTTTTCTCTTAATCCCTGAGCGTTTGTGCCCATCATTAGTCTGATAAGCCCTCATTATTATCTGCCTCACGGTTGTTGATAATTAAATTAATATATATTATACCAAGGGCTAGAAGCAACCTTTGTAATAATTTCAGTTTTAAACAAAATACTAAACATATTTTTTTACGTAATGAAAATTTAACTTAATAAAATTTTTTTTTATTAATTAATTAGGAATCGTCTTCGAATGCCAAGGCAACAAAATTGCAGTCTCTCTCAGATCAACATGCAGCAATCAATTCTAAGCATAAAGATTCTCAATCTTCAAATGTGGAAGAATATCCGACTTATCAAAATTCTGAACCCGGTCAGTTTAATAACAAAAAACCTAATGAAATTGAGTCACAAACGCCTGAAGTAAACCAAACTAAAAGGTATAAACTTTACAAGGGTTTATTTTTCTCGTCTCTGTCCAGTATTTTTTTCTCACTTTCGTCAGTCATCGTCAAATACATCGATGAACTACATCCTGGACAATTAGCCACATTGAGATTCATAGGAATCTTAGTATTTACTATGCCAGTCGTGACTTACAGTCAAGAACCAGTATTCGGACCTAAAAAAGTACGACATTTCTTAATAATTCGGGGTCTCGTCGGTGCAACCAGCCTATTTCTTCGATTCCTTGCCTTTCGTTACCTACCAATAGCAGATGCATCAGTTATTGTTTTCAGCATTCCAGTATTTGTTGCAGTATTCGCTAGAATTTTTCTTAAAGAACCCTGTGGTATATTTCATGCCATCGCCATTTTTTTGACATTATTGGGAATATTTTTAATCACCAAGATGCCATTAGTCATCGCTAGTAGAATGGCTTATTCAACCGATCAATTATGGGGTGTCATTGCTGCCGTTGGATCCACATTTTTCGGTGCCAGCGTATATGTAGTCATAAGAAGAATAAAATACCTTCACCATTCGGTTATAATGTTCAATTTTGGGTGGGTTGCCGTAATCGAAACACTTATTTTAACTGCTTCCATTGGATATTTCAGTTTACCAAAATGCGGGCTTAATCAGTGGCTTGTAATTCTTTTGGGTATATTCAGTTTTTGCGGGCAAACGCTTTTAACTTTAGCTTTACAGTGCGAAAACGCTGCACCAGTATCAATAGTCAGAGCCGCTGTCGACATTGTCTTAGCATTTTTTTGGCAAATATTATTTTTTCACGAAATTCCAGATGCCTATAGTATATCGGGTGCTCTCTTAGTATCTTTTTGTGTAGTAATGATCAGTTTTCGTAAATGGATAGTATCTCTTCCAGAAGAATCTACGATTCGAAAGAAACTATTTTTCTTAACTTTATAAATACCAGAAATATTTTTGTTAATTCGTTCATATTTTATATCTTTATATACTGTATAAACTTACGAAAAATATTGTATTTATATATTAGTTTGTTCAATTTTTAGTTTCATATATAAATCATTATTTGATTAACAAATTCGAATTTCAACACGCGAAATCGTACTTATATTCGCGATAGTCATATTGTATAATAGCATTATTAAAGTTAGTTGTACGCGCCAAATTCATCCAACTTTTATTTAAAAATTGATCGAAATGTTTCCATAAAGGAATGCATTCCGTCTATAAATCTAATGTCATTGTAAAACATAAAAACTTTGTATATAAATATATACAAAAGTCCTTCGGAAAGGAGGCAGATCATTGTAATTACGGAAATTGTTTCCTTTCAGAAAGGATTTTTGCACTGTAAACAAAATGAAATTTCGTATAAACTATTTAATAATGTTTGTAATTAATTTTGTAATTTAGATTTACTAAAGAAATGTCTGTGAAAATAATTTCAAGCTATAATTTTAATGTGTAAAAATAAACTTAAGTTATACAGTCTTGCTTCTAGTTTAAATTTACATAATAATCGCATTATTTCCGTATCGATATTTACTATATTTCCATTAATTTCTTTACATGCTATTTTTTATTTGAGAGATTAACACTGTACTTTGTCATCTTGTTTTTAAATACTATAAATAATCATAACACTGATAATCAGACAGAATAAATACTAAAAGTTTATACACTCAAAATTTCGCACATTATCTTAACTTGATAATTGTATAACTTAACATTCTATTTTAACCAAGAAAAAATTTATTATTTTTAAATTTTAATTTTTAAAAATATACCGAATTCAAAAAGTAATTATACATAACCAAACAAAATATACATAAAATGAATATATAGTCGGCCGTAGCGTGAAATCACTCTTATACGTCCACATGGGTTCTGGGTTGTCACTCGTCCGGGTTGCCAAGTTGGAAAAATTCCTCTGGATTTAGGGGGAATTTTTGGTCTAGGCGTACATGTGAATATACCACACTCCATTCAAGGACGTGAGATTACTCGAGTATCCACCAGATGTTAAGACGATCTACAAGTCCAATTTTTACCATTGGTTACCACTAGCGACAATCGCTAATTGAACTCTAATTTGTGTTTAATTTCAATAAAATTATTAAAATTTATATAAAATAATTTAAAAGTAACAGAATATGTTTATAATTTTTTTAAAGTCTTCATTAAACGGACATTTTTATACTTGAAGTAATATATTTTTTAATCTATTAAATGTAATTTAAACTCATAAACCATTGATTGATTTTTAATTTCGTCTCCGTAAAAATTTTGTGACGTAGTTTAAAATGCTCGTTAATTAAAAGTGGAAGTGTCCTTTACAAACGGTTTTATTCTGTATGCACTTGACAGCAGTTTTGGGTTTGGCATATAGTTTTTTCTGCGACAAAGTTTACTACATTCTTAACAGAAGATCATTCTAACAATATAAATTATCAATAAACAGCTTTATTCAGAAAGAAATTGGAATATTTTTGTTTCTCTTTGTTAAGTTCGATATACAACTATACAGAATTGTCACACGTGTCAGGTGTGTTTATGTAACCGTATGCTTAATAATGTGGGGTGAGATTTCCCGACTAGAGAGGGAGAAATTGTGCGCTTCCCTTTGGTGTGTCGGGTGAGTGCTGACTAGTATGTGTAGCTGTGTGGCTGGTAAGGAACCAGTGTTGTGTTTATCAAGTGCTGACCAGAGTGTGTAGCTGTGTGGCTGGTAAAGAACCAGTGTTGTGCTTATTAATTAGTTGTCGGGTGCCAGAGTGTCACTCATTTGTGAAGAAAATAAATTTCTAGTATTCTTTTTGTTGTGTTTTAAAGAATTTGTGTACTATGTTTTAGAACGTGTAAACAGGAACATTTAAAAACATTTTACACTCTTTTGAAATTTCTTGCAATTTCATGTTATGCTATCTGGCAAATTACATTAACCTTGGAAATACATAATATTTTATCATTTCAGGTTTACGTGCTTTACATAGAAACGTGATCATTTTATGTGACAGTACTTCTGCAATGTCCTTCAGAATGCCATCACTAATCGTGCTGACTGATAACTCATTGTTCAATTTGGTTAAATAGTGAGAAAGGAAAAGTATTTGGGTATGTGAGTCTGCTTTTTGTTTTGAGATTAGTCAACTGTGCCACAGGTCAACTTTCATCTTTGTCAATGCCTTAATACAAACTTCATAATCTGTAAAATTTTGAAATTTTTTTGCAACAAAATCAGCAACATAATCTATTAACCTACGTATTCTAATACATCTGCAGATGCATAGTCATGATCAATTATTTCATCAAATTTCTAAATGCCTCTCTCAATGTGTCCATCCAATTTCTTTTATTTAATTTTTCAAGTCTCTTTGGATTTCTTTTCGAATGTTTTTTAAAATACTTTTTCATAGCGAACTCGCGGTTTCTCATCAGACGGAATTTGGCAAATACCAGATCTTAGTGGATTTAATAGGAAATATGATGACATCAATATATATATTGAATAGTTCAATATATTAATTAATTATAATTAATATATTGAAATATATTAATTAATTATTCAGTTCAATATATATCACTATATAGTTACAAAAATGTTGGAGAAGCAGGACATTTATTTCGATACACATATCTTCTAATTGTCCCAAAAATCCGCTATAATAAAAAATATTTGGTTATAATTTTTGTACACTGCTGTAGAAAAAAATGCAGCATTGGCAATATGTTTTACGTTATGAGTTTGGTTAAATAGTTTATAATAAAGGTAATTAAATAACTTTTTCGAGGAGGTTTGCTAGGTTTAGGAAGGTATAATGGGCAATTCGGAAACAAACTGGAAACTTCATCCTTAGTTTGTCGAGAAGTTTTATAAGGAATGCTTTTCACAAATGTAGCGTTCGGTCAGTTCTCGATCTGCGCACGATCTGTTCGTTTCCATTTTTTAAACAATTCCAAATATTTTGGTGCCCCAAATACATTTACTTTGTTTCTTTGAATAATAATTGCATTTGCAATATAATGCACGCAGCATTTAAAAGGCATAATTTTGTATGAATTTCATTAAAACACTATCGAATGAAGCGCTAGTAAATTGTAAACGATAGAAAATGGACATTCCGATAAGACGGCATCCGGTGGTGATCGTCTGAATTACGACTACATTCCTGACAAGTAATCTTACCACGGTTTTGTATAATTTTCCTTTCATTTTGCTGCTTATTTTCTATCACACAGGAGCCCAATTTCAGATTTCTGCATTCATTTTCTATCATTATATTGTTATATTTAGTACTATTAAATAAAACATTAAAAAGAAATTGTTCTGTTTCATTCACAATTTTAATTGCACTGGTGAACCTAAACATTTTTTCCAGAACCGTATATACATTCAGACAAAACCATAAAACTACTTAGTCTTAATTAAGTGGTTACACTCTAAAGTATATTTTAAGATTTGCCTATTTTTTACGACTTATTTGAACGCGTGTAGCGACAATTAGTCTTTCATTCCGATTTTATCCCTCCATCGAAGCAGCTAGAAAAATTTATATATATATATATAATTATATATAATTAAAGTTTTGACGAATTGTCTGTATGATTGCGTTTATTTCGCTATCTTTCAATAGAAATACTTTTTGTATGCCATTTTGTGTTAAAAGCTTGTATTTTGGTGTTTCATTGAAAAAATCGATTAAAAACTAAAATTTGTGTTATAGATTTTTTTTATTATACTGTATATTGCTAATAAGTTACAGTTGTCCTTCATCTGATTTATTAACTGAAATTTAAATATTTTGTTACACACTTTCTATTATATTAATTGTTTTATCTATCGTATTACATATTTTTATTGGTTTGTAAGTAACTGGAACTAATCTTCATTTTTCCATTTGGATAGTACTTTATTTTTACACGGACTTTTCGGGAACGTGTCTCCCGTGTAAAACAGAATTGAATATATTCTATATCTGTATAAAGTAACATAATGAATTTTTAAATTTTATATTCGTTATTGTTATTGAAGCATTACTTTCTTAAACCAAGTTGTGACGGCTTTCCCATAAACAAAGTTAGATTCGAAAAAATAGCCTTACTTTTACTTTTGTATGGGACCCTGAAAAGGGAGGAGCAAAGGAGGCACCTGGCGCAAAGATAATGGGACGCCAAAATAACATAATTGTTACATGGACGAATTAATAAATTCACAGAAAATTGTAGCATACGAGTACGAAAAATTATATGCATGATATTAATAAAAAGTGTTGTTTTTTTTTAAATGATTTTTATATTTGTAACAGACTAATGAAAGGCGCCACATTTAAGTTTGTCTCTGGTGTCAAATGCTCTAGCCACGGCTCTGCTTTTTTATACAGTAAACAAAATAATTTAATTTTTCCCCATTAATTTGGAATGATCAAATCTACATAGTTAATAAAATGCCGCTAACATCGATAGTCTGTGTATGTATGTATATATATATACAGTATACATAACGAGCAATTATTTATTATGACATCTTTACAATAACAGGCTCCAATCTTTTGTCACAAAGCACTTAAGTTTAGTAGTATCTTGCCCCTAAACATCATACTTTTCCTCTTAACAATGAAGTCATGCATCTAATTTCGTTCAGGAGACAATTTTCAATTGAAATAACATGACTTCTGGCCAAAATCGGAAGTTCCTGTGTAGTTAATTGGGGCTTCCTACCGCTAAGCTTTCCATACTTGGTCTTGAATTTTATCTATTTAATACCGTTCTCGAGATTAAGGAAGAACAAACAGTGGGAATTTATAGATATACAATTTTTTTAAATTGTAGTCCAAACACTGTACAGACCCTCAATATTTTGCATATATATATACAAAATATTGAAAATCTGTACAGTGTTTGGACTAAATATATATATATATATATATATATTGAGAGGGAGCCAACCAATTGCTGAATTACACGCAATTGGTTGGCTCTGGCAAGGCCATCTAGACGGCCTTGGCTCTGGCCAAGTGGCGTAGCGTGGGAGTCAGCCGCCCCCTTATTTAGGTATCTCAATTTAAAAGACTAAAATATACAGTAATTCTAAAAAACTTTTCAGCAAGAACAATCATCATTATTGTGTATTGTACAGGTTACAAATAAAAAAGTCATGTATACATGTTTTGCAATATAATAATCACATTTATTACAAAAATTTTTACAAGATATTATTATTATTTAATGTGAAATTTTGCCGCCCCCTAAAAGTGCCGCCCGGGGCGGGCCGCCCCTGCTGCCCCCACTACGCTACGCCACTGCTCTGGCCTGCTTTCTCTGTGTCACTGGAAGTTTACCAAACACAAGAACTTTTTCACGTTGTATTGTTTGAAACAAAATCGAGTGTTTAAGGCTTTTTTATCTCTTGCTTTTACTATTTGTTTGATATTTAATTTTTACAGTAGTCGAAAGTAAAATATTTTAACTTAACGACAAAGGAATAATATCAAACGCATTATTTAAATTCGCGCCATCTAAATGCATTCAGATGAACTAATGCAGAAATTAAAAATTTAATTTTAACGTCCGGATTATATGTTTTTAACATATAATGAGAAACTAAAAACTATATAATTTTTTAAGTTTGCAAAAAAAAAAGAAAATGTTTATAACTTTAAGGTGAATTTTTAAGTTCTTGCGTGTATCGTCTAGCGTGCAGCAAAATGACGTCAATTTGATGTCATATCACGCTATTCAAAGCTTGCGTAGCGTGGAATTGACGTCAAATTGATGTCATTTTGTTCACGATATGGGTACTCGCAAGAACTTAAATACAGTTAAATTTATCTACATTAAAAATGTATAAAAATGCTTAAAAGTTTAAGACGCGTAGCTTTTAAAATATTTTTGTTACTCATTCTAAAACAAAATAATAAATAAATAAATTCTAAAGTGTAAATCGTGCTATTATGAATGACTAAAGGAAATTGCATAAAGCAGATACACACATTATTTAAAAAAAAAAAAAAAATTGACAAAGCCGACACGCAATAGTAATCAAATTCTGCACATGGAATGGCAGTAAAAAATAAATTCTTTACAAGGATACACCATTGAGAAGCAGTTTCATCGCAAATGTTGAGTTCCAATAAGTTGTAAACCCATCCGATATTAGCGAGGTTGAGCCCGAAGTTTTAAACGCGAAAACGTGTACGTCGGACGTTCAGCGCCGCTTTCCTGTAAGCCTAGAAGTTTGACAATGGCGTTTGGAATGTCGAGCATGATTCTGCTGACTTTTCAAACGCCATTGTCAACCTTCTAGGCTTACAAGAAAGCGGCGCTAAACGTCCGACGTACACGTTTTCGCGTTTAAAACTTCGGGCTCAACCTCGCTATTGATCAGTTTATGTTAATTGCCAGATTATGTTTGCCATTTTCCGATTTATAACATTTGTGATGAATCTGCTCTTTAATGATGAATTTTGTGCCTTAACATTGTAATTTTTTTCACTTCCATTTTACATGAAGAATTTGATTACTATTGCACTCTGGCTTTTAAGGTGCGTTGATTTTTTCGCAATGGAGTGTATACTACAATTTATACAAAATTTTTAATCGAATTATTTCAAATTATAAAACATGGCCAAAAATAGGAATTCGAAAAGTGTTTGACCAATTTTTCACTTTTTTTTTTGAATAGACGTGACTTACTAATATAACTTAGGCTAAGATTTTAACAATTTTGTGTAAATACAGTACATTTATTTAAATATGTACAGATTGTAATACTGTAAAGAATAAAAGATCCATATCTCTAGTTTTTATAAATTATTTTTAAAAAACTGAATATGTATATACTTGTATCATCCTGCATCGCGTAACGTCTTTTTAGTCTTCTCATAATAATTTGTCTATGCCCAAAAACTCCTTTTAGGTGGTTAAATAAGTAACTGATTACATCCGACTAATATTGCTAATTTTAGTTTATTACTATATAATTCTTTTTGAAAGATAAATCCGGAACTCCAAATGTTTGTTACATGTATATGTTACAGTTAAAACCGGTTTAAACTAGTTTATACTAGACGTCTTTGTTAAAACCCGTTTTGTCTAGTTAAAACTAGTTTTAACTCAAATTCATTTTTGACTAGCAATAAATTCTAGTTTTAACAAAGACATCTAGTATAAACTGGTTAAAACGCATCCTAACTAAAAACTGGTTTTGACAGCAACATATAGAGTGATTCGGGGTAACATGCCTACTTTTTGATATTTTCAAACGGTGACGTCAGATATTGTCATGTGTTTGTATGATGAATCGTTGGGCCAATATTGAGTGTGGAAAGCTGTAGTTGGCTACCGTTACCTCATTTTCTACATCTGAGAATAAAAGCAAGATAAGAACAAAGTTTTTGTTGTGAAATGTTTCTAGAATCATTTTAAAAGTAAACGTTAAAATAGAATTTATTAAAAATTGAGAAAAACAATTAATGTGCGATGTAGTTAAGGTTCTAAAGTTTCCATTGTGAGCTACCGCCGATCCTGATCGGACATGCTAGAACACGTGACTCCACTAGGCATCTTACCCTGACAAATGGAAAAGATGCCACATTTTTCATGGGGTAACATGCCTACTTTTTGTTAATTGAATTCCAATATGCCTATTTTTAATAAATTTTTGTTTTCTCGTTTTATTGCAGGATATGCATAGAAATTATATAAGGACTTTTCAAAAACGTTTTTGGACTGAAAAAGCTTTCAGCTAGCTATAGAGCACGTTAGAACGGGCGGAAACTTAACAATACTTATACTGTGCTGTTATACTTACTATGAAGTACTTCGTACTACATATGCAATAAATTAAATTTGGTTAAGGTATTCGAAAATTAATTTTATGCAATTATATTTGTTATCTTACCCTAATGGCATTTGGCATCTCACCCGGATACTTAGGGTGAGATGCCTAAAATGCCACACAGTAAAAAAGTCGTCATTGCAAACACAATATACAATTATTTTTCATATACTCGAAAGTTTTATTTGAAAAACATGCTCAAGAATATGATATTTTCGTTAGAGGCCTCCAAAACCCAAATTATCGCTATAATTTCCTTCATAAGCAAGATGTTATGGCTATGATTCGGCGGAAGAACCATAACTTTATTTATTTTCCCCAAACATATTTGTGTAGCTAAAATTAGTTTTAACTAATGTTAAAAGTTAAAATTAGTTTTATCTAAAATCAAAACATGTACAGCAGTAAATTAACTAGACAAAACCCGTTTTGTCTAGTTACAACTAGAATTTACTGCTAGTCAAAAATAAATTTGAGTTAAAACTAGTTTTAACAAAGACGTCCAGTATAAACTAGTTTCAACTAGTTAAAACGCGTTCTAACTAAAAACGGGTTTTGACTGTAACATGTACATACTAATACGACGTTAATGTATTTGTTGGTTACAGACTTGAACATTTCTCTTTAAAAAATTGAGCTACGGAGAAAATCTGTTATTTTTGCAAAGTATTTTTATTAAAAAGAAATCGATCCGGAGATAAAAATACTAACAATGGAAATTTTCTTACACAGTTTGATAAACAAACCGCAGGTTTAGCTTACGCTTTTTCTTAAACTGCAAATTTTTGAGATGATTAAGGATTATAGTAGTCCGACAAAATTGAACTCTTTCGCCCAAACTCCTATATAACCTCTTGGATTGCCCCTTGAATGGAATCTCGTACATCTATCATACATTTCTCCTTCATGCTAAAGGCTACTTTTCGCTTCTTTGGATCTTTTAGAACATACATAAATAATATTGGCAGGTGTTTTTATAGAAGTGTTCGTACAAAATGGAATCACACACCAAATGTAAATTTTTTAAGTTTTAATCACAGGATATATGGCTTATAACCCATAGCTATTTTACATAAAACTTTGTAAGCTTCTACAGACGAGTTCAGTAAACTTGGGTATCGGTACCAGTTCATCAGAAAATGATGTAATATAGTAAAGAATTACTGAACGATTAATGCGTAGTTTTAAAATGTCGGAAAAACAACTCTTACAATCTTGCTATTATTAAGAATAGACTTCTTAAAGAATAGCCATTGATGAACCTAACTAAATGTTGGCTCGTAGCTCCGATTTCAGACGAGGGAACAAAACAAAATAGCTCAAAGTAAGGTTCGGGCAGTGAAGGTGTTTTATTACGCTAAATATTGGGCAAAAATGTTAGAGACGCAAGGACGTGCATTATGGTGTAGACGCCAACCAGATGGATATAGCTCAGGGCCTAATCATTGGATGTGTTCAGCTAATATCTTCAAAACAGTAATACTTTTCAGTAACCATCGTGTGCAGGGAACTTCATGTTGGTAAACCATTCATGGTAGTCAAGAAGGAAATCACAATTACCTTTCCCGCGACCGAACAACCTTGACCTTCTGTCCACACTTTCAGACATGCAGTATGCACATACGCGTTTTTTTTCCTACAAAAGTTTACATTTTTGCTAAAATACAAAAAAAAGAGTAAAAAGCATCGCGTGGAAATATCTTTCAAAACTGATAATTTAAAGTAAAATTAAGTAAACCTGAATCTTATTTTTTTATTTCTAAAAAATAATTGGCAAAATTTTACTGATATTCCAATGTTATTATCTATCAGGAAATGTTTACATCGCTGTTTAATTCATAACGTATTGATAATCCAAATTATTCACAGAATATTGTAGAATTAACGGATTTTTGCATAGTTTCTTCTATAAACTTGTATTTTCTAATTTATTTTCATCAACTAGTACTATAAAATCATGGAATAATGACGAGAGAATGGTCAAATTTGGGACATCCAGCAATATTTGTTTGTCTTATTAAAAGCTAAGCCTACGATTACCAAGAAATGCTTATAGGAGTCTTGACTCTTGTAATTATTTTTCAAGTGGTAAAGTAGATGAAATTTTAATTAATAAATTGTCACAAAACACTTTTAACAAACGTAGAGCCATCACAAACCCTATCTGCAAGTTATCATTCTGTATTGACTTGTGTCACATGATGGCAAAGTTATTTATTAGCTGAATGTACAGTGCATCCACAAGCATGGCTAATTACCCATTCTTAAATTTTCATCACGTGGAAATGATGCGTCAAGATTGACTATGTAGTCAATCATTCTAATTACAATCATGTTTTTGTGTACATCGCATACAGCTTCAAGCCACTTATAAAGAACACTACGGCCATTATGGCAGCCAACCACTGCACAATATCTACCTGGTTTTATAAGGTATGTCGCCAATGAAAAACTAAAAATTGCACACCTACACTAACTAGCAGTATCTTAATGGCTGCCAAGACATACGTCCTTGTGTGACAGAATTCAAAAACATGTTCTAGAAACTTGTTGATAGAGCGATGACGTTTTACACGCCTATATCCATAAGGCGACTTTTAAAACTATTTTAATATAAAATAATCGTATTTTACAAAATATAGGCTACTATTTGTCCGAATAATATTCATACGAACTTTCATTTAAAATAATAAATGCGCAAGTTCGCAATTATTAACGACTAGCAGACCCGGCCACGCGTTGTTGTGGCTCAAAATGTATTTATTATAAATGTATAAAACTTCCCCCGTGGGGGGAATTTTAAAAAATCCCTTCTTAGTGTACATTCTCTTGACGAACCCTATTAAAACGCAATCAAAACCGCAAAAAACCGCATCTAAAATAGTATAAATAGAAGTAGAGTTCTTTATAGTAAGTCTTATTCCTGTCCCTCTCCCCGCGGGGGAATATCGGAGAATACCTTTTTAGTGTATATTCTGTTGACGTACCCTATTAAAACGCAAAAAACCACATCTAAAATAGCATAATAGAAGCCGAGTTCTTTACGGTAAGCCTTAATCCCGTCCATCTCCCCCGGTGGGTGGGGAATTTCGACACGTATATTATATAAAATCACGTGCGTATTCGAATGCAACGTTGTGTCAAAATTTCAAAGAAATCGGTAGGAACAAACGAACATTACATTTTTATTTATATAGATAGATAGAAGATGATCCGCATTAGTCCATTCTCACAGAAAAGCGTAATGCCTCGCAGTAAAGCAAACTTAGGTTGTCGGAGTTAGCGCCATCTGTTGGACATAAAAGCCTTAATCCTAGATGATATCTTTTAATTTATATGAATGTTTAACGGAATAATGTATAGCCTATGTCCACCTGAAGGTCCATTCTAAATATTGGTGAAAGAATTTTTGAAATCGGATGAGTAGTTTCGGAGATTACCTGTTACAACCAAACTTAGTTACCTCTTTATATATTAGTATAGATAAATTATGAGTAGTCTATGCAGATCATATTTGAACTACAGATATCTGTTAGCGATAGAAAGATATCTTTAGGGTGCGATTATATATATAAATATAAAAGAAAAAATGTGAAAAATTAACAAAGTTGGCAGTTTCGTTATCAAATCTAAGTAATGTAAACTTGAACTAAACACTGATTTACTTGAGATTTAGTACTGTACTGATAAATTACACTAATTGTAATTAGAAATCTGAATGTAAAACCATCTATATGTAGATATTTAAGGATGATATTTTACACCTCTAGATAACCGTATTATATATTTATTCTGAAACAAATTGAAACCTATGTGGAAGAATCCATTTAAGAAATCCGAGTATGTGACATGATTTGCCGTTTTATCAACGTCAAAATGAGTCCATAATCGATTTATTTCTGAAACAATTCTCTATATTGGAAAAATGAACGAATATTCGTTTCCATATACTATTTTTATTTTGAATTCTTACGGTGAATTTACCAGTAGCTTAAGCAGGAAGGGGCCAAGGGGGCCTGGCTCCCCTTACCTTTGTTTATAAATAATGCGAAGGAAGAAAAAATCAAATAAATATGGGCAAAAGATTTGAATGGGACAAACTCACTTTTACACATATTTATCTGAGAGTTTACTCTTTTTCCATGATGCTAGTGGCTAAATCCCAATATAGAAATATCTGAAATAAACATAAAACTGTTTTTACAATTTTTAAAAAATGAAATACAAATTCAACAACTAAATGATTAATATAGTATCTAAAGTTCTTTATCCTTTCGAAAAAAGAACAAATAAAGAAAATGTGATAAATATAAATAATTAATGAAGATATTTGCTAACTTATATTCTGCAGTTATCAAAAATAAAATATTTACTGTTGAGTTATTAAATATAACTTTGGACTTCAAATTATGGCATATCAATGAAATAATTGTATTATTTGGTTTTTATATAACAAATATCTATAAAAGTGGCAATTTTTTATTCACATAAAAAATATGATTGTTTAAACAAAGTTTTAAAATGTCAAATACAGTATATTACAACAATACTATACTTTCATAGTATCTAGACATAATTTTCATATTCTTATAATCTAACATCATAAATATGGATAATTATTCACTCTTGAAAACAAAAATTATATTCTAAAAATATAAATTTGCTATAAACCAGAATTATCTACACTAGTAATTTTCAAACTGTCTATACACCATTAAGTCTTTCATTTTTCAAAGAGGAAAGTAATATTTTAATATTTTGAATAGTAATAGTTTAATAAGTCAGATACATTCATCTGTTTATATAGCTATCTATACAATAATGCAGATTTGTGTTTCAATGGGCATTGTAATTTCATGATGTACTAGCCACTGAACTTAAAGATACATTAAATAATTCAGCTAACAGTAAGATTTTAAAAAACAGCATTAGTGCCTAACATTTTCATTCTGGTTAATTAATGGACCATCCTCAGGCAGTCAAACTGACTTGTCTTTTGACTGTCCACATATGAAGATGACTCTTTAACTGATTTGAAAACATTAGCAGTCTACTTTTTAAAAAAAATCCCACTGTTAAAGGTATTCAGTCATCCAGCATTGAATTTTTTTTGATACCTATCTCTACATAGCTCTAACTCACTCAGCAGCCTATTCCTATTATATGATTTACCATTAATTTTTCTATCATCATCTTTTGACTGATGACATCACAGAAACCTTTAGTCTATCTTTTCATTTACAATAGGACTTTATGAAAGTTTGATAAACAAAATTGTTGATCCAGAACAATTTTTATAAATTAGGGTAACATAAATAAAATAACTTCATAAGAGAATAGTTTTCATGATAAGTAAATTCATCTAATAGTCACATGATTGCCTGCATATTTTTCACAGTGTTCCAGAGAATAAGTATGAAAAATCTGGTGTAAATTAGGAAAAGGGTTAAGAAGAGGAGTGAAATTGGGAGGGGTGGGGTGACCAGGTTTTCGTGGTAGTTTATCTTTTACTTGGGGTCCCTGAGAATAAGTGTGAAAAATTTGGTGCAGATCAAGCAAAGGGTTTAAGAGTTAATAAGGGGAGGGGAAGAAATTACGGTGAAAGTATGAATTAATAGATTAAAAGTAATTACAAAACATCATGTCACATGGTAGCCAATTGACCAATGAAGTGTGAAAATTTAAATGAGCTATAATTTTATAAATATTTAATATTTCAAAATAAAACCTTCAAAAGGACAAAAAAATGGGGTGATCAGCTCTCGAAAGAGCTATTAAGCATAAGCAGACTCCTCCCAGATTTTCCAGTAGCTTGGTGTTGCTAAAATCTCTCTGGTAAATCTAGGGAAAATATACTGAATTTGGGATTTCTTAAGTCCAAATTTATTCAAAATTTAAGACTTCCGTAATCCTCATCGCAGACACAACATTTTAAATTTTATCCAAATCTGTTCATTGGTCTTGGTGATATTAAGAGTCAAATTTGGCACTTTAACATTACATGTGTGGCTGAGCTCTACTATAGGGCACTAACATGCTCTATGATAAGCAGTGAGTCACCATACCTCATTTTTTAATTTTTATATTTAGTTAATAATATGATTATAATACAACCGGGTTTTGTTTTATGTAGGATTGATACATGCAGATGGAAAATAGATTAGTTCAAGCACACAAAAATAATTCTAATTATTAATGCATTAATTTATTATGAAATTTAGCATATATAGTAAAAACCTAAGTACAACATTTTAAGATTTTTCTGTTAATTGTAAATGGTTGCATGAGCAGATCTAGGCAATCTAGGCAGATCTAGGCAATCATTTGGACTACTTGAGCTAAAGCACAAATTTACACAATTTCATTTTATGCAGTACCTGCTGGCACACATCCCCTGAATAAAACATGATGATACCATGTATTATTATTGTATTACATATACAATCTGGAATCAGTTTCCATTTCATAAATAACAACAATTGATTTCATAAGATCATAAATTTATTGAATCAAGAGGGATTTAGATTCAAAATATTTGGCATTCCTAATCAAATATATCTAAATTTTTTTTATTCATTAATACTCTTGAATACTATTTATTAAAACATATTTTCTCTCAGTACTTGATTGCTTATTGTTCTCTCAATTAGTTGTATTTCCTTCAGAATTAGCATAAGGTTGCTGTTGAGAACAAATCACACAAGAACTCACTTTTTGATGGAAAAAATAGGTTTATTTTCTATAATTTAAAAGGATATGCATATTATAAATTATAGAAAATAAACCTATTTTTTCCATCAAAAAGTGAGTTCTTGTGTGATTTGTTCTAAACAGCAACCTTATTCTAATTCCAAAGGAAATACAAATATTTTCTCTATTTTTTTCCATAAGAATATAAACAAAAGTATGTTAATACTAACTAAATAAATAGTTTATTCATATATTATTCTGAATTGCACAATTTTACAAGTACGATGCATTGTTTTGCAACTGTAGGCATGCAGATTACTACAGTAAGCCAATTTGCATACATCACAGCATATTTTTCTATGATGATCTGATAAAATTTATGCTTTTGACCAAAGCAGTCTGGCATTGTATGCAACAATTCCTTCTTAAAAGTGCAATAATTAATTGTTTAGCAATGAAAAATAAAAGAAAACAAGTCAAATATCACTATGCAACAAGTTTAAAAAATAAAAATAAAAATGTATTATGTTTAGCAAAAAATAATTATTGGACAACTTTTCAGTACAAAATAACTTTTGATCCTGTAAATGATGTGTATCTTTGAACAACGTGAAAGTGAAATGTGTAATTTCATAAATAAAATGAAAAGTCATACATTTAGACATGTGGACCACATATATAGCAAACTTCAAATAATTTTTACAAAAAACATTTCTTATAAAAAAACACATTCTTAGTAGACAGAACATATTCTTAAAGACAGATACTGATGAGGTTCCAAGTTTTTATTCAAATTTTTACAAAAATGGCAAACATTTATGAGGTATATGAACTACAATAGTAGTTCACATACCTACTCTAAGGTTAATAAAGTTATTTATCTATAGATGAATTTAAAATTATAAAATTAATTCCTAAACAGTTTGAATGGAATTCATTTTACAATTTTCAAATTCTATTATAGTCTTTAAGGGTGAGCAGAATTTTTTTTTAAAGGAGTAATATTTAACAGATAAAATCCATGATTTCAAAGAGAAAAATAATTACAAATTATATTTAGTAAATGTGTGCAAAATATTGTATCTTCAATTTTCAAAAGATTGTCAATTTATTATTATTGGCTTTCAAATCTATTGAAAAATTTAACTGTAAAAATAGTTATCAAAAATCAGATAACTTAAAATGATTTGAAAGTTTTCTACTCGTGAAACAATCTATCTATTATAGAGAATTTAAATGTCTTCAGTATTTTTTATGTGAAATAATTTTTAATTTTGCAGTAATGAATTCAATAAATGAAGACAAACTAAGTTCAATATGTTATTTTAGATCCCATCTTTTATTTGATATTTGAGAAAATCAAATATTAGAAGGGAGGAAACAAAATCAAAATCAACATTTTTATTCATTTTATTCATTCAGAACTTACATTAAATGACTGTTTAATGTAAATTCTGATGCTATATATTTTCTTTAGATTTACATATCAATATCTGATCATTAAATGCAGCAATTTTCATTAGCAGCATTAAAAATATTAAGAAATCAGAAGTTTTTATATTACACAGAAGATATTTGTTGTTACAGTATTTGTTGTTTTGAAATATATAAATTTTAGATTTATTTTGGAAATATATTTAAATGTGAATTTGAAATCTACTCAACAATAAATATCCATGGTGTTTGGTTGAATTGTAAAAAACTAAAAAAAAAAAATTCAAACTAACAAAACATCAAAATGGCAAATTAACCTTTAACAATCTTATCGCTAACTCAAATTTTATCAAATATTTGCTTTCTTAAAATATATTTTGTTTTATCAGCATCTTCTTTGGTTTAGTAAAAACAATAGTTTACCTAACAGTTTAACTATGCATATTAGTCAGATCATCTTCAGATTTTATTACTTTGCATTTTTTAAATAGTTTATTTATGGCACTTTTAGCAAATTCTTCACTTACAGTATGTGAATCCACCAATTCGTGTGATATCTTTCGACATACCACCTTATATAATTCTTTAGTTATTTTCTTTTCTTTGTACTTTGGATCTAAGTACTTACGAACTAAATCTACTGCAGTTTGAAGATTTATGCTATTATTAATTTTATTTTCCATACTAACTACTTTTATTTTATGAGTTTTCTTTCTTCTCGGATCTCTGTGTTTTTCCTCACTATGCAATTGATTACTTTGACTATCATTTCCTAAACATTTTTTAGAATCTATTTTATCTTGTTTTTTCTTAGTATCTTTTGTCTCCTTATTTTCAAAAAAGTATTTAATAACTGGTTGAGGTTTGGAAGATGTTTCTTTTGTGTGTTTATCAAGATTCTCATTTTCAATTGTACTGTCTAATTCTGAGGAAGTATCGGATTTCCTATCATTTTCACAAATAGGCTTATTTTCAAATTTTTCACTACCTTCTGAAGAATTATCATTAGTATTCAAATTTAATATTAAATTTTCTTCTTTGCTGATATGTTCCATTTCTTTTTCTTCTTCCAAATCTCCTGTAGAATTTACATCAATATCAAATTGTGAACTAATTACAGATGTTTCTGGATTTGTTTCATCATATCTTTTTGGTGATTTTGAAAATAAACTAACACTCTGATCATTTAAGTCATCATCTGAATAATTTTCATTACATGAAGTTTCATTTTCTTCACTTATATCTGGACTTGAAATTTTTCTTGAATTTGATGTTCTATCATTGTCATTATCTTTTTTATCATCTTTTGAAGAAGTTGAGAACATATCTAATAATGTATATAATCTAGGTTTTGATTTTTCTTTCTTGTGCTTTTTAATAATACAAATAGAAGGATCAAAATTTTGAAGTAAAGAATGTAATTCAAATTTACTTGAACACTCTCTAATTGATGTAAATAACTGAACAAATTCTCTGCGATACATGTGAATATTTCTTTTAGTGCTATAAATAAAATATTCATGTGATTTTGCACAGTCCAATAAATTTTCCTCATTAAACTGCAAATTGCATATTTTATTAACTTGATTATAGTGAGATTTTAATTCTTCTTGTAATTTTTCTAAATATTTTTCTCGAATTTGAACTGTTACTTCCGGAATTAATTTACTGCCAGGTTTTAAAACAGATGAATCTTTTGAATAGTTCTTATTGGATGAAGGTGTCACTTTTCTTCTTTTAAATTCTTTTTGAATAAATGCTGTAAGTTGTTTTCCTGCTTTTCTCTCTGCAGCTTCTGAATCGTAATCATCATCATCATAAGAATTTGTTTCATTTATAATCCCTATTCGTCCACCACCATATAAATTATCATTGTCTTCTCTGGTATGTTTTTTGTAGCCTAATTTAGTAGTAAAAAGAGTTGCTTGAAATTGTTTAATTTTATTTTCAACATGACTTAATTTATAACATACATCACAGTGTTCTTTGCAATTTGTAATATTATCACCGAATTCACTTGCCAACAATACGTGTCGACACACTGCTTCCTCACAGTATTTTATAACACGATTAAAGCCTTTAATAGCATTTTCTGCTTTGGATTTTTCATTAGATGTTTTTGCTGCATAAAAATCTCGTTTTAAAAGAAACAAAATGGATTCACGATCACTACGAGAATAATATATACGGCATCTCGACGGCTTACCATCTCTTCCCGCCCTACCAGACTCTTGATAATATCCGGCAAGCGACTGCGATGCTGTCCAATGTGCAACAAAACGAACTGTCGATTTATCTACACCCATACCAAAACTTATAGTAGCAGCAATAACAGGAACTTTACCAATCATCCAATCATTTTGAGTTAAAGTTCTTTCATTTGATTTTAAACCTGCATGATAAGGCTTTGTAAGAAGACCAAGGTTAGTCAACTTGAATGAAATTTCTTCGCACGCCTCTCTTGTTCTACAATAAATAATACCACAGTTTCTATTTTCTGGAGGATCGTCTTCCCACATCTCACCAAATGCCTGTAATGCAAATACTTTTAAATTTTCATATGGGTCATCCAAGCAATCCTTAAACATAACATCGTAGAAAAGATTTGGTCGAAAACACGGCATTTTAAATAACTTGGCCGGCTCTCTAAACTTAAGATGGGACAGTATATCGTCTTTCACGTTAACGGAGGCCGTGGCCGTGAGGGCGACCCACGGAACGCCAGGATACTTCTCTTTAATTTCGCTCAATTTTAAATAATCCGATCTAAAATCGTGACCCCATTCAGAAATGCAATGCGCTTCATCTACCACAACTCGTGCTAAATTTTTCTTAACAAACAACGTATGTAAAATATTTCTGAAACCAAAAGTAGCTGCCTGTTCAGGAGTTATATAAAGAAGTTTAATAGTCGGTTGATCTTGGCAAAGATCCTTTTTCACTCTTTCTCTTTCTGATTTTGACATAGTTGAATTTAATGTTTCCGAAGGAATTTTTAAAGCTCTCATCTGTTCTAATTGGTTTGTCATTAATGCAATTAAAGGAGAGATTACAATAGTCAATCCTTTTCTCTTGTTAAATAAAGCAGGTAGTTGGTAGCATAAGGATTTCCCAGCACCTGTGGGCATAGATATAAAGACATCATCTTCACCCAACGCTACACATTCCACAGCATCTCTCTGCAAATCATTTCTAAAATTTCTATAACCGAAAACTTCGTATAATATTTTATAAAGTTCTTCAATACAACTGTTATTGACATTATACAGCGCCATTATTTTAAATATTTAAACTTTTCGTAATCGAAATAACGTTTTTGTAAAATGCATACTCACTACATTTTTATGTAAATTGAACGTAGCCAACGCTCGCTTAATCCACGTTTCATCCACGACTCTGTTTTATTTTTCTATTTCATTCGAAAGTCAAAGACCACTTTGTATAAAATTTCTTCCGATTAGCGATGTATTGCGTCATAGTACGAATTCAACCAATCCGATTCTTTTTTATTTAATTGCAGTATGCCGGTGGGTATAGGTGGCGCGCCAGCGTAAAGTGTGGAGGAAGGTAAACACGCCGAGAAAGTAATAAATTCAAAATTATTAAATATGTCGAATTATACAAAAGATTATATCGAAAATAAATTAAAAACCGAACTAGAAACAACCCATGTTGTAAGTATTTATGAACATTTACGTTACTAAATTCATTTAATTAATGAAATCGTAATGAACTGTGTGATTATTATATTATATATTTAATTACTGTAATTTTCATTTATATATTAATAACTTGAGAAAATTAAACATTTCTACATATTAGTGAATCAATAACAAGTCAAATAAAACCATTATTACAATACTGTTAATACCATTGAGTACTTAAAGTTAAAAATTTAGTAAAACGTGAAAAACTACCTTCTTTAGGAAAGGAAAATTAATCTACTCCAATACTTGCCTTGTCAAACCATCTTTATTTCATCAGTGACATATATATGTTTCACAAATTTTCTTCTCTCTTCGAGATGGCAATTCGTTTTCTGTGGACGAGACGTCTGCAATAAGTTTGCTTTTAACAGTTGTAAATTTTTAAAAAATTCATTTATTCTTCCAGTGTATTAAATTAAAGAAATTATGTATTTGGATCTGTTGTTTCGGAATCTTCAAGTCAACTAAATTTCCACTACTTGCCTCCTGCCAAACACTAGTTTAGCAGGAATGTGTTTTACTTGACCAAATTTAGTGTATCAAGAAACTAATTATAGAGGCTGCGTAACTAAAATACTGGCATATATAAGCAAAATTGAACAGTTAATACTATTATAACCAATGTTCTCTTGTATTTCTTTTAAGTTCTGTTATTAACTGTAAGATGAAATGAATAAAAGCAAAAAAGTATATTAAAATTTCTTTGTTTGTTTGTAGATATTGAAGTATAATAAAATGGTATTTAATGTTTAAATTTGCTTAATGCATATTTACAATCATTTAGAGAAAATCTTTAATTTTGTAACCATATGTTGTGAAAATTATTGTTCAGTTGGAAGCTAGGATAACCAGTTGAGTATAAACAACCGTGAGAAAGTTTACATTGATTAATAAAGACGTTGATTTACCGTAGTATGTGTATGAGAATTTTTGTAAATGGAAATGGATAAAATTTTATCAATAAATTAAAACAAAAACTAAGATTTATGTCATTTCTCTATAATGTGGCAATATGCCATATTAATATATATATATATATATATATATTACGGACTATAAGACGCTACGGACTATAAGACGCACCTGAATTTTGGAGGCAATTTTTTGAAGAAAAAAGTGCGTCTTATAGTTCGTAAAATACGGTATATTTCTTTCTTCTTTGTTCTTCCTTTTGTTTTTCGAATTGTCTTTTAACATTCCTTCCAGTGGGTGGGGTAACCCTTTCCACAAACCAGATTAACAAAGGGAAGTGAAGTCCCTGAGACTACTAGAATGATGATAAGGTTCATTCTTGTGTTGGACTCTCGGTGAAGGTGAAGGTAGATGTGCGAAAGTTATGCTCCTGCTTGTGGGTCTAAAAGGACAATGAGAGATGAAGGTGGCCTACAGAAAGAGAAAGGACCCTGCTAGTGTAAAGAGAGAGAGACAACCTCCCTTGTATAAGGAGAATCTTCAAAGAGATCCGAAAAAGATCAGTGAGAAACGATTTAGAGTGGTTCCCCACCAGAAGAGTGTCAATACCAGAGAACCTGGCTATTCCTTATAACCTCCTTTATCATACTAAAACTTCTTGCAGTTCTTCCGTTCCCTTTTTAGTTTATAATTTAGTATAAGTTTGTTGTAAGATTACACGTCTGTCTTTTCTTATTGTCGCGAGTGCATTCTTTTCTTCTGTATTTGCTCGATTCCTCGCTCCAGTTTGGGATATTGTATAACATTAAGAGTTGGAATCCAAAAGAATCCTGTATATTGCTAATCACGTGAAAGAAAAAAATAAATAATTGTTGTTATTTTTTTGTGTACTGCCTCTCGTGGACTATTGTACACTCGCATGACTATCACAACAATAAGTTTAACTTTCCTTTTTTAATGAAGAGTGACCATATGCTGGTCCCCAGCTGCAGAGTCATTGTTATGCTTCTATATTATATGTATTGCATATAATGCATATAATATTGCATTGCATGTGGGTACTGCTAAGCTAAGGGACTTATACCCTATTCACACTGTATATTTTAAGCCATCTTAAGGTATGAAATATGAACGGAACTGACTTAATATTAAACCGGTTTAACTACCAACAACTGGCTCAGCTTAAATCGCTTTCTCAAAGAAGCTTAAGTTGCTTCAAGCTTTCCCTGAGGTCCGCCACAAGTTCAAAAATAATGGCGGAAGCAGATGTACGAATGCTCGAACAAACCAAGGTCCTAGAACCTTGCGAACAAACGATACTCTTCTCTGTTAGCATGTATATGCTGCTTCGGTACAAGAAGTTTAAATAATAATATAAATTTCTGTCAAAAATCCATTCTTATCACAGTTCTATCACTAAAGTGATATAAACATTGAGAGAATTGTGCTGCCAACAACAACGACATCACTGATAATAAATGTTAATAATTCCTAACTAATGTCTTATGCATTTTAAATAAGTTATTTATATTTTAAATTACTAAATATAAATTAATTTATGATGATTTATGAAAAATAAGCAAAAGTTTGATTTTATTTAAAATGTAATATTGAGTACACCCACTTGAGGGCTAAGCGAATAATTCGCTTTAATTACCTAGTGTGAACAAGTAGTTAATCTTGTTTTCAACAATGCGACTTAACTTAATTCTGGTTAAATCTTAATCCCGCTTAAAATGTACAGCGTGAATAGGGTATTAGCTACCAAAGCTGCAGCTCAGCCTGTACAGTACAGTACTTAGAGTTTTAAATTAAGTGTAAGAAACTTTTTGTTTTTGGGCAAGTCTTATACCATTTAAAACATAAAAATTTATATGTAATTTGGATTTATTACTGTTGTAGATTACAGTGAAAAAATCTACAATTGTAGATAGAATTGTGAGTTGACAATGTTTTAGAAAACTTATTATTTGCTACCTAATTCAGCAATTAAATAAAGGTTTAATTAAAGAGATTAATGTTAATATTAGAAACTCATTTTTAAGAATTCTCATCTTCAATTATATATCATCATCTTAGCAAAATTATTCGAAACAAAGAACAAAAATCAATATTTTGTTTATGAAAGATTTACATTTTTTATATTATAAAAAATGCACAATGGACTGGCAAAAAATAATTTTAATGGAATTAGTTCATTATATGTAAAAATATACAGATATACCTCGAGTTACGTTGTTCTTGATTATATGTTGTTGTCAAAAAAGTATATGGAAAAATAAAAATCAAGTTTAAGTCATTTTATTCGACTTTACATCCATCTGCCACAAATATTGAAGTTGTAATATCACTAGAAAAGCGTTAAAAGCACATAAAATCATATTAAAATATGTACATTTACAGTAAATGTTATCTAATAAAAGTTAAATAATATAATCATCATAAATCCCAGAGAACAAAACATGAAAACATCTGTTTCTATGTTGTCGTCTTATTTAGCCATCTTTAAGTGCTCATTATTGGCATTTTCCACGGTAGTTTCAATATCTACTATTTGGTGTCATTGTCAGCACCACTCGATATTGGTAAATTTAACATAAATTAGTTTATTTTCTACTATCCCAAAATAACTTTAATAACTGTATTTGTTATTTAACCTTAAAAAATCATCTTATTTTATAATATCTTAGAGAAACCACATTCACAAATAAAGAATCCACAATGTACTGTAAACATCACCAAATTGTAAACATGTACATTTACAAGTATGTACAGTACTTATGTACAGTACATGTATTTGTAAATTTAGATTACTTTTTTTCTGTACTGTATCAAAAACTAAAATTTACTTGTTTGTAAGCTTAAAATAGATGCTTATTCACTGTATATTATTAAAAATGCATTTATAAATAAAATACAGAACTGGGAATGGTAATTTGTGGTTTAGCCTAGTGACAAGTAAATTAGACTTATGTCGCCTCTCCTGGAACCAATTACCGACATAAGGTGAGGTATACCTGTATATTGAATATGAAATTTTTCTTTCATGGTTCCAGTAAAAGGCAAATTTGTTAGTTTTTCTAAATTAGAATGATTTTTTTTTGTTACAAATTTTTATACACTGTCAGTCCAGAAAGTTCTGGCACTATTGTTCTAAAAAATCTGAAAGTAAATACAAAGATTTTTAATCTTTATGATCTACATTGTCTCCTCAGTCTTGATGTACCATTGACAGCATTCACACAACCAATGAAAGTTGCTTGAAAATTCTTTTGTAATTCTCTTGAATGTCTTTTAAATCATCATACTATTTACCCTTCATGTTTATTTTAAGCTGTAGAAAGAGGAAAAAGTCACATGCTGGATGAACAAGCACTGAGACTTGTTTTTGAGTTAAAAACTGCTGCACAATTCCAGCTGAAAGGGCTAGCACATTGTTGTGAAGCAGAAAAAAAAGTCTTGTTTCCCATCTTTTGAGGCAAACACGTCCTATTGCAAAGACATTTCATTACACCCAGGTGGAAGCAGGCAGTCACAGTGGGATAAATTCTTTGCCTTAAAAATGTGATGAGCATCACCTTTGTTTTGGATTTGAGCCTTTAAACTTTGCCTGGTCTTGGCTCACCAGTATCCAATCACTCAGAACTTTGCCTTTTTTGTTGTAGACTCATATTAGTAACACCAGGATTTATCATCAGTAATGAATTTTTGGTGAAAGAATTGTTCATTTCTGCCATTTCAATGAAGTCATAGCAGACATTTTTTGACAAGCAAAAACACTTTACTTTTACAAACACACTATAAAAAGATTGACGGCATTCTAAAATACATCATGTCCAAACACAAAAGTTTTAACTAAAAGATTACACTATTTGTCTCTCTAATAAAAATCAGTCCTTGAACTTTCCAGACAGACAGTGTACTTATTACTGAGTTATAATTGGTTGACACCAGTGATTGTGTACTATGCCAGACCAGAGTCAAGGCATAGCAATCAAAACAAGACAAAAAGTAAATAAGAGTGTGAGTGTGTGTCTGTATTCAGGAATTTTCTCACAATATGACATGTATTCAATATAGTGGCCTTCTGTAGAGTGATATATGTGTTTCTATTCAATTGCTAATGTGCCCAGGCTTTTGTGTAGTGTGTGTGGTATGACACTGGTAGAGGAGAGAACAACAGGTACAATAAGCACCCTATCCATCCTTCACAGATGCCTTATTTCCTGGGCGAGTTCTGTGTACTTGCTAATTTTTTCAGTGCATGCGTTTTGTATATTGTGAGTGTTTGGAATGGATATGTCTATAATGTATGTGATTTTATTGTGTTTGTCAATGAGTGTGATGTCTGGTCTGTTGTGGTAAATTGTTTTATCTGTGATTATGGCTCTGTCGTAGTACATTTTGTGCGTGTTGTTTTCCAACACTGTCTGTGGAATGTATTTGTAGTATGGTTTGTGGATGTCTACTAATTTGTGTTTCTTTGCAAGCTCTTGGTGTATTATATTTGCTACTTGATTATGTCTGTGTAAATAATCTGTCTGTGCCAAGAGCTTGCAACCAGAGGTGATGTGTTGTATAGTTTCTGGCATGATGTGAAATTTCTGCATGTGTCATTTGTGAGTGTTGCATCTTTGAGTATGTGTTTTCTGTAGTTTTTAGTATTTATGACCTGATCCTGTATGGCAATCATGAATCCTTCCGTCTCCCCAAAGAGGCATCCCCGAGCTAACCAGTTGTTTGACGCAGTTTTGTCAACAAAATCCTGGGCCAGATCATAAGGATGCCTGCCATGGAGTGCCTTTCGAGCCCACGATTGCTTAATGGTGTCTATGCTTTTTATATGTTGTGTTGTGTCCATATGATGTGAGTGTAAGTTTAATGGTGTGTTATTCGAGTCTGCTAGAGTTACTGCTTTATGTAATTGTGATGTTTCTTGTTTAATGTAGAAAAACTCTCACAGTGACTGTATTTGTTTGTAGTGAAGGTTAACTATGTCAATCAGGCCAAGTCCGCCATCTTTACGTGGAAGGGTTAATCTTTCTGTGGCGGATTTAGGATGATGTTGTTTATGCTTAGTAAGTGTTGTTCTTGTTTTCCTTTGGAGTTGCTCGAGATCTGTGTGAGTCCAATGTATAACTCCAAAAGAATAAGTAAGTACTGGAATGACATATGTGTTTATTGCTTTAACTGTATGTTTTGCATTTAACTGTGTTCTGAGAATAGCATTTAACCTACTTTGGTATTCATTAATTAATCTTTGTTTTATTTGTATATGTTCTGTTAGTTTGGCCTGTTGGAATCCTAAATACTTGTAGAACTCGCCCTCTTCCATGGATTCAATAATGTCTCCATTTCCAAGTGCAAAATCTTCTTTCTTCAGGATTCCTTTTTCTATGTGAACTGTTTTGCATTTATCTAGGCCAAATTCCATTTGTATGTCCTTGGTGTATGAATGTGTGATTTGTAGGAGTTGATGAAGTTGTTTTTGTGTGGATGCATAAAGTTTTATGTCATCCATGTACATGAGATGTGACAGTGTAAACTGTGTTGTTTTTTCATGTCTGATATTGTAACCATATTGCATGTTGTTTAACATGTTGGATAATGGGTTCAGGGCTAAGCAGAAGCAGAGAGGACTCAAGGAATCTCCTTGAAAAATTCCTTGCCTAATAAAAATTTGGTTTGTTTGTATGGAAGTGTTATGGGCCCTGAGATGTAGTGTTGTTCTCCAGTGCTGCATAGTGTTTTGAAAGAATGCAATGAGTGATGGATGTATTTTGTACATGTGTAGAATATGTAGCAGCCAACTGTGTGGAACACTGTCGAATGCTTTTCTGTAGTCTATATATGCCATGTGTATGTGTGCTTGCCGTAGAATGACTGAATCTATGAGTAACTGTTCTTTGCATCCCCTGTGATTTCTACAGCAACCTTTTTGTTGTTCCGTAACAATGTCGTGTTCTTCAACATGTTTGTATATTTTGTTGCGATACAGGATGTCAATAATTTGTAGAGTGTTGGAAGACATGTAATTGATCTGTATTGTGTGGGGTCTGTGGTATTGTTGTTTTTAGGTTTCATGTAGGTGATGCCCTGAGTAAGAAAATTTGGCATGTCTTGTGGATTGATGATGATGTGTGTTAGGTGTTTAGCTAGTTCCTGGTGCAGTGATGTAAACTTTTTGTACCAGAAATTGTGAATGTTGTCTACACCAGGTGTCTTCCAGTTGTGTGTTCTGTTAACAGTGTATTGGAAATCATGTATGTTTATTTCAGCACAGGGCATAGTTGGTATGTTGTGCAAGTTTCTGTTCTCCTTCTTGATCCAGTCTGCTTCAGCATTGTGCGTGACAGCACTGGACCAAAGAGAAGACCAATATGTTGTGAGTTCTTCTTCTGTTGGTGTGCCACTGTGCTGTGTATCAGTGTTTGCATTGTTATTAATTTGTCTGTAAAAGAGTTTTTCGTTGTTTGTAAATAATTTATTTTGTTGTTTTCGTAGTGTACGTGTTTTGTATCGTTTGAGTCTACGTGCTTTGGCAGCAAGTTTTTGTTTTAGTATATCAATGTATTCTGTAATGTGTGTTGTGACATTCATGTTTTGTGTGTGTTTTTATTTTCTTGAAAATGTTTTTGAGCTGTTTCCTTAATTTGGGTGTTATGTTGTTTTTAGTGTATTGTGTCAGCCTGCCTAATTGCTGTCTAATGTCATTTATTTGTGTTTCTATTCTTCTCTGCCAGGCAGGCTTGTGATAGAATTGTGTTTTCTGTGTATTTGTCTGTGATTGTAGTTTCAGTCCATGGTGTGTCACTACTATGACTGCCCCAGCATAAACTAATGTATGAATGTCTGCGAGTGTAGAAATTGAATGAATGTAGTGTGGTAGTAAGTGAGTGTTTACATAATTTAGTGTTTTTCCTACTTCCTTTGACGTGTAAATTTTTGGTATTCGTGGTTGTTGTGTGGGATCTGTGCCTGTATATTTAGTGAGTGTTTCCTGAAATATAAGTGAGAGCGTATTAACTAAATCCTTGTCTATGCTATCAGTGATGGATGAGGAAGTGTCTGTAGTATCATTAGTGGTAATTGTTGTATGTGTGTTATTATCAATGCTTGTTGCTGGATTATCCTGACAGGTTACATGATCTTCATTAATGTTAGATGTTTCTGTCTGTTGATGTATTTGATCAGCAACCTGTTGTTTGATAAGTTCAAGTGTTGTTTGTGGAATAAGGTTGTTGTGTATAATTGTTCTTTTTTGATCAACAACCCTTTGTTCGGTGACAGTGAGATGAGGATACTGTTGTGTGAATCTATGGTGTAGTTGTTGTCTGTATGCTGTCATGTTTGTTTTGAGTTTTGTGATGGTGTAGTAAGTATGGATGATAAACTTGTTCATTTCTACTGTCCATTTCATCCGTTGGTGTGGTTTTCCAGCCTTTGTGGTCTGTGGATGCATTGCCACAGAAACACCAAGGCTGGGTTGGTTCTTCACATCTGTTGAGGGCATTGCAGTAGCCATGCTTGGGCCGGTGCTGCTTTTGCCACCGGTAACCAAGGGAGACTGTGGCCTATTTTTCGAACGTGAGCCTCTGCCTAACCCACGAATGCAGACCTTGTTAACCCGGGCGACGTCCGAGCCGGTATCACACTTTGATCTAGTTATCACCATAATAAATATCTCCACAGAATGTGGGTGTGGTCACTCTTAGCTTCATTTCTCCCCATAGACCTTACTGGCATGGGTGTCCCTACCAGGAGCTTGTGCTCCAGCCTGCATTGCCCTATGGATCAGTAAAATTACTGGGCTCTCCCACCACGACCAGGTGGTGACCACGGGAGAGATTATTATTAGTATTATAGTAATAATACTAATAATTATTATTCATAATAAATATTCAACAATGATCATTCACAATATAAGGAAATTTATGTCTTGTCTGTTCAAATATTCTCTATAAAATTTAAATCATTTTCATTTTTTTTTCAGGAAGTTGAAGATTTGTCTGACGGCTGTGGAGCTAAATTTAATGCTCTTATAGTTACTTCAAAATTTGATGGTAAACCCTTACTTCAAAGGCATAGGTAATGATGATGATACATTAAATTAGAATAATATACTTACAATATATAGTTTAATAAAAATACTTTTAAATGTAGAATGGTGAATGAAGTCCTAAAAGAAGAAATGAAAGTTATTCATGCTTTTACTCAAAAGACATTAACCCCTGAACAATGGGAAAAACAAAAATTAACATCGGCATAATTGTAGAGAATTAAGTTTTTTTAATAAATTGATTAATAACTTTTTATTTTCTAATTATTATTTTAATGCAACTTATAGCATTATTATAAATTTCAGTATTTTAATTTTTTCCCATTTGTATTAATTATTTATGTATATCAAGCTGACTATTAATTGAAATACTTTATGGAAAAGTTTAATAAATTTTTATAGTATTAATTTATTTATTAATTTCTAATTGTTTTAATACAATTTATAATTTTTCTCATCACGTGTAACTTATCTGTTCGTAATATATTGGGTTGTTTACTTGGCCACAGAAAAGTTTTTTAATCAAACTAACAAACTTTTGTATTTAATTAAACTTTTATTTTTAAAGTTTAAAACTTCAATCATCCTTCAAAGAAAATTTAAGATTACTTCATTGCATAAAAAGAAATTTTCTTGTCATAATTTTATTTAAAGTTATAGTAAACTTCATGTTAATTTAGATAAGAATCCATTTTCATCTGGATTAACTATGCAATGTTGAATTAAAATTTAAAGTACAAGCAAGAAAATATCATCTAAGATGTGAACAAAACCAACAGAAATGGACAATACATATTAGAAATATTGAGACAAACATTTATACGTGAATAATTAAATCATCTTAAAAGTAATTTGTTGAAAACTAGGCTAACATATAATTTAAAATATCTAATGATTTCCCTAATAATCAGTACGTGATTTTAAAATTTCAAATGAAATGAATGATAAGACATAAAACCCAATATGATTGTAATTTTAATAAAATTTAATTCATCAGATTTATAAGAAATTTATATACAACTACAGGAACAGTTTATTCCAGATTGCAAGTAATTTAAAATCTTAATGCTGAATGTTTGTAATTGCAACAATCACAATGAGTTTAAAATGTTTTCGACATTCAAAATGTATTCCATTTTTATCAATGTAAAGGATCATGGAAAAAATTATTTGAGAAGTACTGTACATTGTTAAGAAAATAAAAAACAATATAGAGTGGCCCACAAAAAATACCCTGCATTCAATTATTTGGTGAAAGGGGACAAATGAGACAAAATTAAGAGAAGGAAATTCTTTGAAAACTTAGTTTTATTCATAAAACATTATGAAAACTTACATAACCAACTTTGTCATTTAAGGTGACCAGGTTTTAGTGAAATCGTTGAATGGCAGCCTGGTAATAACCTGTATATATCATAATGAATAAAGTTATTTTTAATTTTTATCAATATTTTGATATGCACTTCTCTCAGAAAATAGTATTGATGAAATATTTAAAAATTAAATTTTCTCAAATGCACATATATTATTAAAAATTGTAAATAAAATTTTACAGTTTTAATTTTTACTTAATTACGTCAAAAAAAAACTTGTCAATTTACCATATTTTTCTAACTGTTCAGCCATATGTCAGTAGCAATGAGGTCAGAACAGGACAACTTGAAACTCAATTACATTTTTATATTCACAAAAATATCATCATCTCTTCATTTAGTGAAAAAGAAATAAAAGGTTTTGTAATTCTAATTGGGCTGCAATATGAAAAAATTGTAACCTATAAATTCCCTCTGTCCCTTAATCTCAAGAATGGAGTTAGATAGATGAAAGATGAGACTAGATATGGAAACCTTAGGAGCAGGAGGCCCTGATTAACTATATAAGAACTTCTGATGCAAACAGGAAGTCATATTATTTCAATCCCCTGAAAGGTGTTAGATCAGCGGTGCACAAACTATTTTCATTTCTGACCCCCCATTTTGTGTAAAATTTTGTCGTGACCCCTGGATACAGTGGACGTTTTTTTAATCATCAATGTAGTTAAAGTGAAATTCTTTCTGGGATTTGCGCTTATGTTTCTGCCTTATTAGAGGTCTGAATAAAACACAGTTTTATTTATGCATATACTTGTTGAAGAAAAGCCTTATTTTTTGTCAAATAAATTTATTTGAATTTTGCAACCCAGAAAAATTTTCTCATGATCCCCCTGGGGGTTGCAACCCACGGTTTGCGCACCACTGAGGTAATGACCGGCACAACTGTTGGAAAAGTATCACGTACAGGGGCAAGTTTGAGGTGGAGAGCTATATTTTAAATTAAATAAATTAAAAATATGATAAATAATTGCTCATTATTTTTACATTTATCTTTGGATATTAATTAAATGTTTTTATAAAATATACATATTTAAAAATTAATATTTAAAATAATTGGTGTATTTAATTACATAAAATAATGTGAGAAAAGTTAGTAGAAATAAAAGTATAATATGTTAGAACTGTGTTAAATTTCATGTAAAAAATTTTATTTGAAAAGTTGAAATTTAAATGTTGCATTTATATATTTGTTTTTTGGATTAAAAAAATTATTACAAACAAATTTTGGTTTAAAAAATCTTCTATGTGAGGTTCTGTAGATTGTGTGCAGTGGTTTCCAATAAAAATGAAAACATGCTGACATAAAGTAGTTTATTTTTAATATCTTCAGTCTGTGTTCTTTTTACACTCCCTCCACATACCTAACAGGAAAGCAAAAAACGGGGAAACTAATCTCATGACGTACTTTATGCCTATTGAATCCAGGTAAAATATCAAAGGGAAAAAAAAATGCAATTGACTTCATATTTGGTTACGCAAGTAAAATTATCACAACAAAATCTAAATTCTGTTTGATTTCTACCATCATTAAAACAGAATTTGAACAAAAACTTCTGACAATAACCAAACACCTTTATTGTTGCCAAGAGAGCTTATTTTAAATAAACGTTTTCGACCTATTCCATAGGCCATCGTCAGGTTGAAAACGGACAATTGGAACATCCGTTCCACAAGATTGAATACAAATATTTAAATTTCAGAAAAACTGACAACGGATTAAAAAAAAACAAGTAATGTATAAAAAATATATATAATAAAAAAAAAGACAAAAATAAAAATAAACTCAAATGTTATACTTGTGCTCCTTGAGTCTTTTAGAATTATTGTTGATTCTTTGTGGTCCGCAATTTCTTTTTCTTATTGCAAACCACAAAGAGTCAACAATAATTCTAAAAAGAGCCCCGAACCTGTATAAAATTTTAAGAAATGACAAGGATAACATTAGGAAGGAAGAAAAAGCAGGTGTGTATAAGATTCCATACGAAAATGCACAGCTGGGAATTAGGAAAGAATATATCAGCGTTACAATAAGGAATTTGGGTGTAAGAGTCAAGGAGCACAAGTGTAACATCAGAAAAAGTTCCAACACAATGGTATTATCCCAGATGGCTCAGACCCAAGGCTCAGTAGTGAAATGGGATCAAGTGGACATTATCAAACCAGTGAGCTCCCCAACATTAGCAAAGACTGCTGAGAAAATAGAGATTTATAAGAGCAAACTAGAAGAGGCATGTATAAATGCTAGGGACACACAAAGCCTACCATTGGCCTGGAAGTATATTGTTAAAAAGTCTGCCAGGAACTGATAATTTACACGTTAATTTTTAATGTTCATAGTAGTATTAGTTGATAGTTATATTTAGTAATATTTCTGAGTTTATTTTTATTATTATTGTATGTTTTTTTTCTGTTGTCAGTTTTTTTGAAATTTAAATATTTGTATTCTATCTTGTGGAATGGAAATGTTCCAATTGTCCGTTTTCAACCTGACGATGGCCTATGGAATAGGTTGAAAACATTTGTTTTAAATAAACTCTCTTGGCAACGAGAAAGGTGTTTGGTTATTGTCTAATCTTTTGTTGAGCACATTCTATTTAAAAACTTCTGAGATGAAAAAAATTGCACCAAGTAAAAATTGACAATTTAGATGACAAGAAAAAAAATAAACTTTTTAAGTATTGTAGTTTATTATTATTGAATTTAAAATATAGGCAATTTGGTTCCAAGAAGAGCAGTTTTAATGATGAGTGTAAATCAAATTCCAACAGTTTGATTTTTTTAAGAACAGAATCTGTGTATTTATTTGAAAAATAATTTAGACGTTGAAATAATTACAAATATAAGAACATGAGCACATTCATATTCACAATAATCAATTTGTAGTTAAAATTAATTCCTTTATATTGTTGCTTTCTGATTATCAAAATTTTATCATTTAAGAAAATTTTTATTTTTTTTTTTACCTAGAATGAGAATTTTGTGACACTAATTTTTTTATAAATGGTTTCTTGAAACAAATTGATACAGAGAGAATTTAAAATATGCATATTGTAGGATTGAATAAAATACATGACTATAATACAGTTTTTTGTTTTTGTATATTCAAATAATTTTATAGACAGTACAAAAAAAAAGAACGTTATAGATATCTACTATCAAATATACTTCATAAAGAGTATGAAATGAATGGCATTTCTAATAACGTTAACACTTTTTGTATTGCACTTTGCTTAGAAAATTTCATATGCAATAAATTGAGAATTTTGTGTGTGTATAAAATTTATGATTAATTTATTTTGACTTAGAAATTTGTTTAATATATTTTATGGATTTAAGTAAAAAGTTTTGAAAATTAAATTGATCTGAAAACGTAATGTTAAATTTTGATTTGCGTCGGTTAAAGGTTTCTGAGGTATGTTTTCTTTAGTAAACTCCAATGTGCGGTTGTTTGTTTTTACTAAAATTAAATTGTTTGATAATATACATATATTACCAGAATGTGATGGAATTAATTGGTTAGACAAACATTTCCTTTGAATAAAATATATAAATATTGTATGCAAAATGTTATAATTTTCTGAAGATGTTCTTGGTGATCCTAGGAAAAAATGGCTTTTGTAACTTATAACAACTTTATAATAAATTTTAAGTTGTAATATCAGCAAGCCAGTCACTCCATCACAACTGCTAGCAGACTTCATATTTATTTTATCCTATGTAAACTAACTCAATTTCCATCTAACTATTCTCGAGATTAACAAAGGATGGACAGACGACATTGGAAATGTATAGGTCTGCAATTTAAAAACTACAGCCCAATAAAACAGCCAAAATTAAATATTTCTGTTGACACATTACAGATATAAACCGTAGTAATTAATATTTAGAGTCAAAAATAACTTTGGCATAAGTTTGAGTATTATGGCACTTTCAAAATAAGCTCAAACTGTAGTTATACATTTCTGCCTTACATCCATGTCCCTTGTCAAAGCAGTCTTGAAAGTGGTTTTTTTTTTTGTAATGTCTTTATGATCATTCATTGCTACACTTTCCATCTCTACTGCTGATTGAAACTTGCAACTCATTTGTTCCCTAAAATGAGAGAAGTTCTTCGATTCTTCAAAGTTGCGGAAGATTCTTAGTCAGATATTTATTAACCGGGATGACTGATGGGAACTGTGGTGATAAAAGACCTTAAAGACATCACAAAAATGGCTTGTGAGACTGCTTTGACAAATGGCATAGACACTGGAAAAAGTATACATTTTCAGGAAGAGCTTAATTGGAAGATGATATAAAAGTTCCATAAATACTTCTATGTTAATAGCATAAGTTTACCATGCAGTTAAAAATGAATCAAAGTGATAAAATTCATGACAGCAAAATTATGAAAGTGTGTTTTCTGTTTTTTTTTTTATTAATAAAGACATGTTTTTGATGCATATACATGATTACAGAGGGCTTTCCATCTTTGATCTAGAGCAGCGTTTCTTGACCTGGGGATCGCGACCCCCAGCATGTACACATCAAGTTGGAACTTGTAAATTGCTCATGTATGTACAGGTCATACATGCATGTTCATACCCATCGCTATAAACACAGCGACATAAAATAATAGGAATAGTTGTGTTTAATTTCCGTCGGATGGATAAATATATTTTTTACAAACAAGAGACAAGTCGCTCCAAAATTTATTAGACGATCATCATTTACTCTGACGTTCCAGAACAATTTTATAGACAGCTGGACCTTCCTTTTTAGGCTACTCAACTGCCTACTCTTTAAAAAGTTCTTTTAAAAAACACAGAAAACCAATAAAGTTAAAAAAATCTTTAAAATTGGTATGGTAATCTTACATCTTCTTTAAGTCATCCTTATCCTGTCAGGATCTCGGCTCCTTTTATCCACTGAGAATTAGTGCTGTTTAATGTAGATTACGCTGATATATCCCTCTGGTGATGAATTTAAATTTAAATTTTGTTTAATAGTTGTATTACATTTCTGATACTGTCGGTATTTTCTTAATGTAAAAAATTAGTGCAATGTGATTATAAATGTAAATTTTTTAAAATATTATATAATTACAGTCAAAATTCAATTAGTAATAGTAAGGCTTACTGTTGTTATTCCTTTGGGTGGGGGGTCGCAGAGCTAAGAAGATTGAGAATTGCTGATCTAGAGCATGTATTTGTTACTTTGACTTGGCAACTATATTGTATTAGTAACTATAAATTTCATATTCTTCGAATAGTAAATTACATGAATTGCATAAATGCCACTTTCTAATATTGAACATTCATCAATGACTTTGTATGCATTTTATTTTATCAATTAATTTATTAATAGACAAATATATTTTGAGTAAATAAATAATGCTGGCCATTTTATTTGATGTTACTAATATCTCATGACATAAAACTGAATGTTTTTCATAAATATAGGCAAGCAATAAAACAAATTAGAGTAAACATTAGAAAAATCTAAGAATTTCTCAGGATTATTTGAAATAACTAATGATAAGACATTTTGTTTAAAATAGATGTTTGGGCTGTAATTGTAGACCTATAAATTCCCACTGGCAATGTCTGTCCTTCCTCAAGAATGGAGTTAGATAGATGAAAGTCAAGATCAGATATGGAAAGCTTAGTGACAGGAAGCCCTGATTAACTATATATGAACTTCCAATTTGAATTGGAAGTCACATTATTTCAATTAAGAAATTTTCTCCTGAATGGAGTTACATAGAAAACTGGCATGACTTTATTGTTAACAGGAAAAGTATTATGTACAGGGCAAGACACTACTAAAATTGAAAGTATTGTGATGAAAAATTGCAGCCTAGCACTGTGACAAAGTCACAATAAATTACTGCTCATTCTATTTAAATTTATTTGTAATATAGTTGAGTCAAAATGTACCAAGAAACAGCAATAGACAGATATCTTGAGATTTGAATGGCTCAAATATAGAAAATTGATTTACTTGTGTTTACAAAATTAAATGATGATTAACTCTTTCTAGAAATTCATTTCAAATTAGTGAATGTTTAAAATAAATAATTCAATAATGCCTTTAGAAACAATTTGACACAAATTTTTTATAACTTTTATTAAATATTTTGACAATTTATAGCTATATAAACAATATTGTTATATATTAATTATATAAAAGATATTTTTATATCTAAAAAAGTGATAACTAATTTTGTATCTTTTGTGACTCTGATTGTCGTCATTTACAAAAATAAATCAACAGATTATTAAATTATTTCTATATACATAATTAAAAATATATAATATAATACATATATTTATATACAACTATTGCAATAAAAATATAAAATATGTATAACCAAATTTCATATTTCTGAAATTGGAACCACATTGTTCACATAGTGACTGTTCTATGGTGATTAGATAAATCGGGCGTGGACTCTAGATTTTCTTGTCTGCTGGCAAAAGTTGATAAAACTTCTCGTTTGTGTTTTTCTTCTTCTTGGACAGCTGCTTCTAACCAAGTCTGAAATAATTTACCATAAAATTTTAATTTGTATATTGAAATAATTTAAAACTGTTTTAATGTTTATTAATTCCACGAACTAAAAAATAGATATTACTAACTTTATAATAAAGACGACAAAACTTCATTTTGAAGCAGTATACAATGAATTTTTTATACATGTGTCATAGCTACGGCTTAAATTTTCTATTTCAAGTAGTACCTAGCTATTTATTGAAGTGCTAGCACATCTTGTAAAAAAGTTTCAGAATCTGTTTAGTTTTTCTGATCATTTTTATTTTCCTGGTTTCCTGGCTGTTATATATAACAGAGGTTTCAAAAGTATGGCAATTAGTTGAAATATGTCGTCCCCAGATTTAAAAATTTTTTAGACTTGAGCACCTTGAAACATCAAAAAATGCAAAAAATGTCAGAGGTTTTTTTCCTTTATGTCTGGATGTCAGTATGTATGGGAAGCACAATTTTGTTTACCCAAATTGAAGCTTAATAACACTTATGCTTTTTGTTAGAAATTTATGAACTTTTGCAGGGAGTTTTGTGTATTAATGGCATTGATGCTATTAAATTTTGATGGTGAAAGGTCGAGAGGGTGGGGAGATAAAGGTCTCCAGGGGAGTAGGACTTAATGTTAATAATCTTCATTTACACTTTTTTTTTTTTATAAAACTCACCCCCCTACCCCCAAAATTAAACTTTTTTTTGCCATTTTATAGTAATTAAAAATATAAAAAAATTTTTATAACAAAATGGTCCAAACACAATTTTACTTTTTGCTTAATAATGTAAGTTTTTATTAAAAAAAACTTTTATAACAGCTGGAAAAGTTTAAAAAACCAGGTTACCAGGTTAACATTTTTAAAAAAATCTAGCAACTCTTGTTGCTAATTTTTTAAAGATGTTAACCTGGTTTCTGCAGATGTCTGTTTTCATTACACAGATGCTGAGATATACATTTTATGAAATGTCTAATGGTTTATTAGCACATGGTGTAAAGCAAAGCAGCTGAATACAACGTACAGAAGTGTAGAAACAATGTGTAGATACTTAGATAGGTGAAGTATGCAATGCCATAATGTAAATGCCATTTTTCTCTAAATGTTTTATTGAAGAACTGAATTTTAACACAATGTTTTCTGCTGCAAAAAAGTATTTTTGCACTGTAAACACTCCATACTCAATTTTAAGCACCAAACTCATGTGACTTTTGGTGCTTAAAATGTTACAGCTTATATTTACATCTTTTTGATATTCCAGAGAATTTGTAACCTAGTGAGTTTTCTACTATTTTATTGTAAAATTGAAATTCACTAAAAAATGTGTCTTTACCTCTCCTGAGAAGTTTGTTTTTTGACATTAACAACATTATGCCATTGCATGCTTCAAGTATCCTTGATGGCAACTTTCACATATATTAATTTTTTTTTCATTTTTGGCCATCTTTAGTCCCATAGGACACTAAAATACTTATTTCAATGCCTGCAGAAACCAGCTTAGCATTTCAAAAAGTGAGCAGAAAAACTAGAAGATTCTGAAACAAATGTTTACTACAGGATATGCTAGTGCTTCAAGAAATGGCTTAGCCCTTCTTGAAATGACAAATTTCAGTATGTGGCTGTAACATAGTTATATACTAATTATATACGGTCGATTCTAGTTATTAGCCCTGTTAGTTAGCAGGTCATGCCGTGTATTAGGACAAAACATCCAAGAATGGAATCAAATCCTATAACGCAAGCATACTTCACCTACTGGCCCCAAAATGCTGCTTAGTAGCCCTGCTAGCACAGTATTTTTCTTGGAAAACTAAACAAAAGAGACGTGAATTTGGATATTTTTTGCTTTTCCACATGCTACTTTCATTCAATTTCCTTTATCAGCTCTCAATGAGAAGAAAATCTTTCCATTTTCTAGATTGTACTGCAATGATTTTTTTGTACAGAAATAATCTCGTCATTAAAAATGGTTTTACTGCACTCAGATGTTTGTTTTATTGGTGAGAATAGGCATTAGCATAGCTCTTTAACATAACTCAATATATCATATCTCAATTGCATAACTTATTGGGATGTTCATTTAGTAGCCCTGCTGTTTTGTAGCCCCGAAAAGCTCCGGTCCTGATGCCATGCCATTAAGTGGAATCGACTGTATCTGCTTTTTATTATTTTGCAAACAAAATAATAAAATAATGAATAATTTAAAAACTGCTTAAGTTATTATTTCATTTAAAAATATGGAGTAATTGTGATTAATTTACAACTATAATTTTTAAGATGGTTTTTAGCTATTCCAAAAATATATTATTGTATATACGTCAATTAATATACAAACATTTGCACATAAAAAAACCCTTCACTTTAATTGTATGGTAAATCTTTTTCAGTAAAAAAGCATTCATCATACAATCAGTATGCACTTTGACTAGTTTGCAACCATACAATATAGACCAGTGTCTCAACCTTTTTTGACCTTTGGCCCCTTTTGAACTTATATTTTTCTGTGGTCCTCATAACAATAACTCATTTTGATAGATTTTGCATTTCAGATGATATTACTAATGTTAAAGCATGTAACTTTCAACTTTCAAATTTGTATGTACAGTATAATTGTTATTTTTTGGTATATATAATTGTTATTTTTTAAAATACTTAAGTTTAGCTCTACACTCAATTTTGTGCCAGTTTCAGAAGTGAACAAATGTTAGCACTAAATTGAAGTTTTATGGTATGAAAAAAATGAAAATGATTTGCCAAATCTTGTACATGTATGTAAAGCATGTCTTCATTTACAGGAAACAAATGTACATATACAGTAGAACATCGGTTATCCGAAACAATTTGGGACTGGAGATGTTCGGTTACCTGATTTTTCAGATAACCAATCATGTACGAAAAAATATATTAACCTATCCCACATTGAAATTTTTCTCTGTTGCATGTCACTTCACATTGACAAAAATTCAATGTTAAGCCTAACGAAAACTTTTTAAAAATAATAATCGTGGCTATTGTATCATTAAAAATTATTTATTTGCACAAACAAAATAAATATATTGAAAAATATAAAAACAAAAAAATTATATTTCTGAAGTTAATCTAGTATCAAAAACATTCCAATCAATGAGATAGAGTACGTTTGTAAAGTCGAATGAGTTAAATGAGAATGATGTCATCATTATTCTTATTTCATTAGACTTTTTGACCGATTTTTATAACTAAATGGCTGTTTCTAAAATCAAAGATATGAATGTTGCTAGTGCAGCCTTATCCGAAATATTTTTCTTAGATTGCTTTGGGTAGACAGTTATTTCTATCATTTCACCTTTTAATTCACAATTTAAACACTCAAGTAGATTTAGAAACATCGATATCACTGGGTGCCATTTTCTTAATGAACTAAACTAACTCTTTCCTTCGTGAACTTCGTTAGAGTTTCATTCGAAATGTCATCACTGCAGAGAATGCACACTGAGCGAGACTACTACTTTTTGACCGATTCGTTACTAATGTGTTTAACTCATTTGACTTTACGAACGTACCCATAGAACAACAATGAGTTATTTTATCTCGTTGCCCTCTCATGGTCGTGCCAGTGCTGCCAGCTAAAATACACACACCAACAAAAATAATATTGGAGTAGCCCAAGACAGCCAAATATTTCAGTACCACAGCACTGTCGGAAATTTGAATTTGCCGACTGGAACGCATTCGGTTAACTGATGTTTCAGTTGATCGGTATTCGGATAATGATGCTCTACTGTATTATCTGATAACAAATAAAACATTTTAGGTTCAAAATTTCCTTATGAAATTTACTTTTTTATTTTATTTAAAAATAAATGACTTTGGATAATTTTTATACAGATATCAGCAAGAGATAGTGACCAGAAAGAATACAAATCCTGAAAGTTAGCCTGGTATTATGAAGGAATTAGATTTCCTTCCAAACAATAATTTACTCTCAAACACTTCCATCACCACACTATCATTGATTTTAAGAAGCAGCTTTTTCAGTTTAAAATAAATGTTAATTTATTCATACCTTATATTCTAATAAAGAAAAATTACTTTATTTTAATGTGTATAGCACACAAGGCAGAATAATAACCTCACAGAAAATTGCTAGAATAAAAATAAAACCCTTGCACAATCCTCTTTACCATATGCTCCATGCCTATGGTTCAGCTGTTACTTCATAGATGTGAGTTCATAACTGCAATTTAAAATCAGTGTATAACCCATACCCCCTTTCAAGTCATCTTTTAAACACACAGCCCATTGATTATATTTTAATATTTTGTTTTTGTATTTTATATGAAACTAATATTTTTGTTGTAAAATTCAGCTTCTAATGAAGGAAACAAATTTTTACCCAAGGAATTTGAAATAAATTATAAAAATTTATACTATTATCTAATCTGATCTAATTTATTATTATATTTATATTGTGATATTTTCATGATACAATGGGATACCATAAAGTGGTTCCCTGTACATAAAAAAGACAGTATTATTTTGTTACAAAGTAACAAAATTGTTTATAGCACATAATGTTAGAAGTATCATCTCTTCATAACTACTGTGTGTACAAATAAACATATACAATGCAAATTTCACATTTTTTATATCAGAAAACTAATTCAACAGTAACATATATAAAATGATAATAAACAGAATCAAATCTTTTAATAAAAAAAATTCATTGAACAACACAATTTTTCAAATATTTATTGTTGAACTGAAACTAAATAAAGTGTAAAATATTTGGGAAAATAAAAACATAAGCTGAATCAAATAAATAATTTTCTGTAATAAGCATTGTCTACAATAAAAAAATTAAATCATTTCTACATACTTTAGCTTCATCAGCATACATCTTCAAACTAAATGAAAATTTGGTACGCATTCTTGTGCCACGATAAACTATAGATCCACTGGCTAAATCTTCTGCATAGGCCATAAGATGACTGATTGGCTGATTCAGTTTTCCATAACAAAAATCTATTTCATCTCTAGTTAGAGACACATCAACTTTAACTAAACTATCCTCTGAAAAATAAATAAAAATTTAATTCATTTTTCTTTAAATGTAAACTTAAACTATTTCTTAATTGAATTGATTGTCATACTATTTATTTTTTAATACATTCATTAACATTTAGTATCTACTTTCAAAATTAATATCATTATCATTTTGCTGCTGAATATTTTCATTACTTCTTGAATTTTTTCTAATTACATACACTGGTGACTTGATATACTGCAATGTGCTTTGATAGTGTGGACCTGCATAAATTGCAGAGAACCTGTAGACCCATTTAGCACCCAGTGGCAGCAGGATCTGGTTTATTATTTCATTTTATGTAAACTAGTGAGTTAAATTTATAATGTCCAGCACACTTATACACATACTTGCATGTAGTTTAAAATCAATTGGCTTAATTTACAGTATTTTACTCAATGTGCCTATATTTTGTACTTGTCAGTGCATAAATACAGCTTGGCCCATAAGGGTCTTGATACAGAAAAAATTGGAACAATGTGAACATTAGGGATTTCTGAGTATGGTGAACAGTAAGTTGATAAACAGTGGTTACCATATATAAACAATACATAAATTCAATTTTTAAGTAATGCCAAATTATCAGACTAAAAAGGTTAATTTAATAATTTGATGTAATTTGACTAGAGATAGATTAGGCTGCCATCTGCAGTTAGTGGTTGTCATATGACATGGTATTGGTGTAAGTGGCAGACAGAATTCCTTCTCACAATGCAGCCTCATATGAATGTTTTGTATCCCAAGAACCGCATTACATTAAGTCACCATCATATATATTTTAAAAACACAAAAAAACATTTAATAATTACAAATAAATATCTAAAAAAAAAATCACAGAAACCCTCTTAGCTAACGTGATTGGGATTAGTTAATAATTATTTCCTTGAATAATTAAAACAGAAATCATAGAAAAATATTTTTAAAAATTCAATAAGAAAAGAAATCATTCATTTATAAGTACATATTGTAATGTTTGTTTCATAAAACTAAAAACTACAAATTGTAAATTTTCTAAACAATACTGATTTTGGGACAAATACTAGCCAAAATAAATTATTTTTATTAATACTACAATAAAAATAAATTTTATGTAAATTTATTTATATAAAATTTGTCATTTCATATATCTATTGTCATCTCTATGATTTATAGAGGAAAAGGATTAGTCAAGCAAAATTGGCAATAAATGTTTTTATTGTATTTACATTGATAAACTGTACTGGAATACAATTCAGATATATAAAAAGAAAAAAAAAAATTAAAATTTATATTCAAAACTTGAATATCATGTTAAAATATAATTATTATTCAAGTTTAGCATCTAAATGATAATGCTAAACTTGAATAATTAAAAAAACCTTATATATTATCATTAAATTTACTCTTTATTCTTCTATGATAAATATGAAAAACACATTCACTCTTTATTATCCTGTTTTACAAACTTTTCTCTTTGAATGCTTGTGATTTGATTTAGAACAAACTGCTTGAAATGTGATGTACTGTACATTCCAGAATGTATTCTTGTGACAGAATTCAAGAGATTTTAATTGGATAGTTCATTTTTTAAATGTTGAAGGAAGCCTGCACTTATCAAAATAGAGATATAGGTTGAAGGAGAAATTTCAGAAAGTCAGACAATGGAAGTTTGAAGCACTGAAGAACTTTAAGAGTGGTCAATAAAATTTGAATATGGCATGGCTTAGTGCATTATGATTTAGAATACAAAGAAGCCATGTTAACCTTACGTTAACTTTTTTAATCACAATAAAAGAATTTAACCTTAACAGCAGGACATTAATTAATATGTCTAAATCAGGAGATGAATTCAGTGAACGATATTTCAAAATACATAGTATACTATCTGTACTTTCCTTTAAGAACATTATTATTAGTGACATCATAAACACTATGTTGTTGTTCATTTTGACAAGATTCTACATAATCAGTATATAAACATTTGTTTTATTGTTTTTATACAAATGACTATAAAAATTCAAGAAAGAGCCTGTAATGTTCTTTGGAACCAAAAGAAATATTAACTGAAAAAACATAAACTTATCTAAGAGAAACTCAGTAATTTCTCTTGATCATCTTCATTTATATTCCTCAATATAATATTTTATTTGTTTCTATAAATATAATACACCTCAAATCCTGATGATATATTAATAAACCAACAAAATGGATATATTTGTTGGTTTATTTATTTGTTTCTCTAATATATTGTAAGATAAAGTTTTTTCTTCTTACTATCTGTAATATATTTTCTTTTAGTTTGTCTACATTTCTTAATCTTTAATATTCTTTATTAATGAAGATATTCACATTCATAAAGAATTAAAGAATATAAGACATATTAAATATTACATACAGATTTTTTGTGAATAATTATAATTATTAAAATAGATTAAATTTTTTTGTGTCAATCACATAATTAAAGTTTGGTTTGCCTAAACGATTGACTTTTAGAGTTTGAAATTTATCATCAGTACTGACTTACAAAAAGAAAGAATAATGTTTTACAAATTAATTAAATCAATGACACATTTTATAGAGTTTATTAAGAAGAATAAAAAACTGATATTTATTTTAAAATTTTTCATGAATGTTCATACTGAAGAGCACTGACACTAAAAAATAAATTTTCCAAGGAGTCCAACAGATCATTTTTATTCATGAATTAAATTTTTTTCAGGATATTAGCTCCAATCATCAGATTCGACTGTTACACAGATTATAATAGTGTTTTTCTAAAATCGCTTTTTTCTTTTTTAAAAATGATAATCTGTTAGATTCCTTGAAAAATTTGTTTTTTAGTGTCAGTGCTTTTCAAGTTTTACATTATGGAGTTGAATATCCAGAATAATGATATTTATTTTACCGTAATAATGATCTCATTTAGTTTTTATTTATCAATTAACAGTTTCAAATGGCTAATTTATGCATATTAAAGCCAAACAATTACTGGATTAAATTGGGCTACATTACCACTACTAATAACTATTAAATCACAAGTAGATGGCACCTAACACCTACCTCTAGTGCCAAATTACTTGAGATTTAATAGTTATTAGTAGTAGTAGCCTGATTTAATATGGTAATTGTTTAGCTTTAATATAATCATTGGGCTTTGAGATGTTTATACATGTAATTTACGCATATTAATAGAATATGAAGACAATCAAAATTTTTTTTAAAACTGAAACAACATTCAATCCTTGAAATTTAACTTTTATCTATCTAATTATTTATTATTAAAATAAATAAGATTAAATAAACAAAAACTTACTATCCATATCTCCCATCATCCTTTTATATTGAATTCTAAATAAAAATGCTTCCAATACAAAAGCAATAACAATATTTATAACTACCTAAATGAAAAAGTTAAATATGGATTAGAACAAAAATATGTTCATGATTAAAAATTTTATATAAAGAAATATTCAAGAATTATTATAATTTACAATATGTAATAGTTTTAATAAATTATTTATTAGAAAATATAATAATCTTTTACAAAATCAACTGAAAACACCTGAATTAATAACAAAATAAATTGAATAAATTAATGTAATTTTGAATCATTTTATTATGCATATGATATAGATATTCATGGACGGTGCTGGTGACTTTTTATGCGAGGCTAGAAGTGACGTTTTATCGTAGTATTGTGGAAAGTAATTGAATATGGCGTATCAGAAAGTTCACGAATACACAAATATTTTAGGAATAAGTTTAATAATGTGCTTATTGCAAATTGCGGGGATAGAGTCTAACCCTGGGCCTTTGGCTAGATCTCCTCAGGAGATTGATCGTGCAGATATGCAAAGTAAGAGGCGTGGAAGACCCCGGAAAGGTAGTGCGAAAGAATTAGAGAGTGGAGATGAGTTATTGAATCTGATGCAGGGTGAACAAGAACAAATTGTAGAAATCCCTTCTATAACTAAAAGTGGGATAGTGAGAGATTCAAACATTCAAGACTACTTTGCAGTGGCCGCGGAAGAGGACGAATGTGAAACGGAAGAGACCCAATATACTTTAAAAGGAATATACGAGTTAATTCAGGAAAAGTTTATGCAGTTAAATTCAGATTTAAGTACGATAAAAGTAGAAGTAACCTCACTAAAAGTAGAAGTAACCTCACTAAAGGAAGAGAATAGAAAACTGAAAGAAGAATTGGATAAAGCCTTCCAGAGAGTGACCGACCTCGACCAGTTAGTTAAGTCTGGTAAACAACTGCAAGGTAAGCTGGAGTTTCAAATTGACTCTTTGAGAAACGAGAAAGTAAAGAATAATATTATAGTCCTGAACTTCCCGTTTAAGACAAACGATCTCGCGGATGAAATTAATTATTATATTAAGAACGAACTAGAATTACCTGACTGTTTGCCTGATAGTTTGGTCAGAGTGTCGGGCGGGGATGATAAATCTATTGTGAAAATTATATTAAGTTCTATCTATGAGAGAAACTCGATTTTGCGAGAGTTCTGGAAAAAGAGGTCAAAATTGTCAGGTACAGGAAAGGGAAAGCCTCTATTTATAGCAGATCTATGTAAGAGATCCAGGATCAGAAGGAAAAAATTAACTTCGATGATAAGTCAAGAAAAAGCAAAGGGACATAAAATAAAGGTTAGAGACGATTGCTTCATAAAAGATGGTAATATCTTTACGTATGATTTAAATTCGGAAGAAGTAATACAGATTAATTATTTTTTATGAGTCGCCAGACTGTTGATAGAGAGAGGCGGGAACAGGAGAGGTTAAAATCTGATGTTAAAAAACTGACTAATATTAAGGAAAATAGTAATCTCTACCAGGAGAGTTCATTAAACTTGTTACCTCTAGACCAAGTCGAGGAAAATATTCAGGCTATCTTAGACAAAATTAGTATAAGCTTTTGGAATATCCAAGGCCTTTTTAAAAAAATCTATAAAGACCCTGTTAAGCAGTTTTTACAATCGCATGAAGTAATGGGATTCACAGAGACTTGGATACCAGATATAAATAAGATAGGGAAGAGACCCCTAGAAGATAAGTTTTGGATTCTATATAGTAATGCTCAAAAGCCACAAAAATTTGGTCGACCAGTTGGGGGCTTGTTACTATTAATTAAGAAATCGTTTGGTCAACTAGTGCAAACACATATTACTTCCAGTTTTATATTCGCCTTGGTGGAATTAAACCAGAGGCTACAATTGTTGTGGGGAGAAGCGAGATTGGGAATCGTTCTAGTATATATATCCCCATCGTCAGCTGCTATAGAGCATATTGTAGAGATACAAGAAAAAATCAACCAATGGTTAATATATTCCGACCTTTGGGTGTTAGGTGGAGATTTTAATGGACGTATAGGCGACAAACTGGATACGATATATAAAGGAAAAAGTTTGAGAATTGATAATGCGAGGATATCGAAGGATAGAGTGTCGAACAATAATGGAGAAGTACTGTTAAATTTTACACGTGAAAATAATTTCTTTATGCTAAATGGGAGATTTACCGGAGATATTCCAGCGGAATATACGTTTATAAGCCACACTGGCAAGTCAGTCATAGATTATATCATTTGTTCAGAGGAGATGCTTAGTAAGTGTATAAAGTTGTCGATTCTTGACCTTGATCACTCAGATCATTTTCCAGTACAGTTGTTGTTGTCCGGAGATAGTCCAAGAGTGGAGTTCTGCCAGAACAAACTACAGAAACATAAAGAGGCGGGATCGTTGGGAAGTAGAAGGTTTGATAAACAGAAATTGTCACAAGATTTGCCAAAAAAGTTTGAGGAGATATTAGTCCAAGAATCACTCCACAGACCGATTGATAATTATGAGAATCTAATTGCGATAATAGATGCGTGTCGTGTAAAGTACAGGCAGGGATGTGAACCACGGAGATTTAAACAGATTTGGTATGACAATAGATGTTACTACTACAAGATAAGGAAGCAAAAGAGTTTAGCTCAGTTTAGGAAAACAAATCAAGAAGCAGCCTGGAAGAAATATGTACAGAACAAAAGATGGTACAGGAATTTTGTGAAGGCAAAAAAGAAAAGATATTTATCCGAACTTAACGATAGGCTGATAGAAGCTAAGGACTCGAAAGTATTCTGGGATATCATAAATGATTTTCGTCGACCCACTGGTTATTTACGAGAGCCAAGTTGTGTACCGTACACTAGTTGGCTACAGTATTTTGAAGGGTTCTCAGCCGATTATCGTAATAAAATGGATCAAGTTTATGTGGAAGAATCTTATACTGAGGTAAAAACTAGTGAAGAAGTGTTTAGTGTCCAGGAATTACAAAGATGCGTTGCGAAACTTAAAGTGAAATCAGCACCAGGTATAGATAATATTCCTAATAAATTAATTAAAAATTTACCAGTATCTATACTTAGTTATCTTGCAAGACAATATAATGGCTTTTATTCAAGAGTAGTAGTTCCAGTTGACTGGAACAAAGTAATATTCTTCATGTTATACAAGAAAGGGGAAAGGTTAATACCTGGCAATTACCGTCCCATTGCATTATTACCGACGTTTCGTAAGCTGTTTACATCAGTGCTGCTTTCCAGGTTTATTGCATGGATTGACAGAGAAAATCTTAGGAATCCCACGCAGTTTGCCTTTGTCAAAAAAGGTGGGACTCAGTTAGCTCTATTTGTGTTAATGGCCATTGTACAAATTCAGCTGTATAAGAAGAGACAGAAAGTTTTCGCCTTATTCCTAGATATAGAGAAGGCATATGATGCAGTAAATATTAAAAACCTTCAAAATAAAATGCGATACTATCAAGCGGAGACTTTAATGGTAGAAATGATAGGATTGTTATTTGGAAGCTATGAAGCGACTATTAGACAAGAAGACACGCAGTGGGCGCCGTTTAGGATAGATCGTGGGCTGTTACAGGGTGACCCATGGTCCCCCCACCTCTTTAATTTTTATACTTTTGATTTAAATAACAGTTTTGAAAGGGAAGAGGATGGATTCTTGATTGAAGAAAATATAGTTCACTCCATTGTCTATGCAGATGATATTGTGATAATCGCCCCCACTGCTGCTGCTCTACGGAGGAAAATTCAGCAAACAATGTTATATTTTAATAAATTAAAATTGAATATTAATCCGAAGAAATCGGCTATCATGGTGTTTAGAAATGGTTCTAAGCTTTCAAAGAGGAACATGTCATTTTATATTAATAAAGAGGAATTAAAAATAGTCAATGAAATAAAGTTTTTAGGGGTAATCTTAACCCCTATGTTGTCCTTTGAAAAACAAGTCAAAATGTCACTGGTCAAGGCAAATAAGTTAATAGGAAGTATAGGAATGTTATTTTCAAAAATTAAATTAAAAAACACCCAAACGCAATTTAAACTGTTTAATTCAATAATTGTAAATGCAACAAGCTATGCAGCCCCAATTTGGTGTTTGCCAAAATATCAGAAGTTAGAAGCGATTCAAAATAAGTTCATACGGAGAGTGTTTTTACTGGACTATAAAATCCCTGGAAGCATACTAAGATTAGAGTTGAATAGATTCAGAATGACGTCAATGTTGGTTAAGAGATGTGTAAAATTTTTAATGAAGGTGAGAGACAGTGGGCAGTTGTTGTTTAGTCTTTTGAACCAATTATATAGGAAATCATTACGAATCGAATCGAGAAAGAACTGGGTAAGTCACCTGACTAGAGTAATTAATAATTTTGGATTTTCGATGGGCCCGTTTATACACCTTCCGGAGATTAGTGGAGATTTATGTAGACAGCTTACTAGAAATGTAATGGAGAATTCATTGATACTTGATGTGGAGGATATCCGGACACGAAAGATGCCGATTCCATATAATATAATACTGGACTACCCTAATATTAATAATTACATGTTGTTTAATCTCCCCTTTGGTGTTAAGAGGTTCTTCGTCCAGCTTCGCCTTAATAATGATGTAATAACGATTGAAAACAAGATTTATATTTATTCTAAAATTGAATGTCCGAGGTGTTTAAAAAACTTCTCTAAATTTCATCTGGTCTGTGGATGCGAAAAAGCAATAGTGCTAAGACAAAGTTTCGATTTAAATAATTTAAATGAGTGCTCCTCGGAAAAAGAAATGTATATGTTTTTTCATGTGGCTAAGTTAAAATCTATTTATAACTTGTATAATTTTGTTAAAAAATTTGTAACTATGTAACTGTTTATTTAATGAATGTTGATCATAACTCCCCTTGTAACAGGCCAAGGCCTATTACAAATAAAGATGAATTGAATTGAATTGAATCATTTTATTATGCATATGATATAGATATTCATGATTATTGAAATATCTATACATCATAATACATTTTGCATTATTAAAATTTTGTTTTTTTATTATTTGACTTTATTTATGAGATTTTAATGGCATAATATCATAAGAAATCCATTAAAATTTTTTAATGAATATTTCAAGAGATAACTTTGAAAGTTTGTCTTGATCATTTATAGAAAATAATTTTTATAAATTTTCTATTATTTAAAATTTTAAATAAAACTGTTCATTGTAATTTGTAATTTCTTGTTTCAAATGATATATATATATATAATTTATTATATATATATGTAAAATTTTTTATTTTTTTAGAAATAATTGAATAAAGTACACAATTTTCTTTTTTGAATTAAATTGTTAATATTCTAAGACTTTCATATGAATATATTTCTTTTGACAAAAATATTCAATCATCAGTATTTAATATACTGGATGGATTTTATTGGACAATATTAGGCTGATAATATACAGAAAATAGCAGTATGTACTGTACATTATGATGTTCAGGTATTTGACATATTTCTGCAATAGTTTCACGAATTCAATGAAATGACTGATTACAGTTTTGAATTGTAACAGAATACACAGCTTCCTTTATTTATTTTAGTTTGTAAATCTTCGTCCGATGGTGATAATTATAATTAATTAATTCTTGAAGACAAAGTCCTTCCCAAATTAAGAGATCACCATTTATTGTGTTCCAGACATTACATTTTTGGCGACTGACCTTTCCTTTTAGGCTACTAGCCGCCAAGCAGTTTGGCGGCTAGTAGCCTAAAAGGAAAGGTCAGTCGCCAAAAATGTAATGTCTGGAACACAATAAATGGTGATCTCTTAATTTGGGAAGGACTTTGTCTTCAAGAATTAATTATTTTAGTTATTTTTCAGTACTACTAGAATTAAACTGTAAATGATTTAAAATAAAGACTTTTCCCTGTAACTTGGTTATCTTTGAGAATTGGACAGAGGTATGTTAACATTTTTTACTGTAAACTGGATAATTGAAACCATGTAAAGTTTTATCCATCACTTTTGAATCATTCTGTATATAGAAAATAGACTTATCAACGATAGAAGATTAGATTGTACAGATATATATGAACAAAAGTAGAAAAAAAACACTGTGCATTCAAAAAACTTACATATAAATATCATATAATATCTCAAATATTTATTTTAGCAATTTAAATTTTCCAGTTTATTTAAAACGTTTAAAAATGAAAACTAAAATACCAAAAACTGATCTTGATTCTTTTCATTTGTCTATGTAAAAATTTTAATTTAGAATATTTGATATAGTTTATGAAATAAGTAAAACATTATTTTAATGATATTTTATCTATTCTGGCATCAGTTTCTTGTATTTTAGTGCAAGACAAGTTAAGTGATTATAATAGCTGATATAATAGTCACTTAAGAGTTAAATATAATACAATAAGACAGAGTTTCTCAACCTATGGACCATGATGATTTGGTCTGCAGATAGACTTAAATTATTAGAGATTAAAACTTTGTTCAATGATGATTCACTTTTAATAGTTCACTTCCAATTTCATTAGTTATGTTTCCATATGAATCCAAAACATGATTTTAAATTTATTATATTATAAATGGCACAGTATATCCCAAATGTTAATACCCAAATAAAAAAATTGAAAAATTAGGCCTACATAACATAGTGGTTCATAGAATTTTTTTCTGGTACTTTACTGGTCCATGGGCTTAAAAAGGTTGAGAAACACAGCAATAAGATATTATAAACAACCTCATAAAAATATGAATATATTGTGATAAAAATTTACCATCGTTATGATATAAAATATCATAAAATATATGCGACTCCATTCAGTACTAACAGCAGCATATCCACTCATAATTATAAACCAATTGTTAACAACCATTAATTCAAACAATGTAACTGAAATAGAAATACAAAATTATGCTAAATAGTCTATAGTAAAACTTATTGTGAAAAAAAAAGCATTTAACAAAATAAATAAATAAACACACACACACACACAGTGTCATAGCATAGTGGGAGTGGCACTTTTAGGGGGTGGCAAAATTTCACAATAAATAATAATATCATCTTGTAAAAATTTGAACCATTTCATTTCATATTTTTGTTGCACCGACGATTCGGACTGATTGAAATGAGCACGGAATTTTTCATTACTTATACCTAAATAAGGGGGCGGCAAAATTTTCCTCCACCCCGGGTGGCTGACACCCATGCTATGCCACTGCACACACATGCATCCTGCATTATTAAAGTTCATCATAAATATTAATTTTTAAATTTCATTTATTTTAATTATAATTTATATATATCCTTATTTGTTAACAAAAGTTCTAATAGGTCAAATATAATATTTGAAAATTATTTAAATATTAAACATTTGAAACAAAAGTTAAAAAAACTGAAGTTTATTAGATAATGGTTAATTAGAATCATTATCCATTATTAGATAAATTTATTAGGATTATTGCTCAGAGTTTACATTTATGTATTAAATTTTATCAAGAATTTTAAAAGAATTTTATCCATAAATTATAAATCATTTAGTAGTATTTAGACAGTTCAATTCCATAAGCAAATGTTATATGGATTGATAGTTTGATCTAGAAACTGACTCAATTTTATGTAATTGATGCAACGTGTCATGTTAAAAGATATATAATTGTTAAGATATTTGAATCTATTTTAAATAAAAAAAAATTATGAGAGACAACAAAAGTCTAATCATAAGTTTGCATTTAGTTTATTACCAAAAGAATATTAAAATTTTTGAAGAAAGTTTTTTAAAAGAAACCGAATAAAATATTTTAAAATAATTTGACAATGAAATTAATATTTATCATTATATACATAAATTATATTTATCCTAAGATTGAATGTATTACATAAAATCTTTTTTTCTGTAATATATATGTAATAGAAAATACATAATGATTTTTTTTAATGTTAAATATAAGAAAGAAGGAACATTATAAAATTATATAAATAATATAATGAAAATGCTAGAACTGAACATTTTCATGTAAATAGGAATTAAATTATTATTAAACTATAATCTATATAATAAAGCTACTTTGTTCGTTCAGTAACAAACAGTTCAACTAGAAGCAGATTTCTTACAAGAAATAAAAAGGAATACTGTTGTGCATTTGAAAGAAAACTTCAAACATTTCTAGAAAAATTTGAAATCTTAAAAAAGTCAAATATTTTAGGTCCTAAGAGAGGTCAAAGTTCAACTCTCTATGCCTTATAGAACATAATAATGTCTGTGGGTCAAGTAACTTGATACCACCTGACTATTTTTAATTTTTTTTAATATTAATTTACCCTGCATTATTTTAAATAACAGCATTTTCATTTTGTCTTACCATCAATTATTCTTGTCTTTAATAGTTATTAAATAAAATATATATAACAAATATTGTTTAAAAATTTAGACAGTAAATTGCAATACAGAAATAAAGGCTTCATAGAGTGGCAAAAAAGATTGGGATTGGAAAGCTGAAAGTAGTCTTCTATACTTTTATGTATTTTTACTTTATTCTGTATCTATAATGATTCTACCCTTGCAAATTAAATTCTTCATTCTAATAATTTTATTAGTTATTCATTTATAAACAATGTAATAAATACTATATGGAAAAATATTAGAACAATTATGTAGTATTTTTTCTGACTTTTGTTTAATATCATAAGATAGTTATGTATGTATGTTCTTCTATTATAAATTTTAAAATTTCTTAACTTATGATGAAATAATTCATTCATAATTAGTTTTAAAATTAATACACACAATAGACATTTTAAGATAATTTTTTAGAAAATTCCTAAAAAATTTTCTAAAAAATTATCTTAAAATATCTATTGTGTGTCTAATTATTTTATATCATAAAATATTTATTTCAAATTCAAAAATTGTAAAGAGCCAAATTTTATTTGTTTGAAAGTTAGCCAACACTAGTGATACAAAATTCAAAAATTTAAGATTTAATAGCTGTAATTTCTCAATTGCATTTTATTAAATAAACATTTCCAACATAATATATAATTTTTATAATACTGTAAAAAAATGTTCTTTAACATGTTTTGTATTATACAAATATTGAGAACTTCCTTCACTAGTTTACTTTTGCTTTAACTGACACTACAGTAGGTTTGGATCTAAGCAAAATTCAAACCTAGGTTCTTCTGGTAGTGCCAAAACATTTTATTCATTCTTCAAAAACAAAATATATATATATATATAACTTACCACCACTTGCAACAAAATTACTAAAATTATTTAGATAATAATATCCATTAGATAAACTGTCATTATCATAATGATAAAATTGTTCTACAGTTGAATTTCTAGAAAAAAAAAATTTTTTTTAATTTAATATCAGAAATATATTAATAGTCATTATGTTTTAATTACTTACATACAACAATTTTTCATATTGTAATTAGAAAATAATTCCATTCCAATAATGGCAAAAAAATAATAAACCACAACTAGAACTAATGCAACACTAAGAAATCTGGGTAAAATTATAAAAAGTGTTCCAAGTACATCACGATAACGTCTTTTAAGTTTAAATAATCTGAAAGTAGAAATTTATTTTAATTTTAAAATTATCTAAAATTTATGATAATTAGTTTCTATTAATAAATTTTACCGTAACAGACGAAGTGGTCTTAAAATGATGACAAAAACAAACGGACAGTCAAATTCTTCTGCAATCAATCCTGCTAATCCAGCAATTGTTACAAAGAAATCATATCTGAAAAATAAAATTTCTTAAAATAACTAACTAAGATAAAGGAATTGATTCTTGCTGAAATATTTAATTTTTAGTAATATATAATATTTATTTACGATAAAAAGCTTTTTACTACTGAATTTATTAATTATATATAACAAATGTATCACTTTGGGAGGAGTTGAAATTGACCAAATTGATCTCTTTCTTTTTGCTCATATGCAGAATTTTTAAAAGGGTGGGGTTTAAAAAAACATTACTTTTTCATTACATAGTTTATTACAATATATGGAGTGGTATATGGTGTTACTCCAAATATTTTTACAATATATGGAGTAACACTATACAGTAGACTAAGAAAGAACTGAATGGGTACAAAATAAATAATCCCCAACCATCTATGTGCATACCCTTGAATTGATATACAGTGAGAACTTGTTTTACATTTACTCTTTTTACAAAGATTTTTATTTTGTCATACATAAAAAAATTTTTTATGGTAAAAATTTTAAAAAAGTGAAGGCATTGCTGATATTTCTGATCAAGATCAACAAAAAAACTCAGAAGACGACAATACTTTGTAAAAAAGAAAATGCCCTGGTTTAACTAAAATTAATATTAATTAATGTGTAATACAGTACTTTTAATTGTGATTATTAATAAGGTGACCAACCGTCCTCCTTTTGTAAGTTCTGTCCTTGAAAAGTGTCCTCCTAAATGTCCTCCTTTTTGATATTTGAAGATTAATCTGTAAATCTCCATATTTGATTGATGCCGAACCGATCTGTTGCATGTAATGTGATGTGATGTGTTTGTATTTGACATGATGGTTCATCAAGGCTCGGTACAGTGCAGCAAAACGCGATTACGAAACACATGTGCTCTGCACAGGAGACCTTGAGAGAGTGCACTGCATGCAAGTAGCTTTGTTTACTTTTTACCGAAACACAACACGGCACGTACACATGCACAGAGGCGTACCGAGGGGGGCATTGGGGGCAGTCCGCCCCGGGTGTCACCTGTTCAGGGGTGACACCTGACTGTGAAAAAATAAGTTGCGAAATAAACCTTGACAACGCGCTTTAACATTAAGTCATGGAAAGTTCGACTGACTCAACAACCCATGACTAAAAAAAAAGAAGAAAAAAAAAAAGGTCAACGGATTCATGCTAGTCAATATAAACTTATGTGATGATATCGCTTATTCGATATAGCATTCAAGTTTGCTCGAGTGCGGGCATGTTACAATTCAATAATCCGATACTGTTTTATAAAACAGTTAAGAAGGGTGACACCCACGGTACGACTTGGGGTGACACCATGATATCCACCCCGGGTGTCACCCATGCTAGCTATGCCACTGTGCATGCAGTAGAGATTATTATAGTGTATTATTATTGCAATGAATAAAATGTTTCTTTTATTTACAATATTTTTTCCTTCAATTTATGTGTCCTCCTTTTCATTATAAAAAAGTTGGTCACCCTATTATTAATTAATTATTGATTGCTTTAATAAACCTATTTCTCTTAGTAATGGAAAAGAATAGTATACTTTTGTTAACTTTTGAAACCTAATCCAGTTTTGTATTAGTCCCAGCACAGATTCACATAGTTACGTTCTGATAAAGTGCCATATTACCATGTTATATAAATCAAATATATTAATTTGATTTATGAAAAATGTGTTGAAAATTAGTCGATGCATATTTAATATTTAAATTTTTAATCTAATTCTTAATAAAGTTTCTTCAGGTTTTATTTTTCTATTTCATTAGGTATTTATCTTTGTTAATATAAAACTTCATATCTTATTTGATCAATAATGATAATAAGAAAAAAGTTTTTGGTTAGTTTTTTTTTTAGAAAAGTTTTAATGTACTTTATTACCTACAAGATTTTAAAAAGGATTCTAATATTATCTCTTCCTTAATGGACTAAATTTCATTTAAATACATATTTAAATTTCCTTCCTCAATATAGTTCACCACCTGTAATAGTACCTGTGGTATTCCCTGCTTTTACAGGAAGTGAATCATATGGGGGAATGAAATTTAAAGATGAATTTAAAGAAAATTTATTTCATCAAGGAAGAGGTATTGTCAGCATGGCTAATACTGGTCTTAATACTAACAAAAAGGATTCTCCCTAATTACTAAATTAAAAATTAATATATCTATATTTCAAATTCAAATATTAAATAATATTTTCTTTTTTTCATCTCTTTCCATTCCATGGGCACTGAGAATGATATTTTTTTTATCCATCATGGGTCAGCTGGGTGGTAAGGGACAAAGCTTGAAATATCCATGACAGACAGCCCATGAAAAATTCCTGAAGAGTTGTTTGCCTGGATTTGATCCTGGGTCCCAAGAGCAGTAATCTGTTGCTTTAACTGCCTCAGCCATCCAGCCATCATCATAAAATAATTTTATAAAATTTGCAATAATAATTATAAGTTATTAACTATCTGGACAACACAACAATAATTAAAATTGTAACATTATTTTTATGAGATGATGATTTTAATTTTACTATGAATTAACTGAATTAATTTAATTTTACATTGAGTTTTTTTTACTGGAAATAATTCCAGTAAAACAAAACAACATATTTATTCAAAATCAACAAGATCATGAACTTACATATTCCATCCAGAACGAAAATAACTATACAATCCAAGACCAAGCATCTTCAACAAGGCTTCAAAAATATAAACTATAAGTAAAGAGTTTACATTAATTTTTTATTAATTTTAAAATTTTTTTATTTTTTATACAAAAATATTATCAAAACTCACAAGTAATAAATCCTACTGATATCCAACTGGCCATTGAATCTCCAATTCTAACATGACGAATAACTACATAAAATAGAAGCTTATCTCATAAAATTGGATTAACTGAAGATTTCATTATTATTTCATTTCCTTATATTATATTATTTCATTAATTGAAGATAATAATAAAATTAGTAAGTAAAATGCTAAAATTTTGAAGCTGCATAAAAATCTATCATTTATTTATTTCTTCTACATGCACAATAGGAAGTGTCACTAAGACAACTGATCTCCTCCCCAAAATTAAAAAAAAAACAATAATAAAAAGGACCCTAAAATAACAAAAGAAAAAATATACAAAAAACAATCAAAATTACACATAAAATAAAAAATAAGTTACAAATCAAGAGAAGGTTGCATACTGGGCCTATGTAATAAGCCTAATAAGCCTTTACATATGTTTAAAATGTAATAAGTCAAAATGTAAAAATTGTTCAAAGTTACATTGTTTTAATAACAATAAAAATAAGACCTAATAAAAAGAGCTAGCCTAAAAGGTGTAAAAATACACGATAGATTGCAGGTTAAACATTAGGAAACACACAGGGAAAGCCAATCAGAGCAAATAAAACCATTAAAGTATTTGTAAAAAAGTAAATGATCAAAATCAGTAACACACAGTAAGAGATAGAAGATCTAATTTAGACCCAGCAACATCAGGATTAGATGTAAACAGGAGATTAGCAAATTTGTTTAAAAGAAGATATATTTTATCAAATTCCCTAGAAATTTTAGTAAAATGAGATAGTGTATCCATTGCTCAGACTGGAAGGCAATAATCAAATAACAACTGGAAGTTTGCAAAGAAGAGAGAATGCAGTACTGTTTTACATGAAATGGATTCATAAAAGTGCCAAAATATGCCTCAATGAATATCTAAAGATTTTATTATTTTATCAGAGTGCCCTTTAAAAGCAAGTTTATTGTTTATGTATAAAATGGAGTAAATGGGTATTACAATTTAAGGAAAAGCCCATTGTGACAGTTATATCTACATTAGTTTCAAGGTTGGAGAATTCAAAAAGGAAAGACATAAGGTTAAGGTCAGTTTGAAGAACATAAGGATTGCAGTTTACCAGTTTGTTGTTAGCATACATGCTCAACAAACTAAAATAAAGTTAAAGCATTGTTTAGCAAAGTTAAAGAATTAATCATTGCACCCAGTGTTAAAGGTGCAATAATTAATTCAACAGAGTAACCATAATGGTCAGTTTATAGTGTTTCATTTAAATATAGCCATAAGCTATATTTAAACTAAACAGAAATGAATGATATTAATCAATATTTTCTATTTAGCCTAAATATAACCTGATAAATACAATTTTGACATTTGCAATTTGATATTCAACTGACTTTGTGATTCCAAAATATTTTTACAATCATTACAATTGTATACCTAGCTTGTATATATTTTAAATACTATATTATATAGTAATTATAAAACCTAAGTTTTTTATTATTTGTAATTATAATAAGTATTCAACTACACATATTTACCTAAATCATCTATCTTTCCATTTTGATAACCTACAGATACAAATTATGTTTATTATAATCTTTTAAAATTTAATTTAAGAAAATAATAAAATATTTTACATCAAAATTCTATCATAAGTAACATTATATTTCATCTTTATTAGTAGCAGTAATACTTATTTGCTACATTAATATTTCTTTTGTTTTAGTTATGTTATACATTATCATCAAACTTTTTAATGTACATTACATATTTATTTTTGATTTTGGTTCCACAAAAGCTTTTATAATTCTTTAGTATAATGAAAAATCTTGAATTTTTCAAGATATAATACATTATGAAATAAAATTGTATAAAAAAAAGTTAAAAACTGCCTTATTCTTTTTTATGTACTTCTATTATTAATTGTGAAGTCAAATAATATACACTATTTTGTTATAAACAAAATTTTAATTTAGCTATTTACCTACCTTAAATATTGTGCAAAATATTAAAAAATATAAATGAATATATAATCAACATTACTAACTTGATAGTTCTGCAGCTTCAATTAATTGCCAAATTCCATTCATCAAAATAACAATATCTAAAATGAAATCATATTAATTTTAAACTTGAATAATATTGATTTAAATTAAAAAATTAATCTATAGTAAGTTTATATGAAATTAAATTAACATTTTATATACATATTCATGAGTAATTATTTTATAGTGACATCGTCACAATGTCAGCCTGCAATTTTTAATTTATTTAATTTAAAATATATGTTCTCTTCCTCAAATTAGTAATGTCTTGCTTGTTATCTAACTCCTTTAAGGGGAAAATTTTTCAATTGAAATAATGTAACTTCCAGTGCAAACCAGATGTTTGTATACAGTTAATCAGGGCCTCCTGCCCCTAAGCTTTCCATATCTGGTCTCGATTTTCATCTAACTTTGTTCTTGAGATTAAGGAGGGACAGACAGCCAAACAGCTGGATGACAGTGGGAATTTAAAGATCTACAATTTTTTCAAAATTGCAGCCCACTTTTAGTGTTGTTATTATATTAATTTTTACTCAATTTTTTAATATTAAATTTTCTTATAAATCAATCAAATCCTTTCATATGAAATCATCTATTTTGATATTATGGCTAACTAGATTGGATGTCTCTACTTGTTGGGATTAGAAATTTAGAAAGAAACTTCTATTAATAAAATAAGTAGAAAAATATATTTCAATTTATTTTATTCAAAGAAGATATTTGTTTTAGAAAATGATTATATTAATTAAATTTGTTTAATAATTATTTTATTTATATTTTAGATTTATTATAACAAAGTATAAAAGATAAATGAATATTGTTAATTAACATTTCTAAATCTAAATTAAAATCTTAATATTCTTAAATCTTAACTGCAGTATCATTATAGTGCAAATACTCATATACCTTATAAGTCAATTAACAGATTTATCAAAAAACTTTTCAAAATATATTATTTGTATTTTGAATATATTGCAACAATTATATGAAAAATTTCATAAAATAAATATAACATTGTAAAATTTTCAAATTATATACACTTTATTTCTGCACATATAAAGAGTAATGAAAGAGCAGATTGTCCAAAATTATGTTAAGAATTTAGAAATTAGAAAAATCTCTTTAACACAACAACATGTAAATCAAGGAATTGAAACAGATAAAATTTGGGCTATGATAGTTGACTACTGTAGGGAGCTTGCTACATAACTTTAATAGCATATTTATATCTGATCTTGACATATAATCAATAAGGGTATCCCATCAAGATTACAAACTGCAGAGTGAGAATCCTCATTCAGAGTACATAAAAAATGACCCAAGAACCCTACCTCTATGACTCATAATTTTCAGTTCTTTTGTTACATGTTTTTAAATAAGAAAAATGTACTTATAAATAATGAATATTGTATAAAAACACAATAGAATGTACTGAAATAAACTGGTTTTGTGGATGTTGCAGTGTTCACTACATAGATAAAGAAAGAAAAGATGGAAAATTCAAGAAATGAGAGATGGTGGTGCTGCACATAACATGGAAGAAAACTAATGCTTATGTCATTCGATCATGTGTTTTTCTATAAGCTAGCTTGTCAGATATTAGAAGAGTAACAAAAATAACAAAATTGCAGCAGTTTTCCATCTTCTTTTTCTTAATCTATGGTTTGCTGTGGCATTTGCTGTGCCAACTAGTGGTGAGATATATGAAGCTGGCTTGTAACTCAAATTTTAGCTCTCAACTCAAAGCAAAAAATTAGCCGAGAGATAGCTCATATCTCAAAAAACTTGTAAGTTGGGACATTCGTAAGTCAAGATACCACTGTATTGTAATTAGGGTTTCTCATTTCTTGGTCTTTTGCTTGTCCTGGGATTCCAGGAAAAAAGTGAACTGTTTCCCAGGATATAATTAATTATTTTTAAGATATAAAACAAATCTTAAAATCGAATGAATAATTATTTTTCATTTTTAAGTAACTTAATACATCCTGTGACCTCTAAAATAATAATATTAATAATGCTGTGTAAAACATGTATAAAAAATTACTTTTGAACTACATAGAAATTTTCACAAATAGAAAAATTTATTAAAGTTTGTTGGAAACTGCTTACAACAACCAAAAAAAAAAAAAAATGCCTTTGAATTGAGTTGAAAATTTAAAAAAAAAAGAACTTAGATCAAACTTCTAATTTATAATTAATATAGCTGTTTCCAGCCCGATAATTTCGGCTTTGGTTGGTGGTAACTTCTAAGTTAGAAGGTAGTTTTTGTTATTTAAATAAAACATAATACAAAATATTATTGTAAATTTTTATAATAAGATTTTAAAAAGCAAAGATGGTCAATATTCTGATCACTCAATTTGATTCTTATTTTACTAAAGAAAAGTCCTGCTACCAAGAATGCCCTTTCCGATTCAATTCATGTGGGTGGAATCGTCTTTAATACATTTAAGAGAAGATGGATATGTTTTTCACCTGTAGCCTGGAAGAGTTCTAGTTCATTTCTGAGATGTGTTACACTACTTTTTTGCTGTCTAGTATTTAGTATTCTTGATTTGTCTACCTCGGCTGCTTTAATAGTGGCATCAAGCTTACAGCCCAATAATTCAGCAGTTCGTTTGGCTTTAATAATCAGGTTTATGAAGAAAAACTTCATACTTGAATACTTCATACTCATTTGTATCCTTGCCCAATTTGCATAACCTGGCATAATGTAGTTATTGAAGTTACTGGGCATGGTTAAAAATTAAGACAATTATTCCAGATATTACAGGTTCTGACAAGTAAAGAATTCCAGAGTCCTGTCACAAACAGACTACATATTGATTATTGACAATCTGTGATATGCCATAATAAGCAAATATTTAAAAAAACTAATAAGCAGACTTATAATTAATAAATACAAATGTATTCTGACAGTTTATGAGTTAATTATACTTTTTATTTGCAAAATTTCCTCAACTTTAACACAAAATAAAAAAAAAAAAGTGAATTTTTAAGAAATTTGCAGGATTTCCTGGGATGAGAAAAATTTTCCAGGATATTTCCTGGGTTAAAAAACAGCCAGGATCCCTGGAAACCCAGGATCCCATTAGAGAAACCCTAATTGTTATGTACCAATAGGTCAAACTGATGACGGGAATTGCCTGAAATGACTCTTTGGCATAACATCGACAATAAAGCACTTTTAAAACAGTAAATAAACCTTGAGCCATGTCTGATTAGTTCATAACAAATAAATCACAAATTGTGAATCTGTAATCTGTGAATCTGCCCCATCTGTAAGAGCATGCTGTGAATCAATTTTGCCCCATCTGTAAGAGCATACTGCAGTGTACCTTAAAAAATTCACTATTTAAAAAACCATTTATAGTATTGGAAACATTCTTTTTATTTTTAATAATGATTACCATATAGCTGTTACTAAATAGTTATTATACTGTACATTTACATTTAATTTACATTGACACAGCAGTGTAGTATAACTCTTATAAGTCAAAACAAGTTGGCGCACAAAATCTTGCTCTATTTTTTTATAATTTCTAATACATGTAAAATTAAGTCCATAAATATATAAGATGTAAAATTATGCAATTATATACAAAAAATTTTAAAATATACTTACTAATAATGATATCAGTATACTTCCATGTTACCAACTGATGTATAGCTAGCAAGAAATTTTGACATCAGTATAAAATCATAAAATGTTCCAATCTATATTTTAACATGAAAAATAAAGTAAAGAAAACAATTTTGTTTTTACAAATAAAACCATGTTATAATTTACATACCTCTAAAAATAATTTCCCATGGATTTCCCAAATTACTAAACCATGGTTCTTCTGGTCGTTTTGGCTTATTTAAAAAATTTATTGTGTAATGTAAATATAATCAAGAATCAAACTAAACAGTTTTATTATATTAACTATAAATTAATTAATATTACATTTTTCAAGTTAATAAATTACTTTTATTTTACATATAATTATAATTAATACCTTCCACTTTAAAGGACCAACTTCGTATACTTGATAAAATTCTTCAATTGAAAGAAAACCAGTCTTTGTTATATCAAGTGTTTTAAACATTAAATAAACATCTCTTTTACCTGAAATAAAATTTTTACTATTTTAATAAACATTTTGTTTAGCACTTAATATTAAATAAAATGTATAAAAATTGTTTTAAAAAAATACATCATTAAATTGTGATTATTAACATATTGGGATGTGTTTTTAGTTTTAGATGTAATTGATTAAAAAGTATTTATTGTAATATGATTGAATTTATAAACATTAGAAATTATTATAATTTACATGTTCTATTTTTCTACATTCATTATTTTATTATTTGACTAATATATGTAAATATGCAATCAATATTGTAAAGTGACCAGATACTAAAATGTAAAAAACAAGACATTAATTCAGACATTTTGATGTGACATGATGAATCATGTGATCAATTCAGACCAATAATCATTAACTTTCTATCTTTCTGACATCATCAATGACAGATGTTACGAACAACAATGAACATTTTACTTATCCGTACTCTTGTTTACAAAATAACAACCAACAGAGACAGTGACAATTAATACTTAATTAATCATAGCTCTGAATATAGCTTTGCTTACTTTAACCACCATTTGTTTTAACTCCAATAATTAGCAAAATCCATCAACTCCCTTTTTATAACTGATCCACACAATTGGATATTAAAATTTTTATGCTATAATTTGTATGCAATCCATCTTTGATTTGTAATGAATATTGAACATAATTATAAAACAGTCCAAAAGCAGAACATTTTTTGGGAAAGCATATTAAGAAGTGACACTATCTTGCCTAATTTGGAGCATCAAGTCACTCTATATTAACATATATTGATGAATTTGACAATTGAACTTTTAACAATTTTTTTTACAATTTTATCATTAAGATTTATTTGTTCTGCTTAGTTCACTCAAACATTGATTTCTGTTAATTTTGTACAGAATATACAGACAAAAATAATTGCATAATATTAAATACAAACTTTAATAAATGATTTTATTTCAACAACATATTTCTGGATTTATTGTTATAAATTTAAAAATTTTTGATTTTGTTATTGGTAAACCATAAGAATTCCAAACCAAAATATGGTTAAATTCTCATCATTAAAATATACTGAAATCTAGTGACTTTCAAGTTTATGTTTTTTTCCTAAGTTTAATAGTTATTTACATAAATTGAAAGGTTGTCAGATGCAAAAACACTTCCAAAGTTACTTTTTATTAATGGAGTTGTTTGTTGCATAATATTCATTAATAATTAATGGAAACAGTTCTTCAATGATCAATTTCTAAAGTATTATTATTTATATATTCTACCAGACACACAACATTTACTATTTGTGCCACAACAGCTACAAATTAAAATCTTACATTTTATAAATTTTAAAAATTAAGAATTAATTTTTAAAAATTTTGGAGAGTCATTTAAATTAATATTTTTAAAGATATTTTGTGAGATATTTTAGTAATTTGATTTATATTCCATACATTAAATCTTGCTTAGATATGAGACTACATGAGACAAGAAAAAAACATACCAAAAAATTCTTTGTTATATTAAATGAAGAAAGTTAAATTACAAATACTTGAATGAATACAAGAAAGACATTTGTATTCTTGTGTTCATTCAAGTATATGTCTATTGGAGTTTAAGAAGGTAAATGTTTTTTTGCAATCTTTATGGTAAAAAAATTTTTCTGTAACATGTTGTAATTCAATTTGTAATTTAAAAGCAACTGAAGAAGAGTAAAAAAGTTACAAATGTGTCTTGCATGTAAATGAATGTCTCAACTTTGTTTATAGGTCAATAAAAGAGGATTTAAAGAAAAGACCTTACACTGTTTAATCTTCAACTTGAAGACAGTATAACATAATTATAATTAGGTCAAACTGTTAATGTAGCAATGTTAATTCTACTCTAAAACTCTGTATTAATTAATGAAAGTGCATACTGAAACAGATTATTAATCTGGCAATTAAACATACAAAAGTGGTAGATAACTTAAATAATTATTTTGTTTTTTCGATTTTTACTATTATTGAATATTTGATATTTGCATGTCATAAATAAAATTTTAAAATTTATAATAATATTTATTTCTAAATCATATAAAGCTTAACTAATGAAATTTCTACAATTACATGTGTTATTGTGATAAAAAGTAATATTGTGGCCATCAGCCATATTTTGTTTATATGTATATATATAGTTCATAAGTTGTAAATACACATATATTTTTTATCTTCCTTCTTCCTTCATTTCTATTCTCTTATTTCCGTTCCTTTATTCTTTGTCTAAACAATATAACCGTTATCGCTGGAGGGCAGAATTACCCCTTCTAAGAACTAAGGGGGAGTGTGAACAAAAGAAAAGAGGAAGCCCTGAGGACTAAAGGGTAGAAGAATGACCACTTTTTGGCTGGACCTCGGAGGGAACAGACGTCGTAAGCAGTGCTCCAGATTCGAGAGAGAGTGGAAGAAAGGGGACTGCGGCCGAGAGAGAGGACCTGCCAAGACCAGAGAACGAAAGAGGTACGAGGACCTATAGGACACTGGGAGAATTGGAGATCCTAGACGTCGAACTGCTGGTTCAGTGGAGACAGAAAGGAGATCACGATTGTGAGAACACAAATCATTAAGGATATCGACTAAACCACTTGGACCCCGGGTACTTTCTATCTGCCTTTCCATCTTTTCTTTACTTTCCTAGGTCTATCTGTTTCCTTTCCTTATTAGTTTTAAGATAGCTATAAGGTTAGTTTTAAATTAGTCATTAAGTTTAGTTTTTAAGTCGGGTATAAAAGTTTTATGTTACGCGCGCGTGTATCATCGCTTGTTCGCGAATAAGTGGCGACCCCCCTTCCCCAGCGGGAATACTCAAGTTGGGATCTTATTGTAAATACGAAAGAAAAGAACCGTGTTCCGGGAGTAATAAAGGATTATTTAATTGTATACAGAAGTTTTGTTTTTTGTTTCATATTTGTAACGTTTATTCGCGGACTTACAATTCTCCCGGTACGAACAACCACAATATATTCAATTCATATGCATTTGTAAATCTTACTGTAAATTCATCTTAATTCAAATCTTATTTACATATTGTAAATTTTAAAAATGTAAAATTACTTACAGGCTTTAGGTTTGTAATATTTCATTAATCCTTCAAAATGACGAAATGAAACAGAAGCAGGTGAAGTTTTACTGACCAATAAATGAAAGGCTAACTGACATGCTTTGCGTCGATGTAAAAGTAATTTCCGAAACTTTTCTTTCTCCATTCTTGTAAATGTCTCATATACAACAGCTAACATCTAAAAAATAATTATTTTTATTTATTTCTTTTTACATATTTATATAATATTTCTATATTACATATATATTAATAACTTATTAATTATTTGAAGTGCTTTTTTATTTAATTATTTTTTAAAAAGTTTAAATTTTTATTACAATCTTTATCTAAAAACTATATTATTAGTATCTTTGGGGAGTTGAATTGCAAATTTTCTTTTAAAAAAATGATGGATTTTTACAAAGAAAAAATGCTCCTAAAAGCATACAAAAGTAAAACCATCATTTTATTGTACTTAAAAGTACACATAGGACATATAAAATTTAAGAAGTATAGAAAATTTAATTGGTTAATCACTTTCAGAATTTGCTCCATCAGTTTCATAGTTCACAAATAGAAAAGCATTGTATAGTACAGTAGAGCATCGATTATCCGACCCCAATCAACCGTCACATTAGTTAACTGACCGCGTTCCAGTCAGCAAATTCAAATGTCCGCTAGTGATGTGGCGCTACAATATTTGGCTATGTCTTGGCTACTTTAATATTATTTTTGTTAAATTTTTGCATGTTTTAGCTGGAAACACTGGCTCAACCATGAAAGGGAAGCCAATATTTAAACCAGGCTTAATTTTCTATTTTTTATTTATTTCTGTATTTATTTTGTGCAAAATACAGAAATAATTTAACAATGATTATTATTTTAAAAAAAAATTTGTTAGGCTTAACATCAATGAAAATTCAACACGAAGTAGGTTAATAGCAATATACTAATATGCTTATTATATGGGATATACTAATATACTAATACACTATACTAATAATGTTTTTTTTCATACTTTTCGGTTATCCATTTTTTCACTTATCCGACCAACCTCAGTCCCCAATTGAGTCGGATAATTGATGCTCTACTGTACTTACAAATCCATTGTAGTTCTACTTTTTCATAGTCACCCACAGATGGTGCAAGGAAAGTAAATCTAAATCATGAAAACAATCTCTCAATATCAACAGATATAAAAGCAGCATATTTGGTTTTCACTAAAATCTCCAGATTTTGTAACTAAAGAGATTCAGAAATAATATTTTGAATATCTAAATTTTTGCTCAGGGAATATTATAGTTTCTCTAAAGCAAATCCATCCAACTGTTGCTTTTTTCTTGTGTTTAAAAATCTCCCATGCTTCTCAGTTGACAAACCACTTTCCTCAAGCTTAGAAACTGAACTGCACAAGAACTCATATGAATGAACAGTGTAGAGTTCCTTTAATACAGTTCTTGTTTAACAGATTCTAGTTTCATTGTGACTGCTGAAGACTTTGTCCAGTTTATCAATATACTCCCATGGATGAGTAATTTTTGATATAAAGCACGCCACTTGAATCCATGTGCCCCATCTGCTTATTACATGATATTTTGGAGTGGCAAGCAAGTTACCTTTTTGTATAGATTTGTATAGATGTAGATTTGCAGGACATTTAATCAAAGCCTTTTTCATTCTGAAATGAAATATACCCTGTTAAAGCAATGGTCAAGACAAGTGACATGTCTCAGATTCAGATATATCAATTTTATACCCCACTTGCAATGAATTTCATTCACCATTTAAACTTTCAGAAATTTACATAAACTTAAAAACTCTTGCATACATATTAAACCATGTATTATAAATAATTCCTTTTGTAAATAAACAAGTTCATCCCAAAAACCTATTACCTTGGATTTTATTAGTTTGGAATACATAGCTATGCAAATCTTGCAATTGCTTGGCAACACATTAAAATGAAGTTTGTTCAGAAAGGTTTTTTGACAAATTTTCTAGAATTTCTCATAGTTTTTCTCATGTCACATGTCTTGCATAAAAATGACAAGTCACCTTTAGCTGTTCTTATTAATGTCTGTGAAAAATGGTGAGGTTAGACAATATAGGAACCAATCAGGAAAATTATTATCCATAAGAAAAAAAATGAATCTCTCAATGCAGTAATGTGTGAGATATGCAAATATCTCAATTTACAATTCAGGGAATCATAAAAATTCTTCAAAAAAGGGAAAACACTTATCAAGATAAAACTTTATGAGGGAAACCTCTCAGTTCCAGACAACTATAGTCTTTTTTGATGATATATTTCCCAAAACAGACAAGTTTCCATAGACTATTTGACAAAGTGGGCAAGGGAATACTTTAATATCCCATTATCTGAATATATAGTGTGAAGATATATCCATTGGTGCAAATACAGGCTGTACAAATCCAAGGGAAAAATCTCTCATAAATGAATCATACAAGTGCAGACATTTTCAACAGATACTTAAAAATTGTAAAATTTTGTATGGAAGATTTCCAAAACCATGTTAGAGTGAAACCACCGTGTTGTAGAAGTGCTGTGTTGTATCAGGAATACCTGTATAAAAAATCCAGCAGCAAGTGTTGTTTAAATTTTCCAGCACCATTTAAAACTGTGTAAGACATAATCTGTTATGATATTTTACTAAAAAAACATTATATATAATAAATTATTAGAAAATGACAAAAAACTTAATTTTGAAGGTAGAAATGAGTTTTATAAAAAAAAATTGTAAATACTAATAACAAGTGAAATCTTCATTAAGTCTGACCCTACTCGAGATACGACATATAATCCCACTCCTCAATCTTTAACCACTAAAATTTAATAGCATCAATCCCTTAAACCACAAATTCTCTGCAAAATTTCAGAATTTTCAACAAAAAGCATGAGAATTATTAAGCTTTATAGGTGAACAAAATTGGCCCTCCAACACACACACACAAACAAATAGCCATACATACAGAAAAAATTCCCAAATTTTTTTTCTTTGTTTTGCATTTCTTGACATTTCAAGGTTTTGAGTCCAAAAATGTAAAAATCTTGAAGAGGGTTTTTTTTTACCTCCCACTGATTTTTTCTAACCAATCACAGCAAGAAATCAGCATCCACTAATACTAATACAATATAAGATTTTGATTAAATAAAATTCAAACAATAACAATAAAAATTTAAATACACGAATTTTGATAATGTTCAAAACTTAATGATCTATTTATAAATATAGATCTTTGCATAGTTTCTGTAACAACAGAATTAATAAATTTATAATGCATTTTAAAATTATTAGAAATAGATTTATTTCAAAATTATTTTTCTTCTCTGATAATTATTAATGTTATAAACAATATTTTAGCTATTTTATTAAAGAAAATATTTCAATATAAATTTTATTAATAAAGAATGTATCTGCCAAAAAAAAAATCAAAACTAATTTACATGTTTTATTTATTATGCTAATTCTAAATCAATTAATAAATCATAAAAAATAAGTTTTTATTTGAAAATATTTTTTGAATAACATAAAATAACGTAATAACAACATTAATAAAATAAAATAATATAAAAATAAACATTTAAAAATAACAATAATAAGGAAATAAAACATACTTCAATTGTTTTATTTCAACATTACATTACTAAAAATTAAAAAAAATTTATATTTAAAATTTAAGCAAACTTACCAAATTCATTAAAAAATACAGATTGATAATAAGAAATACAATGAAAAATAATGATGACCATTTAGACTTTGCATAGGCAGGTAACATTACATCTGGAAAACTTTTTTATGATTTGTCCATTTAATTTTTTAAATTAAAACTTAAAATCATAATAAAAATTAAAATAATGTTGCTCACTTTGCTGTTGTCAATAAAATAAACAAATTTACAAAACTTCCTTGCAAAGTTGAAAAGTGCTGGAAAAAATATATTAAAATTAAGATTTATCTTTATTTTCAATTGTAATGTGAAAAATATTTACATATTACAATTGAAAAATATATACTTACAGGATTATCTGGATCTGATGAAAATAAATAAAAACCTAAAAAATAATTTCTGAATTAGTATACCTAAAATATATAAATATATATACACATATATAAATAATTACAAAATTCTTACCTAAAATTGAAAAAATCAGCATGAAAAATAACAATAATGAAAGCATATCTAATATGGGAGGCAATGATTGAAGAATTTGACGAACAACCCTATAAAAACATGTATTTCCTGTTCTAATTATTAATTAAATAAAATTTTAATTATAAATGACAATTTACCTTCTTACACCTTTGCAATAGTGGTTATCTATGAGGAAAATAGGTCTGAGTGCTCTTGTAATTCTAAAATGACTTGTCTGTCGCAACAATACAACTAAAGATTCTACGATCATCGTAACCACAACAACTAACTGAAAAATAATAAGAAAAATTTATTTAATTAGTAATATTTAAAAATTAAAGTTAATTGTTATTTCTCTATTCTGTCTTTCAGTAGCTATGCAAATATATTTTTTTGTTTCTTCAAATGCCAAAAGAAAAAATAAGCAAAAATAATTTGTATAGCTGCAGAATTATGTTAAAGAATGGAGAAATGATAATAACATAACAATCACATTATTTCAAGTTAGATTTTAAATAATAATTTAATCATTTCTGTTAAAACAAAAAATAATTGATTACAATTTATTACACAAAACATCTTATGTAAACAAAACTTTTAGATCTAATGAAATAATAAACAGATAATCAAGAAATATGCAGATTTAGTAAGCAATTTAATATGTAAATAACGTTTAAAATGATATTATTTTAAACTTTAATTACATTTTCATAAAAATTTATCATGTAACTTCTCACCAAAAAACCAACAACGGTGCGTTATCAGATGTAATTACAATTTTTCACAAACGTTTTCGAATAAGTTGTATAAGTTGTCCGTTTTTTCACCTGATGAAGAACTTTTATGTTCGAAAACGTTTGTGAAAAATTGTAATTACATCTGATAACGCACCGTTGTTGGTTTTTTGGTGAGAAGTTACTGTTTATTTAACGCAGTGTGCGATTGATGAGTAAAATTTATCATGTTTATCCTGTATCTATTTTATTCATTAGCATCTTAATTTATTGTTGTTTGTTAATAAATAATTCAAAAATTAAATTTAAAATGAAATAATTTACTACTACTTATCATTTTTTTATGATGATAATTTTGATTACATTATCTATGATAGTAAATAATTAAAAATTAAAAATTGTTTTGATTATATCATAACAATTTTTAATTTTCAATAATTTACTTTCATTCAAAAATCATTAGTTTTGTATTTATCAACACATTAGCAAAATTAAATATAGAATTAGATGAATAAAGCTGGAACTGGAATAACATAAATATCAAAACACCATCCACACATTTCCAGCAGAAAATTTAAGTAGACAAATGTTTTCTGCTCATTTCATAAATCTACATCAGATATATATATATAACTTCTATACTTAACATTCTTTTAACATTCAAAATTGGAATGTTAACTCATTACCTGACATTATTTATAATTTTTTTTTAATATCTTTATATTATTTATAAAATGTAATTTGACACTATCTTTGTTTCTGGATCATAATGGTGAGACTATGTTTTGTCTCCAATAATAATGTGTTATAAAATTCATTTCCTTCATCTTTGTATTGTGAAACTTGCAACAGTATGCATTAATCATGCAATCTGCCTTCTGTTCCTCTGCAAGTATCTGTGGAATTCATAATAAGCATAGTAACATTGTAGTAATTCATATCACATATGATAGTAGTGACACTCATAGGAAATGTGTAGCTCCTGAGGCAGCTGCAAATAGAAATCCATTTATCCCATATGCTTCCATCCTGTCAGTCTGTTGTAAACTGATGACAATTTTTCCAGATGGTTAAAAAATTGCCAAATATACTCAATCTCCCATATGAATAACCTTGTTCTGTCTTGACAACAGCTTCACATTCTAGTTTGAAATCAGTGGTCCTGTTTTTTGGAATTATTATTATTTTGGTCACTTTCTTGCTTTTTAAAAAATTAAGTAAATTAGTCTGATATTACTTCTGTTTTTATGTTTCCTATGTAGGAATTTTTATTAACTTTTGATATAACATAAAAATTTTCACATGTATTTATGAATGTGTTATTTTAACACACCTACTGTAGATAATTTCAGATATATTCAGAGAATCTGCTGAAAGAATGCATTTGTTAAAATTTTGAATGTGTTTTGATAAACATTTTAAAAATTAGGATCAAACTACACTTGAGGAATACAAAAAAGTCATACTTTTTGGATACATATTTATATTTCTCATAAAGTTTATTATCTGGGCAACCAGAAAAATCATGCAGGAAGGGCACCCAGCAAAAATAGCCTAGGGAGAACCCTGTTGATTTTATACACTCATCACATAACTCAGCAAAACATAACCACTCCATTATATCAATTTTGACTAGATACATGATACCATATAGCTTCCATCAATGTGAAAATATCCATTGGTTGGTGTCCTTCTTCACAAAGAAACTAAACTACAGTGGAACCTCGCTTAACTAGCATAATTCGTTCCAGAGTCTTACTCGTAATACAAAACACTCGTTAAGCAAAACAATTTTACCCAAAGAAATTAATGTAAAATACGATAATGCGTTCCACGCCAAAAAAATGCTCAAATGTTTTATGTATAAAGTTTATTCAAAAAAAATTGTACAATATACACTGTTAAGGAGTGTGAATCATCATCATCTTTTCTTCTAGTGTGGAATGAACCATACTGGAATGAGAATTCGATTTGCAGAAAGAAAAAGAAAATCAAATATGTTTGATAAACACTCCAAACAATATGCCAAATTCTTGGGTTATGTAAAGGCTATAATTAAATATTAGAAATTAATTAATTTGACTAGAGGTAGGCAATTATGTTTCCATCTCGTATTAAATTTAATAATTATAAATAGTTAATTTTTAATTCAGATATTTCTAAAATTTAATTTGGAATCGGTCATTAAATTTAATAATCCAAGAATTTGGCATATCATTTGGCATGTTTATTATATTACAGGCTATGGTTGTTGATGTTTATAAGTAATATGTGTGAACACAAGTTTGGAAAAATATGTGACCACAAGCGACACAAAGATGCCAGCGGAACAAGTACTAAACACAGACTGATGGAGAATGCTGCATGCGCACAATTTGGGACTTTCCCTCTCCTCATCACTCATTATAGGAAATATCGCTCATTAAGTGAGGCAAATTTTTACAATTTGTTTTGCTCGTTATGTAAAATACTCGTTGTGCAAGGTGCTTGTTAAGCAAGGTTCCATTGTATTATGTGTTGATCAGACTTAGACATTGTTGTAATTTAAAAACCAATCTTTTACTAATTCTCAAAAATTTTCATTAATCAAAATAATATTCTACAAGAGTTCTTTAGGTTCACACATGTACAGGTACAGTACTTGCTATTTGTCTGCTCCTATGATGTTAACAATATTACTTGACTGCCACATGTGAGATTTCAAAGTTTGTGATTGTTTCGTTGGGACTGTGAAAACAAAAGGAAACACAAAATCTTACCTTAACAATAAAACAGTAGTTTAATATGCCAAAACATAGAAAAGTTCTCATGAGACCCAAGCTATCAGCCACTTCCAGTTAGACAATATTCAACTTTGTGAATGTACATACACCGTCACACAAACTTAAAACTAAGTACAATAAATTTACTGTGGACCTAAACCTAGTAGCTAACAACAGTACAATTAATAATATGCATGACACAACAAATATCATAATTACAAAATTCAAGAGACACAAAAACACTCTTCTTGCCAGCAGGGGCTTAATAATATACTTAGCACCTGTGTACGTCACCTTCCAGAACAATCCTCACTAGACTTCTTCATCTGGACTTGTCCGACAGGTCAATCTTTGCTCACTCCCCTTTGAACAAATTGTTGGGATCTTCTTAAAAAGATCCTCAATGCCTTCTTCATTGAGCTCCTTCCACTTCTACTCTGATCTGTGTCTCAGCCAAAACGTGAAGTTACTTGCTTTACCAGTCTTCCCCAGGCTGCCTTCTTCGTACTCTCCAAACCAGTCTCTTTCAGCAGGAGTCTGCCTCAACTTCATACAACAAAAGAGCTGGTCTGGACAAGTTTACAAGAATTGGATAGAACAACAGATAAAAATGGTTGGTAGAGCAGACAAAAAAAAAACAGTATAGCAAACTACCATACATAAATGCTGCTGCAAATGCACAATCATATTTCTTATAAACTTGTATTGTAAACTTGTAAAAATAAGTAAAAGTTAGCATAGCAACAAAATATTCAAATAGTTTGAAAGTAACCAACATTAAAACTAAAATTATGAAAGAATACAGCATTAATATCACTGATTTACAACTGACTTTTAAAATTAATATATCATAGATAAATATTAAAAATGTTTATTACATAATTTTAATTACTGTGTTTTTATAGTATCAATACTGTTTTGAATATCTGGATTAACAGTATTGATAAAAATATAATCAAATAATGAACATTATTCAAATTCAATTTTCTGTAGTAAAATTATTTAAACAAATTACTAAAATGAAACATTACCTTAATTACTGTTCTGGGATGAGAAAAAAATGGACGGATACTCATCCATCTAACTTTCATTACTAATTCAACAGCCATTATGGAAAGACAAAGCAACTCTAAAGATGCATGTATCTAAAATTTAAAATATTTTTATAAAATATATATAACTTATACGTAATTATAATTTTCCTACAATATTTTTATAAATTACTTCAGGATTATAGTATAATTAAAATAACAATAATAGAAACATATTTATCATAAATTTGAATTTAAAAATTTTCATTAACTGTATTAACTGTTTTTATAAATGATTGAATTCATTGATGTATAAAAAAATGCTTAAAAATGATATACCATATAAGTATATCACTTTTAAGCATCTTTTTATATTTAATCTTTCATATTTGTAACTTTGAAATGGTTGTGGCTGTCCATATTATCCAAGTTTTTGGCCCTATGAGATATCATCAGTCCCACATTACCTCACATAATTGGAGTTCTACTGTATTAGTTTTTTTGCATTGTAGGACACCAAGCAATAAAAAATCTTCAGTAAGAATCTTGATAAGATCTGTATCATATGTACATCAGGGGCCATATTCTGGTCGCCATCTCTGGTCTCTCATCTCTCACAAGCTGGTCGCTGATTGGCTAATCCAAATGATTAGCCAATCAGCTTGTGAGAGAAGAGAGACCAGAGACAGTGACCAGAATATGGCCTCAGGTCTATCAGTAAAAATATACAAGCCAAAAACAGCACTGCCAATAAAACATTAATAGTTTACTTTGTAAAATAGGGATGGCGGAAATACAATAAAAACACGTAAACAGATAATGAAAATCTTCTTTACTCGCCATGTCCAATCACCAGGAACAAACTATTCTCCACAGCAAAGACGACCTTTCTTTAGAGGCTACACCTCTGTGAAGGGATTGTCACCTGTGGACATTTTAGACTGTTTTACATAATTTGACAGAGGCGTAGCCTCTAAAGAAAGGTCGTCTCTGCTGTGGAGAATAGTTTGTTCCTGGTGATTGGACATGGCGAGTAAAGAAGATTTTCATTATCTGTTTACGTGTTTTTTTTTATTAATAGTTTACACAACTGCTACATATAATTTATGACAGTAAAACATCTTTACTAATGCTCTATCACTTGCATCAGTTATGTACAGGTATACATATCAGCTGTTGGAAACAACATATGAAGTGTTCATTATAATAAATTTTTATTATATTAATGTCTATACTAAAGAAGTTCATCGAATTTTGGTTTAGTTCAAAATATTCAGGACAGTGTGCTGGATTTATGGTAAGCAATGCACAGAAATTATTAGGTGCACTGTTCCAGTTTTTTTTTTCTTTTCATTTTTAGCTCTTTCCATCCTGTGGGCAGTAAAAGGATCTTTTTTTTACGTGTCCATTATAAATTTAGCCAGGCCTACAATGGGGATGACCAGGTAGTGTGAGACTGGACTTAACATATCTGAGACCATGAATAGTTCAATCAAATTTGTTTCTAGGCCCCCATAGTAGTAGGTTAATGCCTTAATTGCCTTGGCCATTCAGCTGTCATTCCACTAGGGAATGTATTACCAGTTTAGTAATAATGAAGTAAAAATTTTAAAATTATACCAGAATTTGCCAGTAAATCAATAACATTTTGAAAATTTAGTTTCACCAGTAATAAAAAAAAATTGGTAAATTTTCAACCCCTACATTTCACTAGTTTTCCACTCTCTAGTAAAGATATGCATTTCACACCCACCAGATAAATCGACTCCTAGTTTTGGAGAGATTTTTCAGGCTAAAAAATTGAAAATATAGTTACCATATATGCTAGTCTACTACTAGCATATATGGTAACTATATTTTCAATATTACTTTTAATTTTATAAATGAATATAGAATACAACAGCTATTGAAAAGTTTCATCAGTTTTTCCATTTACTTCCATTTATCAGTTATAATAAAAATTATCACATTGTTTAATTTGATTGCTTATCTGTACATTACTTTGATATTTAATTAATTACATGTAGAACTAATAATTCTTTTTAATAATTATTCGTTTAAAGTAAAAACATTGATAAATAATATTTTATTCTAAACTACAGAGTCATTTAAAATAAAAAGCAGAATATATTAAATTTTTTAAAACTTACTCCTTCTCCTACATTAAAACCTGGAACTGCTGGTTTCTCACACATTGCTAAACCCAATAAAATAATAACTGCTAAAAGATCAAGAATGTAAAACCAATGATTGTGAACCAATAGATAGGCAGGTAAAGCATTTTTACTACGTGGATGGAAATCAAATTTATCATTGTTTTCTCCTTCCTGTTAAGTCAAAAAAACAAAAATGAAATACTTTAATACATATTATAGATTGTAAAACAATCAGGATTTTTTTAATCTTGCAGATTTCTAGTTAATTTTTAAAAATAACAACCTTTAATGTATTTAAATTAACACAGCAACACCAAAAAATCCAGTAAAACATACACTTTTATACACAAATTAACATTCTCAATCATCTTAAATGGTCATAAACAGGTTAAATAAAATTGAACAGTGATCATAATTAGAACAAATTTTTTAAATGAAAAAAAAATTGATATGATTGATTGCAATGTTATGTGTGACAAAATAACTTGAAAAAGCATAGAAAAAATTGATGCATGATATATAGATATTGGTTCAAAAATATTACCCATGCTATGAGGAGATGGAGGAATTTCAGTTAAGATACTTTGTATAAGGATTTCCAAGTGGGGAGATAGTCTCTATGTCCTTGTAATTAATGGCCATCAATTTTCTGACTGCTTATATATTTCCAATTTTTCAAGATGTTTAATATGGGCAAACTTGCAGATTGGATGTAAAATGATAGCTTCATTTAGATTGATCCAAATGACATTCCCCATTGTAAGGGCCACTAGGACAGTGAAAGATAGTCCCCTTTCTTATGGAAAATGTATGTTCCCTAAGATGCAAGTGAAGAGAGCAAAAAATTTGAAATACACAAGATGGCCAGAAGATTGATGGCTGAGGACGTATAGACTATCTACCTGCTTTGAAGTTCTCATAAAAAGTATCTTAATTGAGATTCCTCTGTTCCCTTGTAGCATGAATAATATTTGTGAACCAATACCTATACATCAATACATCAATTTTCCTATGCTTTTTCAAATTCCTTTGTCACACAAAACATTGCAACCAATCATATCAATTTTCTTTTTGTTTAAAAAATTTTTTCTAATTATGATCACTGTTTAATTTACTAAACCTGTTTATGATCATTTAAGATAATTGAAAAAGATTAGTTTGTCCATTTTGCTGGATTTTTGGTGTTGGTGCATGTTAATTTAAACTTCATCCAGTTTTATGAAGTGTTTATTTAATGTATTTATTGAATTTAAACAGACCAGTATTGTATTTAAGGAATTTTGTTAATCAAATTGAAGCATTAAGCTTCAATTTGATTAACAAAATACTTTAAAAAAAATCATTTAAAAATTTCCAAAATTAAAACAATATTTACCTTATATAAAATCCATTCAAGATTGGATTTTATCAAAAACTTTGCTAAACAGAAATCTGATTACACATGAAATATATCTATTTTATTTATAATAACAAATTTAACTAATATATTGTAGAGCTACATATTACAGAATTTTTAAATAAAAAATTTAAATAATTACCTCCAAGTAAATAGCAGATTCATGATAATTCATTTGCCATGTATGGGCTATGGATTCAGTAGAAGTATCATCAACAGCTGATTGTAATTCTGTGTAATTTAAAGAATTATTTTCTTCTTGAGTAAAATGAGATGCATCTGAAATATTTTAAACATTTCTCAGAAAAATTTTTTCTTAAAGTGGCTGGAAAAAGTTATTTGATTATTTACATATACCAATAGTATTCTAAACATAATTTAAAAATTATTTAATAAACACCAAACATTTATCAACTCCCTAGTTTTCTAAAAAATCTACAAACAAATTTTAAAATATCATGTAAAAAATTTTAAAAAATTAGCAGCAATGAAAAAATTAATACTTAATAGTCTAATAATCAATTTATTTGCATTTAAATAATAAAATTTATCATATAAGTAAAACTTATATCTAACAGATAATAATAAAAAAACTTAAATCTCTATAATTTCTTAATTTATAATTTTAATTTGAAAAAACAAATATCAAATGTAAATCTAAAAACAATTCAAACTCATTGTGTGTGGAAGACATTTTAATCAGGGATAACAGCTAATTAAACAAATTTCATTTGTTGGATTGAAAGTATGATTGTGTAAGAATATAATCCAGTTAACAGCATTAAAATATCACATAACTAAAAAATTTAACATGAATTTTTTCTTAAGATTGTTTTATTTAATAAAATAAAACATATTAAAAAATAAAATCTTATACAATAGAATTTAATTTTTATTTCATTTGATTTTTAATTAAGAATTAAACATATTTTATTATTCATTTAAACAGACAAAGTTCAATGTTATCCTCTAATAAATAAAATTACATTATATATTTTTATCTCCTCAATTTAATCTTTATTACATTATGAAATAAAAAAAATTTTTCTAGAGATTATAAAAATGAAATGTTACCAGTTTACTTCTATATTAAGACCAAATATACAAAATTCTAGAATATCTATATTCAATACAATTCAAACATTAATTTTTGTTTTAAAAGATGGTTTGTGATTTCAAAAGATTAATATTTTCATTCATATTTAGTAATCATAGAGTCCTGACTCAACTGATTGAGATAGAGCCCTGTGATTACTAAATGTGAATTTTCACAGGACAATGTGAAGCTTGCCACACCTTTGATTTGAACAGGGTGGCAAAAGACTTGTTTAACATAATAGTTTTCAAAATTTCAAACATTAATTTGAGGTTGGGCTGGAAATGCAAGGCATGATTTTGCATGAAGGGGCAAAATTCTTAGGGCTGGCCTTGACTAATCAAATATTAAAAATTGAACTAATATTTAATATCAAACATAAATTACTTAAAAGTGATATCAAATAACTTAATCATTATGAGATATATATTTGTTGAATATTTGAACTATATTTTTTACAATTTTTTTGTTATCTTAGTGATATACTAAGAACACATTTAAAGAGATGTTATTCATATAGAATAATTTATGTAAAATATTTATAATTTGGCAGCTTTGGTTTCTTCAATTATAAATTCAATTTTAATCTGAATTTAAATAGTAAAATAATTTCATTAATTCATTTTTTTCTTTAATTCTTTGACACTTCGTTTACTTAACTCAACCTCGAACGACCCCTTTACCTATAAAATTTCCGCCTACAGGGCCCTGATCCATAGGGCCTATACCCATTGCTCTAACACTAATGACGCACTTCGTGAAATCCAGCACATCAAACGCATCGCCGTAGCCCACGGTTACAACGGTAAATTTATAGATGTGCTGGCCCAGAGAATGCATGATCTCGTTGTTAACAAAGCTGTTAGTTCCAGTCCTCGTAACCTGCGAAGTAAGCAATTTGTTGTTGATTTCGACCCTAGGTTGAGCCAAGCGTATAAAATCTTATCCAAAAAAGCCAAAGTTGGTCTTACGTACAAGCGCAGCCCTACGATTTATAAGCTTCTAGCAAATAACAAGGATAAATGCAGCGAAGCCAGGATTCCAGGGGTTTACTCTGTTCCGCTGGTGGACAATAGAGTTAAGCTAAGCAATAAATTAACCTACATAGGCTCAACCAACAGATCGCTTACCAAAAGGATAGCTGAGCATAGGCACGACGCGCGCAACAAAAAATTTAATTCCACCCTAGCCCAGTTCGCAAGCGAACCCAGTATAACGGCCGAATGGAAAGATGCTAGGATTACCGTTCCTATTCTTGACTCTAGCAAACTTAGAACAATCGAAGCTATAGAAATCTTTACTGAGTCCCTCAAAGGAAACTGCATTAACAGCAGGGATGCAGATTCACTCTCCCCTGCCTGGCGGTCACTCCTCGATAACCCCCTTAATTAAATAGGCCGGTCCACCCTCTCCTTGTCCGTTTCGTTCTCTCGTGCATTTTCTAAATTTATCAGGTTTCTTTTTTCCTTTTTCTTTCTATTTCCTTTTTTCCGCCTTTCACAATTCGCATATCTTCGACAATAGTTCACGCAGCTTGGCTAATCTTAAAATATTTTCCAAGGTCAATTTCGTTTAAACCTTCTCTGCTATGACGTCACTTGTAAGAGGAAACCCCTCATAAACAATGACGTCACGTAAAAATTTGCTATCCGACTTTCCAACCGTCCTCAGTGCACCTGAAGAAGGCCTTTTAAAACGGCCGAAAACGTTTGTGCTCATTAATTTGTTTGCTAGAAACAGTGTGTGTAAGGTTTTTTTGTGCCTACAATATCCATTATGTAATTGACACAGTATATTTATGTCAAATAATACAAAGGCTTTGTCAAGGAAAAGAGGGTAACAACCAATGTGACATCATTTGTGAGGAAAGCTTTGTCATAATGTGACTATGAATGACAAGGGAGGAGGGGGTTAAAATATGGAATTTTAGCATGACATCATTTATAAATGGTCCAAAATTAATATAATACAGTATATAATTCTTGATATTGCAAAACATAAATCAGATTTTTATAGTTTACTCATTCATTATTATAGAATCTAATCTTATTTAATTAGATAGAATACAGTTGGCCTATAACTTATAATTTTTTAATAACAAGCCAATATATATATATATATATATACACTATATATATATATACACCATATGTTTCAATCTTGCATAATTAATTTTAATCTAATCTAATTAACACATAATTACAACAAATTATAAGTTTAAAAGCAAAATACAGTATAATTTGTCTTTTTTTATATAAAATTATTGTTAAATATATGAATATCCTTATGTGAATTATAAAAAAATATATAATTGTATAATGCTTTATACTGTTCACATATGAATTTATTAGTAAAAATATAATAAACTTTACAAATAAGTAAAAATTCTATTGTTTTCATTTATTATTTATTTATACAGATTTATTTATTTATTTAATCATAGGAAAAATAACACAATAAACAGTAAACATGAGAATGAATTTCACACAACAAATTCATAGGAAAATATATTGATAGAGTTTAACAAATAAGTATAATTATAAAATAGATTTTTAATTTTAAGTTTATATTATTATTATGTTGGGTTAAGTTAGATATACTCGGTTAACACCGGTGGCTAAGTACTATGCCGGACCAAAGTCAAGGCATAGTAACCAAAACAGAAATTAAAGAAGTGTATCAGTGTGTGTGTCTGTATTCAGGAATTTTCTCACAATATGACATGTATTCAATATAGTGGCCTTCTGTAGAGTGATGTATGTGTTTCTATTCAATTCTAATGTGCCCAGGCTTTTGTGTAGTGTGTGTGGTATGACACCTGTAGAGGAGAGAACAACAGGTACAATAAGCACCCTATCCATCCTCCACAGATGCCTTATTTCCTGGGCGAGTTCTGTGTACTTGCTAATTTTTTCAGTGCATGCGTTTTGTATATTGTGAGTGTTTGGAATGGATATGTCTATAATGTATGTGATTTTATTGTGTTTGTCAGTGAGTGTGATGTCTGGTCTGTTGTGGTAAATTGTTTTATCTGTGATTATGGCTCTGTCGTAGTACATTTTGTGCGTGTTGTTTTCCAATACTGTCTGTGGAATGTATTTGTAGTATGGTTCGTGGATGTCTGCTAATTTGTGTTTCTTTGCAAGCTCTTGGTGTATTATATTTGCTACTTGGTTATGTCTGTGTAAATAATCTGTCTGTGCCAAGAGCTTGCAACCAGAGGTGATGTGTTGTATAGTTTCTGGCATGATGTGACATTTTCTGCATGTGTCATTTGTGAGTGTTGCATCTTTGAGTATGTGTTTTCTGTAGTTTTTAGTATTTATGACCTGATCCTGTATGGCAATCATGAATCCTTCCGTCTCCCCAAAGAGGCATCCCCGAGCTAACCAGCTGTTTGACGCAGTTTTGTCAACAAAATCCTGGGCCAGATCGTAAGGATGCCTGCCATGGAGTGCCTTTCGAGCCCACGATTGCTTAATGGTGTCTATGCTTTTTATATGTTGTGTTGTGTCCATATGATGTGAGTGTAAGTTTAATGGTGTGTTATTCGAGTCTGCTAGAGTTACTGCTTTATGTAATTGTGATGTTTCTTGTTTTTTGTAGAAAAACTCTCGCAGTGACTGTATTTGTTTGTAGTGAAGGTTAACTATGTCAATCAGGCCACGTCCGCCATCTTTACGTGGAAGGGTTAATCTTTCTGTGGCGGATTTAGGATGATGTTGTTTATGCTTAGTAAGTGTTGTTCTTGTTTTCCTTTGGAGTTGCTCAAGATCAGTGTGAGTCCAATGTATAACTCCAAAAGAATATGTGAGTACTGGGATGACATATGTGTTTATTGCTTTAACTGTGTGTTTTGCATTTAATTGTGTTCTGAGAATAGCATTTAACCTACTTTGGTAATCTTTAATTAATCTTTGCTTTATTTGTGTATGTTCTGTTAGTTTGGCCTGTTGGAATCCTAAATACTTGTAGAACTCGCCCTCTTCCATGGATTCAATAATGTCTCCATTTCCAAGTGCAAAATCTTCTTTCTTCAGGATTCCTTTTTCTATGTGAAGTGTTTTGCATTTATCTAGGCCAAATTCCATTTGTATGTCCTTGGTGTATGAATGTGTGATTTGTAGGAGTTGATGAAGTTGTTTTTGTGTGGATGCATAAAGTTTTATGTCATCCATGTACATGAGATGTGACAGTGTAAACTGTGTTGTTTTTTCGTGTCTGATATTGTAACCATATTGCGTGTTGTTTAACATGTTGGATAATGGGTTCAGGGCTAAGCAGAACCAGAGAGGACTCAAGGAATCTCCTTGAAATATTCCTCGCCTAATAAAAATTTGGTTTGTTTGTATGGAAGTGTTACTAACCCTGAGATGTAGTGTTGTTCTCCAGTGCTGCATAGTGTTTTGAAAGAATGCAATGAGTGATGGATGTATTTTGTACATGTGTAGGATATGTAGCAGCCAACTGTGTGGAACACTGTCGAATGCTTTTCTGTAGTCTATATATGCCATGTGTATGTTTCTGTGTTGTCTGTGTGCTTGCCGTAGAATGACTGAATCTATGAGTAACTGTTCTTTGCATCCCCTGTGGTTTCTACGGCAACCTTTTTGTTGTTCTGTTAGAATGTCGTGTTCTTCAACATGTTTGTATATTTTGTTTGCGATACAGGATGTCAATAATTTGTAGAGTGTTGGAAGACATGTAATTGGTCTGTATTGTGTGGGGTCTGTGGTATTGTTGTTTTTAGGTTTCATGTAGGTGATGCCCTGAGTAAGAAAATTTGGCATGTCTTGTGGATTGATGATGATGTGTGTTAGATGTTTAGCTAGTTCCTGGTGCAGTGATGTAAACTTTTTGTACCAGAAATTGTGAATGTTGTCTACACCAGGTGTCTTCCAGTTGTGTGTTCTGTTAACAGTGTATTGGAAATCATGTATGTTTATTTCAACACTGGGCATAGTTGGTATGTTGTGCAAGTTTCTGTTCTCCTCCTCGATCCAGCCTGCATCAGCATTGTGCGTGACAGCACTGGACCAAAGAGAAGACCAATATGTTGTGAGTTCTTCTTCTGTTGGTGTGCCACTGTGCTGTGTAACAGTGTTTGCTTTGTTATTGATTTGTCTGTAAAAGAGTTTTTCATTGTTTGTAAATAATTTATTTTGTTGTTTTCGTAGTGTACATGTTTTGTATCGTTTGAGTCTACATGCTTTGGCAGCAAGTTTTTGTTTTAGTGTATCAATGTATTCTGTAATGTGTGTGTTGTGATGTTCATGTTTTGTGTGTGTTTTTATTTTCTTGAAAATGTTTTTGAGCTGTTTCCTTAATTTGGGTGTTATGTTGTTTTTAGTGTATTGTGTCAGCTTGCCTAATTGCTGTCTAATGTCATTTATTTGTATTTCTATTCTTCTCTGCCAGGCAGGCTTGTGATAGAATTTTGTTTTCTGTGTGTTTGTCTGTGATTGTACTTTCAGCCCATGGTGTGTCACTACTGTGACTGCCCCAGCATAAACTAATGTATGAATGTCTGCGAGTGTAGAAATTGAATGAATGTAGTGTGGTAGTAAGTGAGTGTTTACGTAATTTAGTGTTTTTCCTACTTCCTTTGACGTGTTGATTTTTGGTATTCGTGGTCGTTGTGTGGGATCTGTGCCTGTATATTTAGTGAGTGTTTCCTGAAATATATGTGAGAGTGTATTAACTAAATCCATGTCTATGTTATCAGTGATGGATGAGGAAATGTCTGTAGTATCATTAGTGGTAATTGTTGTATGTGTGTTATTATCAATGCTTGTTGCTGGATTATCCTGACAGGTTACATGATCTTCATTAATGTTAGATGTTTCTGTCTGTTGATGTATTTGATCAGCAACCTGTTGTTTGATAAGTTCAAGTGTTGTTTGTGGAATAAGGTTGTTGTGTATAATTGTTCTTTTTTGATCAACAACCCTTTGTTCGGTGACAGTGAGGTGAGGATACTGTTGTGTGAATCTATGGTGTAGTTGTTGTCTGTATGCTGTCATGTTTGTTTCGAGTTTTGTGATGGTGTAGTAACTACGGATGATAAACTTGTTCATTTCTACTGTCCATTTCATCCGTTGGCGTGGTTTTCCAGTCTTTGTGGTCTGTGGATGCATTGCCACAGAAACACCAAGGCTGGGTTTGTTCCTCACATCTGTTGAGGGCATTGCAGTAGCCATGCTTGGGCCGGTGCTGCTTTCGCCACCGGTAACCAGGGGAGACTGTGGCCTATTTTTCGAACGTGAGCCTCTGCCTAACTCACGAACGCGGACCTTGTTAACCCGGGCGACGTCCGAGCCGGTATCACACTTTGATCTAGTTATTACCATGATGAATATCTCCACAGAATGTGGGCATGGTCACTCTTAGCTTCATTTCTCCCCATAGACCTTACTGGCATGGGTGTCCCTACCAGGAGCTTATGCTCCAGCCTGCGTTGCCCTATGGATCAGTAAAATTACTGGGCTCTCCCACCACGACCAGGTGGTGACCACGGGAGAGTTATTATTATTATTATTATTATTATTATTAACAGTCTTTTAATAATAATAAAATTCTCTTAAAATAAACATTATTTCATTAAATTTAAATATTTTTAAAACAGTTTTTAAAATTTCATCTTCTGAATTCAATTAAATTATAAATCTAGAATACACTTTAAAATTATGATTTTAAACATATACCCACTAGTATAACCCTTTTAAGATTATATTTACATAGATAAAAACCCTCTTAATACATTAGAGATCAAAATAAACAACTGAAGTGCCTTTGACCAGTGTGCTTCTTCTATCAGTAAATCGCAAACATTTTCGAACCTTGTCGGGTTCTTCCTCAGGCATAACGGAATTCTGTGTTCTAAAAATTTAAATATCCCATTGAAGTTGACCATTGATTTAGAAAAAAATACATTCTGGAACACTGTCGCGTGTAGTTGATGTCGTCATATTAGACTTGCGCATTGAGAGTATAGTGCTACTTCAAGGATTTGTTAAGAAAGGCTTCCCAAGCTGATGATAAGTTGATTTCCTTTTTAAAATTGATACAGTGTGTATTGCTGTGGGTGTTGAGTAATATGCATACAGCCTCGAGCCATTTGAGGTTATCTTGTCGAAACATGGAGTGAATAATTATTTTCACTCCACGTTTCCAGTGTTTATCCTTTATACTTTCTATTAGAGATCTTTTACATATGTATTTCTATATATATTTATTATAGTACATATTTATGTATAAAAGATATCAAAACTCAGTTTTGTTATGAGGAGATATATCCACATTTCTTTGTAAAAAGGGCTGGCAAAATTACAATTTAATAAAGTAAAATTACATTACAGATGGATACTAGTCCTATCTATGACAAGCAGTGAAGATAGGACTAGTATCAATCTGTAATGTAATTTTACTTTATTAGATATATCCACAGTTTAAAACATTCATACAGCACTAAACAATGGATCAAAAAAATAGCAACCTTACATTTTGGAACACAATTTATACAATCAATTATTTTATGAGACATCATCACAATGCCAGGCTGCAATTTTTAATCATACAGTATTTTTAATTTACTTTAATTTGAAATATGTTCTCCACCTCAAATTAGTAGTGTCTTGCCCCTGTACATCATACTTTTTCTGATAACAATAGAGTCTTGCTGGTCAACTATCTATTCCTGTATCTTCCATTATTTTTTGTATTTGAATTTATTTATTCTATTTTAGAACACTGTTATTTTCTTATTTAACCTGAAGATGGCCTATGGAATAGGCTGAAAACATTAGTTTACATTTAAATAAATTATCTCAGCAATTTAAGGTATAGTTGGGTATCATCTATCTTAACTCTTTTTAGGGGAAAATTTTTTAATTGAAATAACGTGACTTCCAGTGAAAATTGGAGGTTCATATATAGTTAATTGGGACCTCCTGCCCCTAAGCTTTCCATATTTGGTCCCAATTACAACTACCTAACTCCGTTCTGGAGATTAAGGAAGGACAGATAGACAGACAAAAGATGGACGACAATGGAATTTATAGGTTTACAGTTTTTTCAAATTGCAGCCCAATTAGTTCGCTAGTTCTCTATTACCTAGTTGTTTACTGTTAAGGCTAAATTGTGGATTCCTCATATTCTAAATCATCCATCTAAGCACAATTTAAATTGACTATTTGAAGTTTGCATGTATCAGTATTTCAACTACTGTCAACTGACTTTCTAAAATTCTCCTTCACTCTATGAAAACTATTACAAGGGTCAACAACTCACAATTTTGAGTCTCTAACTAATAAGAATAACAAACTGTAAGTTGATTTGATCCAAAGCTAGGCTTTTCATTTTGTTTTCCATCAAACTCTCCAAACTGAATTTTTTGAACTCTATTCTCAAATTTAATTGTGTCAACAGGTTTATTCCAAAATATAAAATTTTAAAAATTACCATCATTCATAAATAAAATTAATTTAAAACAATGGAGTCAGATTTCTATATCAATTACGTAATTGTATTGTAAAAATACATGAAAATTAAAATTTTCATTCTGTTCCGACTTATTGAAAACAAAAACCTTAAACTTTAAAGCATTATAAAATTAATGCAGTAAAAGTAAAAAATATAAAAGGAAAGCAAATCCAAATTCAGAAAATTAGAGGTATTATTGGCTTAATTAAAAGTATTTTTCTGCATTTGGATTTGCTTTCCTTTTATATTTTTTACTTTTACTGCATTAATTTTATAATGCTTTAAAGTTTAAGGTTTTTATCCTCAATATGTCGGAACAGAATGTACATTTTAATTTTTGTGTATTTTTACAATACAATTACGTCATTTACCATCATTCAATTTTGCATATGATTAGCATCAGAATTTTTGTTACTTTAATCATCATATTATTATATTCCTGAGATATTTTATTTATAATTGAGTGTAATATCTTTATTTAGTATTTTATATACACTCAAATTCTCTATAGCAATATTTAAAATAACAAGAAAAAATACTGTTGTAGAAAGACTTATTGCTATAATGAGAATTTTTAATAAAGCATCCTTTTGCTCAATTAATATTACTGAATTGCAAATAGGATTATTTCTACAAAGATAGAACAGAAAAATGTAGTATTATTAATCTCATCTAGTACAAGTTTTAGGAGATTTTATTGCATATTATTTCTAGAGTACAGTGACATTCCATTAACCCAGCATCGTCAGGACCAATGTGGTGTCAGGTTATCAAATATGCCACCTTATCAAACAGTACATTTTTCCTGTTTTTTTTCTATTCCTTGGACACAATTTTACAAATCTTCACATGTAAAACTGTACAAATCCACCTTTTATAATAGTTTAGCATTTCATTTCAATTTTTCCTGGCTATTCCTACCCTTGATTTGCTTGAAACAAGAATACTCTATTCTTACTTTGTGCTTTGTTCACTTTTATTGTGTATAAATATAGACAAATTAATTATTATTGAAGTACATAAACAGTAATGTACTGTAGCTGTCTTTGTGATAATTATTTGTTTCCAAATGTGGTAAATATTTTTCCTTCTCATACCAAACTTATGAACTAATGTCTTTGGAAAAGTCTTTAGAAAAATCATGCATGAGCTAACCGGTTTTACCTAGCACAGTATCCGCATTATTATCATTCTAGAGAAAGGAAAATATTACATATTTTACAAATACAGTAAAAAAAAAATGTATTGCTAAACAGAGATTTATCATAGTAGAGTATATTGTTCAATTGGGAAAAGTTTTACATTAACTTAATAAAAATAGTTTCCTATGCAATTCATACAATATTATCATTATAGAGGAATTTGTTGTTATAATGAAAATTTTTATATAGAGATTTTATCGTATGTTTTGCTTTGAAGAAACTTTTTAGTCTTCTAATTTATTTATTTCTTTATTGTTGTATGCTTACTTTTATGATGATGATGATAAAAAAAATCATAATTTTTGCAATATAAATTACTTCATTTATCACTAATAAGTGGAAAAAAACTTCTATCAAAAAATAAACTTTAATATCTTTATGTAGTGTGTACAACAATCATGACTGAAGTGGTAAGTAAATTAACTATTTTTGGAACAGTTCAAATGAATATGATAGTTCTGATAGCACATCTAAAAATTCAGATAAAAATCGTGATGATAATATTTTTCAATAAAATATGTAGGTTGAGATCCAAATAGCTGAATAATACTAAATTTTAAAAAATTCCTATTTTAAATGAATCAATCAGTTCAAGCAAGTAGAAATTTTCAGGTCATAGGATTAACTCATGTAGATCTCCTTGGCACTCAATGTATTTAAGATCTATAAATGCTGAAAAACTTACAACAAAAACATTGATTTATATTTATATGTAAAAATAAAAATACAAACTACAGTTTTTCATATTATTTTTCTTATCTAGAAAGAATTTTATTAATATACTCAAAATGTAAAGCAAAAGAAAACAAATAAAATTCACTTAAATGACATTTTAAATTCTAAAAAGTATTAATACATCAATCAAATTTTAGGCAACATACTGTGACTATGTATAACCACATGATATTAAATCTTAAAAGTACTAACAATATCAATAAGAAGAAATTTTGAAAATTTTTCAAATATTCATTAGATATTAGTAATTAATTTACATATACTGTAACATTAAAAAAATTGTTTTTCAAAAATTACATTTATACTAAAAATAAACAGTTCTCAAATTTTCCTCATGTAAACTATTTGACACTGTTTTTAAAATGTTCCCATTTACATGGTCTAAAACAGTACACAGATTTATTATAACACAACAACAACAAATTTGAACTTTAATTTCTGCACTAGTGAGTAACACTCTGGCACTCCACAAGCAAGCAACATTCAGGCACCTGACAATTAATTTAATAATCACAACACTGGTTCTTGACAGCCACATAGCTACACACTCTGGTCAACACTGACCCAACACACCAAAGGAAATGCACAATTTCTTCCTCTCTAGGCGGGAAGATCTCACCCCACATTCTTAAGTCTACAGTTACATAACACACCTGACACGTGTGACAGAGCTGTGGACTGTGCTGTACATCAACACTAGATAACATAAACACACCTGACATGTGCTACAATTTTGTTTAATCATATATTGACCTTAACAGACAAATATTTTTTAGAAAAAATTTATTTATCCTTCACTTGATTAACATTGATTTAGAAATTAGACTGATTTGTTGATAACATTAATTTAAAAATAAACAACAAACACAAAAACTACATTACAGAGGGGGGAAAACAATGTTAACAATCATAAAAAAAAGAAAAAATTTACTTTTTTGAAAATATAAAATTCTATTTAAATAAACAAGTAATTTAAAATATATGCTCTCCACCTCAAATTAGTACTGTAGTGTCTTGCCCCTGTACACCATACTTCTCCTTTAACAATAAAGTCATGTTGGTTATCTATTAACTGCTTTCAGGGGAATGTTTTGAATTGAAATAATGCGACTTTCAGTTTGCATCGGAGGTTTGTTTATAGTTAATCAGGGCCTCCTGCCCCTAAGGTTTTCATATCTGGTCTCATCTTTCATCTATCTAACTCCATTCTTGAGATTAAGGAAACACAGACAGACAGTGGATAAACAACAGAAGGAATTTATAGGTCTATAATTTTTTCAAATTGCAGCCCAATTACAGTGTGATGTAATCACAGACATTACCTCTTAACTTTCTGCTTAACATTTTTTGGTAGAATATCTTTTTGTTTTTAATATTCAACTTCATACAGTAAACACATCTCTCAATATGGTTTTTCATTGATGTTTTTATAAGAAAAGTTTGTATTTATGTTTCAAAAACTTTACACAATGTCTTTAACAAAGCAATATTCAGGAAAGATCTCAAGTTACATGCCAAATACAATTGATTAAAATATTAAAATTATATATAAATGCTTTGAATAGTAGTCTGAGTGTCAAGAAATAAAATATGCATTTTAACTATCACTGGTGCTAGAAAATGTATCATGGCATAATATCATATCAAGTGGTATATAGTAGTATATCATAGAAGGTATTGGTATGGATATTATGCCATAGGAAATATTAGATATCAACAGTGTATCTACCCCTATTTCTGTCATAGGAGTAAACACACTTTTGTGATTCATTATCAGTAGTCAATTCTCCAATTTATAGAATTGTCAGAGACATTGTTGAGAATGTATTGTAATTTTTTCTATGGGATTTTCATTCTAAATATTTGTCTGAATTTTTTAAAAACAAATCTTTTCAGTGCAATGTATTATTTGCCATGCTACACTTTAGTTGATCGTTTCTGTTACTAGTTTCTGTAAATTTTAGGTTTAAAAAATGCTACACTTTATAAACATTACATTTATAGTATAGCAATCCATAGCATGTAGATTGTACAGTTTATGTTACACATGTTTGTACACATGCACATAAAACAAATGTTTGTTTTAAAACTATATTAAAATATTTGATAATTAAAAAGTGATGTATTAAGCATTTTATATCCTAATATATTTGTTTGAAATTTATATATAAAAACTGTAGTTGAGTTTCAATTACTGAATATCTCGGCAGATAAGACGACGGTATAAATTTCCGTCGAAGTTTTATAGTTTTAGCATATATCTGTCCTATAAGACGACCCCCAAACTATCAATGGCCTATGAATTTAGTTTAGATCAGCGATCATCATCTGGATAATATACACTGTATAATGTATACAGAATTATGTCCTATTTGTAATTTTTAGAAAGAACATCAAATTTTATTTTCTTGCATCTGGCAGCACTGCCTTGCAATTGTTTGCAAACATTCACACTGATTCAGGTAATGACTTTGACTATTCACAAAAACATCAGAAAATTTACATACTGTACTTAAGTACTAATAGTTCACGAAAATTATGCATGAAAATCTGATAGTACGTACATGCTCGAATGAAAAATGTCAAATGAGATATCTTCCGCACTTAAAAGCTTTATCACATTTATTGAACTGTTGTACGGGGATTTCCCTAATTTCAAATTAGATAAAGTTCGCTTTTAATGGTTTTTATTACATTTCATGTTGTACGAGGGTTTTACCCAATTCTCAAACCGTGTTAGAGTGAATCTGTGCTGTGAAAACACCGTCTTATATGGAGATGTTCCCAATTCTTAAACCGCGTTAGAGTGAATCCGTGCTATAGAAGTGCCTTGTTATACAGGGGTTACCTCTATATATATTCAGGGTTGACCAGAGAAATAGCAGAGCAAGGTTGTCGTACCAGGCCTTTTAATAAAAAAAAATAGCAGTTTTAAACAAAAAAAAATATTTTAGTGGTAAACATACCATCTGTTAAATAGATTAGTGAAAGTTAGTTAACTTAGCAAATAATGAAATGATCAATTTTTAAATTTCACAAGAGTTAGATCATGCAGGATTGCAGGGTCTTATGCAGTTGCACCATTTGCACCACCCACCGGCCGGCCCTGTATATATTAACTGAATAGCTGCTTTTCTTATTAAGCAACATCTCAACTTTTAACATTTAAATTCAGAAAGGAAAAGCTAAAAAAAAAATCAGAAGGAAAAACCAAAAGAAGCCAAAATCAGATAAAATATATATTTAGCTCTGGATGAAATCTTAACTCATTACTTTTAATAACATATTCCAAAAACTAAACCTTTAGAATTAATTTAAGTTCATTAGCACTGTCCATTGTTAATTTTTATAAATGATTACAAAATTAAATAAAAACTTTCATTTAAAATATTTAATAAATTCAGTTGTGTTATATTAATCTAATTCATTATAATTTGTATAAATATATTCACATGAACTATATATATATGTAAGTATAGATTACATAATGAAAAACACTTGTGTTCTTTATGGAGTTATCTAATCAACAGTTTATAAATTACTGTATATAATACACGATTGTGTTAATTTCATTTATACATATCTAAAACCACGTATTATGATTTTAGATATGTTTCAATCAAAACATATTTAAAGATTTAAGTGCTTTCAAAATAATATATCCTAATTAAATTTTCACTAAATATTTTCTAACATTCAATAAAAATTTAATTAGGAAGTATTGCACAATTATCATATTGGTTTTTGCATAAAATATAAATTAAACATTTTTTTCAATTATTTCTGAACACTGTTTGATATTATAGTACATTTCACTAAATAAAGAGAAATATGTGAAACTGTATTAATCTGATGCCACGTTATGGCATTATTCCTTGTGAATCAGATTATAAATTTGATCTATATGTTCACATTTATTGATTTTTATGTTGATACAAAATTTGAAATGATACACTGAACAAACTTAGGGTGTACTATAGATTACTACCTATGGAATTTTGGGACTTTGAGTATATATTTGAACTCAGAGGACCGAGACGAGTTCAACGGTACCCTACTTTTGGGCCGGAGGCAAAAAATAAGAAAGTTATCATACTTTTTTCGGCAATTGCATGATGATCGAGAGTTGCGTCAAGCTCTCCACTAAGCCTATCGTGTGTTTAACAGGCAGTCCGGCACTCGGCCATATATACCTTCAACAAAGGCAGATGTTGATCCCACGAGCACACTGATTGTCTACAGTTCGAGTTAAGTCCTTTTTGCACACCCTTGCACTCATCGACCTCGGAAGCTCCCAAGTTTCGCTATCGCTCATGGTCAGCTAGTACTACGAGCCGACCACGCTATCGCAATTGGGAGTTGCGATACTTGAACAAAAGAAAAAAAAGGAAGTGGCATTCGACTGTTTGTGCAATTTTCTTGCCTTTCAGAGTGCTTTTTTTAATTTGTTTGCAGACTTTACCCGTGAGATGGCAACACTAGCAACTACAGTGTCGTCTGCATGAAAGCATTAAAAAAGTATGATAACTTAAAAACTATGATAACTTTCTTATTTTTCGTCTTCGATCCAAAAGTAAGGTATTGTTGAACTCGTCTCAGTCCCTTCAGTTCAGATATATACTCAAAGTCCCGAAATTCCATAGGTGGTAATCTATAGTATTCCTCAAATTTATATAAAAAATAATAACATTGGTACCGACAAATTATATCACCTTTTCAAAAACTTTATTTAGGCATTCTACGTTTTAAATTAAATAATTATTTTTAATGTATATCTGCATTAAATACATTCATTAATGTTAAGACTATGACAATAATATTCTCATATTTTAAAAATATAAATAATGTCCTCATTTTGAATTAAGGATTAATCTATATATGTATATGTTTAATTTGATGCTGTAGTTCAATTACCTAGTTGTATTTAGAATTATTAAATGTTTGAATGGAAATTTTATAACAATAATATTTTGAAACTGTGTTAGAAACATTAAAAGTTGATTAAAATTGAGGAAATTGTGAAATTTTTCCTACAAGCAATCATCTTTTGACAACATTATAAAATCATTTAACAGTAGCCATCATCAAAGCTGTTATATAACTATAAGAAATGAATTATGTGAAAGAAAATACTTACTGCATGTATGTGAAAAGGGAATATCTAAATTTGATTCCACGTTTGGATAACAATCTCCATCAGCAGGTTCTCCATTCATGTTCTATTAATTTTATATCTATGTACCTTACGATTGTCAGAATTAGATTACAAATTTAGTTTGCGAATAATATAAAAATTAACATTAAATAATTGATTTACGTGACCATTTCAGCATCTCCTCCCTCCGAAGAGTCAGAATTAAACCCACTTTGTTGTTATCGCGTTTAAAGCGACATCTTACGTTTGGTAAACATTGTCAAATTCATGACCTTTTTAATGGATTTTCAAATTTAAAGAAAAAAAAATGTTAAAATGTTTATTATTTAATTAGATTCGTACATAATAAATTATTTATTTATTGTGTTAGAGAATGGAAAATGTCTAATAAAAATATTTTATAAGAATTTAAGATAAATTATAAATTAATACGTTGGATTTCGTACGGGTGCGTTTATTAAACACGAAATCACTTAATTAAACTTATATCTATTATATAATTTTACTTTTATATACGAAAAAGAAAGTTATTGCCAAATATAATTTAATCTAACATCTGATAAGATGAATGATAACTTGATTCAGGGGGCACGAAAAGTTTGTGAGAATTATAATTAGGCATTCAATGAGTGTTGCGTTCCAATTAATATTACGAAATAACAAGAAGCTTTGTGTGCTGCAATTTGAAAAAATTGTAGACGTATTAATTCCCACTGTTGTCTATCCATATGTTTGTCTGTCTTTCCTTAATCTCAAGAATGGAGTTAGATAGATGAAAGATGAGACCAGATATGAAAACCTTAGGGGCAGGAGGCCCTGATTAACAATATATAAACTTGCAATGCAAACTGGAAGTCACGTTATTTCAATTCAAAAATTCTCTCTCCCCCGAAAGGTGTTAGATAAAAGACCGGCACAACTCTATTGTTAATTAAAGGAAAAGTATGATGTACAGGGGCAAGCCACTAGCTACTAAAACTGAGAGTATTGTGATGAAAATCCGAAATAATGAAAACAAAAACAAAGCCTTGTAACATTTGTGATAAAAGTGTGAAGAGAGAAGAGAACACAAGATTACTTTTTGATATCATTATTTTTATGTTTCAGATAGCAAAATTCATATGTATAATTTACAATGTCGGTGTAGAACACTAAAAAGTTCAGAATACTTCGAATTTTAACTCGATTGTTTTCAAAAACAAAAAAAAAAAAAAAAAAAAAAAAAATCCAGCAATGAGTTGCTTAACTTTTCCGGATACATTTGGAAGTGCCATCTGTTATCATATTTTATTTTAAAAATTTATATATTTTTAACTATTATAAAATGGCAAAAACTTAATTTTGAGGAAGCGATGAATTTTATTTTAAAAAATTGTAAATGTTAATAAAGAGTAAAATCGTTATTAAGTCCGACCGTACTGGAAATACACACGACCCCATTAGCGAGGTTGAGGCCGAAGTTTTAAACGCGAAAACGTGTACGTCAGACGTTCGGCGCCGCTTTCCTGTAAGCCTAGAAGTTTGACAATGGCATTTGGAATGTCGAGCATGATTCCACTGACTTTCCAAATGCCATTGTCAAACTTCTAGGCTTACAGGAAAGCGGCGCCGAACGTCTGACGTACACGTTTTCGCGTTTAAAACTTTGGCCTCAACCTCGCTATTATCTCTCCACCGACTTGACTTTGACGGTTGGATGGCCGAGCGGTTAAGGTGACAGCCTACCGCTTTGGATGACTCGGGTTCGAATCCGGACGGGTCAAAAAATCCCCAGGAATTTTTCGGGAGTGGTCCGTCCGGATATGTCAGACCTCGTCCCTCACCACCCGGCCGCCACATTGTGGGCCTGGCCGAACCCATAATGAGCTTGCTATAAGAGGCCCTCTTAGTGCCCACAAGGCAGAAAAAGTTTAAAAAACCCTCGACCTTTAATCACCAAAGTTTAATAGCAGTAATCCCCCTAATAAACAAACCTCCTTGCAAAATTTCAGAAATTTTCGACAAAAAGCACAGGAGTTATTAAGCTTCAAAGAAGGTGAACAAAATCATGTTACACGCACACAAATCGTGAATTTAAAGATAAACACGGTTGAATTGAGTTTTCTTAGAAAAGCCTTTTTTGTTCTGTTTTTTCAGAACGATAGAGATAAAAAGACCTGCACAACTTTCCCGTCGTTTTTGTTTTTCATTCAATCCCTTCTGCTCTATGTACTGTACTTTGTGTAATCGAATTTGCTTGTTTCCATTATTTTATTAATTTATTTTTTATATAAATATATAGGGCACGTTTCCTTGTCAAGCAGCTAAGTAAGCAAGCCAATGACGTAGTTCATTTCATATAAAAACGACCTGTCATTGGTTTGCTTACTTAGCTGCTTGACAAGGAGACACTCTCATAGTTTTGTTGTTTGTGTACGGTACATGAAATTTTTGACTTATTAAATTAAGATGTCAAAATTATAACTTCAAAACTTTTTGAAAACAATGCTTTAGAAAATAATATTAAAAAATTAGGCAAATGTTAGCCATATATTAAACGATTTTATTTAAGTATGTTATATTTTATTAGCCAATTTTTTGAAAAGATTTATCACTATATAAATATCAAAATTAGAAATGTTTTTTAACAACTAACAAGCAAAATTTATTATAACATCGTCACATAGCCGGGCTGCGATTTTTAATCATATTTTCAATTTGTTTAATTTTAAATGTATGCTCTCCACCTCAAATTAGTAGTGTCTTGCCCCTGTACATCATACTTTTCCTGATAACAATAGAGTCACTCCGATCATCTATGTAACTCCATTCTGGAAAAAATTTTTGAATTGAAATTACGTGACTTCTGGTCTAAACTAGACGTTCATGTATATTTAATCGGTACCCCTAAGCTTTCCATATTTGGTCTCCACTTTCATCTATTTAACACCGTTCTCCAGATTAAGGAAGGACGGACAGACATGACGAGGACAGTGGGAATTTATAGGTCTACAATTTTTCAAATTGCAGTCCAACAAATATTCAACTATTTAAACATATAATTATTGCATTTACAGTCAGAATTATTAATAAAATTTTAAAAATATTTTTAGCTTCTATGTTAGTCTATATCTGATAAAGTTTCATAATTTGAAATATTTTGTTCTTTAAGCGGCTTTTCTTGCTTATATAATACGTTTTAAAAATATTCATGTAATTGAGTTTCAATTTGCAAATTGCAGACGTAGATTTCTATTGTCATTTGTCTGTGCGTACCTTAATCTCGAGAACGGTGTTAAATAGGTAAAAATCGGGTAAGATTATAGGTTCCGAATAACCATATACGAATTTCCGGTTTGGAACCGGAAGTCAGGTGATTTTTTAAATTAAAATATAGTATAATTAAAAATTGTGACGATGTCACGATAACTAAACGATTTTATTTTTATATATAATATATTATCGAAATAACGTATTAAATTTTAAATTTAAGTTTTTATAGCCTACATAATTAACAAAATTTCTATTTCTCTTGATAACAGTGGTGCTAATATTATAGAAATTATATGTAAAAAAATTAGATTTAAAATTGAATAATTATGATTAATTTCATTCCACCATAATATGAGTATACACAGTATCGCGTTAGCTGCTATAGCTTCAAGGAAACCATGCGAATTTCAATTAGGAAATCTCATGTATTGTACATTATACAGAATAAATCTTTCACATAATCTTACAATACGTGAAGACTGGAGTTAGACAATCAAACATCGTTCATCCGAGAAACGGGCAGAAAACTAAGAACTGAAGATGAATCGGAACTTTCATATAAAACACCGCAGAAGAAGAAAATCGAACTTGTTAATAAAACTACTTCCGGAAAAAAAAATTGAATTTCTTAATAAATTGTAAAAAATAATTTAGTTTAACCAGAAGCATACGTAGAATTCAGTTAATTTATTTATAAAAATTCTTTTTTTATTTTTTTTAAAAACATTTTGTTCATGATCAATTTATTAAATTTAAATAACATGAAATACTCATATTTAGTGAATGAATTCACAGATTAAATCGCACGAACTTTTCATATAGTAGTATATAATTTTTAATACATTTAACTTAATACAGAACATACTGTAGCTGTAAAATTTGCATATTTGTCAAAATTAATTATAAATATATATAATTAAATTATGTAAAGTGTATAATTAAGATGTAATTAATTATACTTTATAAATTTAATTTATGATTTGAATTTATTAATTCATAATTTACAGTTTAATATAATAGGTGAATTTATTCAGAATCTGCATAATATATTCATTTTATTTAAATTACAGTAAAAAATAATAATAAAATATGAAAAATTACAGTAATGAAATGAATATTATATATTCAATTTAATTGCAACTCATATTTAGAGAGATTTTAATATATATTTTTTTTTTATTGAAATGTTTCCTTTTTTTATACAGCTTCGTTGATGAAAACTAATTATGAATTGCAATATAAATGACATTTGTATAAATATAAAAATATATAATTATTTGTGAGTAGATAAATTTAAATAACAATTTATAAATCAATAGAATAATATTAATATATATCATAAGTTATAAGTTACGTATCTTTAATTATTGCACTAGAAACGGTATCTAAAGACGAAGAAAATCAAACAATTATAACATTTCAGTCTTATTAATCGTTGATAAAATAATAGGCACTGATTTCGAAGAATTTTACTTAATAATTCAAATGAGAAGCGTGGGAATTCTTCTAAAATTAATATTTTCTAAGAAAATGCATAAATAATTATGCTTATAACTATTCAAACAATACATTAGGCTCTCTTATACTAAAATTCTTTCTTTTTTTCATTTATAAGTTAAATGGGAAAATATTTTATGTATCCTAGGTTATTGAGATTAAAATTTATTGAGTGCATTTATATTGCCGCTTTTGCAATCTGTAATTCATCAGAATATTTTAAAAATGTCAAATATGTCAAAAAAGAAATGAATTGCAAATTTGAATTAAGGTCGTTGTACAATGATCCTAATTCAAAGTTTCTTTATCTCCGGAACAAATCACAGCGGTGTTTGAAAAATTCATCTATACGTATTAGTTATACTTAAAAACTGATACCAATAAGAAAATTGTTCATTTCCTACAGCATAATTGGCACATTTCTAAAATGAATTGGTTGCATAATTATACACTTACGAAATAGAGTTACAAAAAGGTCATAATAGTTTGACATAGCCTATATTTTGTTTTATAAATAACCACTAATTTTTCATTTTTCTACATTTAAACTTCTGGCTACATAATATAGAGAAAAATAGTCTGCTGTCAATAGTCGATTATAAAAATACATTTTTGAAAGCAACACTTAATCCAGTACAAAATGATGTTCATTTTTCCTTTAATGCAAATACTTTTCTTCATTTATTGCAATGCAGATACAGTACCTGTTTCCAACTGTAGTAAGTATTTCTATTTTTTTTGTCTAACTTATAAATGAGTATAAATATTTAATTCACAATCCTGCTTCTATAATTTTGTTTAATAGGTGGTGTTGAATCGCCATTTTCTATTTATAACGTAAACGTCGATCCCCTGCCTATAAAACTAAATAGTCAAGTGAGTGTATCATTCCATGCTAATAGTTTAAATGCTGTTGAGCGTGGCACCAGGGTAGAAATGAATGCTAAGATTGGACTTCTTAGTTCGTCATGTGCAACAAATAGAAGATTATGGTAAGTGATTTATATTATTAAAAGATATAGTCTAGTTATGAATTCTTTCTGATTTTACTTTTTACAGTTTCAACATATGCGAATTAGTAAGAACTGGTCGCAGTTTCGTGTACCGTCAATGGTGACCAATGTAAACAATGTCCTATACCTGCCGGAAAAATCGAAATTAAAAACTTGATCATTAAAACTCCATTATTGTTGGTTGTAAGTATAATGCTGTATTTTCATTTAAAAACAACTGAAATAGCTATAATTTGAATTAAACAATTTCTTCATATGTATTAAAATTTCAAGTAGTTTTTAATTACAGTTAACTTAATATACTGGAATATTACAAGGCATGTTCAATAAAATTCTGGAAAGTGCCATTAAAATTTGTGAAAATGAGCTACAGCGTAGTAATTTTGTCAAACGAATCTTTCAAGTCAAAGGCAACAGTAACTGCGACTGGTAAAACTGATGATGCGCGAGAACATAAGACAACGGACCTATAAAGTGGCTGTGATGCACGAAGCTAATAGGCTTTTTAATTTTAATGGCATTTTCCGGTTTTCTATTGAATGTGCCTTGTATTTTAGAAATTCAACAGTTACTCATTAAATCATAACCATTATGAAGTAAGATTCTATATTCAGTTTTAAACATTTAATTTTTAACAATATTCATTAGTCTAATGCGTTAAGTGCATTAAGAGCAAAAGTTAAAAGCGTTATATAGATAATTATTATAGAGTATCATTTTTATAACAAATTTAACAAGATCTGACATATCTCAAAACCAAAAATTTGTGAACTACAGTAGAAGGAACTGTAGGAGATATTACTTAAATTCAATACTATATTGATGCAATGGCGTATCTAGCTCGACGCAAGCAGTCGGGTGCAGCGAAACAGAGACCATTGCGGGGCCGGGTGCTTAATAACATGGCAAGAAAAAACTGTTTTTCAAATATTCCATATAAGGAAAATTTGAATATATATGTTATATATAAAACTTAATCAAAAACGTAAAATTTGCTGGACTTTATCAATAATTTTTGTATGACATCTTTCGTTATTAATACACGTGTAGCGCCGCCTTATGTAGGCGATAAGCAAGGTAAGCATTGTATCGAAGCGCATCGTGCAATAGGGTACCGTTTTATCAATTAAAAATGTAAAAAAAACTTAATGAAAATATAAACGCAACAAAAAGCATTTTTAGGAAGAGATCCTTAGTTACTGTTTAAATATACGTTTTTACAATATTTATTTTTACATCAAAAAGTTATTATAAATTATTAATAATGTATACAGGCTTTAAGTTTAAACCAAAGTACAAATATTGTAATTATTACCTTGGATAGGTTTCATTAATTAATTTAATATATTAGGGATTTTTTCATTTTTAACTCTCTCTATCTTACGAATATAAAAAAGGTCTTTTTTCCACGTCCATCGTGAGGCGGCCGGATGAAGGGCGGAGTCGAAAAATTTCTGGGTTGGCGCTTGACCAACAGACTGGTTCCGTGAAGTTTTTTGATTTTTTTTGGGTGTGTACCAGAAATATAGTGTCGGTCTGGTAGAAAGTCTTCTCGAGAGATATTCCATTTCCCTTGCAGGATTATTCGTGTGTTGCGTTGCCTTGCCTCATCAAATCAAAAAACTAATTAATTAAATGAATTGATTCAGATTGAACAATTCAAGTAGAGTGTGTGAAAATAAATCGAATCGTTTTAACTGATAAAGATAAATAATTAGCTGGAGAATGAATACTCAGTATGTTGTTTTTTTTTTTTTTTTTTTTTTTGCTTGGGAAACAAAGAATAATGAGTTTTACTGAAATTACGATCTAGAGAACTAATGTTAATTCAAAAAGTTTATTTTCATTACAGAATAAAACAAGATTTTACTGTCTTGACATTAATGATACTGCATGAAATTTCTCATACTATCAAGCGCGCGTTAAAATTTTGATTTTATAATTATTTTTATTTTCAATTTAATTACAAATCAAAATCTTAATTCGTTTACGTTATATATATATATATATATATATATTATATATATGTAGTAAAAGTTCTAAACGAAGATTATTAGATACGGAAATCAATTACCCGTAGCCTATGAGGGTGTATGTAAGTTGTATTTTCATCAGAGGACCAAGTTCTTGCGTAACAATCTTTTTATGTCTAAGAGTGTTATGTTAACCGGAAACTAGTCCACTATCTGCTTCCCGGATAGCGGATTATCTATTCCTCTGTGTACGCGCAGGAAAGGATTAATGGCAAAACGGAAACACCAAGGTCATTCAATTACTATGCTGCTTTACTACTTAATCTTATTTCTTAATATTGCATATCTTTGAGTTTAATAACATATCTAGAATAATCTTAATTGCATATCCTCGTAAGTGAAAATGTAAAAGGTTTATAGGCAAAAAGTTCTTGTAATATAAGTTTCGCAAAATGGCAATTTTTGGTTTGGGGAAAGTAATGTAACAATCAGTAAAATAAAATCCAGCAACAAGTTGCCATTTGCGACTGTTCCTAAGTAAAAGTGGTCTGTTTTTGTATTCCTGACCTACCTTTAAAGTTTGTCTAAGACCTTTTGAATCACCCTGTATATAATTAAGTACAGTAAGACCCCGCTTAACGCGGGGGATGCGTTCCTAGATGACAGAGCGCTAAACGAAAGAGCGTTAAACGGGGTCATCTTAACATGTAAATAAGGGAGATACGTGAAACAGAACAGAGGATAAGAAAATTTATCAGTTTTTTTTTTGTTTGTTTTATTTTGTAACATTTATTGTTAAATACTTTTTTATTACATTAATTTATTATAGACTTATTTATTGCTAATATCGAAATTTATTCATAAAACATTCATGAAAAAAAAATTCGAGTAACGAAGTTGTTTGTGATAGGTTCTTCCTTATTTGAGGTTCAAAGAAGGTTCTTCCTCATTTGACATCTTTTGTGTCTTTTTGAAGAAGTCATCTAACGTCGTTTGCCTTTTCCTGTATCGTTCAGCAAGCAGTTGTCGATAGCAAGACATCGCATCTATGACACTTCGTCTTACCTTTGAACTTCTATCAAAATTGAAATCATTTTGTATAAACTGATCCATTATTTTCGTTATACTGGTTAAACTTTTTTTTTAGAAAATCCGTTGAAAGTTCCTTTTGTTCCTCATCTTCAGAAACGCTAATTTCTTCATCTTCATGCACCTGTTGTTCTACTAATTCTTTAAGATCGTCGTTGGAAAAACTTTCTCCAGTTGTAACTTGCAACAATTCTTCAATATCCTGCACATTTATATTATCCAACCCTGTTTCATTAGCTACCTTGATAATTTCGTCGACATCAACAATGGATTCTCTGGTGTCAACATCCTTGCTTAGCTCCGGCCATACATTCTTCCATACTCCTTTCAAAACATTTCTCGGTCACCTCATTCCAGGAAAGATTGATGTTGTCTATAGCGTCCATCATATTATAGTTTTTCCAAAAATCTCTAATGGATTGTTTATCTGCTCCATCTATTTTATCAATCAGTTGTCGGAATGTCCGCCGCAGATAATAAGCTTTAAAATTTGATGTTACGCCTTGATCCCAACACTGCGTGCGATCTCGGGTAATTCCAATACTACCGCGTAATACCGAAACAGCGTTAAACGGGGTCTTACTGTATATAATACATCGATAATTAATATCAAAAACATTAAATTGTTTTTTATCTACAATTTTCTGTAGAGATTTACACAAAAATCGCTCGAATTTTAATTGACCCCATTGAAATATTTCAATTAAAACTAACTCATTTATAAATTAATATAATTATTTTTATTATTTATTATAATTTCTAGCGCCGGAGTGCTACGGTCAGCGTTAAAATACGAGGATATGATTATACAAGAAAGTTAATTGGATGCGTTGAAGTTAATAATATGAAAATACAATAAATATGTAAGAAATGAAGTTTTATGAAGTAATTTTATAAAAGCAGCATTTATTCCGAAAAATAATTTAATTAAATGAAATGTTAAAAGTTCCTTAATATTTTCTACATTTTTATGTTTGTAAAATTTTGTAGTTACTTTTAATTAAAAAATATGCCAACCAGTTGCGGAGCTTTCCCGGTTGTTATGAAATTTCATTTTAAAAATAACTTTTATATTATTATTCATAATAAAAATGTGTGACGCCATCTGTTATGAGATTTTGTTATATAAAAACTTTTTATATTATTAATTATTATAAAATGACAAAAAGCTTAATTTTGAGGGTAGAGATGAGGTTTATATATAATATATATATATAAATAAACTATTGTATACTAAAAATTGTAAATACTAATAACGAATAAAATCGGCATTAAGTCCGACCGTGCTGAGATTTCACACCTAACCCCTCTATCTCTCTACCCCCTTGACTTTTATGACTTTTAACTACCAAAATGCATTACTTTTACCACCATTAATGTTCCTTACATACAAATTACCATGCCAAATTTCGTTTCCTAATCTTTACTTCATCCTGAATATTACACGAAATAAACGCCAACAAACACATCTATGAAATTTTTTCTTGATTTTTTTTTTTGAGCTCATGGAATCTCAAAACGTCGAGATTTGCAAAAAACCCGGAAGGTCAAATGTGGCATTATTCGAATACTTTTCCTTGTTATGTATACGTAACAACCGGATAAAATATAAATTTGTCATATGACATGAAAACATAACATATAAAACATAATATAAAAAGTAAAACATAAATTTGCTATATAATATTCTTATTCAACTAGAAATTCTCCCGTCAAGCATGACGGAATATTTTTAATGAGAAAGCAGAGATTGAAGAATTGAGAAGAGCTTCAAGTCGAGCTTTACGTTGTGATGCTGTTTCTGCATCCCTTAAAAAAGCCGTTTTTACTCATGTTGCTAAAATCAGACTTCATGGCCTTCAGGGGTCTCCATTAGTCATATTCTTTTAGATTTAGAATTTATCTGACCAATTCTACTCTTAAGCTTAGTTCATACTGAGCGCGATTCGCTTGCGAAAGCGAAAAACAAAGCGAATACACGTCAGACATAACGTCGTTTTCGGCGAATTTTACCATTTCGCGAATCACTTCGAAGTTCGGAACTGTCGAGCTTTTCCGCTAACGAAAAAATTTCACCACCAATCGTATTCCCGCTAGTTGTCACGTGGTTCTTGTTGTTTTTAAGATGGCTACAAAAACTTTCTCACACAATAGAGTAAATGTTGTAATTACGGATTTTGGTAATTATGCAGTTTAAGGGAATATGAGTTTTTTAATTATTATTTTTTAAAAAGAAGGTATATTTAATAGCCATTCAGAAAAAGCATAACATTTTTCGGTGATCAGTATATAATTTATTCTTCTCGTTTCAGCTATATTTATTTACATCAAGACAATAGACATCTTATGTTGCATCTGATTAATTTTTATGATCATAATATATATCGTGATAGAATTATCGTCGTTAACGAGCAGTTTTACTTTTGTTGTTTTATATATTTATTCATTATTTATTATTATTATCGTTAAGTTATCAGGAACACGTCGGATGCGAGGCGAGAGAGTAGTCACGTGGCCAGATGGCATCGAGAAATGTCACGTGACACAGTTCGTACGCGTCCGCCGTCCAATGTACCGCCCCGCAAGGAAAACAAACTTAAGCAATCGCGTCTCGAACGGAGCACAATCGGTAAGTAGTCCTACGATTTTTTTGTTTATAACACTATATACGGAAAAATGTTATGCGTTTTTTGAATGGCTATTAAATATACCTTCTTTTTTTATAAAAGAGTAATTTAAAAAACTCCTATTCCCTTAAACTGCATAATTTCCCGGATTTTTAATATTTCTCTCACCCAGCATCGTTTTCTTTTTGACGTATCTTTCTTTCTCGATAAATAAACAAACGTGGTTAACGACGAGTACCGGAAGCGGCCATTTTGTTTTTCGAGGTGACGTTTTCTCTCGCTTGCAAATGATTGGCTGCTAAAAATTTGCAATCGCTTTTCGCTTTTGGTCGTATATGGGTCAATTTCGCTAAGCGAATAAAAATCGCTTTTCTCATTCGCTTTCGCTATTCGCTCAGTGTGAAAGCTTAGTTCACACTTTCAAAATAAATACATACAATACATAATAATGATGATTGTTCTTGCCGAAAAGTTCTTTAGAATCACTGTATGTTTTAGTCTTTTAAATTGAGATACTTAAATAAGGGGGCGGCGAATTTTCCTCCGCTCCGGGCGGCTGACACCCACGCTACGCCACTGCCTGTACCACACGTCCTTCATAACGCTGCACCTTGTAGTAATGCCACCTTCAAACTCCATCTTCCTACTATTATGTCAAGTTACCTTGTAGCATTATGAAGCCGCCTTATGCCTGTCTCCTCTGCACCCATTTAATGTTCACTGATCATACCTTTATAGCAGTTTGTTTGCCTTGTATAATTTTCAGTATTATAACCTTTTTATATTAATACCAACTGAAGAGGGACTATTCCGATGCATTTTGGTTATTTTATGTTAATTACTCATCTAATCAAGTTTTTAATGTACACCCCTTTTGTTTTATTAAATGTACAGTACTACATTGATACCTAAGTGTTTGTGCTTATTATCACTGGTGTGATATGTCCTTATTATCTACCTCACATTAGTAGATATTTAATTAATTTAATAAAACCAAGGGCTAAAAGCAATTCTTTGTAATAATTGAGCCGTTTACAGGCCAAATCGACTAACTCCATTTGTAAATCCTTAATCGTCATTATTTTCAAATTTTTCACGTAACTAATTTTATATAAATGTTAACACAAATGCAACTTTAAATTCAAATTTTAAAACTTTTTTAGATGCCCCTATTGTGCCTCACAATAGTAATGCTTTGGATGTGTGGAAATCCATGAAATTTTTTAACTATAATTTATGTGAACTTGCCATGAAGTGGCTTTGCATTCCTGCCACTTCAGTTCCAGCAGAAAGATTATTATCCAAAGCTGGAAATACTATCAACAAAAAGTGGAGTTCTTTAAAGCCAAAGAATGTACAGAAACTTTTAGTTTTAAAGAACTGTAATTGAACTATACAAATTGAAAATAAAATTAAGTTTTTTTTTTTTAATTGTTTGAGTTTATCTTGATTGAACATCGATGTTCCACTGGGCATCGACCAAACATCGATGTGAAATCCGACATCGAAATTTAGCATCGATGTTAAAATTATAGGCATCGCACACTATGAGAGGGTACTTTAAGGACGTGCCAGGATTTGAACGAATTTCAACATAGGATAGGTAAATATATTTTTTCGTACATAATCGGTTATCCGAACCATAGTCCACGATTGATTCGGATAATCGATGCTCTACTGCATATGCTTCTTAACCTAGGCAAAAACACCTTATCTCACTGACAATTATTTACGCGTGTTAACCATAACGAACGTTTTCAACCTATTCTACAGATCATCTTCAGATTTTTAAAATTTAAGGAATATTGATAACTGTTTTTTTTCTTTACTTTTTTGTATAGAACAGTTAAGAACACATTTTAAAAAATTAATAATTTGATATATCGTAAGTTTGAATTACTGTTTTGTTTTACGAGCATATTTAGCTAGGATAACTTAATCAGCTGTGTGTTGTTATGATCTGTAGTGTGGCTCCATCTAGCGGGGAAGCATATTTTCCTTTGTAGACAACTCTTCTACTTGATTTCCCCCATTTGACTAAGCTGTATTTATTGTAGGCTGTGGAAAGGGTGAACAACCCTAATATTAAATAATTTTAATCAAAGCAGGAAATTATTTTTAATGCAGGTGTTTTTATCATTATTTAAATTATTCATATTCATATATTGAATAATTTATATAATACAGTAATAAATATTATATTTCCTGTAAGCTCCATCAGATGGCGTACGGTTCTGAACGGGCTGCGGAAATCGTGGGGACGGCAAGATTAGTTAGAAGCAGGAGGGAGTGTCTCGATTCCTTTTTTTTGTAGTTAGCCGAATCTAAATTCTTTTATAATGCCTGTAAGTAAATGATCACTTTCTTTGTTTTTTACGATCGGAACTGATTTAAAACTTCATTGTGATTACGGTATTGAAATTAAACAAGTTAAATCGTTCAATGTGTCTTATTTTTGAAATGTGCCGTCACTGATTGAGTTATTATTCACGAGATCTTAGTCCTTTAACATTATTATATTCATGATGATGATGTATTTTCCTGCATGAAATATATAACTTGATACTCATTTCAACTGAAATACAGTTTTTAGTAATTTTATCTCTCCCAAGTTTCTGAATGTTAGATATGTAACAGGTATATGCATTTCTTGGCAAATTTATATTCATTTTGATGGCAAAAAATAATGAATACAAAAACAGTTTGCATTTCTATTTTATGGTATAGGGAAGGGGGGGTAATGGTGGTTACTTAAGGAAAAATCCAAACTAAACAAATTTTAATTTATTCTATAGGAACTGTAATTGCAGAAAATAAACACTTAAATAATGAGAGATAATATTGAAAAATGAAATTAAAAACACTAAGAATGACAAGTATTGTCAGCTTGTGTGGAAAATGTGGTTGACCACCTAACGTCCACCTAAGAAGATAACAATGGTCGGTTATGACCTTGAAATATTTTGCAGATGTAACCAGACGAACTATAGTATCCAGAATATTCGGTGTGTGCCCACATTCTTATATGTTCACCTACATTGTAACTTGTTACCTTGTCCAAACTCGTCACAAATCTGACATTTGTTCCTAGTGTGCACTATATTATTGTCTGAATTGTCATGTTATTTTGTGGCTGACATCAGAGTTTGAAGTAAAATCATTATTTTCTGGCAATATATTTTTTTTGTAACTTTGTAAAATTTAAAAAATGAGCTGTCAAAACAGAAACAAAATCAAAAAAAATTTAAAAATGAGCTGTTTTGACAGCTATTTTTTTTTTTTTTTGTTTGATTTAATTAGCCTTTTCTTCTTGGTTCAAACCAATCTTAGGCCAACACAGTATGTTTGCTTTAAGTATGGTTTGGAAAACTTTTTTTTAATTCATTCTTGCAATGTTGAAAACTCATGCATCTCGCAGCAGCCCGTACAAAAGAATCTTCATTTACTAACTTGATGGCATTCAGCATAACTTCTTCTGACCACCAACTTCAGGTTGTCTTTCTAAGTTTTGTTTAATACCTCTAGAATTAAAAAGAAATCAAGTGAATTCAAATCATTCAACAGTCAGTCAGTTGATCAGAACTGCTCAAATACAAATATTGAAGGAAAAAAGAAAGTAATGTATTATTAATATTGATACAAAAAACATCATCAATCCTAATTAATTTCAGATACATTTCACAAATAAAAACATAGAAATTATAAAAGGAAATAATGAAAACAAAATATACTCTCCTTCTATTTTGCATTCATGTTATATTACTTTCAAACCAATTTGTGCCCCTCTTTCAAATTGACTCAGCTATTTGAACAAACAAATTGCAGTGAGGTATGACACCTCAACACTTACACATAATGACATAATATACACATCCTAGTTTTATGTACATCAGTGACTGGGATCACCCACTTCTCCCCTAACTATAGTATAATCATATGATTTTAGACTGAATTGTTTGTTAAAACTAATGTCTAATATTTTTAACCTAGAAATATTTTCATAGTAGAATGATGCTAGGATGTAGAGCAGGTGTTCCAACTTGTGTTCCATGGAACCCTAGGATTCTACCAATAAAACTTAGGGTTCCACAATAAAATCCATTGAGTCTAATGATATGAATGTGCCAATTCAGATTTGGGATGGGAAGTGTAATTATTCTAGTCTCAGATCGAATCCTCTTATGACATCCTATACACATGCTAGAGTTATTTATAGCTTTATAAACAGTGGGGACCAATTTATTGGAAACAGAATGAATGGAAATTACAATATAATGTTTGACAAGATAATGGAAATTATAAATGGTAAAACTTAATCTAAAAGTAGAAAATCATTTAAAAAATAACCTTAAAAAGTATCTAACATATAAATAATAATACAATCATTAAATATGCTTTAATTTGTCAATATCTGCAGTGCAGCCTATTGAATCTAATGACAGGTGTGGCCAGTCAGATTCCCAATGGTATTGTACAGTACATACTACAATACTAGTAATGGGACACACGTCAGATGAGCATCACATGTTGCAAAGAAGTTAGTTGATGTCCTATCATCTGTAGTGTGTTGTAGTGCAACAATATAGGATAGAAATGGGCATATCAGTCAAAGAGTATCAGTTTTGCACTGCAATCATTTTGTGATATTTTAAGTATTTTTCATATAAAAATATAGTGGAAATCATATAAATTTTATCATGCTTTTAGTATTATGGTTATCTTAAATTAAAAAATCATGGCACGTTGGCTGAGAGAAGAGTTTGAAGAAAATGTAACAAGTACTTTAAATGTTTGTAGTGACAAGGAGGACTGAAAGGGCAGACACAAACAAAAGTACAAATCCAGGCACTGGTGCTGGATTTGTACTTTCTGGTAGTCTGAATTAAGTAATATGTGCTTTCCATTATTAATCTTTTTTTTTGTTTTTGGATTCTCAATAAATTAATTTTGGTACAGTGGTACCTCGATATACGAGTGCCCTAATATACGAGTGTTTTGAGATACGAGCCGCCGAGCGAGCGATATTTTGCTTTGAGATGAGAGCAAGATTTGAGATACGAGGAATCGCACACTACACCGCTGCACACGACCCCAACATGCGTCCCGCATGTTGGGGTCGTGTGCAGCGTCTAACGGTTTTTCCCACTTCAGACTAGACCTCAGTCTGTGTGCTTGTTTCCCTCGTTTTCGAAGCATTTTTGATAAGTTGGGTTCGCGTTTTTTGCTTTTTGTACATTTACAAAACATTATCACATTTATTTTTATAACTATGGGTCCGAAGAAGAAGATGATGTCTATTGAGTTAAAGCGTGAAATCATAGAAAAACATGAGCAAGGTGTGCGAGTAATTGACTTGGCGAGGATGTACGGGCGTAGCACATCAATGATATGTACTGTGCTTAAACAGAAGGAGTTGATAAAGAGTATAACGCCAGCTAAGGGCGTTACAATAATTTCTAAGCTCCGGACCTCTCTCCATGAAAAGATGGAAAAACTACTGATGGTGTGGGTGACAGAGAAGCAGCTTCAAGGAGGAACCTTAACACAAAGCATCATATGTGAGAAGGCACGAGCGATTTACGGTGATTTGCTGAAGCAGATCCCACACACTTCCACAAACGAGGAATCGGAAGACTCGTTTAAAGCCAGTCGGGGCTGGTTTGACAACTTTAGGAAAAGGACCGGCATTCACTCCGTCGTCAGGCATGGTGAGGCAGCAAGTTCGGATGTGAAGGCAGCTGAGGCTTACATCAAAACGTTTTCCGAACTGATAGAAGCCAAAGGATACATCCCCCAGCAAGTCTTCAACTGTGACGAGACAGGGCTTTTCTGGAAAAGGATGCCGAATAGGACTTACATAACGGCAGAGGAGAAGATGATGCCAGGTCACAAACCCATGAAGGATAGATTAACTCTAGCACTTTGCGCCAATGCGAGTGGCGACTGCAAAATCAAGCCTCTGCTAGTATACCATTCGGAAAATCCCAGAGCCTTTAAGTCACATAAGATTTTAAAAGAAAAACTGCAAGTTATGTGGAGGGCAAATCCGAAGGCGTGGGTCACCAGGAAATTCTTTGTGGAGTGGATAAACCTGGTGTTTGGCCCTTCTGTTAAAAAATATCTACAGGAAAACAACCTACCCATGCAAGCCCTTCTTGTCCTCGACAATGCCCCTGCTCACCCACCAAATCTCGAAGATGATTTACTCGAAGAGTTCAAGTTTATAAAGGTTCTCTACCTACCACCCAACACCACTCCTATCCTGCAGCCCATGGATCAGCAGGTGATTTCTAATTTTAAAAAGTTGTACACCAAGCACATTTTTCGGCACTGCTTTGAGGTGACGGAGAACACAAACCTTACCCTTCGAGAGTTCTGGAAGGACCACTTTGACATCGTGATATGCCTAAAAATTATTGATCAGGCCTGGCTGGGTGTTACAACGAGGACCTTAACCTCTGCATGGAAGAAGCTGTGGCCTGAGGCTGTAGTTGAAAAAGCCTTCGAGGGATTGGAACCCGAAGTGTCAGTGGTAGAGGAGCTTGTTTCTCTGGGAAAATCCATGGGTCTGGAGGTGGATGAGAGAGATGTGAACGAACTCGTCGAGGAACAGTCTCAGGAGCTGACAACCAAGGAGTTACACGATCTACATTCGCAGCAGCAAACGGTGGTTCAACGAAAAATTAGTTTTGAAGAGGAGCCAGAGATGGAGGAGGTTATCTCAACAAGAGATATAAAGGAGATCTTGGCAATGTGGGAGAAAGTTGTAGAGTTCGTGGATAAAAATCACCCCGAAAAAGTTGCAACTGGTCGTGCATCGGAGTTGTTCAACGAAACTTGCCTAACTCATTTCCGCAATATCCTGAAAGAGAAATAAAAACAAACCTCCTTGGACAGTTTTTTTTAAACGATCTGCAGGTGAAAATGAGCAAAGCGTGACGAAAAAAGCGAAGACCAGTGACGAAAATTAAGCGCTTCCGTAAGCACTTCACTTTTTCTTTTATTATGTTTTTATAGAATATGTATTTGTTATTTATAAATAAATGTTTCTTCTTGTAAATACATTTTTTCTTATTCAAAAACACTTAACAAAAACAACTGAGGTGGTGTTTTGGGAGCTGGAACGGATTAATGGCATTTCAATTAATTTCAATGGGGAAAATTGCTTTGAGATACGAGCAAGGTTACGGAACGAATTAAACTCGTATGTCAAGGTACCACTGTATTTCTATTTGCTGTTTTATCTATAATCATAAAAAATTGTCAAGGCTTCAACATTTTTTACTAAGGTGAAAAAGATTTTGTGATAAAAATTAGTTGAGAGCCACTGATCTAGAGATAAGTTGATTGTGTTAAAATCTTATTAATTATTGGACTTTTGTTTATATACAGTTGCAAAATATTGCTATATTTAACATTTTTTTGTTATGATTCAGTGATGTTTAATTCAGTGAATCATAAAGAATGATTTCATTACTTTCATAATATTTAATTGCTGAAGATTAATAATAAAATTGATTTGATTTATTCATTCATAGATCAATTCTTTAATTCATGTTTAAGAATTATGTCACTTTTTGTTAAATTTTAAAATTGGAATATCTTATCAATTATAAATTTCCAATAATGTTTTAATATTTGTCTGTCATAATCATAACATTGAACTACAAAAAAACAAAAAAGAAAATAAAAACTTTCTACTATTTGTAATTATGGAAGATGAGTTCCTAGCCAAGTTATTCTTAAATCAACATTTAAAAAAATACCTAGTATCAGTTAATTCTTACATAGATGAATTAGCTTTAAAATATATTAAATTATTGCTTGTTATATCATTGTTTATTTAGAACATAATAAACAGATATAATTATCATATTTTTTAATGTATTGGTAAGATTTCCTCTTCTGGGATCTTTGAATTCTGCTAAAGTTGTGAACTATTTCTAGTAAGGAAAAAAATCAAAGGAACTATGGCATACTAAATATATGTCAGCAAATAACGTCATATTTATAATATATTTCAAAAACAGTATAATAAACTGGATGTGCTTATTGGAATTCATTGAATTCACCAAATCATACAGTTTAATCAAAACAAATGTTTTCAGTCACTTTTAGTGATCATCATTGGGTTTACATTCATTAAAGATATAGAAAAAACTATAGAACAAAAAATTTCTACAAATTTGAATTAGAATGAAAATATATAAAGCCAGTAAAAAGGGAAAGCTATCAATTACAAAGAATCCGACACAGTATCACCCTTGTAGAAATTATTATTTGAAGTAAAATAAACAGTTAATTCAGGAACAGCCTTCACCACAAGCATGGCAACAACCAATAAGATCATTGTTCTGTCTAATTCAAATTTGTAAAAAATTTTTGTTCTGTAGTTTGTTCTATATCTTTAATGAATGTAAAGCTGACAATGATTGCTAAAAGTAAAAGACAACATTTGTTTTGATTAAAGTGTTTGATTTTTGCTGGTTTTCTGGTTAGTTTAGTGAATTTTAATAATATATTTAATTTCATATCAGCATTTTTAGTCTCCTCTTGTGAAAATGAACATACTAATTTTAAAAACTTAGCAAAAATATTGGAATAGTTTCCTAAGTTTTCAGCAATTTTTGCAAATTGCTTTAATACAGCAAGACATGTTTTGGAAAGTAATGTTTCATGAAAGGTGACTTCTTTAGGTTTGTTTTGCTTGATTGGGCATAGATGTGGTCTACAATTCTGGCAGAATGCTAATGTGTTCATAACTATACAGATTTTGTTTTTTTTTACATTCTTATTAACATCACATTCTTTGAAATTTTTACAGTTCTTTTATGTTACAGTGCAACAATAAAATCAAAACTTATTTTTTAGTAAAATAAATAAAATTGTAATTTCCTTTTTATAAATATAAAATATATATTGTTTATAGAATTATGTAATTTAATGTTGTTTCATAAAACTTTTTCAATATTTAAACATAATCCATAATTTTTGGACAATGCACTCTGATATACATAAGGTAACACTTTTATACACCTAAATTGTTTCTAATGTACCAAATTTGGACTTTTGTACATTTTCAATCAACAAACAGAAATTTCAGGCTATTGTACAATAGAACTTTCTGCCACTTTTGGTTTAGATAGCTGAAAAATTATTTGTGGAAACTTAAAATAAAGCTGACTTAATCTTATTAGCTGTTATGGTTTTAGCATTTCATATATTGTGACATATTCCCTGTAAAAATACCATATTTTCTGGCATATAAGATGACTTTTTAACCCAGGAAAATCTTCTCAAAAGTCAGGGGTCGTCTTATATGCCAGGTGTCATCTTATAGGGTGAGTATATCCCAAACTCTATATTTTGACTGTAAAAGTTGGGGGTTGTCTTTTACACCGGAAAATATGGTATTATCTTAAACAATTTTGATTTCTCATTTTAACTCTCTAGAAATAGCATTCCCTTTAAACATGCAACTCTTTTTTTTGACTTTTGCTCATTCAATTTTCATGCACATTTTTAGGAATGAATTATGTCTGAAAGTTGAGAATGCCTATATTTCATTTTAAAAAATCTTATTAATTTTTGTACTTTATTTTGTATATTGTAGTAAATTGTGAATTTCTAATATAATTATATTATATTTTTGTAGGCATATCATTCTCAATTTCTAAATCCCCCACAAGTAATAGGAAACTTGGCTCTTTTGCCAATTCGTACCCAATTTAGAGGACCAGCTCCAAAAGAAAGTAATTTTCCTTTTATTAATAATTTAAATGTTTATAAAATTATAATTTCAAGATATTAATCTTTTTAGTACTAAAATAATTCAAATTTATACTATTTTAAGTATTATATACTAAGTATATATTCAATTATTAGTGTAAATATATTTTATTACAATATTAAAATGAATTAAATTAATATATCTAAAGTAATTTGTTTGTTTACTTAAATTTAAGCTGGTGATTTAGATATAATTGAAGAAGCTTTATATTTCTTCAAAGCAAATGTATTCTTTAGAACATACGAAATAAAGGTACTGTATGAATGAATGATTTAATAATGAGTATTATTTAATATTATTATTAAATATCATTTCATATTAATTTTTATTTCAGAGTGAAGCAGACAGAGTGTTAATATATTTGACTTTATATATAACAGAATGCCTCAAGCGTTTACAAAAGGTAAAACAGATATTGTGTTATAATTACATTTTATTTAAGTATATACATATATATTTATTTTTTATAAAAACATTTTATTTCTGAAGTTTAATTTTTTCTCTATAATAAAATGATCAGAATTTCTTCTATAATCTTTTCCAGAATAAGAATGAAACTAATATTCATTAATTTACATGTGCAAAGTAAAATAATTCTGTGTTCATTACAAAGTAGAATGTAACATAGAACATAGAAAGTAACATATCTTATAATTGGACAGTTTTGTACATGATTTTTATATGCAATAAGAACAAATGTTACTATCATAAAATATAATTCTAGTTTATCTCAAAAAATATGAAATTACTTTTAAAGAAATTATTGTTTTCATTTTTAGAGAATGTAATTTTAAAATTTATTTTTATTTACTGTATACAAGTATCCCTTATATGACACAGTAGTTATATTCTGAAAAAGTGCCCATGTTATGCAAATATATACTATATGAAACAACAGACTAATATAAAACATGGGGTTAGGTTCCTAAAGGTAACAAACTATTGTTTTTTGTTACTAAGAGAAAAATGTTTATTAACGTGTTCCCTGGTATTCTCGAGATATTTTGGGCTGAAACATGATGACCTTGACCAGTTGACCCAAGATATCTTGTTTCAGCATCAGAATGTTTTTGAAACTAGATGTTGCTAGTTGTTATAATTTTTATATTAAAACTACCTCTCAAAATATAATTTTTTTTGTTCTTACATTTATTAATATATCTATTTTGTTTATACAAAATTAAAAAATAATTTCAGACGATACAATAGCCACGATTATTTTTTTCAAAAACATGTAATTTTCGTTAAGCTTAAAATCAACAAAAGTTCATTGTGGTGCGACATGCAATGAAGAAAAATTTCAACATGGGATAGGTTAAAGCAATTAATAATTTATTTTCAATTAACAATCACAATTAAAAATACTGTTTTACATGTTAACATTAATTTTAGTTAAACAAAGGCATTTTCCTTTTACAAAGTATTATCATCATCTGAGCTTTTTTGTTTATGTTGATCAGAATGTCTTCATTTGTTTATTTTTATCATAAAATTTTTATGTATGATAAAATAAAAATATGTTGTTAATTGAAAATTTCTTGTAGTGGGTCACATTTATTCAATCAAGGACTGAGTAATTTTTTCCAGAATTTGTGTTCAAATACCAAATTTCTCAAGTTGAGAACAGTTCAAATACTGAGATATTACTGTACTTCGTTCATCATTTTTACAAACAATTTCTTACCTATGGTTAATAAAAGATTAATAACACTTACCTAAAATTGTTTAAATAAACTTTACTAAATATGAAGATTAATCTATAAAAACAAAACACAGTGACAGTCTTAAAGGCTAAAATCTGAAAGCAACAACGACACCTGGTTGATCAGAAAGCTAGGATAAGAAAAATAATTGAACTATCAGTTTTCATTAAGCTTGATGAAAGGTACAAAACAAATTGAAAATTTCAATATTGTAAAATCCATGGGCAAATTTGAGAACATTTATGCTTACTTCAAGAAAAAACTTATCAAATAAAGGCATTTGTACTGAAAAGTTGTGAAATTTTGTATGGAGGATTTCCCAAATTCTGGAACCATGTTAGAGCAAAACCAGAAACTGTGTTGTACAGGGGATTTTTCCAATTTTCAAACCATGTTAGAGTGAAACAGTATTGTAGAAGTGCCATGTTGTATGAGGGATACTTGTATTTCTTGTAAAAATTCATGATTAATTTTTTTATATTTTGGAAAGCTAATAAATATTCTTACTTTTTTTTACAAGTTAATTATAAGTTTCATAATATGAGTTATAGTGTATCAGATTAATGAATATTTTTTTAAGACTGATGTTGAATATATTTTACCTTTTTATATTATAGATTTTATTTAAAAACAGCTGGTGTAGCTGTTTTAAAATAAAATCTATAATATAAAAAGCTTTTTTAGCTGGTGTAGTGACACCAGCCAAAGATGTCCCAGCATTTTTGCTGTAATAAGAATATTAAACATGTTTTCTCACCCTGTTTGTGTCCTTCCTTTCTTGTTTTGTGTCGTCACTACTGCGCCAGGAAAGCATTTCCAACCATGCGTTGCTATGTGATTTCCCATCATCTAGGTGTACTCTATCGCTCCTGAAAGTTTGTAACCGCTGTACTGATACACCCTGTATAGTTTAAAATGTTTTATTGTATGTTGTTAGTTAATTTATTTTAAGTCAAATAAAATGTTATAATGATTTACATATTTTTTTAAAAATATTTTACCTGTGCAGAAAGTCATTTGTGACTATACTGTAACTGCTATTTTATATTAAATTAGTTTCAAAATTTTGACAGTGGGAAATATTTCATATTATTTACATTTGGTATTGTATATTCTGTTTAATAATTGTTGTTCTCTTATAAATTTATTATATTATTTGCAGTGTTCTAATAAAGCACAAGGTGCACAAGAAATGTACAGTCTTGCTATATCAAAGTTTGATATTCCAGGAGAGCCAGGATTTCCACTCAATGCTGTTTATGCAAAACCATCATCACCTCAAGAAGCTGGTAAATTTATTTATCTTAGATATTTTTTACATTAAAATAAAGTATAACTTGTATACTTACATTTGCATTTTTTATGATAAACTTAAGTTCTGTTATGTGTACTACAATAACTTAAAAAAGATGATAAAACAGTATATTATTATTTGTATGTATAAGGAAGATTTAAATGCAAAGTTGTTTAATAAAAATTATGCACTACTATTGCTTAATATCTGAAGTTCTTCACTGTCTTTGAGTGGAATCTCAGCCCAGTATTTAAACATACCTCAGTATTTTTAGTTGGTTAAAAATCTACATTACTGTAAATAAATAGCCATCAAAATTTTGATTTTAATGTCTATTTACTTATAACAATATAGATTTACTCTCTGTATTTGTTCTGCATATGAGCATTTATTCATTTTGCATTAAGTTGGAATATGTAGCTATAAATAAATTATGTTATAGCTGTTTCATTATACAGTATTCAAATCTAATTATCATTATTTTATATATTAATATTACTTTTAGTAACAAACAGATATATATTTTAGAATAAATTAATACATTATTAGTTTACTCTACAGATTGATACAAAATTTACTGATGATATTACAGGTCTGAAATAATTGAAATAATAAAATAAACTACAGTAGAACATTGATTATCCGACCCCCGATTAACCGACTTATCGGTTAACCGACCGCGTTCTAGTCGGCAAATTCAAATGCCTGCTAGTGATATGGCACTACAATATTTGGTTATGTCTCGGCTACTTTAATATTATTTTTGTTAAATTTTTGCATGTTTTAGCTGGCAGCACTGGCTCGACCGTGAAAGGGAGGCTAGTATTTAAACCAGGCCTAATACACTATACTAATAATGTATTTTTTCATACTTTTTGGTTATCTGACTTTTCAGTTATCTGACCAACCCCAGTCCCCAATTAAGTCGAATAATCGATGCTCTACTGTATCTTCAAATATTACACATCAAAATCAAACCAAATTTCTGTATATGAATTCTCATCTCTATTATTGACTAAAGATCTTAAACTAGGTACAGGATAAAATAAAATAAAATATTTATATATTTTTTACACACACTCATCTTTATACAAGAATTCACCCATATATGGAATGCTGAAAGACAAAACATCAAAGCTAAGTTTAGAATATAATTTAAAATCTGTGTAGATATCTGACAATCTTAATATCAAGGAAATTAAATGTAGAAATTCAGCATGAATTGTAGCTTATTTTATTTAATTTTTACATTAAAGCTCAACTGTAAAAGAAATGTGATATTTCCTGTCTGTCAATGTATAAATAGCTTCATTCTTATATGAATCTGGTTGAAAAGATAAAGCAGGAATCATTAATGGAATTTACCAATTTATGAAACACTAAATAAACATTTTGTCCATTCCTAGATATATTTAAAAGTAAATTTTAATGTAGAAATACATTACTTTTATATAATCAAAAAATTATAGAAACTTATAACATTTCATAAATAACAAGCAAAATGGAATTGAATTTGGATACCAAAATATTTTGCTTCAAAGACTTCATTATAAGTTCTGATGAAAAAAACCACAGATAAAAGTTGGCACTGCACAATTTTGTTTGTAGATTTTAGAATTATATTTGAAATAATCAAATAAATAGAATTATGGGTACCTAAGATTTGTTCAATTGGAAAGCCTTTCTTTAAAGAAAGGTTTTATAAAGTACTCTTTAACTACATGAAGGAAAGCAATGTATGTTACTGTGCATGGGCAGAAAAGACCAAGTCTATTATGAAAATAAGACAGATTGTTTAAAGAATGAGGTTTGTTTACATCAGTAAAGAAATTCACAAATAATATTAGAATTTAATAAATAGTTATCGTATTAACAATTTACTTTTTAGAATCTATATCTATTAATTACTTTGGAGAAATTATGTTTATAATTTCTCAGTGGTATACACTCCTTCCACTTCTCTCTCCAGCATGGAAATAGACAATTCCTGGAAATTTGCCAAGTCTTGCTTTGCTATCAGTAGTAGGACAGTATTAGAACTTTAAATTTCATGACAGATGGATGTATATCACTATGTCCAGTGTATAAAATCTATAAGAACAACCTGGTAAAGGAAAGTCAGTCTCACAGCCATTAATCCATAGAAATTGAAGAACTCTAAAATTAATATCTTATTGTTTGCACATTATAAAATATTCAAATTTTATCAGAAATTAAGTCTTAGATTGTTTTCTTGTGGATGTCTTACAAATAAACACTGCAAGATGATTTCAAATGACAATATTTTTATGTATTTTATAATTTAATAAATTCAAATAAAGCTCGAAATTCAGAATATTATTTTTTTCACATGCTGTTTAGGAAAAGAAGGGTATAGATAAAACGTTTAACATCTCTAGCTAAGATTTCAATTTCTTTTGATATTGAATATCCAGAGTAATTGATATAAAGGATCTTTTATAAAGTTGCTTTTTATTCCTTTATGAACCTTGAACAAATTTAACTTGTTCTTGTTTTTGATTTGAATTTTAAAAAAAAAAACTGATTTATTCAATTTAGATAATTGAAAATAAAAAGTATTCCTAAAACCATAATATGAAAACCTGATTTCTTTTAATAACTTTTTTGTATGATTCATAGGTTTGAATGTAGAAATACATTTAGTAAAACATTTATGATTAATCATAAAAAAATTTTAGAATAATAATAATAATAATAATAACCATCATACAACATAGCAAAAGAAAGTGCAGTTGCTGTTTATACTGTGATAACTTCTTTTTCTTCCATAATATATTAAAAAATAACTTATGATTAGTTGTAGTATATTTAATATACATAATTACTAAAAACTTATTGATTATGTCAGAAAATTATAATTGTAACTGAACCATCCTCAGATAATCAAAATTTTATTTTATTTCAATGTATATTATCTGTTATTTTATTGGGCTGCAATTTGAAAAAATTGTAGACCTATAAATTTCCACTGTTGACATCTGTCCACCTATCTTTCGTTAATTCAAAAACTAGATATGGAAATATTAGGGGCAGGAGGCCCTAATTAACTATATACAAACTTTCATTTTGAACTGGAAGTCACATTATTTCAATTCAAAAATTTCCCCATGAAAGCAGTTAATAGGTGATTGGCATGATTCCATTGCTGATGGAAAAGTATGATGTACAGAGACAAGACACTAACTACAGTACTAATTTCAGGTGCAGAGCATATGTATTTTAAATGAAGTAAATTTAAAATATGATTAAAAATTGCAGCCTGGTATTGTGATGATGTCACAATAAATAATTGGTTGTTTATTTAATCATTATTATATCATCATCGTGTAATATGTAACAGCAAGACCCAGATTTTTGATCCAGAACTCAAACTTAAAAAGCTCTGTTATATATATTATGTGATATAATATATATTTTAATTATTCATTCGTTTGTATGTTGGATTTTCTGGAAATAGAACTTTAAAAAATAATATAGAATACAAAACTTTCACATTTTCAAAAAAAGCTCTTTTGATTGTCATTTATAACATTTTTCTAGTTATTAGACACTTCCATCATGATGTATTTAAAAAACTTTTTCATTTAATTTGACCAACTCTCTATATAATTTTGAACTTCCTTGATATTTTAAATATATAAGAATTTCAAGAAACGGATATAAAATTGCAGCTGCAATAACTGGAAAATGTGAATGATGGTTGAAAATAGCTTTTTTAATACAGTGGAACCTCATGTCACAAGCATAATTTGTACCAGAATCTTACTTGTTAAGCGAAACAATTTTTCCCATAGAAACTAATGTAAAATATGATAATGCATTCCATGCTGAAAAAATACTCAAATATTTTATGTATAACGTTTATTCAAAGAAAATTACACAATACACATTGTTAAAAAGTGTGAATCATCATCATCTTTTCTTCTAGCACAGAATGAACCAACCTGGAATGCAAATTCAATTTGCAGAAAACAAAAAATCACATATAATGTCAGATGAAGACACCAAACGATATGCCATATTCTTGGGCTATGTAACAACTATAATTAAATATTAATAATTAATTTGACTAGAGGTAGGCAGTTATGCTGCCATCTTGTATTAAATTTAATAATTATAAATAAATAATTTTTAATTTAGACATTTTTAAAATTTAATTTGGAATTGGTAATTAAATTTAATACAAGATGGCATGTTTATTATATAATGGTCTATAATTGTAAATGTTTATACATAATGTGTGTGAACACAAGTTTGGAAAAATGTGTGATCATGAGCGACACTGTGATGCTAGCAGAACGAGTGCTAAACACAGACTGATGGAGCATGCACACAATCCAGGATTTCCCCTCATTTCCCCTCTCCTTGTCACTCGTTATGCAAAACATCGCTTGTTAAGCAAGTCAATTTTTTACAATTTGTTTTGCTTGTTATGCGAGGTGCTCGTTAAGCAAGGTTCCACTGTATTTTGTGAATTATCATAATAGCATGGTGGCAACCATTATCTTTGTGAAAACAGTTAATATTTAAATTATAGCCAATAACTAAATCAAAATTATCATTTTTTCTGATAATAGGTTTTTTTTCCCCTTTAAAAAAAGTTAACTATTTGAAGGTGACTTTCAGAGTACTTTCAGCAATATTATATTACTAGCAGGTAGGCTCGGCGTTGCTCGGGCAAAAGTAACGATAGCGAAGATTAAGATTATTACGTTACAGTCACAAAAGAAAAAGAGTAATTTCATCAACAAACTAAGTATTTCTAAAGAAAGGTCGAATTTGAAAATCAAATGTTCTAATATTGTTCGATTTTCATGACATGTTCTGATTATATCGTTCGATTTTCATCGAATGTTCTAAAGAAGAAGGGTCGAAAAAACCGAACTAATGTGTTTAAATTTGAAAATTGAATATGTTCTAACATATTACTCTTTTTCTTTCTTTCTTTTTTTTCTCCAGCGCTGGTAAATCTTGCACGTCGCTTTCTCTTGTTCTCCATTTGTTACTTCACATTTCCATTGTTACTTCACACTTCCATTGTTATTTAACACTTCCATTGTTGATGGAAGTGTTAAGACTTAATCCTGTCCCTCTCCCCCGTGGGGAGGAATTTCGAAAAATTCCTTCTTAGTGTGTGTCCTCGTGACGTACCCTAACTGTGTATCAAATTTCAACTTTCAACTCCTAACCGTTTGGGCTCTGCACTGATTATTATTATTATTATGTTGGGTTCAGTGAGATATACTCGGTTAACACCGGTGGCTGTGTACTATGCCGGACCAAAGTCAAGGCATAGTAACCAAAACAGAAATTAAAGAAGTGTATCAGTGTGTGTGTCTGTATTCAGGAATTTTCTCACAATATGACATGTATTCAATATAGTGGCCTTCTGTAGTGTGATGTATGTGTTTCTATTCAATTCTAATGTGCCCAGGCTTTTGTGTAGTGTGTGTGGTATGACACCTGTAAAGGAGAGAACAACAGGTACAATAAGCACCCTATCCATCCTCCACAGATGGCCTATTTCCTGGGCGAGTTCTGTGTACTTGCTAAATTTTTCAGTGCATGTGTTTTGTATATTGTGAGTGTTTGGAATGGATATGTCTATAATGTATGTGATTTTATTGTGTTTGTCAATGAGTGTGATGTCTGGTCTGTTGTGGTAAATTGTTTTATCTGTGATTATGGCTCTGTCATAGTACATTTTGTGCGTGTTGTTTTCCAATACTATCTGTGGAATGTATTTGTAGTATGGTTTGTGGATGGCTACTAATTTGTGTTTCTTTGCAAGCTCTTGGTGTATTATATTTGCTACTTGATTATGTCTGTGTAAATAATCTGTCTGTGCCAAGAGCTTGCAACCAGAGGTGATGTGTTGTATAGTTTCTGGCATGATGTGACATTTTCTGCATGTGTCATTTGTGAGTGTCGCATCTTTGAGTATGTGTTTTCTGTAGTTTTTAGTATTTATAACCTGATCCTGTATGGCAATCATGAATCCTTCCGTCTCCCCAAAGAGGCATCCCCGAGCTAACCAGCTGTTTGACGCAGTTTTGTCAACAAAATCCTGGGCCAGATCATAAGGATGCCTGCCATGGAGTGCCTTTCGAGCCCACGATTGCTTAATGGTGTCTGTGCTTTTTATATGTTGCGTTGTGTCCATATGATGTGAGTGTAAGTTTAATGGTGTGTTATTTGAGTCTGCTAGAGTTACTGCTTTATGTAATTGTGATGTTTCTTGTTTTTTGTAGAAAAACTCTCGCAGTGACTGTATTTGTTTGTAGTGAAGGTTAACTATGTCAATCAGGCCACGTCCGCCATCTTTACGTGGAAGGGTTAATCTTTCTATAGCAGATTTAGGATGATGTTGTTTATGCCTAGTAAGTGTAGTTCTTGTTTTCCTTTGGAGTTGCTGAAGATCTGTGTGAGTCCAATGTATAACTCCAAAAGAATATGTGAGTACTGGAATGACATATATGTTTATTGCTTTAACTGTGTGTTTTGCATTTAACTGTGTTCTGAGAATAGCATTTAACCTACTTTGGTATTCTTTAATTAATCTTTGCTTTATTTGTGTATGTTCTGTTAGTTTGTCCTGTTGGAATCCTAAATACTTGTAGAACTCGCCCTCTTCCATGGATTCAATAACGTCTCCATTTCCAAGCGCAAAATCTTCTTTCTTCAGGATTCCTTTTTCTATGTGAAGTGTTTTGCATTTATCTAGGCCAAATTCCATTTGTATGTTCTTGGTGTATGAATGTGTGATTTGTAGGAGTTGACAAAGTTGTTTGTGTGTGGATGCATAAAGTTTTATGTCATCCATGTACATGAGATGTGACAGTGTAAACTGTGTTGTTTTTTCGTGTCTGATATTGTAACCATATTGCGTGTTGTTTAACATGTTGGATAATGGTTTCAGGGCTAGGCAGAACCAGAGAGGACTCAAGGAATCTCCTTGAAAAATTCCTCGCCTAATAAAAATTTGGTTTGTTTGTATGGAAGTGTTATGAACCCTGAGATGTAGTGTTGTTCTCCAGTGCTGCATAGTGTTTTGAAAGAATGTAATGAGTGATGGATGTATTTTGTACATGTGTAGAATATGTAGCAGCCAACTGTGTGGAACACTGTCGAATGCTTTTCTGTAGTCTATATATGCCATGTGTATGTTTCTGTGTTGTTTGTGTGCTTGCCGTAGAATGAGTGAATCTATGAGTAACTGTTCTTTGCATCCCCTGTGGTTTCTACGACAACCTTTTTGTTGTTCTGTAAGAATGTCGTGTTCTTCAACGTGTTTGTATATTTTGTTTGCGATACAGGATGTCAATAATTTGTAGAGTGTTGGAAGACATGTAATTGATCTGTATTGTGTGGGGTCTGTGGTATTGTTGTTTTTAGGTTTCATGTAGGTGATGCCCTGAGTAAGAAAATTTGGCATGTCTAGTGGATTGATGATGATGTGTGTTAGGTGTTTGGCTAGTTCCTGGTGCAGTGATGTAAACTTTTTGTACCAGAAATTGTGAATGTTGTCTACACCAGGTGTCTTCCAGTTGTGTGATCTGTTAACAGTGTATTGGAAATCATATATGTTTATTTCAGCACAGGGCATAGTTGGTATGTTGTGCAAGTTTCTGTTCTCCTCCTCGATCCAGCCTGCATCAGCATTGTGCGTGACAGCACTGGACCAAAGAGAAGACCAATATGTTGTGAGTTCTTCTTCTGTTGGTGTGCCACTGTGCTGTGTATCAGTGTTTGCATTGTTATTAATTTGTCTGTAAAAGAGTTTTTCATTGTTTGTAAATAATTTATTTTGTTTTCGTAATGTACATGTTTTATATCATTTGAGTCTACGTGCTTTGGCAGCAAGTTTTTGTTTTAGTGTATCAATGTATTCTGTAATGTGTATGTTGTGATGTTCATGTTTTGTGTGTGTTTTTATTTTCTTGAAAATGTTTTTGAGCTGTTTCCTTAATTTGGGTGTTATGTTGCTTTTAGTGTATTGTGTCAGCCTGCTTAATTGCTGTCTAATGTCATTTATTTGTGTTTCTATTCTTCTCTGCCAGGCAGGCTTGTGATAGAATTGTGTTTTCTGTGTATCTGTCTGTGATTGTACTTTCAGACCATGGTGTGTCACTACTGTGACTGCCCCAGCATAAACTAATGTATGAATGTCTGCGAGTGTAGAAATTGAATGAATGTAGTGTGGTAGTAAGTGAGTGTTTACATAATTTAGTGTTTTTCCTACTTCCTTTGACGTGTTGATTTTTGGTATTCGTGGTCGTTGTGTGGGATCTGTGCCTGTATATTTAGTGAGTGTTTCCTGAAATATAAGTGAGAGCGTATTAACTAAATCCATGTCTATGTTATCAGTGATGGACGAGGAAGTGTCTGTAGTATTATTAGTGGTAATTGTTGTATGTGTGTTATTATCAATGCTTGTTGCTGGATTATCCTGACAGGTTACATGATCTTCATTAATGTTAGATGTTTCTGTCTGTTGATGTATTTGATCAGCCACCTGTTGTTTGATAAGTTCAAGTGTTGTTTGTGGAATAAGGTTGTTGTGTATAATTGTTCTTTTTTGATCAACAACCCTTTGTTCAGTGACAGTGATGTGAGGATATTGTTGTGTGAATTTATGGTGTAGTTGTTGTCTGTATGCTGTCATGTTTGTTTCAAGTTTTGTGATCGTGTAATAATTATGGATGATAAACTCGTTCATTTCTACTGTCCATTTCATCCGTTGGCGTGGTTTTCCAGCCTTTGTGGTCTGTGGATGCATTGCCACATAAACACCAAGGCTGGATTGGTTCCTCACATCTGTTGAGAGCATTGCAGTAGCCATGCTTGGGCCGGTGCTGCTTTTGCCACCGGTAACCAAGGGAGACTGTGGCCTATTTTTCAAACGTGAGCCTCTGCCTAACCCACGAACGCAGACCTTGTTAACCCGGGCGACGTCCGAGCCAGTATCACACTTTGATCTAGTTATCACCATAATAAATATCTCCACAGAATGTGGGTGTGGTCACTCTTAGCTTCATTTTTCCCCATAGGCCTTACTGGCATGGGTGTCCCTACCAGGAGCTTGTGCTCCAGCCTGCATTGCCCTATGGGTCAGTAAAATTACTGGGCTCTCCCACCACGCCCAGGTGGTGACCACGGGAGAGTTGTTATTATTATTATTATTATTATTATCATCATCATCATTATCAACTCGTCTCGATTATATATATAGATTCAGTGATATAAATAAAAGTCATGAATGTTTCATGCAATTCAGCTAATACTCAATGAATTAAAACAATTTATTAATTTTTTTTAATTTTTAGGATTATGATTATAACTATAATGCTTTAAAGTAACAAATCAGTGGTTTTGAAAAATGATGATAATTGAAGATAAGATTTACAGTTTATGCAAACATCTTTTTATCATTTACTTTTTTGAATATCATTAAGATATTATTTATTAATTAGTGTTTAGAAATGTTTGCTTTAGTCTACATCTAAACCAGTGTTTCCCAACCTTTTTTGTGCTATACCTCACCTAAGCCTTTCTAAAGTTCTTATGCCTCCCAACATATACGTTGAACTCTTTTGGAAGGTCTCTCATTGTCGTGTTCGTTGAAGTTTTTCTTGCACTTAATTGCCACACTGTTTTATTGTAACCACAATAAAACCCAATCCTTTCATCAGTCTTTTGCACTTTCCAGTCATCGCCAAACGTGACCTGGAACACCACAACTCACGTCTGCCCACCTCGAGGTCTGGGCAAAGAATGTCCTTTCTCCTCTTTCACCGGCCTCAGGGCTTTGTTCATCTATTTGTTCTCAGTGGTTCCCAGAATTGTTAATCCCACCCCAAGGGAAAAGGGTTATAACAGGAAGTTATAGAAGGAAAGGGAAACAAAGAACAAATAAAATTAAAACTAACTTAAATCAATATTTACAATAAATATGGCATACAGGCAGCTATACAGTTAACTTAAACTCTAGATGAGTCCATTTTCGAATTGCCCCCTTAACAATCAAATTGCCCCTCTGTGGGGCGTGGACCCCACGATGGGAAACACTGATCTAAACTGATTTGTCACAACTAAAGATATATCATTAAGAAAATATAATCTTTTTATATAGTTTTGTTTTACTATATTTAAAATTTATTTGATAGAAAGTTAAGGCAAAATATTTATAATTATAGAAATTTAACAAGAATTTTAAAAAATAATGAAATTATTTATTAATAATAATAAAAGGTAAATATATCATTTATAAACAAAACTGATAAAAGTGAAATGTTTTTTTGATAAAAATGTTAAACTTTCATAAGATAAATGTATATTAAGATTATTTTTCACAGTAGATAAGATGATTATATTGTAAATGTAATGATTTAAATTATTTATCAGTCAAATAATTCATGATGTTTCTAAAATAATAAAATTACTCAGTGGGCAAAATACATTTAATAAGCCAAATAACCTCCAGATTACATCATTTCTGCAATTATATTTAATCAATTTCTAAATAATTAAATATAATTTATCACTAGAGAGAGGCATTAGGTTCATTTCTTTTTAAATTTAATAATTATAATTAAATTAATATTTATTAAATAACAGAATATTCTGGAAGAAAAGAATTGTCCTGGAGTGAGACTTGAACCTGCAACTCCTGTTTACCGTGTGGATGTGTAGCCAATTCTATCCAACTTTCCGGTCTCTAACATCACCCTCTAGTGACAAATTATTTAGAAATTAAATAAATATAATTGCATAAATGTATCCTGATGTAATCTGGTGGTTGTTTGGCTTATTACAAATATATTGGGTTTTGTGATGTTTATATATATATACTAGCAGACCCGGCCACGCGTTGCTCTGACTCAAAATGTATTTATTATAAATGTATAACGCCTCCCCCGTGGGGGAATTTCAAAAAATCCCTTCTTAGTGTACATTCTCTTGACGTACCCTATTAAAACGCAATCAAACACGCATCTAAAATAGTATAATAGAAGCCAAGTTCTTCACAGTAAGCCTTAATCCTGTCCTTCTTCCCCGCTGGGGAATATCGAAAAATCCCTTTGTAGTGTATATTCTGTTGACATAACCTATTAAAACGCAATTAAAAACGCAAAAAACCGCATGCAAAATAGTATAAATAGAAGCAGAGTTCTTCACAGTAAGCCTTAATCCTGTCCCTTTCCCCGCTGGGGAATATCGAAAAATCCCTTTTTAGTGTATATTCTGTTGACGTAACCTATTAAAACGCAATTAAAAACGCAAAAAACCGCATGCAAAATAGTATAATAGAAGCCGAGTTCTTCACAGTAAGCCTTAATCCTGTCCCTCTCCGTCGCAAGGAAATATCGAAAAATCCCTTTTTAGTGTATATTCTGTTGACGTAACCTATTAAAATGCAATCAAAAACGCAAAAAACCGCATGTAAAATAGTATAATAGAAGCCAAGTTCTTCACGGTAAGCCTTAATCCCGTCCATCTCTCCCCAGTAGGGGGAATTTAGACGTGTATATTATATACAAACACTTGCGTATGCGAATGCAACGTTGTGTCAAAATTCAAAAGGAATCGGTAAGAACAAACAAACGTTATATTTTATTTATATAGATAGAAAATGATCTGCTTTAGTCCATTCTAACAGAAAAGCATAATGCCTCACAGAAAAGCCAACTTAGGTTGTCAGAAGTTAGCGCCATCTGTTGGACATGAAAGCCTTAATCCATATATAAATATATTTTTGAAAGGGGGGAAATAGTGGTCTTCACATATGCCACAAACCTTCGCGGGAATGTATTAAACAACTTCCCAAAGTTTCATGGCAATCGGATAAATAGTGTGGTAATGCATGAAGGACAGACACACAGACACACACACAGACAGACATACATTCGTTTTTATATATATAGATATACACAAATTTAATAATTACACTGTTAGTTTCACCATTCTTTCTTGAAAGAATAGGTAGAGAAATTATGATACAAGGGAGGGTTTACATTTTATTAAAATATATATCTTTCGATAGAGGGAGAAAAAAGGTCTATTTTCTTTTATTTATCAGGTCAGCCATTTGTGAGAAACAGAATTCTAAAATGTTCTAATGTAATTCACATAGAAATAAAGCACTGGTGGTGCAGTGGTCTAGATATTTATTTCTTTTGACAGTTCAAGATTGTAAGAAGAAGAAATACAGGAAATGATGACAGAATAGAATTTGAAGGTGCAACTATTTTTAAATTTAAAGTAAATTTTCTGTTATTTAATTTAAAACTGGTTGCATCATCAAATTCCTCTCTGATCATTTTCTATATTCTTGTTATAATCTTGAACTGCCTAAAGAAATAAAGAAATATAGCACTGGTCTCTATATTTATGAATTACATTAGAACATTTTAGAACTTTTTCTCACACATGGCTGAGCTGACCTGACAGATAAAAGAAAAAAAATATAGATTCCCTCCCCTCTATTGAATGATATATATTTTATTAAAATTAAGACTGACATGGTAAAACCTCCCTTGTTAGTGGTATTTAATTAATATGCTATCTTCAATATAAAAATATTTAGTTTTATTATAAAATTTGCCTTTACATTGAAATTTTAGAAAAATGTATTGATTGATTATTTGTAACAGGCTGAGGCCTATACTAATAAATTTGATTTGATTTGATTGAATATTTTGCATTATAAAATGAAATACTCTCACAATTCTGTAGTTTCATAAGTGTGGAACTATTCCATTTGACATCTGGTTAAGGTGTCACCCTAGCACTCTGGGGTTCCAAGATCAAATCTGGACCGTCAAAACATCCCAGAAATTTTTCACAGGCAGTTTGTTCCAGATATGTTTTGGACCTCGTTTATCAACACCCAGCTCTCTTCATTATGAGCTTGGCTGAACCCTCAATGGGTGTGACCTCTTAAAGGCTCACAAGACAGAGCCAAAAATGAAAAAATACATATTTCATTCAATAAATTAAACAAAAATTGAAAGTAAAATTTTAAAAATTCAGTAAAATGTAGAAAAATTATGTATAAATTTGATTATTGTAATAGAAAACTTTACAATATTAAATTTGAATCTTATTGTTTCTTTTTTCTCATAATTTATATTACTCAGATTAATTTTTAAATTGATATATTATTCATCTAAAATGTTTTGATTTATAAATAGATGTAATGCGCCAATATTTACAACAGTTGAGGCAGGAATGTGGATTAAGATTATGTGATAGAGCATTTGATTCTGAAACAGGAAAACCAAGCAAGGTAATGTGTGTAGTGGTTAATTAAGAGAATTCAAACTATTGGTTTATTAATTTTTAATTATGACTTCAATTTATAAAAGATTAATTTTATTAATTATCATCATTTAAGAATTAAAATGAATCTTAATAATAATTAATAATAATTAAGATTAAGACTAGAAAATAATTTAATATAATAGGAGGAAAAATTAGTCTAAATTATTTAAGTCAGAAGTCTCCAACCTACAGCTTGCAGGTCAAATATGGTTCCAGAAGTATATTTATGCAGTCTGTGTAGCTTATTTCTACCGACATGTTTTGTCATCAACATTTGAACTAGCTCAAAGTATGTAAACTTTTGAAACGTCAACTAGAATTAATAGACTTTGCTGCAAAAGGGTTTTATAAAAATATATTTAAAGAAGGGAGTTTATTAAATTTCTATAAATCTCTGACAGAAGATAAATTCAAAAGCCCTAAGAAGTTTGCACAGGATATTTTCAATTTTTTCTTCTTTGTTCCTTTGCAAATAAGCCTTTATGAAAATGAAATATATAAAATCAAAATAGTATCTAATGAATATCTACAAGTTTTAATATTGGTGCACAAAATTTTTTTCCAATTTTAATGACATCTTTTCAAAAAAGCAGTTGCAAATTTCACATTGATCTATATCTGATGTTATTCATAAAAAAAAAATCTTTGATTATATCTTTTGTATGTGGCCCTCAGACTTCAGTTTTACAGCTCACGTGGCCCTTCTCAGAAAAAGGTTGTAGACCTTTGATTTAAGCCACTATTATGTTCAACTGAAATTTAGATGAAGTTTTATGAAAATATAATTATTGAATTATATTTTTAATTTTACAACTGTGTAACAATTATAAGTTTTGAATTGTTTGCTCTGTAAACAATAAATAGCAAAAGAATAAAAATCATAGATGAAAAAACTTTCAAATACTTACAGAATTCATAATTCATTATTTAAATTTTAGTTCGTTTTCTCACTTAACTATAATAGTTAAGTGAGAAAACTTGAACTAAAATTTAAATAATGTCACTACTCAATGTGACTTTTGCTTTCTTCATAGCATCTTCAAAGAATACAGTTTAGCATTTATAGTTTGATATTCACATTCTGGTCTACACTTTATTTTGCTTGTTTAATGTAACTTTTATTTATTGTAATAATCATTTTTTGGTCCTTAATATACTAAAAGTACTATATTAAGAATGAAATTTATCCTTTTTTGTTCAACTATTAATTTAGAAATCATTCAAGAATAATTAATAAATACTAAATAAACTGAAAATGTAATTTTAATATTCATGAAAGGTATTGATGATTTGAATTTTTTCTTTTACAGTGGTGGCTATGCTTTGCAAAGAGGAAATTCATGGACAAAAGTCTCTCTGGACCAGGACAATGATACAGCAATACATTATAATAAGACTTATGAAAGATTTTGATTATTAAAGTAATCTGTTGTATAAAGGAAATCTGTTTAAAAATATATTATAACAGCTATATGCTAAATTGAATAAACATCATAAAATAAACCATTACTTAGGTATTACTCAATTCTTTATTGATACATTATCTAAAACTAAAATAAATATGAATCATTTTTACAGAATTTTAATATCATCATCATTATATTTAGTAAAGCAAGCTAATGTTACATATAGTTTATCATTTAAAATAAAAATAATTTTATTAAATCATTATTTATTATTATATTAACTGTAAGACATCAGAAATATTTTTGTCAGAGCATAATTTGATATTTGCAAAAACTTAAACATAAAAATATAACTACAATTGAATGAAAAAATAGCTTTTTTATTCCAAAATTCCAGGTATAATTTAGTTATAAATTAATAAATAAAAATTAAATTTTTTCTAAATTTGTCATTTAAAAATTAAAATGAATCTTAATTTATCTTTCTGCTTCTATTTCATTTTTAAAATATAAATATGTAACTGGTTCAAACACCATTATTCTCTAGGAATTATCACATCCACAGACTCCAAAAATACTAGCCAATCAACAACTTTATTTTACCCTATTTGGGTAAAATAAAGTTAATTTCTAGAGAATAACAAGGAATAACAATAGAATCAGTTACATATTGAATTTTAATAATGATTAAGACTAAACAAATTTAAGTAGAAAATAGTTTAATATAATAGGTGGAAAAATTAATTTCAATTACTCAAGCTTATACTATGCTCAACTGAAATTTAATATAGTTATAAAAATATAAGCTACTTGTTATGGCTATACAATCACCTAATAATTTTTAGGTTTATTACACTATGACTTGGAGGCTCATGGACTAAACAGAATTAAAACACACTTCCTATGTTTATACTTTGTTATGGTATGCATTTCAGATCAAATCCCTCTTCAGGCATTACATAGGATACAACACAAATGTTATGTTGTAAAAATAATATGTTTATAATATGATTCTCGAACACAAATTGTGCTACTATTTTAACACACAAGTGTTAAAATAGTAGCACAATTTGAGAATCATAGAAAACTAAAAAACATGGTTTCAGAAAATTGAGAATGTTTGTTTATAATAATTGAATTATAATCTTAAACAATGCAAACAGAATTTCAGAAATCAGAAATATTCAATCATCATCAGATTTGGTCAAGGATTAACTTTTTGAGTGTATGATACATAAATGCAAGTAAAAGATTGCAAGTAAATTTATTATAAAAATAAATTGTTTTAAAGATTATTTTACATATACTGTATGTACAGAAACTATTAAAAATACTGTATTTTGAATTTATTTTTAATTTCATGAAGAGAGAGGAGGATTGTTTACTCTCAAAAACTTTTAAAATAAAGATACAATAGTAGTAACATATATTTTTTTATAGTAAAGTTTGATCTTGAATCTAAATCATGGATTACCCAATACAGATCAGAAAATGTCAATCAGAATATGAATATATCATTTTCCTAAAACATCATATATATAGTGTTGTTTCAGCCTTTTGGAAATGCTCATAATATATGTTTATCATTTAGGAAAACATCCTCCACCATCTATTATGCTCTCTGCTTTCCCTGGTTTCTGGCTATTACCTGACATTAAATTTTCCACTGTAAAAGGGCTCCTCTTAGAGAATTTTGATCTGGTTTTTCCCATTCATCATTGGAAACTTTCCATAATTCATCTAATGTTTGGGACTGATAATTTTCAAGATCCCTTTTGGAAGGCTGAGGCACAGAAATCTATGGGTACTGTGATCGGATGATTTAACAGGCCTGTCAGAAAAGTGTGTTAATATTATACTTTTTCTTCCATCTTCAGAAATGCTAGGATAGAATATGAAGTATGACTTGATGATTTGCCCTGATGGAACCATATCTGAAATCTCCATGCAATACAATGACAGAATTTCATGCTTGAACATGAACTCCAGTACTTTACACAGATAGTATAATAACTAGAGACAACTTTCACCTTTGAATTGACTTTATGAAGTTTTATTTTGCTATTGTGGCAGAAACCAATAACCACAGAGCCTTCTGAAATTTTCCTTGTATTCACAGACTGAAGTTGAAAAATGTTTCTGGTCCTTTGGGTGGTAGAATATCACCTGAATTTTGTTTGTTGGACAGGTACACTCATGCTTCTTTGGGAGTTACAATGAACTTCCATCTCTAACCTGATATATCCCTATACGAAAAGAGCACTAATGTATCCCTCAAACCAGCTATAAATTTTTGCAGCATGATATAAAATAATGACAACTGTTGCCTGATATTTTACTTAGCAGACAGTCCTTTATCATTCTACTTTTGATAACTGGCATGTGAATAAAGAAAAGGCACGAATTTTAAATCATTTCCATAAGGCTGAAACAGCGGTGTGTGTGTGTATATATAATAATAATAATAATAATAATAATCCAAAATTTATAAATAGAAAATTTATCAGTAAGCCAAGTAAATATGATAAATCTCTAGTATTGAGATTTAGAGTAAGAAAAAGCAATTGTTATGTTATCAATTCAAGATGATGATTTATTTTTGTTGAAATGAAATATTATGAGAATTAAATAAATTTGATTTAATTGAAATAAATCAATGGATATTTGTTAAATACATTAATTAATCATTATTAATTAGAATTAGCCAATTGAACTGTGTAAGAGCTTAGTTCTAGGCATGAGCCATCTATAATCAATTCTGTCTAGATTTTGTTTCCATATATACTTATTTTTGAATTGCAATCTACAGAATTGTTCATATAAACGACTTCATAGATCATGGTTTAATGATTAGATCAAATTATAGTAGTAATTAAATCTTATTAAATAATTTAAGAAAATATTAATTGATCAAGTTATTTAAGCCAAGATAAATTACTTAAAATAATTATATTCTTCAGTCATAAAATGAATCAGATATCTTGTGCAATAGCTAATTTATGCAATAGAAATGAAAAAGTTATTGTCATTTTGATATGTAATGGAAAAGAATATTCAAATCTTTAACAAAATATTTTTGTATCAAACATAATTTACGATATAGAATAAACAATTTCAAGATTTATTTCATACTTGAATTGTAAATATCTAAATTTTGCATTGGTTTTATATAGTTGGTGTTTAAAAGTCTAATCCTTATTGCATACAAATTGTTTCAATAGTCTAAATGTTAGAAAATCGGTAAATTTCGTCACAAAAATCCGTTGTTTAAAATATACGTACGTATATTTAAAAATATTGCTTAATTTTCCTTGCTGTTAACTTATTTCAAAATTCTGAAATGTCAGAATTAAGTTACTGCATCACATATAGAGCGTAAAATTTGGCTTGTTTTATCCCTGTACAAGTCAAAACAGAATGTTATGCTCTAGAGATTAAGTAGACTGTAGATCTTTTCGTTTTCTATTCGGAATACAGTATATAGTTTAACATTGCTGACTTGAAAAGAGGGAAAAATTGTTTCATAATTTATTATTAAATATTTGATGAATTAACATAAATTAAAAGTCTAGTTAAGGATCTTGGTGGTTTTTATTGGCTAGTGAGGATAAGCTGGCTAACAAGTTTTATCTACAAGATTTTTTTTTATATATTCTACCTGATTCGTATGCAGAAGTCAGAGGTAAGGATCACTTGTATTATTTATAGCGTTATCAATAATAATTTACTCGATTAAAATCTTAAGATAGTTAAACTCAGAATAATAGAATCGATTTGGTGGTTATAAAATGATGGTTTTATCAGTCTATAGACGAGTTTGTTCATTAAGGTTTAATATACTTCAATGCTATTATCCTTAGAGAACTTTTTATCTGATATGACCTCAAGAGCAGAATGGGCAGATCTTGTCGATATGATCGGTATCAATAAAGCGCCGCATCAAATAGTTTCGGTTGATTTAAATTTGCGATAAATCTATAAATCATCTAGAGGACATTCCTATCTATTCAAGAGATTTCAACTGGAAATAATCAAACGAAATTTTACGGTAATGAACTTTGTGATGATAACACGGCTAAACGATTTTCAAGATAGCTAATGAAATATGAGATGAAGCTAAAAAAAGAAAATGTGCATCGTGGGAACACTGACAAGATAAATTGCTCTAATAATGGGCTTCGAAAAGAAATATCTCATCTGAAGAATAATGCTATGAGATCTGTAAATAGTTAATTTCGTAAATTTGATTTTTAATGGTTTTGTAAATAATTTAAAAGGTTTCTAATGTGTTGAAACTTATTGGAAGTTAGTTGGAATTTTTATCGAAAAAATATTTAACATCTTATTTAGTCAATAAATTATGCACAAAACATTCCATGAATTTGAAAATAACGTGTAAACACTCCTACTGAGCAAAAAAAGTCGCTATTAAAATTTCTAAAATATTAATGCATTTAGAAATAAATGATTTTAAAACACATTATTGTTTCAATCATTTAAAGGACTATTTAAAAAACAATTAGAATGCAATATTTTTAATTAATTGTCAATTCAAAATTACGTTGATACTTCTAAATAAGAGAAAACTAATTAGACCTTGTAATCTTTTAAATTCTGTTGAAGTATTTGACCAAAAAAATTGTTTTATTTTTTTGATCAAATACTAATCTAATATAAATAGCCTTTTAAAATTAATATTAAACCTTCGTTATCAGTTAGCATCAAAACATAAGCAGAAAAGTAATTTAGTGCCAAAGAAAATCTATATTAATTGTCTACGAAAAAAAAAAAATAATGGCACATTCGAAAGATAATGCTGAAAACGAGATAAATAGCGAGACAAAAAACATTTTACGATTTAATTACAATAAGGCATTTGCAATTTAATTGCTTCAGACTGCAGTAAGTTGCATTAAAGACCAGTTTCGATTAGAGAAGAAAAGGACTAAAACAATAGTTATTCTACAAACAGGGCCAAATTTGGCCCTGTTTGTAGAATATCATTTTGAAAACAAAAGTAGAACAAAAGAAAATATGGACTGCGCAAGATTAACTTAATTTCAAAAGTAGCTGCTGTATTTTGATGGTCAAACGTGTTTCAAAAAATTTCAATGTAAGTAACGCTGGTGTCCTTTAGATAGTAACCGTTGCAATATAAAACTGTATCCTTGGAATAAACTTCTCTAGGCCTCATAAAGAACGATGGAATATCGCTAAATAGCTAATTTACACTATTGAAAAGAAAACTGTGTCGTTACTAGAAACAATCTAAAAATTTTCTTTTAATATTTTGAGTCGGAAAGTTATATACAGTATATATATTTGGGTGTGTGCGCGGGAAGAAAATTGATAACCAGTCAAGCTTTCAAAATCTGGACTTCATAGCTCCCGTATCCAATTTCTCAGCACAGAAGTTGAACATTAGTTGACAGTTTGTAATCGATTTTATTCTTAAAACACTAATTAGTTTTTTGTGATTGTTTAGGAGAATGAAAAATGGCATAATTTAATTATTTTACGGAATATTTAATAAATTTAAACTTTAAAAATGATTGGTAAGATGAATTTCCTTATGTGAAATATCGTCACGCAGCTAAGCACATACCTAAGATTTTCGAGACTTTCCTTAATTTTGAATTCAATTTAAAGAGAAAATTTGAACAGAAGAAAAAATATCTAAAGTCCTGTAAATACCGAAAATATGTCTTAGAAAAATTTGTGAAACCTTGGATACTTTAAAAACTTGCTTTCTATTCTGGAATTTTTGCATACATATAAATGAACAAAAACGCCTTTCTATTATTTCTTCTTTAAAATTATAAATGAAGTCCTTATCTTGTTCCGTTCTTTTTTTAAAAAATAGTGTAGTCAAGTGTCAGCCTCTCATAAAACTTTACAGAATAACCGAAACAGGTTCAAGCGACACCAATTCATATTAAGTACTATACAAAATCTAATTTTTGCATGAAACAAGACGTTAATAACCAATATTTAACTATAAGTTAAAAGAAGTAGAGTAATTATTTCCACTTTTTACACAAAAACGTTTTAAAACTACATCCAATTACTGCGCGTAAACTTCATATTTTATGAAGCAAATAATACAGGTTGTTTTATCTCAATTAAATAAATTTGATACGCTGTTTTCCTACGAATGCTTAATATATTTTCTGCAAACGAGTAACTTTATATCCCTCTCGTAACAAAAATGAAAGTGTGGGGAGGGGGTGGAAAAAAACAAAGACAGTCACTGTGATAGCTCGTATTTAAAAATTAAACAAAGTTTACTAATATCGTCATTCATCAGTGAATTTGTTTTGAGTTTAAATTACGCAGCAAAGCTGATAATGTTACCTCTCACGTAAACCTCAGGAAGGATAAACGACATTGATCATGACTGCAGGTGTTCCTGAATTTTATCCAAACTTGTTCGTCTTCTCCATTACCTTATAGAGTATAAGCAATAGCCAAAAGGAAATTTTTTGAAATAAAAAGGCTTACTTCCCTGTGAGGTGAACGACCTTGTGTCCCATGAAATGTTTTTAGAAACTTGCACGTATCGAAATCGGAATTCGACTTTTTATTTTAATTGTATTATTATAGGCCAGCACTGTTTTTGTTTCGTGAAAAACACAAATAACCTGTTTCCATCCACAGTCGTAGATAATAAGTTCGATAAAATATTTCAATAGTAATCAAGTTAACCGTGATGATTAAATACACATAAATAATAATTAAAAAAAAATTAAATGATAATAATAATAACCGCGTATTTTTAACTAGCCTTGAAAATCTTTAATTATAATAATAAAGTTGAACGTGGCACGTCTTATACATTACAATGTCATATTTTTATACAGAAGATTTATTATAATCGAAGAAGAACGTGTAATTAAATATCTTAATTTTTTTAAATTAAGAGACTAAATATTTATCGAGTCTTTACTGATTTTAGTTAATTAATAGAACAGAAATTTAATCCGAATTGAAGTATTAATTACAGATCACTCGATTTAGTTTAACAGGAAGCTCATAGATGGTGCTTAATAAAATAAGAAATAAAAAAAAAAAATAATACAAAATAAGGAAGAAACGTGTGGGATGAAACGTGAAAGTTAAAGTGTAAATCTTACAGGTGGAACCCGAAACAAGTAAACACAGAACGCCCTAAATCTATTGGCAGTGATAAAATGTTGCTGTTTTTATTGCCTTTCTTTTACACTTAATTGGGTCACTGGAAACATTATCTGTCGGAAAAAATGCTAAATATTTATATTTTAATGTTTTCTTTCAGGTAAGTGGTTTTATTAAATCACGTTTTCTTCTAAAACAAACTCGTAAAAACAGTTACCGTACATCTCTTTCCTATTGTCGTATTTTACTTGTCATTATTTTTTTAGCATTTGTTGCTCCACCTGATTGTAGGGAAGCATAAGCATTCCGATGACGCCTACGTAATTGTTTCTTTTTGTAATTAAAAGAATCTTGAACTGTCAGACGAGAAAGAAATTGTTTACAGTTTTTTGGCAAATTTACAATCTCGTGCGTAGATTATACGGTATTAACTCTGTTATTTCGATGAAATTTGAATATTTTAACATGAAAATATTGAATAATATAAACATATATTTAGATGTATTTTCACTTACTCGGCATAATTCATACTTTCGTAAAGTATATATTGTACTATACCTAGGCAAATATATAGGCCTGTATATTTTTAACTTCTATGTAGTATACCACACAAATTGCGCTAATAATATATATATAATTAAATCGGTATGGAAAATTTAAATGTATGCATGTACAGTACACTTAAATGCGTATTTAAAAATTTCAGGTTTATAAATATTAAAATGTTTATATATTTTTTTTAAAACAAGTGTGTATAATTGTTAGCTCGCATTTCGTCCTGTAAAATAGATATCAGTGAATATTAATTTAATAATAATATAATGAATCATTATTCTCGGTATTTAAAAAATTAATGGCAAGCATAATTCATCCATGCGTAAACAAAGCAAACATTATGAATCGATAAATTATCTTGAATTCAATTAACTAGTAATTTATAAGAGCAGGATAGCATCGGTATGATGAAAAATTTTATAAAAAAAAAAAAAACGAAATAAAATACAAAGCAAACTAAAAACATAATTTAAAAATTTTTTGTGATATTTATATTTTAAATAAGTTAACAGATAATTTGGGATTTTTTTTTTCGAAAAGAACATTCTATGCAATCAAAAACAGCTGCAAAGCGCGTCCCAAAGTGAAAGGGATACCATTCATCTCCTTTTCAATCATTTAAACGCAGACTGGAGGGAGAAACATTATTACGTATAGTGTCGTGACCGCTCGAACACAGTGTAGGCCTATTTAATTTTCTCATCAATACGACAACGTTTGGTATATTTACTTGGCTCTTCCCACTCCTCTCAAGGGGAGTTCCGTTAAGAAGAGATTCTCATTATCGAAATTACTTTTTAAATATTTAAAACCTTGGCTATAATTCGTTGAATAATATTTTTCTTGTAAATTATTAATCATTTCACCATATTATCTATTAAAATTCATAACACGTAACGCGCAACGCGTAGAAATGTACGAAACTCCAAATGCTTCAAAAAAAAATTTAGAAAATAGATTTCCTTATACGTTTCGCAATTTTAAATACAGAATAGACCATTGTTCGTAATTATTATTATTTTCTAATGCTATCTATTATATTTACAAAAGAAAAAATTTATATATATATATGTATATATACTATGTGTTACCATGAGTCATCTAATGATGATATAAAAACTGGTAGAAGAGAAAAACGAGAATAATCAATTTTATTTATTTCGGAGAGTTAAATTTATAATAATTTAAATTTTAAAATATCACCGTCTACAATCTCTGCACGAATAAAAATCCCGACATAGCTGTTGTTTACGCCAAGGAGGAAAAAAAATTCCCGAAAATTACCGCCAGGTGTTGCTACGGCCGACTTCTTCCTTAGCAACGAGCCGGTGTTATTCTACCCACAATCCTTAGCGCCGGTGTTTGTCGTCATCGTCGACGATAGTCGTCTGCCAATCGAAAGAAAAAGATGGATTTATGTTCTGTTAGTTTTTATCACGTTTTCCATATCGTATCGTTTGCAGATAAATCGAAAAAGTAAAAAAAATCTTCGTTGTATTGTATTTTATTCGATATTTGTCGTTTTCCAAGTTTTTAATCATGTAAAACGTATTAACCCTAACCAGACGACCGGACGACTGTACGTAAATATATACTGTGTATATATATATATATTGGATTTTTTTTTGTGTGATTTTTGTTGTATCTGCGGCAGTTAACCGATCGAGATGGAACTGGGTGAGTACACGCTTATAATTTAATCACTATATAATGTTAATCGTGGGCGAATCGTAGTTTCGCCGGTTTGTATGTATGCAGGCGAAGGACACCGACCGATTTTTCTCTGGCGCCTAACTTCTTTCGTTTTTTGAAAACTTCGCAACTAATAATTCTGTTAAAACTTTTATCGCCAATCGAATTTTCCACCGACATCGTTAATCTCCCGTCGATAACTTATCGCATTAAATATGGACCGTACCGACGTATCGCTTCCTATCCTGACCATTAAATAAGCGCAAAATTTAATTTTAAATCGTAAAAAAAAACAAGTAATTTATTATTATAAGATTAATTTTAGATTTTATTATTAAAACACGTGCTAATTTTACTACACAAAAACACACTGTAATATACAAAAAAATAATGCTTCACTCTTTGGAAAATAATTCTATTGGTTTATTATTATTATGACGTCATAAAAATATTTAATAATAAACTTAACCCCGTTATTCGTCCCGCTTTCAAATTTTATTGATTAATGTAAATTTTTATTGAATTCGTGCTGCATTTTGCAGTAACATCGATCGAAATAATTATCTTTCATGCTGCGTATTAAGTAATTAATGTATTAAAACGAGTTAACGTTTTGTGATTTTATATTGCGTCCAAGTGAAATTAAAGCTACTTTAAGAATTTTCATTTAGCTTATGCGTGTTTCCCGTTTTTTTTTTTTCCTTTTTCTTTTAATCAGAAACGATATCTTTGAATCTAAACCTTTATTATTGTCCCCAATGCAGGGATAGAATGACTACCGTGGGAAAAGGCCTATTCAATACAGAATGCACAATACATATACTCACCGGGATTTCTTTCTCATATTAAATCCATTGTTAAAAAGTTTTTAGAATGGTTTGAAATCTTTTTTTCTGCGTGCGTGTATTTCTTAATGTAATATAGTTAATTTGCTATTGCTAAATGAACCTGTAACTAGAAAGTACAAGATTAGTTTAGATTCGGTAAGATAATAAAGTATATAAGAAAGTATAAAACGAGATAATAATCTTCACCCTTCATAGTTTAAGGAGCAACTCTTCACCCATCATATAACCATTTATGGGCCATTGCACATCCATCTTAGGTATTTTATGCATCGTTACCATATAATGTTACGTTATTATGCCTGTTTGTCAAACGAAGTATTGCCTCTTCTGTATTTCCGGGATTATTTCCTACGCATTACGAAGAAATAATAATAATTATTTTTTCACAGAAGTTAATTATTTGAAATTTCCAAGGGAAACTATCTAGCTGACCATTTACGCGACTTTCATATAAATTAGTTTGGCATTTTCCAATAGTAATTTTCGTAATAGAATTAGTCGTAAAAACTATGCTTAATTATTATTACTATTAATTTTCTATTTAAGTCCTTCGAAAAATATATTATTACTCCCCTTTTAAATTAGGATACTATTTAGTTTATTCATTTTTAGTTCTTTGAGCAATTTAATTTGATTAAATAAAGTAAATGAAGTATATTTTTCATTATTTTAAATAATTAAATAGATATCTGATATTGGAATATATAAATATTGTAATTTCGAAAACTTTAAACTATTATAATAAATAATTAATTAGGGATTAAAGAAAAAATAAACCAATATTTTGTATTAATAAATAAATTATTTTTTATTTTAAATTTGTATCATATAGCATATTTCATTTAATTTATTTTCTGTCGGTTTAAGAAAACTACAGATAATTTTTGAAATATTTAAATTTTGTAGAATTCAGAAAACTTGCAATGTATTATTTATTCTAGTAAAATTGCCATATATGTACCGGTACAGATAAATATACTTTAGAATACACCCAGAAAAATATAATGGTCAGTCTTCAAATCTTAAAAATGTGACAAAATGAATTAGAAATATATTATAATTATCGATATAGTTAATTATTATTTAAACAATATATACTAACTAAATCAAATATAAGTATCCTGCTGTTTTTACTAATCATTCGAGAAAAAATTTAATTTATTGGTATGATGCAATATAAAAGAAGTATTTTCATTAATAAACAGCAGGGCCGACATTCGATCACGATCGTGATTTATACACCACCTGTAAACCCGTAAAGTCATGCAAAAACTGATTAATCGTTATGAATAAATATCTGAAATGCATGTTTATCTGTTTCATCCTTTTCTAAATACTAATTATTTTATTACCAACTTTTGTAGAAGTATTGTTATTCGTGTATAGTATCCATTAGTTAAAATTTACGGACTGGAACAAATTATGATCACATGAAAAAAAACACGATTATATTATTTTTATGTAATGTAAACGTAATTTTTTAAATTTATCCCGCATAAAATATGGTATATTATTATTTCATAAATGATATTTTGTTGTTTTAATAGATGAGAACGAAAAGATTATTTTCAAAAATTATTCAGATAATGATTATGATATTATCTTTTATTAATTTAAGATTTGAATGAATAATTTTGAAGTAAATTACCGGAAGTATGCTTGTATAAAGTTAATTGCAATGTTCGTTTTTTTAAATCTTTCATAATTATTTCAATTTGATTCCTATTAGATGAGGCACATCATTTTCTTAAATTCAATTATCGAGATGCCAAAATATACTTTACACTTCCTCTATAGCTAGTCATAGTAACAGCATTCAGCTTACTGTATATGTACTGTACGGTACATGTTTAAATATTTAAATAATAAAAAATATATTCGTTGATTATTATATATTGATTTATTCCTCTATAAACATATTTGTTTATTATATACGTTAACGGTTATTAAGTTGTTAAATTTGTGATTTGAAAACCAACAATGCCAGTTTCAAAATATTGCGAATTTAAACAACTAGAAACATTATAGAAAAAGATATTACGTAAAATTTATTGTATAACTGAAAAATAGCAAACATTTTTTAATTTTAAATGTTTTTTTTCCAATTGCAATACTTCGCATAACAAAAAAGTTAATAATATTCCTGTAAAACATAAGATATTCAGAAATTCATAAGTTTATGATATTATAGCATTTGTAAAGCACAAAATTCAAAATGAATTGAATTGGATCGATTAAACCTAATATAAGGTCAATGTCTTTTTGCCTTTCATGGAGGGCGTATCTGCACCGTATGAAATATGGGGAATGATGTCTCAACTCGAATTACCCTTGAAAAATCACGAAAATATTGATAGAATTCGTACCCGGATCCCTCACTGCAATAACAGAAACTCGTACTGTGTGATTGTTCGATCGACAGGATTCATAATAAAGCTGATAAATCAGCAGATTAAGATACTGGTATTCTGGAATTTGTTTTATATTGTGTATTTTTTTCTTCTACAAATGCAGCAAAATGAAATAGAGTAAATCTGTAGTGATTACTGATAACATTACTCATATATGAAGCGTGCAATGCCATTTTTCTCTAGATACGTTTTGTTGAAGAATTGAATTCTAAACGCAATGTTTTTTGCTGCAAAAAGTATTGTGGCGATATTGGCACTGTGGTAAGTGGCTGTATTTTGAAGTTGAATTTATGTGAAGCCATAACGTTTAAGCGCCAAAGTGCAACTCTTCTGACTTTTGGCGCTTAAAACGTTACTACTATTATTTATATTATTTTGATATTCCAGACAGTTTGTAACCTAGTGAGTTTTCTACCATTTTATTGCAAAATTGAATTAAAAATTTGATGCCTTTTCTATGGGAAAATTCTTTCCAAAAATTATGGAAAGCGGAAACAGATAGAACAGTTTTTTTTTTTTTTTTTTGCGTTAGAATTCTAGTTAATTCTTCTATTAATGTACGATTCAGAATTTTGAAAATGATTTCATCGATTTTCTACAAATTTTCTATGATTTTAAAAATTCGTAGAAAATTAACGAATTCGATTTTCCAAATTCCGAATCGTCCGTCAATAGAAGAATTAAATAGGATTTTAACGAAAAAGTGTTTGATTCTATCCACAGATTATAGTTCATAATCTGTAGTTTTATCTGCTTCCGTTTTCGAGAATTTTTCCTTAGAAAACCCATTAAATTTTTAACGCCATCTGCTGGAGATAGCTTGCATAACCAGAGAGATCACAATCGGCCATAATTAGTTAATGAAATTGATTGTTTTTTATGAAATGAAATTCTTTTTGATTATTATGAAATCATTTCATATTTCATCGAGAATGTATTATGTAAATATAATTAAAAGTTACATAAATGTATAAATATAACCATTTTATATAAGATTTATTCTATTTCATTTTACATACTGTACAATACTATATACAGTATAAGAACCAGCTGACTAATTCGTAAGACATACGAATGTTTCTTTATGTAAAACAGTACAAATTTTATACAAATATAGATAATAATAGAAATCATTGGTAAAATATAATATTTGTATTGATAGTTTGATAGACTTTTTAAGGTATTTTCTTTATAAAAGATTTTTAGCAAATAAAAAGATGATAGATAAATTACAATCTTATGATTCAAGTTTATAAAAAAAAGGCGTAAAGTTTATATAATTATTAAAGTCTATAATTTATGATATTCTATGCATTTGAAATTTAACGCATTGTGTATAAAATAAAAATTTGAAAATTATAAGGTATTTTTATTTTATTTATTCTTCTGATGATAGGGCAGGATAGAGCCTTATCCAGATCTATCGTCGCTAAGAATAAATATCGTATTTTTACGAAGTCGCGAGTTTCTTATTGAATGAAAGTTTGTCATTTTAAGAGCAATAGCTATCTTTTATTTTACTTATAAAAGTAGAAACCGCAATTATTTAAATAGTAACGTAAGTTTTATTTCCTTCGTAAAAATGTATTTCAAGTCAGAAGCAGAATCGAGTATTTAGAAGTTTTAAGAATTAATCACTAGATGGCGTAACATACATTATATTTTGAAAGTGTTAGTTTTAACGAACGTCAAGTAAAAAAAAAAAATTTTTTTTCGAATATGAATATAAAGTGTGTTTAGACGTATTAAGTGCATTATAGTTATAATCTTAAAACTAGAATAGGCTTAAAGCATTTTATTTAGAAAATAAATTCATATTTAGGAACTGAATGGCCATCTCTGATGAGAAACTTCCTAATTATAAAAGGTGATTTTAAAAAGGAAGCTAGAAATTGTTTATGAGTGGACTCTAAGTTGTATTGTGGTTATGATATATTTACACATATGAATAATCTTTCCAGTGAATGATTTAACTAAAGTTCTTATTCATCTTGCATACAGATACATCTTTAGGATATAATATGGTATAATTGATTTAGCATAATCATATTTTTAGTTGATAATTTTATAAGACATTTTGTACATGCATGCAATTTAATTTAAATTGAGCATGATTTATGCAAATTTAGTAATTGTTTTTGACATGTAATTTCTATAGTTTGATTCACTATATAGCTTATTAAAAAATAATCGACTTCATCTATTTTATCTAAAATAGTACAGTATTATTATGGTAAAAATGACTAATATTGATGATAATTTAAAAGTTCTTTTAATTGAATGATATATTTTTATTAATAATTAATTTTGATTGAAAAATTATGCATCTTTTTGGATAGAAAAGTAATATTTAACTTTTCTTTTTTGATTTGTTTTTGGTTTATACAAAACTATTAATAATTTAGCTGTTAATATTACTTTCATAAATGATTTAAGATTAATTTTTAATTGCAACAACAAAATTTTAAAAATTTGAATGTTTTATGTTACTATGTTTTAAAAAATTGTTTTAACAAAAGGCATTTATAGTATTAAAAGAAACAAGAAAGAAGAAAGAAAGAGAATTTAAATTATTGTAGATGCTAGCCTATATATAATAATTGAAAATATTTATATTCTATGTAATTTATGAATTACTAATACATAACTATATACTTTATATATCAAAATGTTTTATATATATAGATTATTGATATTGTGATAGTAAATGTATATGTAAATAAACTTATGTAAATAAAGCTGAAAACATTATATTTATATATATATATTAATAAATATAATTATAGATATAAATTTATTTATGTAACTACTGTTATATAAATTAAAAAATAAACTCAAGACTTTTACTGCATAAGTTGTTAAGTTTGACTTTAAGTCATTCCAAACAAGGTACGGGAATGAGGATTGTTGCAGCTTCTGGGGTGTCTGCATCCTTGTGATCCATCGGCATTTCCGTTGGTAGCGCTAGAGCTCTGCTTGTAGCCATACAGGAATGACTAACAAACATCTTAAGAAAGCGCTATCAACGGAAACTCCGATGGATCACAAAGATGCAGACACCCCAGAAGCTGCAACAAACCTCATTTCAGTACCTCGTTTGGAAATTAAAAAATATATGATTCATTCAAAACAACAGTAATAGAAAATTAGAATATTAATTTTTTTTAATATAATTTAATAAATGTTTAGTATATAAATAAAATTTACACCTTAATTAAAGTTAAATTACTAAATAAGAAAAATATAAATTAAAAATATCACATAAGCAATAAATATAATGCTTGATTATCATTATACTGTATATTGTCAGAAATATGTTCTATTAGTTAGCGATATCAAGAAATTTTAAGCTTTGTATTAAATTGTTATAAAGTACACTGCATTTCTTGCTGCTGACAAAATTAATTGCATTTAAAAAAGAATGATGCAAAATTTTTCAATTAATTATTGATATACAGTTTTATTTAAATATATTTTTCTGAATTAAAAATATCAATTTCATATATAAAATTTTATGTAATTGTTATAATGATTTAATTTTTGTTTTAACTGGAAATATAAATTAACTTTTGTTTTACAAGAAATTATATCTGACTTTCCCAAACAGGTATTATTGTGTACACATAAGATATTGCACAAATCTATACTAGCATATTGTTTATTCTTTCTAATATTTTGAGCACAAATTTGAACATATATTTGATATGAAAAAGTAACATTTTATATTTCTGATATGCTGTTTATCTAATTTGTATGTAGTCATGAAGGTACTCATAAATAATGACAAAAATCATTAGAAAGAATAAACAATATGCTGGTCAAGGTTTGTGTAGTATTGTACTTATAGAAATTATATCACAACACAAACAATGGGTTACTTATTATTAAAAATCTGAATTTATTTTATTTCTATAATTATATCAATTTTTGTGTGAATGAAGTTAAGAAGTGAAAGTCTACTAATTTGCTTATGCATCAATCTTAAATTTAACCTATTTTTGAGTTAAATGAACAAAGCTCATTTCTTTACACTCAGATGTCATTGGATTTAAATAAACTCTTCCAAATCCACTTGATTGATCTCAATTAAATTTATTATGGATGTCAAGTACAGGACAATGAATGTTTAAGATATTTGAAATCATTATCAGATCATATTCTTGAAGAATATCGTAGGAAAACTTTGCCATAGACTTAAGCTGGGATTTAGGATGCTTACAAATTACATACAGAAGTTCAGTTCTGTCCACAAGCATGAATGAACACCAGTCATTTAGTTTTGCATGACATTCCTTGAGTTTTAAACAATTCAACATGGCAGTTGAAGTAGTGTTATTGTAATGTATTGGGTTTTGTAAGATGTTTATATTTACATGGCAATTGAATCTAAACTCCAACTTAACAACTCTATATTTATTTGTATATTTGTAAACATTGCCACTGTTAATGCCAAATAAGCTCAAAAGTTTTTATATACAAACTAAATTAATTTATTCAGAAGAAAAGTTTGAAAGGAATCAAGTTTCCAAAATCAGCCACTAAATCAGATATATGTTGCTTATATTTTGAAACAAACTGAATAAATTGTATATTTATGCATAATTCTTGCTCAATGTTCAGGCATTGAAAACAACAAATGCAATTTTAGATTCAATGGCTATTCAGATAATTCAGTTGTTATGCCTAAAATAACATTGACAATGTTCTGTTTGAAAATAGTTTCCAATAAAAGAAAAAGCCATCTATACCAATCTATACCAAAAGTTTTCAAGATTTTATTTTCTTGTAATAATTAGTGACATACATTAATGTGGATGTCATAAAAATCCATAAATAAAATATATTTGTGTTTATGATAGGATTTTCAAGTACTTGTTTTATTATTATTATGTTGGGTTTAGTGAGTTATAATTGGTTGACACCAGTGATTGTGTACTATGCCAGACCAGAGTCAAGGCATAGCAATCAAAACAAGACAAAAAGTAAATAAGAGTGTGAGTGTGTGTCTGTATTCAGGAATTTCCTAACAATATGACATATATTCAATATAGTGGCCTTCTGTAGTATGATGTATGTGTTTTTATTCAATTGTAATGTGCCCAGGCTTTTGTGTAGTGTCTGTGGTATGACACCTGTAGAGGAGACGACAGGTACGATAAGCACCTTATCCATGTACTTTGTGAGTGTTTGGAATGGATATGTCTATAATGTAAGTGATTTTATTGTGTTTGTTAATGTGTGTGATGTCTGGTCTGTTGTGGTAAATTGTTTTATCTGTAATTATGGCTCTGTCATAGTACATTTTGTGCTTGTTGTTTTCCAATACTGTCTGCGGAATGTATTTGTAGTATGATTTCTGGATGTCTAATAATTTGTTTGTTTGCAAGCTCTCGGTGTATTATATTTGCTACTTGATTATGTCTATGTAAACAATCTGTCTGTGCCAAGAGCTCGCAACCAGAAGTGATGTGTTGTATAGTTTCTGGCATGATGTGGCATTTTCTGCATGTGTCATTTCTGAGTATTGTATCTTTGAATATGTTTTCTGTAGTTTTTAGTATTTATGACATGATCCTGTATGGCAATCTTGAATCCTTCAGTCTCCCCAAAGAGGCCTTCTGAGCTAACCAGCTGTTTGACACAGTTTTGTCAACAAAATCCTGGGCCAGGTCATAAGGATGCTGCCATGGAGTGCTTTTTGAGCCCACGATTGCTTAATGATGTCTATGCTTTTTATATGTTGTGTTGTGTCCATATGAATTGAGTGTAAGTTTAATGGTGTGTTATTTGAGTTTGCTAGAGTTACTGCTTTATGTAATTGTGATGTTTCTTGCTTTTTGTAGAAAAACTCTTGCAGAGTCTGTATTTGTTTGTAGTGAAAGTTTACTGTGTCCATCAGTCCACATCCACCATCTTTACGTGAAAAGGTTAATCTTTCTATGGTGGATTTAGGATGATGATGTTTATGCTTAGTAAGTATTGTTCTTTTTTCCCTTTGGAGTTGCTCAAGATCTGTGTGAATCCAATGTATAACTCCAAAAGAATATGTGAGTACTGAGATAAGGATGACATGTGTGTTTATTGCTTTAACTTTATTATTTTTATTGTTGTTGTTACCCTAAAACAGCCAAACTATGGAAGTTTTATCTGTGTAAACAAATTCAGATTTATTGAAAGTAATTTAATAAAATGTACATGTAATAAAACATAATCTGTTATTAAATATATTTACATTTATTATTAGAATGATCAGCTGTAATAATAATACTTTACACACACAGTTTATTAATGCTATACATACCCTCTTGGAACATATTTAGCTTTACAAGTATTTTTATTTAAGCATTATTCCATTGTTATTATTTGAATAATACAAATGACAAAACATATCAATAAAAATGGTTTTATACTCAAATAAATTATTTTTTTTTTAACTGTTATTAATTTTAAAGTTTTTATGCTTTTAAAATAATTTTAACAGTGATATAAATGCATTGCAGATTAAGAAATAAAAATTTTTTTTATCTTTTATTTCAACTAAAGTGATAATAAGACAAATAAAAACATGCAGATTTTTACTTTTATTAGTAAAACCTTTTAACTTTTTGAGAAACTGAAAATGTTGCATCAAAATATGATTTTCCTTTAGAATATTATGACGACATGTAAGATTTTTATTTTAGATAATTTTTGAAATAAAATTTTTTGTAGTTATTAATGATATGAAATATGCCAACAGTGTGGCCATTCTTATTAATTTCTTTAGTTTTTTAATGGAAGTGTGAGAGTTGAGATATATGGGTTTTATATCATCTCAATAAGGATGTTTCTGAATTTTGTGGAAACATTGGCTGTCTAAAATAATGATATAGGTGATTAAACCACATATTTAATTTAATTTAATTTCATTTCATATCTATAATCTACATATATAAAAACGAATGTATGTCTGTCTGCCTGTCTGTCTGTCCTTCATGCATTACTATACCATTTATCCAATTGCCATGAAACTTTGGGAAGTTGTTTAATACACTCCCGCGAAGGTTTGTGGCATATGTGAAGACCACTATTTCCCCCCTTTCAAAAATATATTTATATATGGATTAAGGCTTTCATGTCCAACAGATGGCGCTAACTTCTGACAACCTAAGTTGGCTTTTCTGTGAGGCATTATGCTTTTCTGTTAGAATGGACTAAAGCAGATCATTTTCTATCTATATAAATAAAATGTAACGTTTGTTTGTTCCTACCGATTCCTTTGAAATTTTGACACAACATTGCGTTCGAATACGCACGTGTTTTTATATAATATACATGTCGAAATTCCCCCCACTGGGGGAGATGGACAGGATTAAGGCTTACCGTGAAGAACTTTGCTTCTGTTATACTATTTTAGATGCGGTTTTTTGCATTTTAATAGGTTACATCAACAGAATATATACTAAAAAGGGATTTTTCAATATTTTCTTGCAAGGGAGAGGGACAGGATTAAGGCTTACTGTGAAGAACTCGGCTTCTATTTATACTATTTTACATTCGGTTTTTTGCGTTTTTGATTACGTTTTAATAGGTTATGTCAACAGAATATACACTAAAAAGGGATTTTTCAATATTTCCTTGCGGGGGACAGGGACAGGATTAAGGCTTACTGTGAAGAACTCTGCTTTTATTATACTATTTTAGATGCATTTTTGATTGTGTTTTAATAGGGATCCTGAAAAATTTTTATTGTAAATTCTTGATAATTTGAGATATGGATAGTTTTGTCACTTCAAGAAAGAAATTTTAAATTTTAGAATATATTTTTATTTGGAAACTAAATTCTAAAATTGATATATAACCTGTCTCTATGTCAAGAGAATGTACACTAAGAAGGGATTTTTTGTTATACATTTATAATAGATACATTTTGAGCCACAACAATGCATGGCCAGGTCAGCTAGTATTTTATAAAATGAAGGCAAAGAATATGAAAAACAGACTTCCAAAGTCATATGAATTTGCTATATTGTTTTTAAATATTGAGAAAGCAATGTGTTCTTTTTGAATAACTTTGAAATTCAAAGCATGATATTATATAAAAGTTTAAATATAACATTAAAATGTATCATTTTTAGCACTGTAATATATTATAATATAATTTTTTAATAAAATTTAAAATTAATTGTGATTTAGAAGTACTAACATCTTTATCTTAATTAGTTCTAGCATTAAAGAATAATCTTGTTTTTAACATATTAATTAAATAACATCTGATCTAAATTGATTTTAGATTCAGCATTATGAAATTGTATCTATCTGCAGTTGAAGTCTTGAAAATACTAATTTTTTATAAGTAAAATCATTACAAAAATCAATTTTTAAATGTGATTGTACAATTATAATTTTATATAATTGCTAGATCTAATAATGTACAAATACTAGATCTAATAATGCATATAAATAAACACATCTTCAAAGATTATAGTTGATTGAAATTAAAATTTTCTTTAAAAATTTTTATTGTAAATTCTTGATAATTTGAGATATGGATAGTTTTGTCACTTCAAGAAAGAAATTTTAAATTTTAGAATATATTTTTATTTGGAAACTAAATTCTAAAATTGATATATAACCTGTTTAGCTTATTAAATTAAATCATAATTTTTTATAAATTTAGAAATGTAATATCAAATATTTAGTATTTAAAGTAAATAAGTGAAATTTCTGTTTATGTAAACAATGTAGTATTATCATTTTAATTTAATAAATTCAATATTTTGAACTAAATTATAAAATTTTTAAGAGATTACTGAAATAACTTCAACTTACATTTTATTTATGTATTAAAATGTTAGCAATATTAATATGCATAATATAGTATTATAATTAAATTTTGAATTAAGTTCATTTTTTCCAGGTTCATTATTAGATAGAAGATTGGATGGGACAAAACGTACCATCCACTTTCACAATGAAGAATATCAAAGCCAGAGAAAATGTAAAATCCCATTCTGGGAATGTAACATCTTTATCTAATAATCAAACTTCTGCATCTAATAATGAAATCTCTAGGAATAATAATACTAACAGTACAGTTAAATGTAAAACTTCTGCTTCCGAAAAAGTAATCATTACACCATTATCTGGTGGTCAAGATAACTTTTCAAGTTCAGGAGTACGTCGTAAAACAACTGTTCCTGTTAAATCTCAGCTTTCGGGTTCAACAGGATTAAAATCAAAATCAGAAAGCACACCTACTAGATCTGTTAATAAGGAGAACATTCATTGCTTAAAAAGTGTTCATGCAGGACGTAAAACTAATAAGAGTAATTGTGGCAGCATGCAACGCACCACTAGCAAAGACAATATAGATTCTAATGGCATGAAAGAACGAGAAAAAGAGAATATAGGAAAATACATTAGTGGAAGAAATACACATTCAAAATTATTAGAAAATTCAACTGTATTACAGCTAGAGAGAGAGAAAGGAATGCTTGAACAGCAAGTTTCTGAATTGGTTAGGAATGCAGAAAGTAAAAAAGCAGAAATTGCAACATTAAAAATGGAGATTAATCGTTTAAAAGTAAGATTTTTATTTTTTATTTTAGTATTTTTAGTGTTTTTATGCATGTTTATGCACAAATCTAATTACAATATGCAGTGCCTCATATTTTTTCTTCAGAAACTTTATTTCCTAAAATAGTACTTTTTGCATCAATTAATCCTCATGAAAACACATTTTTTCCACAAAGTAACTTTCATTTTCTGTGCACTTTCATCTGTGTCAAGGTACTATATAATATTCCCAGCCTATAAAAATATTTACTCTGGCTCTAGACTTTCCAAACACTGCTTGAGTTCTCAGGTCCTTGTCAGCAAAATATTTTCCTTTGAATCTTTTACATCCTTTAAAATATCATAGAAGTTATGATCAAAAGATGCAAGATGTAGGCTATGGAGATTGAGGAAGAACAGTACACTGACTTTTGTAAAGGCCTTCCTTGTGCAGATTAGTCTGGAGATGTTTTGTCATGAAACAGAACAACTTCATTAAGATTTTTATCTGATCAAACACTATACATGTATGTGTTTGTGTTTGCATGTAATGATCTGCATTGACTGTGATGGACCAGACCCCAAGTCCACAAACATAACTCCATGTTGATTCAGGATATTGCTGCCATGACTACCAACAGATGATGGTTTTTAAACTTCTTGCATAGCAAATTCTGATAATACCATTCCATTCATTGTCTTCATTTCATGCACATAATGGACTCATGTTTTGTCACCTGTAACTTTGCACTGTTCCTTCAACCTTCTAGCTTTTGAGAAGTTTTGTAATAGAAACAGTGTCTTTTACTTTTTTTTCAGCTTAAGTAATTCCATACAGATAATTTCAGACCTTTTTTGGCTCCTCTTTCAGCAATTTTAGGACCTACTGGATACAGATCTTATAGTTTCCTTATGATGGCTATCACAATAGGTTTCTTTATACCTGTCACATCATATAATTCAACTGTTTGAATGCAGCATTCTTTCTTTCTGCTGTTTTTTTTATCACCTTCTGTTTTCTTCTATCATAGTCATTACTTGTCAACCACTTTAGGACAGAATGTTGCTTTCTCTGCTTTTAAAGTGTCTTATCCAAAGTCTAATTGTACACACATCCATAGTAGTGTCTTAGTAAACATTTTTGAGACATATATGGATTTCAACAGACATGACTTCTTCCTCAGTAAAAAATTCATTAACTACTCTAATCTTAATATATACATCTATAACATACTGTTTTTAAGTAACTATGTGCAATATTCAGAAGACCTATCACAATACCAGTTGGTATAATCACTACAAATTTCTAGTTTTATCATTTAGTGACGTGACATGATCTATGATATATTTTTAGTTTGAAAGCAAAAAATAATAGGAGTCATTACTTTTGTATTGCATTTTAAGTATGCAGCAGTCTAAATAAATCAAATTTATTGCAAATCCACAGAAGGTAAAATTCTTTAGGTCTTAGATATATAAAGATTTATACTTGAATGGTTCTTACTTCTAAATCTATGGTATCAATTCTCTACAATGTTATTGTTGTTATTACAAAAATTACTAGTATATCTACATAATTTATCAAAAGTTTTAATTATTCAAAAGCAAATACATCTCTTCTGATTATAAAAAAAATATTTTCTTAAAATGAATATTACTACAGTATTGTATCCGTAAATGTTTAGTAATCATATCACTTATGAAATAGAATGATCTGATTATTAGGCACAGATTACATATTTTATATAGAATATTGAATATACAGTAGAGAACCGAAAATCGGAATCAATTGGGGACTGGGGTTGTTCAGATTAGGGATTTGTTCCAATTACGGTCTATGTACGAAAAAATATATTAACCTGTTCGATGTTCAAATTTTTCTCCGTTGCGTGTCGCTTCGTGTTGAATTTTCGTCGATTTTAAGCCTAACGAAAATTTTTATAATAATAATCGAGGCTATCGTATCGTTAAAAATTATTTCTTTATTTTGTACAAACAAAATAAATATATTGAAGAATATAAAAACATGAAAATTATACTTTAGAAGTAAATTTAGTATCAAAAACGTTCGATTCAGCACGACACAGTCCGACTGAAAATTGTGCCGATTACTGGCGATTCCGATTACCAGGGTGCCGATTTACGACTCTCTACTGTACTTTTTAGAAACATTTCCTGGAATTTGGTATTATAATGTGATAATTAATAATAATTTATAAAATGTTTAAACTTGTCAGAATTAGATAATTCTTTCAAATTAGACACATATATTGTTATTACTAAAGTAAAATAATTTATTAAGAATGTTTTTGTCTTTACATACATTTAAGATATTTTGAAATGGAAATGGTTTTTTGTTACTCCAGTTATTGGCATTATTACAATAATATATTAACATTAATATCAATTACATAAAAAATTAAATTTTCAAATTATTGTTAAAATATCAAAATAATTCTAAATATGCAGAAATTGTAGTGTATTTCATATTGTGGTTTTTATTTAGTGCTGTCAATTATTATTAACATCACTAAAAATGCTAGAAAAAAATATAATTTTTGTAGTTATTAATATTTTTAATATCTACGAAGACAATGAAGCAAAAATAAAAATACGAAAATTAATGAGTAACTTAGCAGTCAATTCTGTTTTTATATAACAGGAAGACAGAGATTTATTCTAATATTCAATTTAATGGTAAGCCATTCTTAAGGATTCAAGAAGAAATTTTCTTCCTCCTCTTTAATAATTTTTTCTGTAAAGTAAAAATTTTCAGGAAAACCGTCATTCTATTTTCTCTTCCCAGTACAGTCAAACCTGTTTTTATGTGGGGGATAGGGACCGCATTAAAAAAAAACGCATAAAAAAAATCTCACGAAACTTCACGAATGGCTGTAAAAAATAGTTTTCGCAACACAATTAAAAAAATATTTTTTTATGCGGTCAATAGGGACCGCATAAAAAAAGTCTCACTTAGAAAATAACTCAAAACCGTACGAAATAGAATTTATTGACAACAGATGTCAGCACTTGACTGCATCGTCTGGTCTATCGTCTGTTTTACATATTTTTGTCCAGGTGGTGTTTTGTTGACTTAAAAAGTAAATTATTTCATTTTTCGCATATTCATGCAATAATATTACTATAATAAGTGCATTTATGCTATAATAAGTTTATTTAGCTATAATAAGTCAACGTAAGACATGACGAATCGCACGAGACTAGTCACCAACTATACCGCACAAATTAAAAATTCGCATTAAAAAAATCGCACAAATAAAAATCGCACATAAAAAGAGCGCATAAAAACAGGTTTGACTGTATTTGATTGTAATAATTTTTTTTCATATAGTCAGAATTTTTTTTGTGGATTAATATATTTTAAATTCAAAAAATTTTTTTTGCTGTGCAATTGCTATTAATATCAATATGCATAATATTAATATTAATATAAAGTGGTACACCCAGGGAGGCCAAGGGGCCCTGGCTCCCTCCAAAGAAAAAGAAAAACAAACAGTAGAAAATTTTCTAAAAATCTTTTTCTAATTAAGATTTATTTTTTTATTTATATTCTGTGGTGTATTCTAGTAATATTAATAATTTAAGTTAATTTGGTACTAGAGTTAGGTGTTAGGTGCCATCTCTTGCTAAATTTAATAATTAGAATTTTAATTAAATAATTTAAATAAATTTAGGCTTAACTGGAAGAAAAGAATCGGCCCGAAGCGGGATTCGAACCCGCAACTTCTGCTATCCGTGCAGACATGTTACCAGTTACGCTACCCGGACCTTCGGTCCGATCTCCCCTTCCAGTTGATATAAGATTACCGTACGACCATCGACGGCTATTACAATGCCAGCTGGGGACACATTAATTGCCCACGTCCTCCCAAAGGCACTCAACCGGCCATCGCAAACCCCGGCAAGGCGTATACTTATAAATAAACAACAACTAACCCGTTATATATAAAGACCAACAACTGCCAAATTATCGGGCTAGCAAATGGCTATAGTAATATTAATAATTTAAGTTAATTTGGTACTAGAGTTAGGCGTTAGGCGCCATCTCTTGCTAAATTTAATAATTAGTGAGATCGGACCGAAGGTCCGGGTAGCGTAACTGGTAACATGTCTGCACAGATAGCAGAAGTTGCGGGTTCGAATCCCGCTTCGGGCCGATTCTTTTCTTCCAGTTAAGCCTAAATTTATTTAAATTATTTAATTAAAATTCTAATTATTAAATTTAGCAAGAGATGGCGCCTAACGCCTAACTCTAGTACCAAATTAACTTAAATTATTAATATTACTATAGCCATTTGCTAGCCCAATAATTCGGCAGTTGTTGGTCTTTATATATAACGGGTTAGTTGTTGTTTATTTATAGGTTATACATTAATTACTTAAAATAAAATTTTTAAAAATATTTATTATTTATTTTCAGAATACCTGCGAAATTAATTTTTTTTTCAAATTTAATTTACAGATATTTTACCATTTTTGTAAAAATAAAAAAGTTGAGTGTTATTAACAAAATATTTTTATGACTTAAGTTTTAGTTTATTCATCACATAAAATATTTCAATTGTAATTATATCAGTAGCACTTTCCAGAAGTATACTTTGAATTGTTATTTTAAGGATATATATAAAATGCTAGGATCACTGTATTTCTTCAGAAAGAAAATATATCAAAAAGAAATAAAGTTGAATTTTGTTTCTAAATTTCATTCTTGTTTGAATATTGTATATTTAATAAAAAAAAATAGTGAGGAAAGATATTTGCTGTACTGTATGTTAAAAAATTTTAAGGAAAAGAATTTAATCTTGAGTTCTGAATATTTGCAATCTGATGGTGACTAATGCTACACAATCCAGGACTCACTTCGATCTTGATTTACCTACAATCTGGGTTGTGACTGTTACCAGTTGAACGTCGTGCTATTTGCACAGGCAGTCCGCTTAAGAAGAACCTGGCTATTACACGCGATGATAAAACTGACATGCAGTAAGTCACAAACACCAACAAACAAAATAGAAGTTTTGGTTAGAAATAAATACAGTATTTTTTCTTGCCATATATGTAATAATAGACAGATATCATCGTCTCTCCAAATACAGTATCTTTTTTTATTTCTCTGTCAATAGCCCGACACATGTTCCGCCTCCACCTTGTATTTTCTCGCGCGTGTGGGATTGTGGGATCTCTCTTATGACTGGATCTAGTTTCAAGAACTCTCTTGAGTCAATCGCAATTGAACTTCGTTTCAGTTGAAATTGAAACAGTCGAGAGAGGTTGCACCAAGGCATAGTCGCCGACCTTCGTCACAATCTAGATTGAAATGCTCGGTGCAAACAGGATATTAGCCTAAGATCTTTCTAGAACAAGTAGATAGGTATAATCAGCTTATAAAATTTTATCAAAATTAGTCTGATCAAGTTAACTTTGTAACTCTGTTTACTACTTTCTTGTTGCAACTGATTAGAATAGTTTTTAAAAATATCATGGGATCAGAAAATTTTAATAGCTAAATTGTATTGAAAAGTGTGTTAAATATCTCTCAGAAAAGCATAATTTTTATACTGATATAACAGTTAAAATATTGCTAATATGATAATTTACAACAAAACTATTTAATCATTAGCTAAAATTCCATTATTGTATCTCTACAAATTTGTTAGATGGTTAAACTGTATTTAGATCTATTAAGCATGTCTTGAAAGATGTTTTGGAATTTTATATTTATAAAAACTAAATTTTTTTAAAATTAGTTTCCTTTCAAAATTTTATAGTTATTAAATTAAATAGTTTTTTAAGACAACAGTTGTTTTATGATTATACCAGAAGTTTGAAGTTTAATTTTTCAGTGATTCTCTCTCTCTCTCTCTCTCTCTCTCTCTCTCTCTCTCCCCTCCCCCTCCTTCCTCAACCAATGGTTGGTGGGCAAACATGGATGTATGCAGTCTTATAGCTTCTCTCTTTGCTTAGCTAGCTGTTTTAGTTTTATCCATTAGTAAAGCCTTTTCTGTAATAACTTGTTGAGATATTCCACCCTGAGTCTTCCACATCCCCTTTTGCGCTTTATCTTTCTTTCCAATAAAACATTCATCCATTCTGAGTGACGAATTAGATGGCCAATCATGTCATTTCTCCTTTCCTCTATCATTCTCAAAATCTCTCTCTTCTCTGTTGCCTCTTCCAAAACATCTTCATTTCTCTTTCTCTCTGCCCATGACACTCGCATCATTCTTTGCCAGCATCATATCTCAAAGGCCTCCAGTTTTCTTTTCTTTGATGTTTGGAGTGTCCATTTCTCCAGGCCATAGAATGCTGTGCTCCAGCTGAAACTCTTAATGAATTGCTTCCTAACATCAATTGATATATTTTTCAATGTTAACATCTGTTGTTTCCTGTAGAATGCCTGTTTTGCTTGGGTTATTCTTGCTGTAACATCTCTTTCACTCTTTCTGTCTGAGGTAATTATGCTTCCTAGGTACGTGAACTCATTGACTACTACTATTTTTTCACCATCCAAATAGATGTTCCTTCCTCCTTCCTCCTTTGTTTTTGAACATCTCATTATCTTTGTTTTTTTTTCCTATTTATTCTCATCCCACATTATCTTTAAATTGTTCATTTAAATTTTCAAGAGCTATCTGTAGATCATCTACATCTGCTATCATTGCAATGTTGTCAGCAAATCTTATTGTGCTGTACAACTTTCCGTTCACTTTTATACCTTTCGTATTAGTATGAAAGGTATAAAACTAATACTACTAATAATAATACAGAAGTGATACTGCTAGCAAAAGTAAATGTAATAAGATGAAATATTGGTTAAAATAACTCTAAAAAGAGACTTTTTATTAGTGTGCATTAAGAACTTGTCTGTCCTAAATGCATAGAAATATAAAACTACCACCAGATTACAAATGTCTAAGGACTAAAGTCTTTTCATAACATCACATAAATAAAACTAGAGAGATATGAATGTGCAATGTCTAAGTAATCATGAACTTCTTTTTTTGTTTGTTGACCCCTATCCAAAACTAGATATAATTTACCAAAATTTTTCCATATTGATTCAAAATAGAAATAAATTACAAACAGGATGAATAAAAAATCTAAAAATGAATAATAATACTTTTATTAAACAGAAATCAAAATTGTGATACTTAATTAACTGATACATTTTCAAATTTTAGTAATTATTATACACTGGTGTTCAAAATTAAGAGAATTTTCACATTTTGTTGAATTTCTGAAAAACTGATGGATACATTTTAATGAAATTTGGTGTGGATACATAGCTGTATAAGAGAAAAAATTTACTGTACGATAGTCATGGCATGCACTCATGATCATCAGTAAGCCTCATCAGTGCAGGAATGTCCAAAACTTACATTGCAAGATTGAATGCAAAATGACTCTAATATGGGACATGCTGGAAACAAGGAAGCTGATAAGTTCCTGTGGCAGTCAGTCCCACTCCTGCACCAATGCAGTTTTCAGCTCCTGGATGGTTCTTAGAGGGGGATTGCAAACTGCAATTGCCCTCTCAAGAGCATCCCAGACATTATCAATAAGATTTAGGTCTGGAGATCTGGCTGGCCAATCCATCTGGCAAATATCCTCACTTTGAAGATAATTGTCGACCAGGTGATGAGCTTTGTCATCCATAAAAATGAACCAAGGGCCAACTGTGTCTCTGAAAAGTTTAACATAGGGCTGTAAGATCTCATCCCTATACCGCTCAGCAGTCCAGGGAGCCTCTGTCAAACACTTGGAGAGGCTTGTGGTTATCCAACATGATGCTTGTCCAGACTATGACATCTCTGCTGCCATAGCAGTCCCTTTCTTAGATGTTAGAGAAAAGGAATTGGGTACCAGGTTCTCTCCAGATGAAAGTGCATCGAGAATCTGTTTCCAGGCTGAATCACAACTTGGAGTTGAGAACAGAACCACCACTGAAGTCTGGTCCAAGGCTGATATTGTCTACACCATGCTAAATGCACTCTCTTTTATGCTGAAGTGAGTGAGATGCAAACAGCAAGTCTTCTAGCAAAAAACCCTCTCTCATGAAGCCTCTGGGAAACAGTAACTTTTGAAACTCTGGTTCCAGTGGTGGCATGCAGCTCAAGAGATAGCTGTGAAGCTGTAGCAGTCCTGTGGAGCCTCACTGAAAGTGCTAAATAATGATCTTCATTGGTCATCGTGGCTCTTGGACAACTTTGCCCAGGCCTTCTCAATATGGATCCAGTGTCCTTAAACTGTTTCCACAAATTTCAGACAACACTGGGTATTACATTGAGCTCTGTAGCAACCTGCACTTGTGATTGCCCTGCCTCTAATCAACCCACAATTCTCTACCTAATTCTGTCATCAAGACATTCATGGCTACTTATTTTATATGATTGCTTATGAAATTGGACCAACTCTTGCAAGAAAAACAACGAATGTTGCTGAGGAGTACATGCAAACTAATCAAGAACAAAGTCATATCTGCTTTTCTTGCTCTCTTCTGTCAAAGCTCTGCCCACATACATGTGTAAGCTTACGTATTCAACACTAAAAATTTGCATTCTTATTTGGCAGCATAATTTACTTTTTGTTAAAATTGGCAAAATTGTCAAATTCTCTTAAATTTGAACATCAGTGTATTATATTTTTACATATATTAAAAATAAATTTGTTTAATGACTTCCAAACTATGCTAATTTATTAACTCCCTACATAAATCAACTGACTCCTTCAAGATTACTAGCAACCACATTGGGAACATATCATAGTAGAAAGTAATGTTGTTTTAGTCACATTTCTGAACTTTAGTTTTGGTCATTCTATATTCCTATATACTGTATTTTACGGACTATAAGACGCACTTTTTTCTTCAAAAAATTGCTTCCAAAATTCAGGTGCGTCTTATAGTCCGTACCGTCTTATAGGTATTTTTTATAAAAAAAATTGCTTAAAATTAAGGTGCGTCTTATAGTCTGTAGCTTCTTATAGTCCGTAAAATACAGTATATCCGTAACGTAAGGTCAGATTTTTTGGAGTTTTTTACTGCTGAAGAATGTGTACTATATTCCCCATATCTCAGTTTAAAGAGTGAGTCAGTTTTGGAAAAGTACAGCTTTTGCTATATACTGTATATCAAAAAATTGGAATCATGATAAAAGTTTGTTTAAAACTTTTGTTAGTAGAATAAGATAATTGTAGAAGTCTGAAATGTAGCTGAAAAATTTATTGAACATTATCAAAGCCAAGGAAAGCATTTTGAAAATATTTGAAAATATATTTTCCAGGTCTGTCTTAAAGTAGAAATGTTTATCTCCAATATTTGTATTGATTCATCTTGAAATAGATAAGAGTAGATGGCAAACTGTGATTGAAGTCTAGCTTATGAATGTTTTTCTATGATTTACATCTGTAATCACAACAGGCACATGTAGGTATCAAAATGTAAATAATAATGAAAAAAGCATTTTTTAATGACTTTACTGTTACATTTCATTTACAATATTTTTTTATTTTTATTCTGTGCCTAAAAATTTTAATATCTTGTTAGCATCTGTATTAAGGTGGAGAGAAGAGAGAGTTGAATAATACTGTGTTTAGATTCTTCAAATATTTGGAATATTACTAGGCAAAATAAACATCTGACTAAATATACTAACAAAATAACAGTTGTTAATATATCTTAATTAGACTTACAATTGCTATATGTTCTTTACTTGAATTTTATATTTTATATTAGTTAAATTATGTTAAATGTTAAAGTTTTTGTAATTATAATATTTTAATATGATAGGAACATCAAGGAGAAGGAGTAGAACAAATGAGAGAAGAACTTGAAGCTTTACAAGAAGAAAATTTATCTTTAAAAGAACGTTTAGTTGAAATGGGAGTAGGTTTGCCAGTTGAACAAGCTGCTCTTTCAGACACTGAAAAAGAACAATTGTTGTTACGAAAATCTGGATCTATTACAAGTCTTGACACTGAAAAGAAGGATATGGATGAGGTTAGTATTAGAGTATTTTTATGTATAATAATGAAAATTAAATAATTAGATTCTAATAAATATTATTGTCATTAATTATAAATAGAATGGTATTTTTAATTATTACTTTTTGCATAATTTATTGAAATTCTGCTTATTGGGCTGCAATTTTAATAATTTTAATTTTTTAATGATTTTTGTTATTTTGTTCATTAAATTTATTCACAGAAGTAGCCCTACATATAGGTAAAAAAAGTGATGCCTAGAGCCCCTTACTTTCAGGGGCCTACAAATAGAAAGACCATTTTTAAAATTGATCAAGAATTATCCCAATCAACAATGTGTCAAGAGACTTTTTTTACTTTTAATATTGTGCATTGACAGATATTGCTACAAAACTGGACTTTTTTCTGTAATTAATGAGTTCAGCAGTACTAAAAACAGGAGAGCAGTTTTGTAGGTGAATTTCTGGACACCTATTGAATTTTCCAATTTGTTACAAAACTATTGTTTACATTTTGTTACTAGTATGTGTTTTACTGTCTGTTTTCTATAACAAAAATTTTCATATTTTTGTATACCCAAAATAAATCTATTCTCTACCTCATCACTCTTTTAATGGATCTCAAAAATAAATTTTGCCAAGGGCTGCCACTATTTATTCATAACTAAATAACAACTAATAATAACAACTTTACAAGATATTTCAAAAATGACTATTAGTTTTACAAAATATTGTAATAGGAATTATAAAAACATCTTTCAGATTGCAATGCTGCCTCATGCCTCAAATTTAATTCATTCCATGAGGTCGTTTGAAGTCCAAAACAATTTTTTCCATTAGAAATAATGGAAAGAGAATTAATCCATCTCCACAACCTAAACAATATCCATTTCAACAAACTTAAAACAGCCAGTACATGTAATTTAAGCTAAAAATAACACAATTAAATGCCTCAATAATAATTTAAAACATGAAAACAATAAATAAAGTATGTAAATGCTGTATGATAAAATGAAAAGTTGCATTAACTTATTGCACACCATCAATTTCAGTATCTTAAAATGGTCATCAGATCTGCCACAAGTGTACTATTTTCATACTTCTTGATAAGTTCCTCTTCCGCAACAGTTGTTCATATTATAACCTTCCTCTTAGATTTGGTTGCTAACACACACTTCTTACATGCCATGGTTAATAAGTAAAAGGTTATATTGGGTTGAACAGGCAGTTTTTGCATATTTTTGACAGCTGTCTTTACTTAACATAGATGTACAATTTCATTATAGCAGATGTGAAATTTAACACAAAACACTAATGTGAGGTAGTATTTTCTCTTTATAAGCTTATTTTAAACTTTTTTCTTTATGTTTGAATAAAATCAAGTTGAAATTTCAATGGATAAAGTGCATATTAGACATTATGCTTTATGAGTTTCAGAAAGGATATAATGCCATACAAATATAAAAGAATGTGTGTTTGGGGAAAATGCTCCTAAACTTTGAATGTGTCAAATGTGGTTTAAAAAGTTCTGTTTGGAAAATTTTGAAGTAAAAGATACAATATATAAGGGACATCCAAAAGCTGTTGATGAAAAAAAATTGCAGAAAGAAATTGTTAAAAATTGACAACATACAATATAGTAGATATATATAATCAAATACACCAGAAATAAATTGTAAAAAGCCAGAAAACATACGAGTGTAAAGCGAGAGCAAGAGACAACTTGGGCACACAGCAGATTGCATTTTCAAGCATGCAGTCGAAAAATGCAGACTTCAAGTGCATTTTTCCACTGCATGCCCAGTTTGAACTCCAAGGCAAATTTTTGTTGAATTTAGTGTTTAAAGTATGAGGTACTAATGTATATACAGTGGTACCTCATACTTTGAACAAATGTAATACATATATATTTAAATAATATACATATAGGTCTAATTTAATGAGTAGTTTCTATGTGGCCACCACCATCAATATCTATACAGAGCTCAGTGATCAGCTGTTTTATAGAATATATATATTCAAGCATTTCAGATGTTATCTTTTGAATAGCCACAATAACATGATTTCAAAGATCAGCTAGATTTTTTAAATTTCTCTGTGATATATTTCAGTCTTAATGAATATCCAAGGGTGTTAAATCATGTAATTGTACATGCTTGTGATTGCTTCTATAAGGCCATTCCAACAACTGGGAATGCAGATGAAATAATCCTAAGCAGTTATTACATAATGGCATGGTGCTCCATCTTGCTGAAAGATTATTGTGTCAAGAATACCATTCTGAAGATGATGAAGTTTGAGGAATTGTTTGAACATGTCAAGATATATGATTCTTGTAATTTGTGTTTTCAAAAAAAAATCTATAAAATTTGAATTAGTCAAAACCATTATGACAATATAAGAATTTTTTAAAATGTTTTTAATTTTACCATAATAGATAGTTACTTTTGAAACACCATGTATTTACATGGTGTTTCATTTAGCAGTGAAAGTTTAATATTTTTTAAAATTATAGTTTAAAAACATTAAATTGTAATATAAATTGATTAAATTTTATAAAACCTCAAAGAAAAATTATTAAACTGATATTTTTCTTTTAAAAAAACATACACAAACAATTAAAATTTAAAAGTTAAAAAAACTAATATATATATAATGTTATGGACAAAGTGATTAATACGGGCATTATGAATAATGACCAACAAAATTAGGCATTGTAATAAATTTCAATAACTTATCAAATTGACCGGTCATTATGAATACTGCTATCACCTAGTCGGGCAAAGTGATGATAATAAGTTGAGGAGTGATCATATGACATACGCTAGTCAGTCGGCACTCAGTTGCGCGTGTGTATTGCATTTAGTACTGAATTTGGCAGCAGTCATGACTGTTTGTGCTCTCGACAGATTTTTCCTAGAGGGAAACCACCGGCAGGCCACCGATTGTTTAACATCACTAGTTATTTATTCACGGTAGTTCTTGAATACACGTATCAATAACTAGTATGTATCAATATCTAGTAACGTTAAACAATTGGTGGCCTGCCGATGGTTCCCCTCTGGGAGAAATCTGTCGAGAGCACAAACAGTCATGACTGCTGCCAAATTCAGTACTAAACGCAATACACACGCGCAACTGAGTGCCGACTGGCTAGCGTATATCATATGATCACTCCTCAACTTATTATCATCACTTTGCCCAACTAGATGATAGCAGTATTCATAATGACCAGTCAATTTGATAAATTAATCAATATTTATTACACTGCCCGCCCTTTTTGGTCATTATTCATAATGCCCGATTAATCACTTTGTCCATAATATATATATATTTTGAAGAGACAACTTTCTTCATCATGAATTTTATGTTTTAAGTCCACAAATATATAAGAAGTTGCTGATGTAAATAATTAGTTTAGAAAATTGCCCTTTAAATGTTTTAATTTATTTAAATTACATATTTATGCAGAATAATTATTTGACAGTAAATATCCACTTCAGTTCTTAAAATAGATATTTTAAATACTGTTATTTAATGAAGACTAACAAAAATACTTATTTACATTTACTTGCTATATCACAGTGTACTAAAAATATTTTAAAATTTAGAAATGCTATCAAAATTAAGTTAGGACATAAATGTTTCAGATGTTTAGATAACTTATATATCATTTAATTATAATAATTGAACATATTTAATTATTAAAGTATAAAAGATAAACACCAGAGTGAATTAAAGTAAACAACTGAAATGCCTTTGATCGGTGTGCTTCTTCTCTCAGTAAATCGCAAACGTTTTCGAACCCGACGAGGTTCGAAAACGTTTGCGATTTACTGAGAGAAGAAGCACATTGGTCAAAGGCACTTCAGTTGTTTATTTTATATTTAATTATTATTGAAATATTTTTATATTTAAGAATAAATTTTTTTGGTATTTTATGGTCAAGTTATGAAGATAATAAATCAGTTCAAGACACATTTTTTCTTAGATTCTTAAAATTTACTATTTAACAATGTTGAAAGCTTTAAGATGTTAACTAATATAACTTATTATCAATTATTCAATTGACATAAGCATATCTCAATAAGAGGTCTAAAATTGATAAACTTTGTTTCTATGAAAAATTTTTTCTTAAAAAAATATTTGCCTGAGTAGTTTAATGGAAAATAGTTTTATAGTAGAACTCAGTTAAGAAGTTTTTCAAGGGACTAATTTAAAAAGACTTCTTAAGCAGAAATGAAAATAATGATTATAGAAACGAAAACTATATATGTCCCACGACATTACAATAAATGAGGCTTATGCAATATCTATTTATTTCGATATTTGTTTAATTTACCCTGCTGTAGCCTAAATGGGAAAATATGTTTTATGATTCTCACAAACAGAACCACAGATCTATAGCTGTACTAAAATTCATTAAATTCTTACAGTATCATCCACATAGTGAATAACATTTGTCAGAACTTGCTGTTTGCTGCAAGCAAGAAAATTGTGAGATCTGTGTCAAAGTAACCTAAAGTCAAGCATGATGAATGAAATTTTGTGTATTTTCATGTGCAATTAAATTTACAACATTTTTAATGGGATACAATTGAAAAATTTCTTAAGTGAATCCATTTTTTGATCATGGACAAGGATTTCTGTCTTCTTAAACAGGAAATTTTTTTAAATGGAAAGACTCTGTACAGAAAAAATGTACACATCTCTTATGGAGAAAAAATTGGGACTTTTGAAATCAGTTTTTTCTCACATAAGAAGTTTAATGCAAGAACTTCTTAACCTGAGTTCTACTGTATTTAAGAATATTTTAAATTTATTAATTATATTATCATTTAATACATATTCTGTTATTATTTTTTAAGATTAATCCTTTATCGAATGAAAGTTTAAATGAAAAATTACCAAACTTAGAAATGGGAGAGGCTTCAGGTGTTTCTCTTCCTCGTCCACTCTCTGAATGGGATAAAGCAAGCAGTAGCAGTTTAAGTGAAATGTCCATGGCTTGCCTTCAAGACAGAATTATGCAAATGGAAGAAACACATTACAGGTAATAAAAAGTATTAAAGAATAATTAAATTTGAAATTTATAAAGAACTTTATTAATAATGGAAAATATTTTTCAAATTTTTATTAATTTAATTTTTGTGAAGATTTTAAGAGATCTTTTTGAACTGATTTCCCCCTCTTTTCTTTCTTAATATATTAATATAATAATTAATATATTAATAATCTTAATATATTAATATAATAATATAATCTTTTCTTTCTTAATTAATACTGTCAAATTAAAGAACCAAATACAAAACTTTTCTGGCTTATTATTTGAACATACATAGATTTATATTTTAAATTAATTATTTTAACAATTAAAACTAATTTAATTAATTAATTTGGAAAAATTATGATTTGAATGTTTCTAAATCAAATGGATACATTATTAATTATTATACTATCTGGACTCAAGCAATTCAGCATTTACGAAGTATGGCTATAAAATAACAGGACTGATGCTGTAACTTAATTATTATTTGAATATTTACATTTTACTTGGGTTTCCCTTCAAAGTATGCTCCTTCTACCTACACAGTTCTTCAGGTCAGTTTCTGTCAGGGTATGCAGAAGCTCCATCATTTTTTTCTTAATTGCAGAAACTGAATTGAATCAGATTTCCTTCAGTGCAAACTTCACTTTAGAGAAGTGGTAAAAGTCACTCAGAACTAGATCCACTGAATAAGATGAATGTTCAAACAGTGCATTGTTTTTCTTGGCCAAAAACTGCCTCCTTGATATGTTCAGACATTTTAGAGGTGTACTACATAATTGGGTTAACCTTTAAAATTGCAGGTTGTGTGCTTGACAAAACAGTTTGCATCATCAATGGCACTGTGGTGTATTTGTTTATTGCTTATTTATTTTTGAAGTAATTAGAAACAATTTTAATATAAATAATACACAGTCTATTTTAATTACATAAATTAAAATACATAATTATAATTATTATTCCTTATATTTAGACATTAAATACATTAATAATTATTTGTTACTAATTCATTTTACTGTTTTATATCTAATTTATATTTAATAGTTTACAATATAAACTTTATAGAAATGCTTTATAACTGATATCATTTTGCACTAGCTGTAAAAATAAAAAATCAGCAGCTATCAAGAATAGACCACATTGTGTTCTACACATCAATAAGAGAGATATTTTCAGCTATATTGTTAAATGGTCACTTAAGTTCAAATAAAATTTACTGATAGCAAGCATTTAATTTAAACACTTTCTCAATGTTTGAAATGCCTTCAAGATTAACTTATAATATATATTAAAAGAAAAGTTATTGCAAAAACAGAAGGGCATGGTAAGCTGATGAACATTGCCTATTTTGTGACCTATGTATTATTTTTCTCATTTATTTTATTTAACGAAACTTAATAAAATTGCTTATTTAAAGTGTGTTCTGTAAAAAACCTTACATGATGATTTTGAAATAATGTTTTATCTTAGAATCAAAAATATGACATTGTTACTATTTAATATATATTTGTGCAAATGAACAAATTCAGTAAAAATGGCACCATTTTATAAAACAGAAAAGATTGTTTTTTTTACTGGAAGACAAATTTGTTTATTAAAATAGTAATGTTTTTAAATCCACTTTAAACAGGACTGTCCACAGCTCTAATATATCAAGTGTGGGAGAGTTGCATGGCAACATTGATGTAATGAAAAGAGATTTCCATACAAACAGTGTTCATTGGTCCCCACAGTGTTTTAGAAGTGAAGTTTGTGGCCAGAGTGGATTGAAGTTACTCTCTATTGCCTTTTTAGCAACAAAACTTGCAAAAAATGTGATAGCGTAACTTCGATCCACTTTGGCCACAAACCTTGCATCTAAAAACGTTGTGAGGATTGAAGAACACTGTTTATATGGAAATCCCTTTTCATTACATCAATGTCGCCAAGCAACTCTCTCACACTTGATATACTGGAGCTGTGGACATCACTATTTAACATTCTAAAATCACAGGTTGCATGCTTGACAAAACAGTTTGCATTATCAATGAGTGTATATATTTATTTCTGTATTTTAATACTGTTACTTTTATTAATATTATTTCTTTATATATCATTGTTATTTTTAATATTGTATAATTTTCTAATTACTTCAATAATAAGTACAAGTAATAAAAATGGCTTTGGAAATGCCAGAAATATTTATTTTAAAGTCAGAAGGGAAGTGAGAAGGAGATAAAATAATGAAATTTTATAATTAATAATTTTTACAAATTGTTGATGCAAAAAGTTTTATATGTAAGAATAATTTGATGATATGTATGAATGCAATTTATACTCAGTTCATTAAAACTATTTGTTTCAATATTTATTTTGAGTTTTTTGAAAAATAAAAAAATAATAGAAAACAATGACTAATGTATTTAGTTTATCATTCTTTGTTATAATAAACAAAACATATTTTCTTGTAGCACAAATGAAGAACTTCAGGCAACATTACAAGAATTAACTGATCTACAAGATCAGTTAACAGATCTTCAACTTGAAAATGAAAGAATGAGTGATGAAAAAGCAGTACTCTTAGAATCTCTTTGTTCCCAAACAGAGAAATTAGAGGAGTGTCGTACTCAAATTACTCAGTTGAAGCAACTGTTATTCCAACAATATGAAGAAGGTGGAGATGTTGTTTCAAATGCTTCAGAACGTGAACATCATCTTGTGGATTTGTTGAAAGTATGAAATTTTATTTGCAAAAAGTTATAAGGAATATTTTTTAAAACTCACTTATTAAAAAAGTTTTGAAAGTGAATAAACATTCAAAGAAATATTTTTTCTTAATTATAGAATTCACACGAAGAGCGCGAGATGTTGTTAATGAAGCAAGAAGAATTATCATCCACTATACAGGCAGCCAAAGAAGAAGCAATGGGTTATCAGACAGAATTAGTAATGCTTCGGGATCGTGTTCGTTTATTGGAATCAACAGTTGAAAGTATTAATGCAGATAAAAAATTGTTGGATAAACAAAACATTGAAAATCAAGAACAACTATCAGCTAATCAAATAGAAGTTTCACAGCTTAAATTGCAATTAGAAAATGAACAACAAAAAGTAATTATTCAATTATTTTCAATATAATGTTTTTTTAGTAATAAAGAGAATTTAGTCTTATAAAACATTTTGAATTAGCATAAATAGCCAACTAGATTTAAAATGCACTTACTCTAAAAAGTTATTGGTAATGATAATTTTTAGTGAAAATATAAATTTCAATTTTTTATCTATTGGATAAAGACTAAATACCCTCCTCAAAAGTGAAATCACAACACCATGAAGAAATGTGCAAGCCACCTGCAAACTGCAGGACTGATAGAGGTGACAGAGATATGAAAATGATTTAGTTTGCATATGCATCAGGTCATGTGGTACCCAGTTTCAGGCTATAAAGACCAGCAGCTGTCTCAGGTTCTAAAAGCTGTCAGCAACTGTTCACAGCAGCCAAACTTTTGAAGAAGTGTAGAAAATGCCTCAGAGATGACAGTGAGCTGAATACCACCAGTTAATGGCTGGGGAACAAGACTGCACAACCTTGGTTTGTCAATTTGTATTGTGCACAACATCCAGTGATGAGACATGATGAATACAAGAACATCTGCAAACATGCCAAAGAGAGGGAGTGGATTGCATCAGAACACAACAGGGTGCACAGGCTGGCAGATTTGCTGAACGGCACATTAGGCCTAAAATTACCACGGCATGTGACATCTGAAGCTGCCCGTTGCTGTCAATGGGTGCATCTGTGTCCACCAGAACTATTTGCAACAGTTAGCATGAAGTTGGGCTTCAACCAGCAACTAGGATGCCATTAACCACTCAGCACAGGGCAGCATGTCTGGTGTGGTGTTGTCATCATTGCAACCAGAACACTGAATGGCATTGGGTATTGTTTACAAATGAATCCTGCTTCTGTCTACGGAGGAATGGTGGGTTTGGCAGTATCCTGAAAAATGCTATGTACCAGCCCTTTTTGCTTAGTGTCACTCTGGCCCCACACCGGGCATTATGGTTTGGGAAGGCAACTTGTTCATTCAGTGGACAATCAGTGGACAATTGTGGTGCACATTTCCAGTACTCTGACAGCAGACCAGTACATCACATGAACTGTGATGCCTGTGGTTTGGCCATTTGTGCAGGCTGCATCCAACAGTGTTCTAGCAAGACAATGCCTGACTGAACATTGCATGGTAAACTCTCACCACCCTGAATGGAATTAACATTCTTCCTTGGCCAGCAGCCTCATCAGATATCTCTTCCATTGAATACCTGTGGAACTTCATTCAATATGAGGTGCACTGGGACCAGCGCCTCATACCTTAGACAACATGCACACCACAGTGGACGCAACTTGGCAAGAGATACCTTAGGTAATCATTAATTGCCTCATATATAGTATGCCTTGCCATATAGTGGCCTGTGTAGCTGCCTGTTAAGGCCATATTCTATACTGAATAAACAAGTGCCCAGTGCATATTGTTTGTTCTTTAATCATGTGCAAGTGGTTATGTTTTTCTGGTGTTTTGATTTCACTTTTGAGGAATGTAAAATTTGTACAAAACGTAACTTCATTTGAAAACATGTATAAAAACAAGATTTAATTACAGATGCAACAGGAATTAATAACGTTTTAGTATATTTTTACATTTTTAAACACTTTTAATTGAACTAAATTAATTATATCTTGAATTACACATTTAGAGTACTTTTATATTATTTAAGGTGAATTAGATTTTATTAATATTTTTTTGTGGTTCCACAAATGATACATGGACTGTTAACTATTATATTCTTTAAATTTCACTCATCATGTACCATCTGTGAATTACACTAAAAGAAGTGTATTTTGAATTTACTGTTGGAATAAGCATTTTTAATAAGTGGGTCATTTATACCAAGACTAATAGAAAATAAATAAATATGCAGTAATTTTGAAAGGTTACAATGTCTGATCTCCTAGCTAGAAATCAGGATTTTATTCAAAGGCAAGTCATACTTAGAAGATTATCATCAAAATTTTAACAAACTTGGCAACATGTAGATCTAGCATAGTCAACAAGATAGAGATGTAGATGCTACCATGAAAAATTTCAAAAAGAGAACAACAAATGCAAGTGAAAAAAAATCAACAATTACTACTTTCAATAAGAACAATGTGTATAAATAAATAAATAGGAAAATAATTCATTTTTAGTTTTTCTCTAAAATAAATGTTCATTTATTTTTATTCTTGCCTTGTTTTTTAACAAAAAATTATTAATTGCTATGATTCTTTCTTTCTTAAATTTTTTAAATAAATCATTTAAATACATGGTTCCAAAACAGTTTCTGCACACTGCCCTTGATTCAATAAACTCATTTCAGGTACTATGTACCCACCCTACAAAACTTTTTAGAATATTGGTTTTCAGGAACAATTAAATTCACTAAGGAAACAATTAAGTTTAAAGTAGTAACAATTAATTACTTATTTAATTATATCTAATTCAAACTTTTAAATGGCAAACTTAGTTTAATGATGTCTGCTTAAAAATTCATTTAGCAAGAATCTTGAATAACATATTTGATATTTACTTTATTATTAATGTTTAGAATGGAGTCTGTATGTTTTTCAATGCCTGATCCAAAGTAATCTAGCAAGTTTTCAATTATAATATTTAATAAATATATAATCTAAAGTTGATTTCTTTGTTATGGAGCAAAGTTAAATAATTGAACCAAAATATGTTTTGTCAAATAAAGATAATTCTTGCATAATGTGCTTCAGTTAACATTAACTGAAATAAATTATTCAAGAATCATCTGTTTTGTGTTTTTGTTTTAATATGGTTCATTACTTATGAACAATATTGTATGTCCCTTTTTGATATAGCATAGTTCCAGAGATTCTATTAGGTTTTCCTTTCAAACAACACAGTTACACATTGCTTGCAGTAGATGCATTGAAAGTTTTTTATCTCCTAAACATAACAGAATTTTTCTTATTAATTAATCTTTATTTATGTATGTATAAAATAGAACATGTATCTGTTGTCCACTATAAAAATTAAAGGAGAATTGTCTACAGGGCTGAAAATGGATCTAATAGACATAATTTTATATGAGGAATCTAATGGTGTAAGTAAAAATTACTAAATGGCATGTATGCTGTTATTAATTAAACTATATGAAAATATGTTTAGTGAGACAGCCCCATTTCCATTCCAATGTAGGCACACACTATTGTTCATAGTCCTAGAGACATTAGTGTTAGGATCAAGAAACAATCTTGTAGAATTCCATCTAAGTAAATTTAAGTTTTTAGAAAAAGTTTGGAGTGTCAAACTTTTTCTAAAAACGTTTAATATGCATGAACATGAATATATAGATTTGAAAAGGACTTCAGATCTTTAATGATGATTGGTTTTTTGGAACATACAATACATATGACTGGGCATTGCAAGGTCAATATTAAAAAAGACAGAAAAAAGATGGATACTTCTGATAGAAGAAACTTTGTCAACCCATAATGGGGTGAATGTAAATATAAAGTGGTGTTAAATTGCAGTTTGGGTACAGAAACTCAGTGTTTGAATCAAACATGGAACTTTGTTCCAAATAAAACTTTAGCAATGGCTTTGCACATTCTTTGTGTACATATAATTGTGGCAAAACTTGTGTGGAGCTAAATAAACATTTTGTGTTTTTAGCACATCAGTGATCAGTTTATTTTTGGTACTTGATTGCTTACTGTTCTCTCAATTTGTTGTATTTCTTTTGGAATTAACACAAGGTTGCTGTTGAGAACAAATCACACAGGAATTCTTTTTGAGTGAAAAAAGTAGGTTTATTTTCTATAATTTAATAAGATATGCATTTTGGGTTTTTAATGTCCCTCTTCAGTCCTAAAAATTAAGGATGCACTGATAAGCAAAATGGCCAATTACTGATTAATTGCCTGATTAGTGTTAATAGTTAAATCATATTATGATTATTATCGCATGAAATTATGTATTCTTAATAAAAATATAAAATTTCATACAATAAAAATAATTTTATAACAATTTGTTATAAAAATAATTTTCAATATGAAGCTATTTTTTCTTTTTCAGATTCATGTATTAAATTAAAATAATAATTTATTATTTTGAAAAACTTTTTAATTTTAATTAATAGCCAAATCCAAGCAACTCATGGCTTCCAATATTGTTTGGAAATTTTTTAAGAAAGATAAAATCAAGAAGTTTTTCAAGTGCAATTTGTGCCAGTCTTCTATCTCAAGAGATGGAAAAATGCTAAAACTTTTACCACAAAAAACATGATAAATCATTTCAAAAAATGTCATCATGAAAACTTTTTAAAATAAACTGGAAAGATGAAGAGAGAAAGTTCCAAAACTAAAGAAGCAGGATATTCATCAGCAACAATGGAAACTCATATCCAAAGACAAGCTACTTTAAACTTAATTAATAGAAAAGAAAAAATTGTGGGATATAAATGATCAATGATCCAAAGAAGTTTATTATTTGATTGGATAAATGATAAGTGTAGATATACAGCTATTCTCTGTTGTGTCTGATTTAGGATTTCAAAGATTACTAAAAAAATTGTTCCAAATTACAATATTCCCAGCAGAAAATATCTCTGATATATTTCAAAAAGTTCAGTCAAAAACTCAAAGCTATTGATGATGCAAAATATATTTTTTTAATTGCTGATATTTGGACAGCAACTACAAACAATCCTCTTAAGTGTAACAGCCCACTGGTTGAAGGATGACTTTCAGCAAGAAAGAGCCATTTTGCAAATTGTTTCCTTTGAAGGAATTAGTGAACAGATAAACATTGTTCTTGAACAGTATAAGTTGACAAGTGATAAGATATTCATAGTACTGAGAGATTCTGGAGCAAATATGGTAGCTGGAATTAGGAATTGCAACTTAGAGGCATTATCATGTTTTACACATAGACTGCAGCTGACACTAAATGAATGCATATTTTCTCAACAAGTTGTGAAAACTATGATCATAGTTAATAGAAATATTGTCACACATTTTAATCATTCTGTTGTAGTTGTATGCAAATTGGAAGATTTGCAAGATAAGTTAGGTTTGCAGAAACAAATTAATTCAAGATGTTCCTACTCACTAGAATTCTATACATTACATGTTGCAAAGAAACTTGGAACAGCAAAAAGCCCTTGTCACAAATACTATAGATAATAAATCCTACATTGAGCATATATCAGTGGTCTCTCATTGAAAAAATTGTTCTATTTTTAAACCCATTTGAAGAAATTACTGTGGAAGCCAGCAAACGAGAAACTACCTCATCTTCAATAATTCCCACAATAGAGACTCTGAAATTATTCTTATCAGAAGCAAAGAGCAGTAGTTCCTTTAGTTGCATTAATACCACAATAAAAGGACTAAAAAATTCAAAAAAAAAAAATTTTCCAGCATATATAGAAAAAAAGTCTTCATGCTTGTCATCTTTATGAGATCCAAGATTCAAAATGAAATTTCAAGAAAGGATATGGTAGAGGCAAATAAAAAGATGATAGCTTAGAAGATATTGATAATTTAAAATCTCAAGAATTAAATTCTGAAGCTTCTACTTCTGGAGATGATCAAGATGGAGAAAAATCTCTAAGTTTGCTAATTTATTTGATGAATTAGCTTCTGGTAAATGAAAGAATGAAAACGAGCATATTTTTTTAAAAAAGAAAAAATGAAACAAATGAACAAACATTTTGATCAAGAATTAGAAAAATATTTATATTTACCTCTTATACAAAGACATGGCAACCCATTTTTGTGGTGGAGAAATTTAAAAAACTTCTTCCTAATTTGAGCAAAATAGCTATGAGATATCTAAGTGTCCCAGCATCTTCCATTGAAAGTGAAAGAATTTTCAGCACTGGAGGTAACATTTATGAGCTGGCAAGAAATAGCCTGTGCCCTGAAAGTAGTGAAATTCTCATGTTTTTGCATTACAATTTAAGGGTTTTAAAGTTTGAATATTAAATTTTTATTTGTTTTATATATTTAAAGTTTATGCTTTAAATATATAAAACAGAGATAGTTTTGAAAAGGTTATATTATACCTTATAATATGTATTGATAAAATGAATAATTTGAGTTGAAAATTTTTTTTAATATTCAGTTTGTCATGTAATAAATAATAAATATATAACAGAAATTTATTATTTTTTATTACTAGCCTTATACGTAACATTCTAACAAAAATATCAAAATGCAAAATTGGCCGATTATCAAAATGATTAATCGGGGATATAGACAATTACCAATTAATCAGTGCATCCTTACTAATAATTTAGTTATTCCAGCTATTATAATATTAGGACTGAAGAGGGGCATTAAGCCCGAAATGCATATCCTTTTAAAATATAGAAAATAAACCTACTTTTTCCAATCAAAAAGTGTGATTCCTGTGTGATTTGTTCTCAACAGCAACCTTGTGTTAATTGCAAAGGAAATACAACCAATTTATTTTTATTTATACATTCCTGAAAACATTAGCTATTGGGGACAGAGAATCTTGCAATTTCTTCTGCCCTGTGCTGAAATAAATGTACATGACATCTGCTATGCTGTTAACAGAATACAGTACATAACTGGAAGACACCTGGTGTAGATAACATTCACAATTTTTGGTACAAAAAGTTTACATTTCTGCACCAGGAACTAGCTAAACACTTAACATACATCATCATCAATCCACAAGACATGCCAAAATTTCTTACTCAGGGCATCCTACATGAAACCTAAAGACAACAATACCAAAGATCCCACAAAATACAGACCAATTACATGTCTTCCAACACTCATTTAAATTTTATTTTAAAACTTCTTTCTCCCAAAATTATTTTGAGAAGGCAAGACTGTTTTGAAATTTTATTGTAAAAATTTTATTGTAAATATTTTCATTAAAATAATTAGAAAAGTTGCATCATAATTGTTTTATATATCATTTCAAAATTTATAATCTGATTTTTTAAGGTATCAGAATTACAAAGGGAAAGAGAAGCAAATGCTACGTCAGAACTTGATAATTTATTGAGCGAAGCCAGAAGAGATAAAGAAAAAATTGAGGCAAAAGCAATGCGGCTTCAAGAGCAATTAGCACTAAGTCAAAGAGAAACGTCTAGATTAAAGGAAAAGTTAAATCAGATACAAGAGGAAAATATGGTAATTTATTTAAAATATATAAAAGAATAAAATTAATGAAAAAATTATTTACAGAAATCTATACCAGTTTATTTTCAGAATAAAGATTAATTATACTGGTCATAAAATTTTTAATTCTTATTATAAATAATTATATTTCTTTTATAGTCATGTTGTATAAAATTTCTGTAAAATTAGGAATATAATACAAAAAAATTATTCTATCATAATTGTATAATTGAATTCATATTTTTCACATAGACAAATTTTGTCAGATTGCTCACTTCCATTTATGAAGATAATCCCCAAAGTAAAGTCTCTTATTTTTTAGAAATACAAAGAAATGTTTATTTTCAATAATGTTTACATCATTTTAAAGCTTGAACATTTATCTATTTTACTACATAATTGCCATTTCAGTCAATGCATTTTTGTAAGCGCTGTGTCAGTTTTTGTATGCCCATGTCATGCCATGTTGTGTTAAACTGATTGAAATTCATTGCCAGTTGACAGAAGTGTGTGGCGAGTTGTGCATGGATGTCAAAAATGTCTGCAAGTGGTGTAGGGAGTTTGCAGCTGGTCGTACTGAAATTCACGACAAAGAAAGAAACGGGAGATTGTCAATTTCTGACGAGATAGTCACAAAGGCGGATCACTCTGGATGATTTCTGCATTTTGGTTCCTGGGATTTCCCGAAGCACCATTCATAGGATTTTAATGGAAAAGTTGCAATATCGGAAGGTATGCTCAAGATGGGTCCCATGGCTGGTATGACATGGGCATACAAAAACTGCCACAGTGACTACAAAAATGCATCGACCAAAATGGTGATTATGTAGAAAAATAGATAAACACTTCAAAATGATATAAACATTATTGAAAATAAATGTTTCTTTGTATTTCTAAAAAAATAAGAGACCTTACTTTTGGGATTACCCTTATATATTCAGTGGAATTTACTGAGGTATAAACAAGAATTTAAAGATTTTAGAAGATAAAAATAAAGATTTTAGCTTGTTGCACATACATGAATTCAAGTAATATTTATTTTAAAGTTTTTCATTAAACATAATTGTTCTATTTTGTAATATGTAATGTAAATTAATGGTTTTTATTATTATATTATCTGATTTAAAAATATTTTTTTTTTAAATAAAATATTTTCACAAAATTTAAAAATTATCAAATTAAATGTTAAGTAATATTTAAAATGTATTATTCATTTAGTATAATCTATCATTTTCACTCTAATATTTTTGTTGTGTTAAATCCATTTTTTTCTACATTTAGCAAAAATTGATATACTATTCAGAGTAAATTAATTTTATTGACTTAATCTGATAAATAAAAATATCCAGTCAAGCATTAAAAATAAAAGCAAAAATTTTTACAACAAAACTAAATTTTATTATAACAATAAAAGTTTTATATTAAATACATAAAAATCAAAATTAATAGTTTAAGTTTTCATATATTTGGTTAGTGTTCAAAATATCTCTAGTTTTATATTAGTTTTTTGGATTTATTAAAATTCATAAAGATAAATTTAAAGGCAATGAAATTTGCATTGGAAAATTTATTTGGCATATATTAATGAGGATATAGCATCAACAAACTTCTAGTAGATTGTTTGTTACCAATGTTTAGTATTGCTCTTTTCTAGCTGTTGGCAATTTGTATTGAGACATTTATATGCAGAAGAAAATAATAAAATTTAGATTATAGAAATCTAATACAGATTTCTATAATCTAAATTTTATTCTTGTTAATGATAGAAAAATGGTGTATTCCTTGATTTATATGAATGGCATGCAAATACTGTTTAAAAAAAAATGAAACATTAAATTTCAGAATTTGTAAGCTTGTTTTTGTGTTGGAGGCATATAAGGCAATAACAGTCTTAATTGTATGATAACCATTCAATAAAATTATATACTATATTATAGTAAAACATATTGTGTTATGTTAAAATTAAGTTTTATTTTTGATGATGTGTTAATTGTAAAATTGTAAATTAATTGATTAATTTTCTTTATCAGTTCTACTTTTGTAGGATTAACATGTTGATTGCCTCGCTAGTTTGTGTTAAAACTTCCCCGAGCCAAGATCAAATTTTTTGTTAATTTGAATGATAGTGTATAAACAAATATCCTACTTTATGATTTATGATATTTTTTTGTTTGATTTCCTAAAAAATGACTTTTTTTGTGTCACATCTATATGGCTAATGTGGCTTAGTAAGTTAGTTAATTTACCAAGAGTCCATGTCAGCTACATGTGTGTGACAATATTATAAGTTAGTTATATTATAATATAATAGTTAATATAATTATACTATACTAATATAATAGTTGTTCAATCCATTAGTTGTTCGAGCCTGGGGGAGCCAGGTTCAAACAACTAATGGCATACGTCCATTTTGGTGCAGTTAGTTCTGCACATAGATCTCTTACTAATAATAAGCTACCTTATGCATTTCCATTTAAGACAACGGGGATGCAATCCTCGACATGTCCAAACAGCTGAACGTCCACTCGGAAAAGAGTCCAAGACACCTAGTTGTTGCGGGGTGTCTGACCGCTTCCTATGATTCAGGCATAGTCTCTATCGTACCCTGTAGTGCCTCGTGGCAGATCAGAGACAACCTAGAGTTGTGTATGAAGAAGGAATCCCGTTGGAGCCTCTTGGTCTGTAGATTTGTGTTGCCCCGTACATAGCTTATAGAAGTCACAAGCTGACGTTCGAAATCTTGGCATTCCATATTTGGAACGATAGAGACTCAAGAACCTGAATAAGATCTTGGTTAAGATTGAAAACGTTCTTTCATTTTGTGTATTCGTATCTTACTGGAAATCGAAAGGTTTAGCAGTGATACTTATAATATAATATAATTATTTTATTATAATTATATATTATATAACTATTATAAGTTAGTCACTTATTTTTACCACAATGCCACAATTTTTTCAGCAAAACATCTTCAGGGGCCATACTTTTGAAATGTAATGTAAATTTACATATATTGTCAGTTGTGTATGGTCAACATGGCTTTGGTTGAAATGAACAATATGTGTACATTTCAACCAAAGCCATATGTCTGACGTGGCGCCCTAAGAAACTAGGTGTCAGTCATATACAGTTGACGTGGCGATCAACGTGTTAAGCTAAATATTTAGCATTATTAAACGTGATATTACTATAAGTTGTTTTTTAATTATTAATACCAAATTTAAGTTCTTACAATAGGTTATATTTAAGTTGTTGAATTGATTTCAGTTGCATTATTTAAAATTTATTTGAAATGTTTTTTATATTTAATGCATTTTTAATAGGTTACTAAAAACAATGCTCATAAGCAACTATCAGACTTGGAATATCGTATTGAACAACTAGAAACTGAAAAACTTCAAGTTCAAAGAGATATGGAGATTTTAGAAGATGCTTTACATCAAGCAGAAGTAAAATGTCAAAGACACTTAGAAGATAAACGAGAATTGAAAGCAACTGTAGGAGAATTACAAAAAACAGTGAATGAAACAACTTCCCAACTGAAAGAAGTACAGAAAGAACTTGATGAATTTAAAGAAAAACATTGCACTGAGGTGAGTTATTTTATTAAAATTAACATTAAAAATGGATAAAATTTCTTTATATCCAATAACTATGTGTTATACTTAAAGGACAATTGCACCACAGATCACTGGTTGACACAAATATATTCTATTTTATTCTCTGAAATGAACATCTTGGAGAATTGAGAAGAATAAAATAAGATATATTTGTGTCAACCAGCAATCTGTGATTGTCTTTTAAGATAACGTTTAAGTTATTGGATATAAAGAAATATATTTTAGGACAAAAAAGCTTCACTATACAGATAAAATTTATATAGTTATTTGTGTCATAATTTGTTGTTGTTCTAATGCAAGACATTTAAAATCTATTCAAAGAACAGCTTCGGACCAAAAGTTTTTGGACTAAATATTATTGTACTTAAAATACAGTGGGGCCCTTGTATAACATGTTTTCCTACAATGTGTTATATGGTCAATACAGGAAATCCTCATTAGTTTGAAATTCAAGGGACGAAATATTCAAGACTGAATTATTGAATTTCGAATTATCCAAGATTTACATATTTCTGTACAATATGCCAAATGCCATGTAACTGATGTAATTTATTAAGCAAACACAATACAGCCACTTATACAGAATGCTATTTTCATTAATTAATAATTATTAATAAGAATAAACTGCAGTAAACAGCACATGTCTGTCTAGAACCTCACAGGCTACCAGATAGATTTTATAAAAAGTAAAGCAGAATTCCTTGAAATGTAGCCAAAATTATTTTTAAAGTTGCCTGAAAAGTAAGTTACTGAAAAGTAGTAGCCTAGAGTCCTACAGATATCTCAATCTGCTATTGTAGCCCAATCTTGTAATCATGAAATCCAGCCATACTTTATGAAGTAAGAGAAAAAGAGGAATAGTCCATATATAAAGTGATACCCAAAAATGTGTTACTGTAAAACAAAGTCATATTGATCAGATTAGAGTTGTTCTTGGTTTATTGTTCTCTTATAGTATGGACAGTGGTGATATTCAGTGGGTTCGCACAGGTTTGGCCGAACCTGTTGTTAAAATTTTCAGTTTTCCGAACCTTGTTAAACACATGGAACATTTCTCAGTGGTTTTGTTTTTTTTTTTTAAATATATTAAAATATACGTATTATACTTTGTAATACTACTAAACTAGAGCCTTATACCCTGTTTGCACCGAGCATTTCAATCTAGATTGTGAACAAGGTCGGGGACTATGTCTTGGTGTGATCTCTCTCGACCGAAACGAGGTTTAATCGCGATCGATTCAAGAGAGTTCTTGAAAGTAGATCCAGTCATAAGAGAGATCCCACAATCTCACGCACGCGAGAAAATACAAGATGGCTGTGGAACACGTGTTGGGCTATGGACAGTGAAAATAAAAAGGATATTGTATTTCGAGAGGTGATGACATCTGTACGTCTGTCTATTATCAGCAGTGCCATTGAGGGGGTGAAAAATTTCTCTGCCTGAAAAAAAAAAAAGTCGACAGCACTAATATACTATTGTTACCTGGTCTTTGCCCAGGGCTTGTTACGTTCCAAATATGCCACTGATTATTAGATATATTGCAAGAAAAGGTATTGTATTTATTTCTAGCCAAAACTTCCATTTCGTTTGTCGGTGATTGTCAGGGAAAAATTTTCTGCTAGCAAACCCTTTGTTAACTATTTCAAATATCACCACTGAGTATGGAGACACTTTGATCTAAACTAAGGTGACCAGATGTCCCGGATTTGGGTTGTTAGTCCCACATTGAACACCGTCCCGGAAAATGTCCCACATTCAGTCATGTAACATTTTCACCTTGTTCAGAAGTTGTCAAGAGCACAAAGTTGTCGTTTTCTTTTACTACTAGTAGCCCCCTAGTGGGCGTTCTAGCAGCAATAGTGCCATTTTGTGGTATAAATAATAAATTCATATCAATAATTCAATAATAAATTCCTATTGCAATAATAATATACTGAATATATTATTAATTTAAATAATATCTAGGGGTACCCCTAGTGGCTGTTCTAAGCATACCATAACAGATATACAAACAGTGCCATCAAGTTGTAAAAAAAAAAACAATTTTTTTTTCTATAAAGAGTTATTTTTAAGTTTGTTTATGCATTTATGTATTTATATATTTTTCTACTAAATTATTTATTAATGAATTAGTTTTTATTATTATATATATGTATGTCGGAGGTCCACCCCATTTTTAGCTTCCACAACACAGAAGTGTCCTGCATTTCAACCTAACATATCTGGTCATTTTAATCTAAACAAAAGCGTAAACAAACACATATCACAGAATTTTCACTTCAAATTATGAAGTAACTGTATTTTGAACTAACAGGATTTTGAATTATCAAAGATTTCTGGTATTCATAAAATATGTTTCTAACTTTTTGGCTATTTTGCCATTATGCTACACTAATAGTTCATACTTAACATGTGGTTTGTATAATAGTTTCCTATAAACCAAATGTATTCTCTACATCAGTGTTTCTCAAACTTTTTGGTCCACAACCCCCTTTTGCACTTAAAAATTTCAAAGGATCCCAAAGAATGAGTATGTGTAGAAAAACATCCTGGAGGGAGGGGGTTAATTTAAATTTAGGAAAAGTTAATTTCTTTTGTTTAATTAATCTATCCCATGTTGAAATTTCTCTCCATTGCATGTCGCTTTGCGTTGAATTTTTGTCAATGTTAAGACTAATGAAATTTTTTTAAATTATTTTTTTATTTTTCACAAACAAAATAAATATATTGAAAAATATAAAAACAAAAAAAAAATTATATTTTGGAAGTTAATCTAGTCTCAAAAAGTTCCGATTCAGCATAACACAATCCTCAGAAAAACAAGCAAAACTTACCGCTCACGATGGGAAAAGAGTCTGGTTCAAATACTGGCGCGTCCTTAGTTACCCTCTTATGGTCACGCCAATGCTGCCAGCTAAAAACGCATATCAACTAAAATAATATTGGAGTATCCCAAGACATAGCCAAATGTTGCAGTGCCACAGCACTAGCGGAAATTCAAATTTACTGACTGAAACGCTTTTGGTTTTCGGATAATCGATGCTCTACTGTATTTCTAACTCGACTTGCCTACAGATGCAATGCTGCTAGTGAACATCGTTCCAAATGACAATGTTGTTCTATCATAGTTTAGGCGGAGAGTGGAACTCGGGGGATTCCCCAATAGTGCACAAATTTATGAATATTATATTTAGGCTTGTATTTAAATATTTATATTGTTTTTATTATTTATATATGCAATTTATTTAAGTAAAAATTATTTTATATATTTTTTATTTCTATTATTTCTAAACATGAATCCATAGTAATTTATAAAATATTTGAAAAAAAATTGGTCTGGCATCAATTTTTCAGCAACCCCCCAAATATTTTTCATGACCCCCACTTTGAGAATCACTGCTCTACATTATGTGTGGATTCACTGTACCATATTGTTTTGTTTGAATATAAGTCAAATCCCAATTCTGAAATTCTTACTTGGAGAAAGCAGGACCCAAATATAAATTGACCTTTTATTATTATTTTTATTTGATTATAAAAAAAATCAGCAATTTGCATTAAAATTTTAGAAAATTATTGAAACAATACTTCATTACTCATCATCATCAGACTTTTTATCATCTTTTATCTATTTCTTATTATATATCTATCATGGTCTACAGTTTCTTTAAACTGTACAAAATCCTCTGTTCGGTTCAAATTGTTGGTAACACAGCATTTCTTAAAACCCTTTATTAATTATCTTCAGCAACAATTTCTTATAATTTTACTGTTATTCTAACTTTTATAAGAATATGTGGAATTTTTATTATTCTTTATCTATGAAATTGATTATGAAAGTTAGTTGCATTCAATCATGTCTCTGTTTTCAAAATGACTTTAGTTAGAAATAAATTTTTTTTAAATTTATATTTACAATACTTGGGAATCAATCATCATAAATATATGTTTTGTTGCTTTCTTAATAATTTTTACAAATTACATTTTAATCATACTTATCAATTAGAAAATTGTATTCAATTGGTTTATTTTGTAGAAACGAATACATGCATTGGACACATTATAAGTGAAAGTTAAAGAGCAAAATCAAGACAGTGTTTTATGCAACACATAGTAGACTGCTTAGGATATAAATTATGCCAGGGGAAATAGGCTTCCTTGCTTATTTATGACTACCAAAAACAAAAGCAAACTTTGTTTCATTTTCATATGTTTTATTTTTTTTAACTGTTTAAAACTTTTTATAAAAGTCTAAAATCATATTAAATACATAAATTTATAATTACAATAGAAATTTACATTTGCAACAGAGTAAATTTTCAGTAACCTTTTACTCAATTTTTGATGATCACTTAATTAGTTGAGACACACAGGAGTAAAGTTATCAAAATAAAATTTTCAAAGTTGTTATCAAAATTGATTCTGTTGAATGCAATAAAAACAATTGATTAATCAGTTATTTACAATTGTGCCAAACACTTAATTCCCATCATAATTTGTGGACTCTGCAGCAAGACAGATCCACAACTTGGATGCTTACAGCATTTGTAAACAATGCACTGAATATTAACATCAGTTTAACTCTGTATGACATGTACTACAGACAGTTATCAAAATTGAGGAAAACTTTAATTGGACCCAAGTATAAGTCAGTGTTCAAATATAGGTCAGGAGTGTTTTGTTTTTGTTTCCTTTAAAACTGGGGGAAAAACATTAATAAATGTTTGGGCCAACATAGTAGTTAAAATTGTAACAGTGGTAGCTTTCATAAAGAGCTTAAATTTTTTATATTATCTGGAAATATATTGCTGAATTTAAAAGAATGATACACTCAATAATATGCTGTAAAAACCAAGCCATGCTAAATTTTATTTTAAAAAATACATAAATCATTTTTACAATGTGCTTACAAAAACAGTCATAGGAACAAGTCTGGCTGGTCTGATCATGGACCACTTTTTGCAGCCAGTGTTAAGAATTCAATTCTAATTTCAAATTACCCATTACCATGCAGCACTTTCAGATCAAACCAGTATATTTATCCATAGATGGAAAGTGTTATTCATAAGGTTCCCATACTGGCAACAAACCCAAGGAGATTTATAAATTAGAAAATTTTTGAAATAATTAGGTAAGTGTTGAAAGTGAAGTCTTTATAAAGAAACTAGGAAATCGTGGCTGTAATCATAGTAATTTCTTTCCATTTTTGGACTGGACTACTATTTATCCCTTCCTAAAGCCCTGCAAAATCAGTATAAACCAGTGGCATAGCGTAGTGGGAGCAGCAGGGACAACCTGCCCCAGGCGGCACTTTTAGAAGGCGGCAAAATTTCATAATAAATACACAATACACCTGTACAATACACAATAATGATGATTGTTCTTTGCCAAAAAGTTCTTTAGAATTACTGTATATTTTAGCCTTCTGAATTGAGATACCTAAATAAGGGGGTGGCAAAATTTTCCTCCGCCCCGGGCGGCTGACACCCATGCTATGCCGCTGGTATAAACCATCGAATAAACCATAAAAGAATAAATTAAAATAGAAAAAAGACTACATGGTGTTTACATTGGAACAAACCAAATCAACATAAGGAATCTTCTTGGAAAATTCCTTGCCTTAAGTCCACCCTGGTTTTGTGTGAACCTAAATCTGGATCCACTGTTAAATAGGTTAAATGATATGCAATATAGATGCAAAAAATCAAACTCAACAAAACAATACAATACTTTCTCTTCTCGTACTGGAACAATGTAAAATTTACACATCACACAAATGCTGCTAAATTACTAGTTAAAAACTATATACACTTACTCTAATTATGTCAGTGGAGTTAATGTATATAATTACTTTTAGAATGTACATTTGTTATTTTGTAGTGAGACCATTTAATTTTTTTTAAGGGTAGATTATATAAAATGAAATTTTGTTAAAATATAATAAAATTTTTAGATACAAGAGTGGCAGCGCTTCCAAGCTGATTTATTGACAACTGTTAGAGTAGCTAATGATTTTAAAACTGAAGCTCAGCAGGATGTAGAGCGATTAGCAGTAGAAAATAAACAGTTAAAAGAGAAGATTGAAAGTTTAGAATCAGAATATGAAAAGTTAAAAGTAAGTTTTTAAAATTAAATTAATCATTAATTTAAATTTTTAGTTTTAATATGTAATTTTAATACTGAAATGTATTATAAAAATTCAATGAAATCTCATTTAAGATATTGCAAACAAGTCATTTAGGAAAAAGATTTTTTCCCTCCTTCTTTCTGTAATATTTTAATAAATTAGTGCCAACAATAAGTCATACATATTGATTTCTTACTTCTGAAGCTTGAAACCAATTTCTAAAGTAACATTTTTCTTTTAACTGTAAATTTGTGCTTAACAAAAATATCTAAATCATGTAACAAATTTATTGACAAAATTTGTTGATCTTCTTAATTAAATCAATCTTTATTCTTTTTGAGTTAATTGTTTTAAAGTTCTATAATTTGTTGAATTAATCAAGTAACCTTTAAAAGCCACTCATTTTTTATATTAATCATTAATATGAAATCTGTACATTTAATCAAAGCATATTCTTGTTGTCTTTATTTGTTTTTACATATTTATATAAAAAAACATTGAATTCAAGATTCAAATAGGTAAAAAATAAGAAATTTATTAAACATTTAATATTTTATAATTTTATGAAAACATTGGATTATGTTCTAACTAATATAAAATATGCTTGTTTTGTATTTAAACAGGTCAAAAAGGAACTATTATCATCATCACACCAAAGGAATATCAGTTTACGTAACACAAATATTATAAATCCTCCAGACGTAAGTGTGTTGACATCTGTTGAAAAAGATTTAGTATCAACACGTCGTCAGTTGAATTCCACAAAATGGGGAGAACATAGAGGTGCTACTCAGATGTCAGTGAAAAGTTTAATTGAATCAATAGAAAATGCAACAAAACATGCTAAAGGTAGCGTGAGCATAATATAAGTAGATAGGAGTAGTCTTTTGATTTATTATTATTTTCACTTTGGAAAAACTACTATATTTTACAACATATAAAATAACCCCCATTTTAGCACAGAATAGTTAGGAAAAAGTATTTAATATATACTGGTATTAGTAATTGGCTCCAAAATTTTTTTTACTGTATTCTTAAAAAAAAAAAAAATAAATTAAGTAAAATTAAATACCCACTTCTATTTATCAAGGAAAAAGAGGAGTTTAAAAGAAATCATATACAATTAAAATTTATCACTAAAATATTCAACTTGAATACATGCAAAAGCTGCTTAGCTATAGCAAATGATGATTTATTTAATTAAACAACAATATTTTTATTCAAGAGTTGGGCAAGATAGAGGTTACTTGTAGTCTACTAAAGACTATATGTAAGGGGTCTCCCATAGCCTACTGTAGTCTATGGGAGATAACAACTTCACATATAAGATGCAAGTTGATTTTTTTGAGCTTTCTTTTTGAAATAAGATTGCATGTTATATGCTGTAAAATATGGTAATTATTTCTTAAAAACTAAAACATTTATCAAAATAGTGTTGAAAACTTTAATTTTGTAAAAACAGGCTTGATAATGACATTATTGTTAATTTTTATTATTCTTCTTAATGTAAGATCTTTAGTTGAAAATTTATTTTATTCTATAAGCCATAATCCATCAGAAATGACATGGAAAGAAATTAAACTTGTTAGTTGTTTGGTAAAAATTTACTGATTTTTACCAAGCGAAAACTTAATGGTGAGGAAAAACAATTATTATTTGATAAATCTTAAAGCAGTATATTACATTTTGCAGTACATTTTAGTTTATTTTAAACAAGGCTGTTATAAAATTATAACTTGAATATGGCATTGACCAAACTCACCTTGTAATGTTATTTAAGTGATAATGACCAGAACTAAAATAACAGTTTTTATTGATTGGATTGTACACACAAAATTACAGATGTACTAAATTAGAATTATATCTTCAGAAGACAGGACCAAATTAATTTGAAAATCACTTAAGTTTAAAAGTGAAGTAAAAAACATTTTTAATAAGTTTATATATTAAACAATGAGATGGGAGAAGAAATAAAAACCCATTAATGTTATCCCACTGGAAGTAATTTATGTTCTTGAATGTATGTGAATAAACAAAAAAAAAAAAAAAAAATTATATTATAAAACTAATGGTTAGTCACTTAATCATTAAAATTTAACAAATTCTTCTAAGAAAAATGTAAATATGAATGTGGTTGCCATTGAAATGAGCATTTCACCAATAAAAAGCAGTTCATATATAGAGGTTACTTGTAGTCTACTAAAGACTATATGTAAGGGGTCTCTACCTGCTATAGTCACTACCTGCTATGTATAGTCACTACCTGCTATTTTGAAATCAAAGTTGTTCTACATTGTGCAAGATTTTATGTACCACCTTAATATATTCTCACAATCACACAAATAAAAACTAGTCCCTATTTATAATGTTTATTTCAAGCATAAAAAAAACAAAACAATTTCAAGTTAAATATAATTTTTAAATTCAAGTATATATCACAATTGTCAGCATTTAATAAAGTCTTCTAATCAAAATGATAACATTTTGTAGTTATAGCCAAGAGATATGGCATTTCATAAGCTAATAATGATAGTGACTTCCATTAATATCAATATAAACATGCCAAAAAAGGAAAGAATTGAAGAAATGATCAGTGATACTGACATATCTCAATTAAAATATTTTCAAAAATATGAACTTGACTGTCATTAACTGGAATTTGTCATTAAATCATCATAAATACATTCATACAGCACATGCACAAAACATTTTTGATTTCAAGATAACAGTGATTATAGAGCTAATAATGTATAAACTGTGAATTTTATTCTATTTTTACATTCCTGATTATTAAATTGTTTTACACAACTACTAATATTATAAAAGTTTATTTGTAATTTATTTTATGAAATCAAAAGATTTTAATTATTGTAATTCTTAAATTTAAATTGACTTACTGACATTTCAAGCAGTTAAATCTTTCAAGTACACAAGCTTACTAATGTACAACTTTAAAATTTTAAACTTATATAAGCTTACATAAAATTGATTGAATAATGAATCATATTATGGGATTTTAAAAGATAATATTTATTTTTGGAAATAAATATACATTTGCACATTGATGCACCAATGTACAGCAATAATCAAAAAATATCAAACATTAGAATACACTGAAACTGATGATAACTATAAAAGGAAAGCCATTTATTTTTGATAAAATTTTAAAACAAAAATTTCTCTTTGTTGTAAAACATTTTATTTTTACTGAATGAAATTTTACAAATACTTAAATTTCAATTCATTAATAACTAAAATATTTTAATCAGGTCCGAGTAGTAGCCATAGTTCATCAACCAGTAGTGTAGGTAGTGCTTCTTCAGAAACTCGTACTACTACAAATTCAATTTTATTAGGTAGCGGAAGTAATATTTTTATTAAGGTAAGAAAATCTGATATATTCTTACTATATCATAAACAGAAATTTGGTTTTACAAATTTTCAGATATATTGCTTTGTTAAATCCAAATTAAGAATAATGGCTTAATTTGTAGCCTGCTATCAATATATATTGAGAATTAGATAAAATACAAAATTTCATGACCTTACAATTAAATAAAAATTTTATATTTTTAAACTTATTATGTTTTTCACATTTTTTTTTACCACTTATATGTTTTCTGTAACATTTAATGCATATTTTTATGAAATTTAATTGTTATGGAGGAAAAAAATTTATGATGTGTGTGGCATGATTTTGTTCACCCTCTTTGATGCACACTTATGCTTTTTGTCAAAAATTTCTTAAATTTTTCAGGGAGGTTTGTATATTAGAGGATTGATGCTATTAAATTTTAGCAGTTAAAGGTTGAGATGGGTAGATAAAAGGGGTTGTGTGTCATATCTCGAGTAGGATCAGACTTAATGACAATTTTACTCATTATTAGCATTTACAATTTTTTTATAAAACCCATTCCTAACCTCAAAATTAAGCTTTTTGCTATTTTTACAATAATTAAAAATATAAAAAGTTTTTAAATAAAATATGATAACAGATGGTGCCACCAAAATTTTAAATGTTGCAGGAAAGTTAAGCAACTCATTGCTGGATTTTATACACTCCTCAAAAGTGAAATTTCAATGCCACAAAGGAATGTGCATATGCACATGCAAATTGCAGGACCAGTAGAGATGACATAGATATGCAAATGATTAAGTTTGCATACACATTGGGTCATGTGGTACCCATTTTTGGCTATAAAGACCAGCTGCTGACTCAGGCTGTAAATGCTATAAGCAATGGTTCATGGCAGCTGAACTTCAAAAGAAACATAGAAAATGCCTCACAGATGTCAGCAAGTTGAATACCACAAGTTAATGGCTAGGGAACAAGATTGTATCCTGGAATTGCAACTGCATGCATCGTCTGTGTGATGATGCATGCAGTTGCTATATATGTTGAATATGTCACATGAATTGTGGGGCATGTTGTTCAGCCTCTGGTGCAGGCTGCACCTGACATGTATTCCAGAAAGACAATCCCCAATCACATATTTCACAGAGAACACTCACCAGCCTCAATGGAATTCATATCTTTCCCTGGCTGGCATCCTCACTGAATCTCTCTCCCATTGTGAACACCTGGGGAATCTCATCTAAGATGAGGTGCACTGGGGGACCATTGCCACATACCATAGATGACATGTGCCACAGTGGATACAGCTTGGCAAGGAATACCTCAGGCAACGATTAATTGCCGCATTGATAGTATGCCTCACCATATAGTGGCTGGTATAACTGCCTTTGGGAACCATATTCATTACTGAATAAACAGGTGTCTGTTGAATATCTTTGTTCTTTTAATCATTTGCATATCTCTCTCACCTCTACCAGTCGTGTGATGTATTAATACATGTGGCTACACACATTCCTTTGTTGTTTTGGTATTTCACTTTTTAGGAGTGTATAACAGAGGGAAAGTATGGCAATCAGTTAAAAAATGACCCCCCAAGATTTTTACAATTTTTTAAGATTATTTATAGATGTATAGCAATGCTAGCTAAGAATTTTATTGCTATATTGATAAGTTATTGCATTTAAAACATACTTTCATTATAGATTAAAGCTTAACTACTAAAATTAACTTTCATAAAATACAATAAGTTATATTTTTATTTTTTAATTTTCAAACAAGGTCATTTTAATTTATAAAATATAAAAATGTAGTTTCTCAATGAAAATGATTGGAAAATATATTACAAATTATTTTGGTTTTTTATATAAATTTATTTTATGACAAAAAGAATGTTATTCTTATTTTTGAACACTGTTAATTTATCATAAACTAGTATTAAAACTAATAATTTATTAAATTTATTTTATTATAAAATTTAATAAATTCTGAAGTATATACTGATAATTTGAAAATTTTTGTACTTTTATTTACATTTGAAATATTTTCAGCCTCCTTTGCGTTCTGCTTCAAGTGATGCTTCTTTACTTCGTGATACTAAAACAAGTAATCAGTCAAGTAGATTACAAAGAAATTCATATAATGAAGGAAAATCAAATGGAATTGCTTCTACATTAACTTCAGAGCCAGTTAGTGGTCTGAAGGCAAATGGTGAGATAGAAACTAACAAGCCTCCACCAGCTCATCCTGTTTCAATTCTTGCTAGTAAATTAGAACCCATGAGAAGAAACAGTTATGGGTAAGTTTCATATTTAGTTAGGACATAAAACTCTTAGTTTAAAACACTGAAATAAGTAAATAGAAAAGATTATTAAGTTGAAAGAATCTAAACAGCATTTATTGAATAAGTCTGCAAAGATTAAAAATAAAATTGTTTATGTAGATGTGTGTTGGCTTTTTTAATGCAGTTTTTGAATTGAAGTTAAAAATATTTATTATATAATCAAGAGAGGATGTGTTGGAGATATAAAGAAATGATTTCTTAGTTTATTGAACATTATAGTTAATTTTTAATTGGGCTGCAATTTGAAAAAATTTTAGACCTATAAATTCCCACTGTTGTTGTACTGTCTGTCTTTCGTTAATCTCAAGAACAGAGTTAGGTAGATGAAAGAGAAGACCAGATATGAAAACCTTAGGGGCAGGAGACCTCTATTAACTATATACCAACTTCTGATGCAAACTTGAAGTCATGTTATTTTAATTCAAAAATTTTCTCCTGAAAGGTGTTAGATATATGACTGGCACAACTTTGTTGATAAAGGAAAAGTATGATATACAGGGGCAAGCCACTACTAATTTGAGGTGGAGAGCATATATTTTAAATTAAATTAAAAATTGCAGCCCAGCATTGTGATGATGTCTCAATAAATAATTGCTCATTTTATTTTAATTTTAATGTTATTGTAATTATTAAATGAAAATATATGATAAGATAATTGTTTAAAATTAGAAAATAAAATAAGATAAATTTAGAAAATGCTTGAAAGATTGCGACAGGCTCAATGAGGGTGGATTGGCCTATTTAATGATGGATCTAGAAAATTATAGCTTTCCTCAACTGTAGATTTTAATATTTAAAGGTAGGCGATTCCTAGCAAATGATTATGGAATGACTAAGTGCAAAAAGCATTTGCGTGATAAAAACTTATTCTTTATGCAAGATTCATTGAATTTCTTCTTTCAAATTTTGAGTTCAAAATATAAAGAAAATAGAAAATGTTGTCAGTGATGACAACCTGATCATACAACACACAAAACAAAAAGATTAATTCCACCCTGGCCCAATTTGCAAGTGAACCGAATATAACGGCCAAATGGTAAGAGGCTAAGATTATTATACCTATGCTTGATAGTTACAAAACTTAGAACAATTGAAACACTAGAAATCTTTGCGAAATCCCTCGAGGAAAATTGTATTAACAGCAGAGATGCAGACTCGCTCTCAACTGCATGGCAATCACTCCTTGATAAGCCCTTAAATTAAATAGGCCAATCCACCCTCATTGAGCCTGTCACAATCTTTCGAGCATTTTCTAAATTTATCTTGTCATTTTATTTCCTAGTTTTAAACAATTATGTTATCATCAATAGTCATTTGCACATCTTGGATTAAATTAAAAGAAAATATATGATAAACAAAGAATCATTTTTAATATTGTTTTCTGTTTTTATATTGCATTTTCAAATTATTTAAGTGGCTTACTTGAAGAATCGAATATTTAAAATTTTGGAAAAAAAACATATTTTATGAGAAAAATATAAAATTGTGATTTTTAATAAAATAAATTTTATGTAATCTTTAGTTTATATGAAATTAAAAATATACTGGGTATATTTAATTAATTATTTATGAATATCAGATAATAACTTCTTACTGTAAATAAATATATCATGATTAATAGATAGAAATATTACTTAATATGTTTGTTAGAAATCATTACTTTTAAAAAGTTTTTATATTCTAAGAATTTTTTTGTTTAAATAATTATTTCTATTATAAGGATCAAATTTCTTGATTCATTATTAATCAAACTTCTAAGAATTTTTAGCAAAAGATAATTAAATACTGCCCTTGTACCTAGAAATTAAGATGAAACTATTTGGATATTACATGTTTAAGCTTCTTCAGATGATTTGAAAGAGTACAGGCTAATACTTTTTTGAATTTATATCTGAAAATAACTTAAGTCAAAATATTTGTATATCAAGTAATGATTTTTATTATTTATTTTATATTAACATTTTAGAGATTACATTTTCAATAGATTTTGTTTTCTGTTATTTCATACTACTAATCATACATCATTTAGGTTCAAGTTAAAGGCAGTGAACTCTCCCACATCTAAGCTAATGTGGGTGGGAGTGATCTGGATATTACAAAAATCTGGAGGGAGGATTGTGATAATTTTTAAATAAGACTGTAACATATATGCCTATTGTGTGTATAAAAAATGTTTAATACAATACTTTCATAATTGTAATTGTCAAAATAGAGTTGTTTTTGTTTTCAATCAGCTGATGAGCTGCCACACAAAAATGGAAAGGTTTTCTTTTCAAAAGTATTATGTTTAAATATTTTTAAAGATAAAAGTAATTTTACTTAATTACTTTTAAGTGCAATAAATCATTTGTGATTAACTTCCATTTATTTTAAATTTTTTCATTAATTATCATATGGAAATAGTCTTTCCAATAATAGAATATAAAGTCATTGCCTAGAAACTCTTCATTATTTTGATGCAACTTTGATGAAATTTTCTAGTACATTTGATAGCAAAATATCAACTATTATTGGAGAAAAATGATTAATAAACAAAAGAGTTAGATATTATCATCAAAAATAGGATGTCCAACATTAATAGAATGTATTGGAATTAATTACAAAGAAAGTAATGATTGGAATCCATGAAATTTGCATAAAAATAAGATCAACAAGTGGAAAAAAAAGGTTTAATAAATTGCATAGTGTAGTATATTACTATTAAAAATGGGATGTGCGAAGGACCTAACTGTAGAGATCAAAACTGATGTATTTCACCAGGAACAGAGAAAAGTAAATTGGATTGCTAAAAGTTTGGGAAGACTTTATTCAGCAATCTCAAAGTATCTCAATAATGGAGCAACAAACAGGCAAATGAAAGAGTGGGTGCAAGAGTTCATTAACACCTAGAGAATAAAGTGCAATTGTTTGACATCCACTGCAAGGAAACATGTCTGTTCAAAAAAGCGAAAATGAATTGAAGCTGAGCTGCAGTAAGTCAACAGTACACAATGTTTCTTTCATAAAAATGAAGACAGGCAACCAGCTCAAGAGAAACACAAACAACTTTGATTACAGTTTGCCAGAAACAATTTTTAAAGAGGGGAAGGATGGTTAAAGGTAATTTTCTTGGATGAGAAAAAGTGGAATCTCAACAGACCTGATGGTTTTAAGTATTATTGGGCAGACAAAAGACTAGATCAATAGCAGTACTCAAAGAGAGTAGCTCATGGTAATACACTCATAACTTGGGTGGGAATTAGATGGAATGGAAAGACAGATATAGTAAATATTGAAGGTTGAAACAGCGCTCAAACTTATCAGGAGCTTGTCTGGAGGAAGCTCCAAAAATGGTAACAAAATCAGCTACTAATTTTAATTTAAAGATATAAGTCAAGATATTCTATTAATGTTAGACATTCTATTTTTGCTAATAGTATCTGGCTCTTTTGTTTAATAATCATTTTTATCCAAACTTGTGAGATAATTGTTGTACTATAAAATTTCATTAAAGTTACAGTGATTGCCTAGAAACTATTACTTTCATATATGTTCTATTATTGTTAGAAGGACTATATATATAGTTAGATCAAATAAAATCATGTTTGGAAATATGTCATTAATAGAAATAAGTTAAATTTTAAAATAATTACTAGGGATGTTGAAAAAAAAGATCCATTATTGTCATTAGTAAAAGGTGGTGGCTCTAAACGCAATGCTCTTCTGAAATGGTGCCAGAATAAAACTATGGGATATAAGGTAAATCACTGTATTTATATATTTATTTTTAACTAATTTACAGCAATGTATTTTTGCATAGTTTTTGGTTAGACATTTTTTAAGATATAATTTGAGAGGTATATTTTAGAATGTGAGAATAAAAAATATAATATATTGTTTATAATAATATGATTTCCTTGTTTAAAAATAAATTTATTTTTCACAGGGTATAGATATTACTAATTTTAGCAGTAGCTGGAATGATGGACTGGCATTCTGTGCTCTCTTACATTCATATCTTCCTGATCTCATTCCATATAATGAACTGGATGGTAAAGATAAGGTATGATTTATGTTATATTAAAAATAAGTACATAAACTTTATGTTAAATAATAAAATTTATCAGTTTGTGCCTCTTCCTTTCATTAAATTTTGAATTTTTAAGTTTCTACATAGATTATTTTGTATTTGAAGTGACTTTTTAAATTTCCAAATTTATATTGAGATTATGTATTCATTTGTATTAAAAATTATATTTTTTTAAAATTTTTTCTTTTATTTTCATGAATTTCTAATTTTAACCAAATTTTATTTTTTAGAGACGAAATTTTACTATTGCATTTCAAGCTGCTGAATCTGTAGGAATTTCAACAACACTAGTAAATCATGTTTTATAATAAATGCAATTTCACTTTATTTAACATGTTTAAATAGAATTTATATAATTCTGTTATGTTTTACTATTATAAGAAGTTAAAAATTAATTTTATTTCATTCTTACAGAATATAAATGAACTGATATCTCAAGAACGCCCAGATTGGCAGTCAATAATGACCTATGTTACATCTTTGTACAAGCACTTTGAAACTTAATTCCTCTGTCAAATTTTCAAATGTACATAATTAAGAACTGAAATATATTTAACAAATATTGCTTTTGTTTCTACAATAGTCTGCATGAAATTATCGAACAGACTATAATGAATAACTTGAGTTTACGGACCAAATTAACAAAGGTCCTTAATACAGTTGAGAGAGCTCGTCAGTTGTCTATTGTATAAATGAATTAAAAACATTATATTATGCTCATTGGATAATCTAGTCACAGTTAAAAAATGAAAATGTTCAAGAATGGGTGTTGTGGAATATTGATCAGTACATTGTAATTGTTATATGAGTAAAATATTGTCAGTTAGTTCTTCATAATGTAATGCTGTTTTTTTGTTAACAAAGGAAATTTTACTGTGGAAGTATCCTGTTAAGGCACTGATTTGCATGTTGGATACGTCATTTTTGATTTGCGTATTGTTCTTATGCATACTCGAAATGATAAGAGTGGCAATTGTTAAAAATCTTTTAGAAATTTGCAGTTTGCTATTACCGTCTTGTTGTTTGAACGACGAGCTTGAATTTTTTAATGCAAAAACGGACCAATTTTCTATTGCCTTAAATTTTTTGATACTATATATATTCTATTTAACAGACAACAGTATAAACAGTATTAATATTTGCACTAGTAATAGTATCTATGTTATAGTAAATAGTACCATACTATGTACAGATGATTTAAATATAACATTTTAGTTTTCAGTATGAAATTGTACAAATGTTGAATGTTCCTATTTAATGTATAGAACATGAATGGAGTGGTTTGTGTCTGTTTTATTGGTTGTTGCTCTGTAAGTTTTTGTACAGTAATTAAAACTTACATATCAAATATTTGTTTGTTTCATAAAGAAAGTGCATAAAATATTGATAGTTTAAATAAATTTGTAAGAGAATAAATGTTTTCTATTGAATGAATTGCATTTATATTGATGACATTTTTTCAATAAACTTTTGGTTCAAGTTAAAGAAAACCTGAAAATGAAAAGTTTGCTTATTATATTGGTCAGTATTTATATTTAGAATAAATTACAACAATTTTTTTTTTAACACGAAAGGTGCAACTTGTTACAATTTCAAATATTGTTATCGGCCATCTAATATCAGAATTGTGTCCCAACATACAAACATTACAAAACTTTCACTAGTAAAGATTGAGGGAACATTAATGGAGGAAAATGTATTTCCCCCCATTGTTAATATGCCAGTAATATGCATCATAAAGCAGAATTTGTTGAAAATATGGGAAATAAAGATTATTGCAGCTGATGGAGAAAATGAAAACACTATTGGTGTTCATCCACATTTTTTTTTACCAACCAGGTATAATATAGAAACGCCTCATTGGAAATCCAATTGGAAAAATTGTTGGAGTGGTTGATTCCAAATTGGATCTGGATACTCTGAAATATACTACAGACTTGTTCTAACAATTGCAGGAACAGTGGTGCAAGGAGGGGCAAGTGCCTCCAAAGAGAATTTAAAGAAAAACTTAAATTTCAAAAAAGAAAAAACCACATGTTTGTTTTTTCACTTGTATAATACATAAAAGAGCATCATAAAAAAGTAATTATTCCTATTATAAATTTTAATAAAAAATTGGCCAAAACATTTGCCTCCCCATTTGAAGTTTCTGGTTAAGCTAGTGCACCAGAACACAGCATAAAGTGTACAAAATCAGTCTTCAAATCTCGTTTGTCTTTAGTCCGTGGCAGTGCTTACCAACTTGTGTTGCAGAATAATGTTATTTACTCTTGGGACCAAGATAAATGGTCATTATATGGAGAATACATACATAAACCAGTGGTGTGCCATCCGTGGAAGCTGTGGAAACACTTCCCTGGATGGCAAATTTTCTAAAATATAAATACAGTCAAACCTGTTTTTATGCGGGGGATAGGGACCGCATTAAAAAAAACGCATAAAAAAAATCTCACGAAACTTCACGAATGGCTGTAAATAATAGTTTTCGCGACACAATTAAAAAATATTTTTTTTATGCGGTCAACAGGGACCGCATAAAAAAAGTCTCACATAGAAAATAACCTCAAAACCGTACAAAATAGAATTTATTGACAGCAGATGTCAGCACTTGACTGCATCGTCTGGTCTATCGTCTGTTTTACATATTTTTGTCCAGGTGGTGTTTTGTTGACTTAAAAAGTAAATTATTTCATTTTTCGCATATTCATGCAATAAAATTACTATAATAAGTGCATTTATGCTATAATAAGTTTATTTAGCTATAATAAGTCAACGTAAGACATGACGAATCGCACGAGACTAGTCGCCAACTATACCGCACAAATTAAAAATTCGCATTAAAAAAATCGCACAAATAAAAATCGCACATAAAAAGAGCGCATAAAAACAGGTTTTCGACTGTAACATATTTTGGGATTATTTTCATATTTTAACATACTTTGAGTTACTTAAAATTAATATTTTATTACAACTGCAATATGTATTTTATTAAAAATTTCTATACATGTGAAAAACAATGATAAGACTGCTATTGTACTGTACAGTACATTCAAATAGAAATTCATGTATGCATATTCCCAATGGAAGCGCTGTATTATCGAATATGGGAGTTTCCACGGTGAAAATATTTGAGTTGTGTAAAGCAGCCAAATTACACGCATTCGTGCATGTACTAAAAGAATATGACTTAATATCATTAATTTTTACGGTACCATCTGTCAAGTGCAGTTTTTCAACCATGAAGCAATTCGTACATTGGCAAGAAACACTCTCCAAGGAAAGATAGTTGTCACTAGCGTTGATTTCAATAGAAAAAGAGCTTTTAAATACTTTGATAGAATCGACGACCAGCAATTTTTATAAAGCAATTAATGATTTTGCAGAAAAAAATTGCCGAATAGTTGATTTATAAAAAAAAATAAAAACAAGTTTTTATATCTTTGTTTCGTGTCAATTATCTATTTTAGAATTAAAATAAATACTGTTTATTTTTGTCATTTCCAGTATTTAAAATTTATATACGAGTATAACACAATGAGATTTATTGGACTGGAAAAGTTAACAATACTTTGTTCACTACACTGACTGGAGGCAATGTTCTTTATACAATAATAAAAGTATCATATCAACAATGTCTTGAACTTTCCAAAAGAAAGGTCATTTAAATGTGTTGAAGTATGCAGTACTGTAAATATAGGAAACCAGAAATAAACCTAATCATGAAGACAAAATGTATTGAGATTTTTTTTGCTGGCTGTATTACAGCCTGTAACTCCATCCGAAACACGTATGGCATCGGACCAATCATTACCATTCCGTTTTGTGAAATATTTCACAGCACAAAATGTGCACTTCACATCCAGTTTGACATCCGGCAACAGAAGAATTTGGTTCTCACTGCCATCCATTATGTAAAGTTTTGTATTGCAAGAATTGCCAATGAATGACGACTGTCTCGTGTTGTCGACAATGGCCATCTGTCCATCTGATTGTGTTGTTGACAGTAGCACTCGAGAGGCCCGAGGATCAATTCAATTTTGAGGCCTCCCCTCTGAATATTTTCACTACCCCTACACCCTACAGTGTGCATTCTACGTGCATGATTTTTACCCTGGTATGCACTATAAATTGTTATATAAGTTGATAAGAGTTTTACTGTAATACACAAGTCTGATATTTGGTCCTTAAAGGGTGCCAATAAAACTCTGGATTAAGTTAAAGGCTCTCTGTTACAGTTAATAAATTGGAAATTTAAAAATTATGCAGATAATACGATGCGTTCGTCGGAAAGTTATTTTTCATTAAATTGCTATTATAGGAATTTCCTTTTTAGTCCTGGCTCATTTTATTAATGAAAACAAAACATTCTTTGTGAATTTGCAAGACTGTTTTTCAAAAGAGTTTGAAGTTGTCGAACATTTCCATTTATTGTGATGTGGAATCTCAAATCTCTACAAAAAAAACTTTGTGTATGTCAGTTCTGAAGTGATGTAAACAAAACAGCATTTAGACTCAAATTTAAGATTTGCATTTCATTAGGAAACATTTGATGTAATTTATCAAAACTTTACACACAATTTCAACACATAGCTGTAAAAAAACTTAATTGTCATTTTAATTTTTGTCCAAATGAAAAACATCAGACAAAATTAGATTTGTTTTCATCAAATCATCTGATTAAAAATCTTTTTAAATAAATTTTAGAAGTTTTCTGAATTCTGGTTTTTCACGTAAATAAATTTTGTAGAATTTAATTAGCCAATTATGAATTTTACAGAATGGTAGTTTATCTGAAGACGTTTGCTTATCTATAAAAATTGTAACACACAAACTAAAGACCGATGTCACACTTTCCATTCTATTAATTAGATAAAACTCCCAATTCTTACAACAATAGGAACATACCAAAATATTTTCAGGGCATAAATTTTGACAAGCAACAGCTTTTTGTTTATTTCACAAATCACTGCACATTTAAAATTATCATTGCACACGATTTTGTTTTATACAATTTTTTTTACACTTTACATTTAGAAACAAATAATTTAATGCGTGTTAATTTTTAGCACAAAATTCGTCGCGGAATAATTTTACCACGAAAATACGACAAACACGAATCACCGGTGGAACATTTTTGTTCGATAGAATTATTTGCCAAGCTAAAGGATAAAATTATTTACAGATACAGACGAACTTCTCTTCTTTGGTCAAATGCGTTGTGTACAATTTAAAGAGTTTCCGCATTCCGAGAGGAAACTTTTTTGAGCAATACGAAATCACAGTAACGGGCAGGGGGCAAAGGGATCAATTAGTCTGCTTGGTGCTTCTGATCCGTCCCAAATGAGAGGCTTCTCTTCCCTCTCGAGTACTGGTTCCGGGCGTCCTTCGATCCTCTTCGTCGTCGCTGGTGTATGTTGTCGTAGAAATGCTAACCGCGCATCTCGTGCTGGTGGCTTGCATTAGTTCCATGTCGGGACCGGTCCGATTTTCGTACAAAAGGATATTTAGAGTTTCTTCGTATATTCTTGCTTCGGGAAACTCCACCTGATCGGATAAAGTGCATTTAATTATTTAACTGCCGCTGCATTGCCGTCGCTGCATTGCCGTCGAAGTCCGAGAGGTGCACCGTTTTTTTAATTTACTCCTTCAGACTTTTTGTTTAACTCCTAATGGCACTTGGAAAACAATCTAAGTAATTTATTTTTTATATTAAATAATTATTTCCACTTAAATGCGAATCTGACAGTAAAAAAAATTGCCGGGAAATATTTTTCCCGGCTAGTTCTCATGTAGGCTTCAGGGGAATATTGGTTTAAAGCCAGAGGGGAGCTAACTTACCACATCTGTTCAATTCTAACACAATATTTTTGATTTTTATGCTATTAAACTATGAGGGGACCGAAAAAAAGTATGGGAAAAAATTTTACTGAATAAAAAACAAAAAAAACTGCATGAAAAACATCCAATAGTGTTTTAAAAAATTTTACCCAAGTCAAATCGGTCAAGTAGAAGTTTGGAACGATTTAATTAATTTGATAAAAAACTCCCATAAAAAACAACAGCACAATTAATTATCTAATTAAAAAATAGTCATAAAATATTTTTGCGGCCAAAATAATTCATGAAATTTGCAGAGATCATAGATAACGATGTATATATGCTGATCCATACATTTTTGGAAAAATTATAAGTCAAGGCCCTTTTTTGAGGCCCTTAAGGCCTCTGCCCGAGATAACTCAAGTTAAAGACTGTGCATCCTCACGCGCACAGAGATATCTCGGGTTAAAATCTTAAGAGGTATTGTTTACAATTTGAAAACAACGAAAATGAATTCTTACTTTAGTGTGTTTCTTGTCGGTGGCGTAGACGATGGACGTACAGCAGACTTCTGCAACTTTTCTGCCGTGACCATAGAACGACCAACAGCAGATTTCGTTGCTTCCGATGACGTCTTTAATAAACAATACTCGACCACTAAATCTGAGCGATAATTTATCGAATAATTCCAAATTCTTCAGAAGATTATCGTCCGATGTACTGCGGAAAGATAACTTTATTAAATTTGTGCAATTTAATGCTAACCTCTTAAAAATAAAATAATTTTTTATCTTTGATATAGAAAATCAATAATAAATTTTGAAAAAAAAAAATTAAGTTAAATTACACATTTTATTATTACACTTCTCATTATGTTCACTGTACTTAAATCAAAATAGTGAAAAATGATTTATCTGTTTTTCTCAGTCCTGTGAAAATTTAATAAACTAGTTTTTTTTTGCTAAATATTTCTATTTTGCCTAATATAGGGTGTCTCAAAAATATATATACAGTCAAACCTATATATATGTTTTTATGCGATGAATAGAGACCGCATAAAAAAAGTCTCACATAGAAAATAACTTGTTTTAAAATTGTAGTCTTAGTTTTTAAGGAAATTACCTTCCTCTTCACTTTGTTTTTGCCCTTATTCATTTTCAGGGATTATGTCTAAACCTTCAATTTATGCTTTGAAATGAATCTTATCTTAATGGTCCAGGAATGTGAAAGCACTTTGAAGGTTTAATTAATGTAATTAAAACACACGTAGAATTTATTGACAACAGATGTCAGCACTTGACTGCATCGTCTTGTCTATCGTCTGTTTTACATATTTTTGTCCAGGTGGTGTTTTATTGACTTAAAAAATAAATTATTTCATTTTTCGCATATTCATGCAATAATATTACTATAATAAGTTCATTTATGCTATAATAAGTTTATTTAGCTATAATAAGTCAACGTGAGACATGACAAAATGCATGAGACTAGTCGCCAACTATACCACACAAATAAAAAAAAAAAAAAAATCGCACAAAAAAAGACCGCATAAAAACAGGTTTGACTGTATATACACATTTTATCAGCTGATAGCTCAATTGATGTTTTTTTTTTTTATTTCCAGGTTAAACCCATTAGAATTAATAATGGAAGTCAGACTAAGCTTTGAACAGAGGATAAAACATTTTAAAATGCTACTGGAAGTGTGAAAATGTAGTTGAAGTGCAAAGACAGTTTAGGAGGGAGTTTCAAACCACTTGCAATACGCTACTCTACGGTCTGGATCATCTTCATTAATAGCACGGACTAATCTTGGAATGTAACTTTTCCATTGACAATGCTTCAAAATGTGTTGGACAAATGTTTTTGAGATACCTAACTCACAGCTTGCTCGCCAGACGATTTTCTTGGGCTTTGGTGATATGTTTCCAGTACTCTTTTTTCCTTTGTGGGGCTTGTCAATGTCCGTGGTCCTCCGTAATGCTTCTTGTGGACATTCTGAACAATTCCAACAGCTTCAAACTTATCTCTAATATACAAGTGATGGTAAGTTGCATTGGTGGATCTGTTTGAAACTCTCTACTAAAATGTCTTTGCACTTCAACTGCATTTTCACACTTTCAGTAGAAATTTAGGATGAATTTCCTTTGTTCAAAGCTTAATTTGACTTCCATTATTAATTCTAATGGGTTTAACCTGGAAATAAAAAACCATCAATTAAGCTATCAGCTGTTGAAGTGTGTATACTTTTTGGGACACCTTGTATATACAATTTACAGAAAAATTTTTACTTTAAGGCTGATTGTAACCCTTTTGGTTATGCATGCAATCCCCAACAGATTACAAACATTTAATGCCTTTTCTATGGGAAAATTCTCAAAAATGGGAGCAGACAGAACCAAACAAGATTTTTTTGCTACAGTCCTGTTTAATTTTTCTATTAATGTACGGACCAGAATTTTTAAAATCGAATTCATTAATTTTTAACCTAGAAATTTTTAAAATAGTAAAAACTTAACAAATAAGATTTTTCAAATTCTGAATTTGGAAAATTATTAATAGAAAAATTAAACAGGATTGTAGCAAAAAAAAAAAACCTTGTTTGGTTCTATCTGCTTCAATTTTTGAGAATTTTCCCATACAAAAAAGGCATTAAATTTTTAATGCAGTCTGCTGGAGATTGCATAGGTAACCAAAGAGATTACAATCAGTCTTTATGAAACAATTTCTTGTTTTTATTTTTTTCATCCCCAAAAAATAAAATTAAAATCAATGCAAATAAAACTGAATTATGTTTGAATAAGTTTAAGAAAGTAATAAAAATAGAGACGAGGAACTCACCTTGTGTACGAATATTTGTTGTTATGACGATTTATTAACAACTTAACTACTGGCTGAAATTACAAAACATTAATTAAATGAAGATTCAATTTATTGCAACTATGTATAATATAAAATTAAGTTTAATGTTACAGTTGGGTCTCCATTTTTGCAGGATCTGTATTTACAGTGGCAGATACAAAATTTATTATATTAAAAGTTTGATTGCTGCTGCTCTATCCTGAGCGATAGTGAAGTACAGTAGGTGTATCTTCAGTCTCACAGTGATCATCATCTCAACAGCTAGGCCCATGATCTTGTGCATTTAAGCATTGCATGTGTTTGGTGAATATTTTGATGCATATTTTGTTCGTAACTACGTAATAAAATCTTGACACAGTATTTTGAGAACATGGTCTAAAAAATGTCACTCATTACTTAAAGTATTTTTAATATACAGTACAACACATTAACAAAAGAAAGTTTGTGTCTCTAGTACTGATGCTTCCTGGCTATTTCATGTGGAGATGCTGAGTAAGAACTACTATGGCACATAATAAACTTTATATATAGATCACTGAATCAAAAAATTGTCATAATCTTACACAAGGCCAATCTTAACTTTCAACGTTAAAATTATAAAATTTTAAATCATATCTGCTAATAATTTGTTATGTATCTAATTAATCAGAGCCAAATAATTGCTACATGTATCGAGTTATTTCTCTGCTACTATTAATAAATTATTAATAGTGATTAGTATTAGGCATTAGGCACTATCTCTAGTACCAAATTACTTCTCTCTTATTAAATTTAATATTTAATAAAATATATTATTATGATTAATTTAGAATATTCTGGAAGAAATTGCTCGGGGTTCGGACAGCATAACTAGCAACACGTCCATACAGTAAGTGGGAGTTGTGGGTTTGAGTCACGATCCAGGTCGATTCTTTTCCTCAAAAATATTCTAAAAAATTTAATAAAATATTAATTTATTATATTATTAAATTTAATAAGAGATGGTGCTAAACACCTACCTCTAATACCAAATTACTTTAATTATTAATAGTAGCAGAAAAATATAAAAATGATATATTATGGCTCTAATTGATAAATGTGCAGTTTAAGATGTTTATTTACCTTGTATATATGTAATAAACCTGTTATTTGATTGTACTTCTAAAATATCACTAGTGTCTAGGCATATGCAGAAAATAGACTATTTGAGCAATAGATGGATTTTTACAGTATTCCACATTTTCAGAGAAAGTGGTGGCATGTAAATTCCATAGAAAAATTAGCTGTATTAAAAGTAATTTATTATTAACAAGATATGTTATATAATAATCTATGAAAATATGCACACAGTGACTTGATCACTTGGAGACCTGCCTACAACTCCTCTAATACATAATTTTACAATTTTAGCATAATCAATGTGTTACAATAGTCATACTACTACTATCAAAATGGTAAGCTCAAAAATCTTAATTGAGTATCTGCTTGATTTAAATTAAGTCAATCAATTACAAATGTTCAATTATTAAACTTAATATGCTCTTAAAAACTTTGCAATAGCAATAGAGAACATTAACAGATTGAAAAACATTAAATACTTATTTTAGAATTAAAATTTACAAACCTTTGTTGACACACTAATAAGATTTTGTTCCTCCTTTGATGATGTTATTAATGGCACACGACATATAGGTACTGCTTCCATATCATGTTTTCTCAGAGCTGACTCACAACTTTCTATGAGCTCTTGAATCAAATAATACTTTGCTTCAGCTAATAATTCTGCAACTTCTCGAGTTGATTCGGGAAGAGAAACGGAGCCATCTCGCAAAAAATTCAGAATTGTTCCAAAATGTTTACCACAACGATCAATCAAAATCCATCCTAAAATATAAAAAAAACTCATTATTACCAAGAAAGAGAAAAATAAACAATTATTAAAGCATATGAGAAAAATAGTTTTTCATGATTAAGTTAAAATATTAAATTTAAATTAAATTTCCAGGAAAAGAAACAGCTTCAGAATAGAAATAATTTTAAATTAATAAATAGAAAAATCATTTATAAATGTTTGAACAGTATACCATAAAAAAATAATTCTCTGAAATTTTTTAAAGTAAAAAATCTACTAGATCAGGAGTTAATATCAAACTAGAGATAAAAGCATATAATCCAGTTTACTATTACTGTATATTCTAAGTACATCAAGTTAGAAATTGTTGAATAAAAATGAACTGATTTTCCTGGTCATTGGATATGCTAACAGTGAAAAGCAGAAATGCTTGTATGCTTGGTAATGGAATTTAGTAATATTAAACAAAAAGGGAGACACTTTACTTGTATATCTATGCCCCAAACAGATAATGGACAGTGACTTAGCATAGCATTTTCCAAAGTGGACTACACAACTGAAATTCTAGGGCTCCATAAATCTTTAAAATTTTTAAACAAGCAGGCATTTATTTGAATCAGCAGTACTTCAACATGGTAGTTGCCATTTGCTCTTATCATGCATCATTCATACAACTGACATTCTGCTGAATGATAAAACATGAGGGTTATTTTTTTTCAACCTCCACCAACCCAGAATAAAAAAACAAGAATGAAGAACAAAACCACTTTATTTGTAGAAGGTAGTTACAGTCTTCACCTATTTTTCTACATAATTGTCTTGTTGATTCAGGCAGACATCATACTGTGACACCAGCTTTTGTATACCCATGTTGAAGAATGTTGCTGCCAGGCCATTCAGCCAACCTTTAACACTGTCAGTCAGTGGTATACAGTGTGGACCTGAAAACTTGAGGAAACTCCTCACCGAGCTCAGAAATCGTAAACCAATGCCTTTCTTGTACCAACTGATCCACTTTGTCCACCAAATCGTTGGTCATCACACACTTCCTCCCTTGACCAGCCTCAACATGAACATTGTCACGTCCTTGTTTAAATTTCCTGCACCATTCACGCACACATCCATAGCTCATGAGGTTCTCACCATACACATTACACATTCTTCGATTCATGGTCTTCTTTGAATGGCACAATATTAAGCCTTTTATCTTCTACTATATATGTAGCAACATATGTTGGATGCTTGAATGAGGTGAATGGAGAACACCTTGTTGTCTCTTCTTACTATCAAAGTTTCCCGGCAGACTCCTCGATTTCAGCACGAAATTCACTAATATCCCTCTTCATTATCCAATCAAAACGTTACATGATTACTTCATGAGGGGGTAACATAAGAGGTAAAACTCTGACATTGACGTCATCTGGACGAAGAATTAACGACTTTGAAAAGGAAATCGGCTTCCGCTGAACCAGAAAACAACTGGGTGAACCCTTTTCTGACGAACTTACTTTAAGATTATATAGAGTTCAAACCTTATTCCTTAGCGTGATTTTAACATCAAGTTGGTAATTATCTCAAGTAACATAAAATATCATGGTTTAACTCCATCATATATAACAATTGTGCTTGAACTCACGAAAATGAAAGTTTGTGTGTCTTCTCCCCTCTAGGAAGTTCCTACACGAACATCCATTGAGATAAAATTTACTTAATGTTCTAACAAAATATTATTTCAAAACTTCAAATAAAATGTACAATATATGCAATAAATTCGGTTTTAAATCCACGATTTTCACATAATTAACTATTTCTGATTCTTTTAGATGACTAAAAAGAAAATATACTAAAATTGTTACATGACAATTCCACAATTCTATTTTCTGAAAAGGTAGACTTATGAATCCAGATGTATCCAAGGCTAGGCTAACTCAAAAATTAAAACTACAGTGATACCTTGGTTTTCATCGATAATCCATCTGAAAACAATCAGCGAAATCTGAAACCAATGCAATTATTTCCATATGAATCAATGTAAATCCAATTAATTCATTCTAGACACTCCAAAATACATACTAAAAACACATTTTATAGAGAATTAATATAGTGTTAAATACAATAAGAAATTAATATAAAAAACTAATCTAAAGGAAAGTGATGGAATTGTTTGGCAAGACGCATAGGGTAATGTCTTGTCTTGTAGAAGCTAGTTGGACACGAGCTTCTAGCCTATATCGCCCCGTGGTAAATTGTGATGTAATTGTCATGTAATAGTAGTTGTATGCATTTATGATGGTCGTATTGTGGGGAATAATGCCTTCCGGGAGGTCCATTTAAGGGTAACTGACCCCTACTCAGGTGTTACAGACGTGAAGAAAACTCAGAAAACTCCACGCAGCCAGCCCATCCTGGCGAAGCACAAACCCATGACCGAACCCAGTGTTCAGGGAATGGAAACTTTGGCCAATGGTGGGCCATCGCTGAGTAATGCTCACACAACAAGAAATAACATCACACTGAGCCAGAAAATGTGTGGGTAGCCCTTTGTTTTTGCAAAATTAGCAGTGATATTCACTTGGCACACTGACGAAATCCGAGGCAATTGACAAAAACCAATACAGATTTTTTGCGAAAAAACTGACAATAACCGAAGTCAGCAAAAACTGAGGTATTACTGTATTTGAGTAATTATTAAGTACCTTCTATTAACACGTTCATAGTGATTGTTGAATATTGAACTAAACAACAGTCTTAAGCAATATCCTTATTATGCTACTATGATGTTTCAAAGCATGACAAAAATTTCAGGTTTGTATGCAATGCAGAAAATTAACCCAAATTTTCTGATTTGTTTATTTTAAAAAAGACAATTCAAGAAACAAAGTACAGATAAAAATAAAGAATATCTAATTTATTACACTAATTGTAATAAATAAAATTATTCAGTCATTTTGAAAACTTGAAGTCCATTACATTACATAAATTTGGATTGAATAATAACAACTTTACCATACACTAATCTGCAGCTTTACAATTTCTATGCAGCATATAAGGGATTTTGATGCAACACTGATTCAACTGTGTTCATCAAAAATTATTTACAGGCCACTAGCTCAACAAAAGATTTAGAACCACAGATTGATCTGAATGGTCTTCAGAGATATAAATTTGATATTGCAAATTAAGTTTGTAGATAGTAGAAATGCATTAGCAGACTACCAGAAACGTAATATATACAGTCAAACCTGTTTTTATGCGCTCTTTTTATGTGCGATTTTTATTTGTGCGACTTGTTTTGTGCAATTTTTTTTATTTGTGCGATTTGTTTTGTGTGATTTGTTTTTGTGCAGTATATGAAAATTTCAATCAAATTGGAACATAATTGACTCCTGTAAAATTTTTTAAAACTTTATTGGATGTTTTCTATGACATCAGCAGGTTTTTTCATTTTTTATTCAGTAAAATTTTTTTCTCATACGTTTTTTTCGGTCCCCTCTCATTTTAATAGCATAAAAATCATAAATATTATGTTATATTTGAACAGATGCGGTAAGTTAGCTCCCCTCCAGCTTTAGACTGCAGGTGTGAAATTTCAGGCCTTGTTAAATGAAATAACACTTCCTGCAGCTATATTTATCAAATAAAATCATTATTTAACGATTATTTTTAACTTTTTAATGTTAGATTCGTATTTAAGTGGAAATAATTAATTAATATAAAAATTAAAATTCTTAGAAGATTTTTTTCCCCATTAGGTGTTGCAGAAAAAGACCCAAGGAGTTAAAAAAGCAATTCCTAGTTATTTCGTACGGTTTCGAGTTATTTTTTACGTGAGACTTTTTTTATGCGGTCCCTATCCCCCGCATAAAAACAGGTTTGACTGTATATAACAATAACTTTTGGAAACAGTTAAACTTATCTAACTTTACAATACATTTCATTTGGCTTTCCACAATGGCAACTTTTTAACTTTTACTTCACAATAATCTCTGGATCATATGATGTCAAATGGTAATATTCCTAGTTGGGCTGCAATTTGAAAAAAAATTATAGACCTGTAAGTTCCCACTGTTTTTCTGTCTGTTTTTCCTTAATCTTGAGAACAGAGTTAGATGGATGAAAGACGAGACCAGATATGGTAACCTTAGGGGCAGGGGGTCCGACTAACAATATATGAACTTCCAAAGCAAACTGGAAGTCATGTTAGTTCAATTCAAAAATTTTTTCCCAAAAGGTGTCAGATAGATGACTGGCAAGACTATTGTTAAAGAAAAAGTATGATGAACAGGGGAAAGCAATTGCTAATTTGAGGTGGAGAACATATTAATTTAAATTAAATTAAATTAAAACTTGCAGCCCAACATTGCTGTTTCAAGTATAACTATAGACCAGAACTTCAGATTTTCGCTCATCTTTGACTGCGTGACTTATCAATACCCAACTCGTACCACCTTATATAAGCAGCCTTGTTTAAAAGAATCTTCAGATTTTCTTAAATATAATGGCCTGGAATTTCTAATTTTTCTGAAATTAATTAATTACATTATAAGATGAAACTTAAAATAATTTGACACTAAAAGCATTTAATTGTCATATTAAAATCTCATTTCAGCAATTTCTCACTTATTTCTGATTTCTGTTCTTAACACACAGTTAAAAGTGTCAGTGCTAGAAATTGATGATTATTGAATTACTACATGATTACTTTAAATATTTATAGTCATATCATTGCAAGATACTGCCACTTTATTACTGCATACAAGTGAGCAGTGCACTACATGATGCATAAACATTATTAAATAATCATATTAAATATGTACTCTAGATCTCTAATATCAGTTTGCTATACAATATCATATAAATACATATCACATAAATATACATATCATATAAATGGCATGTATATCTTACTACATATAGTAATACCTTGGTTTTCGCTGACTTGGGTTATCCTAGGTTTTGGTTTTCATTGATTTTTTCTGTGAAAAAGTTGTCTCGGTTTTCATCAGCATGCCCATGTGACCTCACTGCTAATTTTGTGAAAACAAAGGGTGACCCACGCCGTTTGTTTTCACAAAATTATCTGCTTAGTATGGCATTGTTTCTTGTTGTGTGAGCATTATTACCTTGTGCCTCTAGCCAAACAATTCCATTGCTTTCCTTTCCTTTTTGCTCCATCATAGGACTAAAGAAAGTTTCCAGAGCCAGCAGCCCTTCAAAAAAAGAAGGCCAGGAACATGATTGAAGTTGAAGAAGGAAATCATTAAAAAATACAAGAGAGACATTAATATTCTGAAATTGGCACTTTTGTATTAATTTTGTATTGTTTTTAGTATTAAACACTATACTTATTCTCTATAAAATCTGTTTTTGGTATGTATTTTAGTGTGTCTAGAATGAATTAATTGGATTTACATTGATCAATATGGAAATAATTGCCTTGTTTTCATCAGTTTTGGATTTCGCCAATTGTTTTTGGATAAACTGGACATTTCTACACCATTAATTACATCTTATTATTTATGTGTGGTGATGCAAGGATATTTTTATCACTTTATTAGCACATATGGCAAAAATTATTTTCCAATGTTTAAATATTTTGGAATTTAAAATAATTTTTAAACATGTTGTTCGAATTTATACCAGTCAATAGCCTGATGAAGACCAAGTTTATGGTTGAAAATGTTAGTTTTGTCTAAATTTGTTTGTACTGGGATATAAAAAAGGTTTCTTTGTGTGTTGATTTATCCTTCCCAGGGATTGTGCGAGAAGTTGTTTTTGGAAAATCCGAGGTATCACTGTATTTTATTAATATATAGTAAGATATATAAAGACAAATAAAAATCAGATTTTTCACAAAATACAAAACTGTGTATCAGTTATTTCAAAAACTTCTGAATTCCGTAAAAATGTACAGCACTGTTTTTAGTGAATACTTTCTTAAACAGACAAAAGGAACATATTCTGGTCACTTATCTCACATCTCTTCTTTCAGAGACAAAAGTGATTCTAGTCACTTTTAATGATCTTTGCTGTTGACATCACAATTCTTTGTTGATCATTCATGTTCAGATTATGTGTAAATAACAGTACAGAATTTTAACCAATAAAATTTTACAATTTTCAAAAATTATAAAGTACAAAATTATAGAGTACATGAGATTCTAACAAAACATATGGTTTTGACAAAGATATGTTTTTGTTTAGTTTTATAAAGTTTTTACAGACTCCAATGTCAAAAAGTCTAAAGTAACTCTTTTCAATATATGGAAATTTTAACAACTGAGTTAGAAAAGTCTGTACTTAATTTTAAAAAAAATTAGATGGCAATATTTTAAAAATAATTTCAGATGAATGGCTTGAAGTAACAAGTAAGATTAACAACACGTCCAATGACTGGTTTGTTAATTGATGTAAAACACAAAAAAATTGAAAATGAAGTGGCCACTTTAAAAAGAAAAAAGATGACAATCAAAAGTATTTCAAAATACTTTTTCCCAAAATGGAGTATCTTCTCCAATATAAAGTGGGTGATCAGTTAACGAACACCTTTGCAAAAAATTTTTATGTTCGGATAACAAACATCTCACAGAACAAGCAAGAAGAAGTGACATAAAATAATGAATACTGATCAGTCTTCCCTTGTCTTCAGGCAACAATTTGAAACTTTTCGGAGCGCAGGAGACGTTGGCATCGACACTCAGCCTGGTATATACTGATTGGATAGTATTACTAAAAAACTTTGAAACTCTCTCTTGTAATTCCAGCCTTTTATTTTTCTGACAGAAACAATTCTTTTATAGTATTCGCGAGACTGTCGGGCAAACACTTGTTAAGTTTTGCATCTGTTTTTATTTTCAAAAGGTGAGAGTATAATAGCAAAGGTAGAGAGTGGGCAGATGTCTGATGTTGCTGGGCAGTATGGCTTGAACAGTTCTACAGTAGGCCATAGTTCAATCTTATCTAAGAAAGATACTGTATAATCAAGAAGGCTCAAGCAGATTAAGGAATAACAAAAATCACATCTGAGAAATAAAGAACATTGAAGAGCTCATAATGGAACCTGAAACAAATCTGATGACAGAAGAATGCCAAGAACTCTTGAATGAATAAACTCGGCAAGATATGTTTTCTTCTGAAAAAGAGGATTAATGCCGATATCTGCTATTAAAGATCTTTTGAAGAAGTGAGAGGATGTCATAACAGTCTTAGAATGGCATCCAAACTAGAGTGAGGTTAATAGGCTTGGGGATCTCTACAATTACAATGCTATTAATTACTTCTAAAAAGTCCTGAAGAGAGACAAGCAATCGACATTATACAGATTCTTTAATCCCCACAAATGGAAAAAACATGACTAATAAAAATGCAAGATTGTGTATATATGTATTTTTATTATTACATATAAATAAATTTAGTAAGAAAGTATATATTTTTTATATTTTGGAGTCTCCAGAACAAATTAATAAAATTCCCGTAAGAATCTATGGTAAATTGATAATCGCTTAACGAACAATTTGGATAGCAAACAGTCTTGGAATGGATTATGTTCATTAACCGATCACCCATAGTAATTGTAAAGCACAAGACAAGTCAAAAGACAATTATCTGCTAGTCTCTGGAAGACCATATCTGAGAATACAAGTCATCCAGAATTGCATTTGGGAAGAAGCAACAATCTTTGAAGATGTAAACAAATGTTTAACTAATCAGAAACCAGCTCGTGGCGTAGACACAGTCGCTCAAAGAAAGAGACAACAACTAGAATGCAGCCCCATCGGAAAGTCTCCGGTCTCGACAAATTCTGCAAAAGCCAAATTTCACTTCATAGAACATTGCAATTGTTCTAGCAGCAATTTTGTATACTTTTTTCCCTGTTAAAATATGTTTTTAATAATCATCCATTCACATCTCGTATCCTGTAAGCAGCAGAAATAAATAATCTTATTACATAAACCGAAGCTCGTTTTTTTAAAGATTATAAGAACTTAAGTACTCCGCATGACTTCTTTTGTTAGATTACATAGATACAACGAATTGAATTTGTTACTAGATTAATAAAAATAAACAAACAAACTGATAAACAACGAAAATACATCACTAAACACTAAAAACAAGCAAATATTACAATTCACAAACGTAAGTAAACATATTTTCTTCTGATATTGATCTTTAATATCAGAAAAAAAATATTTTGAAACAGGATTTGTGTAATAATAAATCTAGAATTTTATTATTGTAAAGTCTGCTGTTTAAACTGAACCGTAAGTGTATAAAGTAACAATAGAAAAACACTACCTTCGGAATCGGTCAATACTTCTAATCTTCCACTGAACATAGCTCTTAACATGCTGTCATGTTTGGTCAAAGTACCAATAGTGGTATAATGAAGAGAACCTCCGACATTGAGTTTGACATATTGACTAGGTGCTCCTTTAATCACGGTCTTCTGATCTCCGGACATCTTGTAAGAATTCAACACATTCGTTAATAAATCCGCTATTATTTATTATAAATTATCAAATTTACTAATTAAGTTTACGGCCGAAATGATTATTAAGATTTCAAATATAAAGAAAGACTTACATTTTTAATGCAGCTAATCTATATTACAAACCCTACGTAACAATTACGTATATCCAGGATAGTACCCACCCTCTGACGGTAATGATTATATATTATGGTGACGTAATTTTTACCGCGTACTTTTACTTTGTATTAAATTTTACTATTAAAAACGATAATTTTAATGTTTGATATTACAGAATATTCTCCGTAATATTAATACTATATAACAAAATAGTTTAATGATAAAAATCTTTACTCTGTTTTTTTTTCTTTAATTAAACTTGTATGCAATGACAGGGAAAAATTCAAACAAAAGTATTTCAATAATCAGGATGTTTACTGAGCTAAAGATAATTTTAAACTTTGTTTTTTAGTGTTAACAAAGAATTTACACGATAAATTATGGTATCTTACTGTATACATTACAGCAGGAATTAATTTGAACTTTTCATATTCGTGTCAAAATAAATATAACGTGTGTTATGACTATAATGTATTATTGTATATTACATTGTATGGATTTTTTTCTGTATATAGTAATATCCGATGTGCTCAAAAAGATCTCTCGAATGAATCGAAAAATCAAAATATGTTAATATTAAGAAATAAGTTTGATAAATTAATAAGTTAATAAATTAAAAAATAAGTTTCTTAAGTTTTTGAATTATCGATCATCCGAGATGCAAAACAGAGTAATTCGCGCACATGTTGTACATCTTTTTCATTTCAAAATAGAAAAAATATGTCTTCAAATGTTACCGATACCCAGTATGGATTTCCTTATGGAAAATCATTTATGAATACATACGAGTTTCATTCCCGTACTGTTTGGATACAACCCGCGCGCTCCGGAGGGCCGAGCGGTTAAGGTGACAGCCTATAGCTGTGGGGACCGAAAATCGATTTCCTGCAAAAACGATTCGATTTCCTGCAAAAACGCGAAAAACCGCATTTGCGCCTGTAAATGTTGCACATCGCTTTCTCTTAAGATTTAAAAAGTAAAGAGTATTCAATGTTATTTTTATGTACGTTTCTTTGCAAAGTTATATTTAATTATAATTTTCTTTTAATTATACTGTAATTATATTGACAGATTTTCAGACATAAAATCTTTAGAATTTTTATCACTTTTAGATGTTAATTTTAATATTATGAAAAACAATTTTTCCAAGCGTGTTTTAATTCTTTAAATTAAGTAAATTTTATGGGAAATTTTTGATTTATCTAAATTACGTAGCGAATCGCAATATTTATATTCGTGTCCGGACTATATTGACAAGTAACTCCTAAACGTAAAACATATTATAATTAATGTCGATCCGAACAAAGACGTACTAAAAGAATTATACGATTTAATATCATTAATATTTACGGTACCATCTACCGGTGGGTCTGCTGAGCGCAGTTTTTCGACCACGAAGCAAATTCATACATTGGCCAGGAACACTCGGTCGGAGGAAGATTGTGGTCGCTAGCGTTGCTTTCGATAGAAAAAGAGCTTTCAAATACGTTGATGGAGTCGACGACCAGCGACTTTTATAATAAAGTAATTAATGACTTTGCGGAAAAAATCGCCGAATACAGTTAGTTTATAAAAAATTAATAAAACAATTTTTCTATCATTGTTTGTATCATATCAATTTGTATTATGTATGTATTATTTGTATTTTAGAACTAAAATACATAAATTGTTTATTTTTGTCATTTTCAGTATTTGTTTAAAAATTTTATGGAAATGTGAGGTTCCGGACAGGTCTGACCCGTCACGAAAGACGCGAAAAAACGGTTAATTTAGAGAAAAATTTATTAGTTTAAAAAAACATAGGTAAAAGTCGTTTGTAGCCCCCCGTTTGATATAAACAATGGGACACCCATTGTTTATATCAAACTGCCAGGCAGAAACCATAAATCGCGGAAGGAAGTCGTCCTATGATCGGTGGAAGATCGAATTCGTCTTCGATTTTGACTTTTCTCGCTCTCCAGGCAGCGTCGTAACTAGTCTTTTATGCGCCCGGTGCGAGCTTCTGTAACTACGCCCCAAAACTACGATATAAAACTTGGTCCAGGTCATTTCTACGCCTCCCCAGGGTCTGCGCCCTGTGCCTGGGCTCCGCTGGCACCGCCCTAGTTACGGCACTGGCTCCAGGTAAGAGTCTCGTTACGTTTAGTAACGAGGGACCAACCACTCGGAAAGCGTGATTCAGGGAGAACGACCAATTGAAATGGATGAAAGAAAGAACGGAGATTGATATACTCTCCGACAATCGAAGACACCTGGCACTCGGTTAACGTTCCGAATAACCAAAACGCCGTGTGTAAATGCGCAAAAAAAAAAAAAAATTTCTCGTCTATTGTGTCAACCTGTAACCCGTGCCACTTCGGACTTACTCGTAGACCGTGTCCCCGACTCTAACGGACGAAGTCTCCCCGTGCCCTACAGACTTGTCGACTCCACTGTCTCGGGACCACCTTCGATCGACCATCGAAGAACCACATCGCTGCCCAGGACGTCTGAAAAGTTGATTGTCCTAAAGCAAACAATTTCATACATAGTGTATGTTTATTTATGTTAAAATAAACGGTTTTTGTCAGATACTTGTTGTCTTTGTCTCTTCCGCCATCACGCACGTACGAATGGACCCTAGACCATTACTAACGCGCAATTAACCGATTGCCCCTGGAAGTCGGCTTTTTACAGAAACACAGCTTCCCTATCATCACATGTCACGGCACGCCACTGATGTAAAATAATTTTTGTATGGGAATGTAATCAGCAAACGTTAACGACGTCATATACTATAGTCTAGACCGAGTGCGCTGTTGATTTCAAAAAGGTTTGCCACCCCTGCGTTAAAGTTGATATATTGTAAGTGTTCCCCGACTTCAAAAAGATTGAGTACTTCGTATATAAGCCCATAAGTTCAGCATGGCCAACAATTAGACGGCTGGGTGGTGAAGGACGGAGGCTGTCATATCCGGACAGACCATCCCAACAGGTAGGCCGCCACCTTGACCGCTCGGCCATCCGGCCAAAATTATATTACATTAATAATTATTAATATACTGGCGATCTCGGCGCCACTGACTTCTCAATTGGTAGCAGGGCCGGATTTACATAAGGGCATTTGGGGCCTGTGCCCAGGGCCCCATAAAACTAAAAAAAAATTATGTTTAAACATAATTTTTTTTCTATTACCGCGACAGCCTAGTGTGGCCTAATCATGAGGGCAACAGGCAGAGAAAACCAAACCCGGGAAAAAACCTATGAAACATCGGAAAGTTTCGGGAAAAAATTTCACATAGGTATTTTTCAGTTAAATTAAAATAATTAGTTTTACACAATAAAATATATGTATGTTTACAATAACCGTATTTTAAAATGAAATTTACAACTTCCTAGTTCAAATCTAATTGAAAGTACAGTATTTTGTGTACATTTTCTAAATCATCAAATTTGCCTACTCTTAAAGGGGGGACCCCCACCGAATTTGTGCCCAGGGCCCCTGGATTGGTAAATCCGGCCCTGATTGGTAGCCCTATCATTGATTGATCGGGCTGTCGACTTTCTTTACGACTCGCACGAGAAAGCCCTCCCTTGTTCGTTCCACGTGCAAAACAACGTGTTTCAAGATGACAAAACGAAGATTTCTCTGTAAAATAATTAACTCTTTGTGGTTACCGTTAAGACAATGACAAGAAATATGTTTAGAAAAAGTGAATGTTTATGAATTTATGTAAATTTAAAACAGGATAAGTAAAAAGTTGCAATGGAGAATGTTGTTGCTAGAACGAATTTACAAATTGTCAGCAATAATTTAATTTATTAATTATACATTAATATAATTGTGAAGAATTTGATTTATAAATTGCAAAAATTTCTGTGAAAATATCGATATACCTATTGACGAAACAATAAACAATCGACAATACAAATAATAAGAATGTAATATGACAATCGGGCGTGTTATTTGTTTGACTTCATTTAATGCGGACAGACGAAATTCGCGTCTCTCCGGACTAAATTGGGGAGGAAACCCAAATCCTCCGAGCCTTGACCTCCTCGTGGTGCCCCCGGGGTTATCTCCTTTCTGCCGCACTCCCGAGTGATCTGACCAGGACATTTTTCTTTTTGAAAAGAAGAACATGTTAATTAACATTGGTTAAACTATCGGATTACCTAGTTGATTTTCAAAACGATAACTACAATATATCTATTACAAGTATGATGCCTAAATTTGCCAAAATCAGTGGATATTTGTTACCCAACATCATTTCTGTTAAACTAATTATTAAACTATGTATCGAAGTTGCGGAAATTAACGGGAGGGGGAAAAATACGCTTGCAGTACAGTTCTTTTCAAAAAAAGTTGTAACAACAAATGTAAAAAACTATTACTCGGCGCCAGCATTTTACTGTAAATGTCGGGTAGCTATTTATAATTTTTTATGTTGTATAGTAATGTTTTAAACGCGAAAAACAATTAAATCACGGATTTTTACTGATCTATTTAGCTATTTTGAAGTGAACAATCTAATAAATTACGATTTCAAGTTTTAAAAGTTTGTTAACTAATTTTTAATTAGTTATTTTTTATTCTAATTAATAAATTCATCTTTTTATAATCGCTTAATTATTAAAATTAAAAATTAAACACTATTACATAATAGTAGTTTTATCCTGTTATTAATCCACAACTGTAAAATTATATGGCTTCAGAACGGCGAAAAGAGCCATTTCAGATTCAAAACGGATTCTGGTATATTTTCTTATTAAAGATTGCAGCATTACTCTTGCCGCTTGCAGATGGCTACGCTTAGTCAGCCATATTCAGCAAACGAAATCAACAAGGCAGTTAAGGAGACAAATTCCGACTTTTTGACAATTTTCGACATATTCCCTGACTTTTTCCGAAACTAATGAAAATCCCTGATTTTCCAGGTGCGTAGGAACCCTGTGTATATCAATAAATAGTAATTCATCCTTAACCAATCTAGAACTTACACGTAGAACTTATGTATTGTACTGTACAGTACATGCAGGCAATTGCAACTAATTTGCGAATATAGGCCTACTAAAAACTTGATAATCAGTGCTACAAAATGTGGTAATAATCATGCACAAATGCAACATGTCAACATGCGATAGAAATACTCGAAAATTTAGTCTTTTATAGATTGTCAGCCACGCAATCTTTGTTACGTTAAGCGCAAAATAGTCTGGTGCAACGTTAATTAAACTGAATTCAAATTATCACCATTACGATTCGACGATTCTTCGATATTTTTGTACATATTTGACGTCTATGATGTGCTATCACTTAATCGCGCTCAATACGCAAAATATTTTTAAACTGAAGTTTTGAAACGAATTTAAGAGAAACAGATAAGATTTAATATATTTTAACGCTTTATATTAATTAACTTTTTAAATTTAATCAATTTTTGATTTAAAATTTAGCATCTGGAATGTGTTAGCAATGTTTTTAATACAAAAAGTCTAACAGAACATTTTTCATTATGCCATTGTTTATTGGCAATTAAAACAACATATAAAAAATTGTTTTACAAAGGCACTTAATCGAAAAGACCAAATCCCATATCTTCATCTGATTCTTCAGATTCTTCCTTCTTTTCCTCTTTCTTTGCTTCTTCTAAACAAAAAAAAAAAAAAAAATTAATTTTTTAAATTAATATATTTAAAGCAAATTATGTTAACAATTTGCATATCTGAAAGAATATCTTTTTGGACATGTGTCCAAGGTGTTCTTTTGGTATAAGTTTCTAGAAAATACAAATTCATAAATATTTACTAAATTAATGATGATGAATCTGTTATTAACATTTTGAGAAAGTCAGTTTAATCTGCAGACATTAAATACCATTAAATTTTTAACCATTATATAAAGGTGAGAAAACTTATAGAATCAAATCAGTTATAAGCATAAAGAAATTCTTGTTTTAAAATATCTTACATTATTATTTACAATCTACTTTTACTACACAATATTTGCTATTGTAGACTGGTATTTGGTTAGTGGATACAATAGTGACAAGTAAAATGATAGGAAACAAATCATACAGCTGAAAACTAGATAAAAATTTAATGGAATCAAGTATGTTTTTTAGAATCCTTTTATATAAACTGCTGCAGCTTTGTTTCATGTATTTAAAATATTCAAATTTATGAAAATGTAATGTCTTAGTTTATAGTTCTTAAATTTAATTAGAAGTGTATAAAGAATGATATGATTTTTATCAAGAATTCAAGTGCCTACAAAAAAGGATTGGTGTGCACATGCATGTATGCACTTTGTCATTTGGAACTTTTACACTGTTAATATAATGTGTTCATAAGTTTTTCTGTTTATTTTAAATTCAGAAGAATTCAATGAACTTTATAACTTGAAATGTCATGAAAACAAAATACATTTCTATCATTCACCCATGTACTTTACTAGTTTTATATCAGTTGATGGAATTTTCTAAAACTGAAAAATTGTACACTTAAATAATAAAATCCTAATTCCTTTTATTATTCTATAAAAAAGTTTGAAATACAAATCTGTTCCTAATCATATTATCACCTGTATCTATAGTCAGTCACTTTAGATTTTTTCTGCAGAAAAATTTTAAGCAAGCTGAATTTTTGTATACAGTAGAGAGTCGTTTATCCGAACACTTTCCAGTCGAACTGTGTCATGCTGAATCAAACTTTTTTGATACTAGATTTACTTCTAAAGTATAATTTTTATGTTTTTATATTTTTCAATATATTTATTTTGTTTGTACAAAATAAAGAAAAAATTTTTAACTATACAATAGCCTCGACTATTATTATAAAAATTTTTGTTGGGCTTAAAATTGACAAAAATTCAACACGAAGCGACACGCAACAAAGAAAAATTTCAACATCGGACAGATTAATATATTTTTTCGTACATAATCGGTTATCCGAACAACCCCAGTCCCCAACTGATTCGGATAATGACTCTCTACTGTATTGCTTTATTTAGTCATACTAAATAAAATGTCAGAAGTCCCAAGCATTCTGTTTTATAGTTCTAAAAAGGTGCTTACGAGAGGTTTAAAATTGTTTTCATAAATATCTTTGTTGATATTGATTTTACAGCAACGAATGGGCACTGTCAAATTGAGAGCTACCAAAGTGAAACAGATGGATATAAAATAGAATTCTTGCATTCTTACTAAACAGGAATTGTTCTTTTCATCTTCCAAATCTCAATGTGGATACTGAACCTAGAAAAATTGGTGTCAAGTAAAAAAACTTGTGCTGAATTTCCACAGAAACTATTGCTTGTATCAAAACATTGATAAGGACAATTTTTGTAGAGAATTTACTCATCTTCAAGTTTGTATAGTACCTTCATTGCCATAAAATCAATAACATCAGATATTTACAAAAACCAATTTTAAACTCCTTGTAAGCAACTTTTTAGCACTATAAAACAGAATGCTGGGGACTTTTGACATTTCATTTAGTATGACTAAATAAAACAATATACAAATACTTTGCATAAAATTTTTCTGCAGAAATGACCTTGTTTTGTCTGAAGTGACTGGACTACTAGGCAAAAGGAAGTCCTACAAGGTAATAAAGGCTCCTTTAAGTTTTACTATTCTACAGGGAATAATCCTATTGCTATATTGTAGTCAATTATTAGACACATTGTAGGCCGGATGGCTGAGCGGTTAAGGTGGCAGCCTACCACTCTGGGGACCTGGGATCGAATCTGAACGGGTCGAATAATCTCCCAGGAATTTTTCGGGGATGGTCCATTCGGATATGTCGGGCCCCGTCCCTCTCCACCCGGTCGCCCCATTGTGGGCCTGGCCAAACCCATAATGGGCCTACTAATAGAGACCCTCTTAGTGTCCACAAAAAAGAGCTAAAAAAAAAAAATTATTAGACACCCATAATTGACATAAATGATCTGGTTACATTTTCGAAATAATAATTATAAGTTACAAATAAATTTGGCACTAGAGGGAGGTGTTAGGCACCATCTATAGTGCCAAATTTATTCCTAACTCATAATTATTATTTCCAAAATGTAACCAGATCATTTATGTCAATTATGGGTGTCTATTTGCTATGCATTGGGTTTCGGTTGATATTTATATTTGTAGTCAGTTATAATCACCATGTTGATACTAGTAATGTTTCATTCAATTCTATCATCTTGATGTCAATTTTTTTGTCAACAATGATTTAAAGCATATCACCAATTTAAGTATTATATTTTGAATTTTACAAAAAATGAACTGCAGATATATCGAACACACGATGAAAACACAATATGAAGTATGTATCTTAACGACACTAATTAAAATAAATTTTATTGATGTTTAATCCTCTATTATATCATTATTTATGATTTAATTTATGGGCAGCACAAGCATTTTACAGTATATTGTCTACATTTAAATATACAAAATTTTTAATTTTATTATTAGGCAGGCTATAAAACACTTGATAATATTTAAAAAGATACATTTAATACAAACCTTTTGCTGGTTCAGCAGCATCACCACCACCAGCTCCAGCAGCAACAGCTACTGCACCTCCAGCAGGAACTGACGCAAGTTTTGCCTTTCCTGCATTTCATAAAATATTTATACAGTCAAAAATTAAACAAATATTTATATTTATTGTTTCTATATTATTAACTTCACTTCAATTATTTCTAATGAAAAAAATTAAACAGATTATTTCAGCTGACTGCACTACCATAATACATCATGTGTTTTTACTCCCTTTTATAGACTAAGCACTTCTCAAATATCAACTTTTATTGCATCTCTTGTAATATGATAAATACTGAAAATTTATTACACAAAGATTTTAGTAATTTTAAATGCATCGATAAATGAATACTTCATAATTCTTAATGTTCTATACTTTTGTCCTGTTGTTATCTTATCAATTTTTAAAAAATGTTTTTACTTGCTTTTTTACACTTCTATTTTTATTTTTGTATCTAGGTTATACTTTAAATGGGGGGATGGATATCTTACGTCATGTACATGACAGTTCCAATTGTAAAAATTAAACAAGTAAATAAATAAAAAGTAATTTTAAAACATGTAATAATTAACGAAACATACTTAACTACAGGTAATTACAATAGAATCTCATTTTAACAGATTGTTTGGGTTGCCAAAAATCATCCAAGAATCTGTTATATCACAAAGAACAAATTTCCTGCACTCAGGAAATTATTATTTAATTCCCTACATATAAGAAATAATTGTACTTGAAATTATTCAAGTACAATAATAAAGAATAGAGATCTCAAGAGACTGAATAATTTCAGTCTCTTGAGATCTCTATTCTTTATTCTACAGCAGTGATTCTCAACCACTGTGCGGCACACTAAAGTGCCGCGAGATTTTTGAAATGTGCCGCCACTGCGAATACCCGTACATAAGCGATGTCAGAAAAGTAGTTCAATAGGTTCTACCTTCCTAGGGCACATTTGAAAATTGTAACCGGTAACTGCTGGTAGTTACCAAAGCGTTTAGACAATGTGACCTAAATAACCAACCGCGTTTAAAAATCACTGTTATGACATTCTGCGGTACTTACCGAAGTAAATGTGTGTGCCGCCAAAATTTTAAATTATTAAAAGTGTACCGTGACGAAAAAAGGTTGAGAATCACTGTTCTACAGAAACACGCATGTTACAATATTGTACAGTACATTATGCCATACATGTGTATGATAAAGTTGACAGAAATTGTATATACTATAACCACAAAATGATGTATGCTCATTAACACTTCACAATTTGTTAAAAATTTTGCCTATATTGGTTTGTTTTGATGTTGCTTTTCTGCCTATTGAATACAACGACTGCTTGATATTAGCAATGTCATGTACTGAACATCCTGTTCATTTATGCTGAAACTTGTCAGAAAGGTCTTCACAACTTGGAAAGACTCAATGGCCTGACTTAATTTCAGCACTTACATTTGGACCAGCATCAGAATGTTCACTAGGTAGCTCCTCCTCAATCGTATCAGCCTGCTGACTTTTCACAACATTCTTCAATTGTATATATACCAAATGTAACGAGCGCATCATCAAACTCTACAAATTTCTGGAAACACTCGTTTAAAAAAACCAAGCAAAATGTACAATAGATGGGCCTAGAAAAAAATCAGTTATCTCAAGTTATGGATCCACTAAAAGAAAGCAAAATTAAATTGATTTGGCAGGACTTAAAAAAAAAAAAATCCATTAAGATGAGATTCTACTATAATCATAAAATGAAAAACCAATTGTCAAAATATTAAATGACAATACTTTGAAAGTGTTTTATACTTAAGTAGATTCACATTTCAGATGAAAACTTTTAAGTGTTATATGATAAAATTAATAATGCAGTGTTTTCAATAAGCACATTAAACAAAATCTATTACAGCACCTGGACACAACACAAAACAGCATGACAGGAATACTTTCCTGCATGCTAGTCCTGTCAATGAGTTAACTATGAATACATTCGTAAAGTCATAGTTAAATGCATTACCAACAAGTTGGTCATAAACATTCCATTCAGTGCACATGCACAATTTTGATGACATTTCAAATGAAATTCACAAAGAGTTACTTTACGTTATGAAGAAAATTGTGCCCGGTGATACTGATGTTTATAAATCTAGTCAACTGTTTAAGTTGTGGATTAAAAGGTTAAATGATAGAAATAACTGAAGCAATCTAAAAAAAATATTCCAGATAAGAATGCACTAGCAACATTAATATCTTTGATTTTAGGAATAGCCATTTTGTTGTAAACAAATCAGTCAAAATGTCCAACGAAAGTAAGAATAACGATGACGTCATTCTTGTTTAACTCATTTGACTTTACAAACTTACCCTATATAGGGCTATGGAGAGGTATTGGCTTGTGAAAGAGAAATTCAATGTAAAAGAGGACATAATAAAGAGGACCCAGATAGGAAAAACAAAATCTTCAGCTGAAAGGTTTCAAACACAAATGTATTAAAAAAATAAGGCTGTTGTATAGATTCCTCCTGGTGGAATTTCGGGACTGAGTATATATCTGAACTGAAGGGACCGGAGATGAAAAATGACAAAGTTATCATATTTACGATTTCTTGCCTCTCACAATGTATTCTACGCCATTTTAGTTTTCCATGGTAATGTATTTAAATCCAACTGCGCATGGACTTGCAGCCTTGAATATCGATTGAGCTGAAATAAAAGGTTTTCTATTAGCCTAACTAGGGACAGTCACCTCCTGTAGGGGTAGGTTGTTTTTTGGACTAGCCAACCACAAGCGTGTCGGCAGGTGAGGGGCCTTAGGCTCTGAGGTCAAGGAGCGTGGGGGCGTGTGAAAAGAACTTACTCCAAATGCAGATGATCAGTGTGCCTGTGGATCAACATCTGCCTCTGTTGAAGGAGAGTGTACAATCTGTTTTCTTGGCCTTTCACATGGACAGTTTTCTTTAGACTACGTCTTTAGGTGGCGTGAATGCGCTTCCAAGTGGAGCAGAGAAACTGGTTCAAGCAAATGTGCACATCTAAAGTAAACATGTTTAGTGTGTAGTGACCACCAGATGATGCTTCTACAGGCACGTGCAGGAAGCAGCTACCAAGCCACTTTGTCCACCGCTCGTGCTTCCAAAGAATAAAATGGCTGATTTTGTAGATGAATGAAAATAGAATGACAAAAATTGTCTATATATGTTGTATGTACTTTAATTAATAATCTTTTACGTAATTTAATAATTTCTGATTTTGTATAAATGTAATGTTTTAAAAATAAAACTTTTTAAAACTTATTATTCTATGAAGATTCTTTATATTTGTTGTGTATCTAGTTAGTGATAACAATTACCAACAAATTTACCATTTTAATGCTTGTCATATTTTCTATAGCAAGCATTCCACAAAGTTATCTCACCACCATTTTGTAAACAACACACATCCACTCTGAAGTCGCTTGCGCATACAAAGATTCTTTCCACCTGTGGTCACATAGGACGGAGCCTTAGTCTTCGCCAATGTGTCTTTAGAATATGTGGCCAGCTTGCCGGACTGCCTGTTAAACATGCGATAGGCTTAGCAGAGAGAGCGACGCAACTCCCAATCGCAATGTAAGTTGTTAAAGTTTGATTATCAATAAACGTGATGAGATAATGAAATACTCTTTTAATAGGGACAATATGTATAAAGAATCAGAAAGCACCACCTAGTGAAAAACTCTAAAATGGCATAGAATGCATTGTGAAAGGCAAGAAATCGTAAATATGATAGCTTTGTTATTTTTTGTCTCCGGTCCAAAAGTAGGGTACTGTTGAACTCATCTTGGTCCCCTCAGTTCAGATATATACTCAAAGTCCTGAAATTCCACCGGGAGTAATCTATACAACATTCAAAAATAATATTGATGAGACTTCAAGGATGGTACGCTAGGTCTTCCAAGAATGAACTAGTCTAGTTCTCCTTGTCCATTCTTGGTATGCTGTTGAATTATATCATTATTAATGAGAAGTTCTAACAATATATTTCAAATATATCACATCATTTGCTTTCAAGTTTTTTATACCAATGAGTCATTATAATCCTAACCATTTCTGTAGTGTTTTTCTCAACCAGTTCCTGTACAATTGAAAAATCTTATTATTTTCAAGTTCTCTCATCTTAAAAAAACAATTGGTCAGAGAAACTTATTATTACTTGTTTTGAACATATATATATATTGGCACAAAAAAGTATTACAATAAAATATTTCAAGAGTTATATATGTAGATCTTATTTTTAGATCACTTCTCTATGTAAAATTCAGTTAATATTCACTTTTAAACTTAAATTACATCATACATAATTTGTTTTAAATTCAAATTTACCATTTTCGATCACCTCCTGTACATCTTTTCCATTTAACTCGCTAATTACTTTGCTTAATCTCTCAGAATCACTTTCAATTCCAACGCTACTCAGGATTTTTTCCACATCCTTAGCAGATGGATTCCTGTTACCACCCAAAACGGCTAAAAGATAAGCGGCCACGTAACGCATCTAAAATTAAATTATTAAAAATTTACATTTAGAATTTTATAAATTTAATTTTAACAAATATATCTGACTTAATTTTCTATAAAAAGTTCATCAAAAGAATAACGAACAGTAAGAACAATGAGCCACGTGTTCGTAGCTAAGCCTAACAACATGCACTATTGAAAATATATATTATTACCACGGAATTTAAAAAATACTTATAATAATAAATTAAGAATCGTCCGTAAAGTTAATTCACACAACATATTAACATATAAAATTAGAAATAATTACTTTTAAGTCTCAAAATAGACACGAAACGATGTGCACGCCTTACGACTTAGGATAAAGAAATGAAAATGACTACGAAAGCATTGTTTGCGACACTACGTCACTTCCTAAGGCGCCCAAAATCCTATAAATTTAAATTCAATAATTGTATACTACAAAATATCAATTAAAAATAGCTAATGTTTTTTATTAATATTACTTTAAAAATTTATAAAATATTTTTTGAGTGAAGTCAGATTATATTATTTACGATTTTTTTTTTTTTTTTAATACTTTTCTGCCCAACAACCTTTGGGTACGTTCGTTAAGTCAAACGAGTTAAACGAGAATGACGTCATCGTTATTCTTGTTTCGTTAGACTTTTCGAACGATTCGTTATAACTAAATGGCTGTTTCTAAAATCGAAAATATGAATGTTGCTAGTGCAGCCTTATCCAAAATATTTTTCTTAGGTTGCTTCGGATGGACAGTTATTTCAATCATTTCACCTTTTAATTCACAATTTAAACACTCGAGTAGATCTAGAAACATCGATATCGTCGGGCGCCATTTTCTTAACGAAGTAAACTAACTCTTTCCTCCGTGAGCTTCGTTAGAGTTTCGTTCGATACGTCATCACCTCGGAGCATGCGCACTGAGCGAGACTACTACTTTTCGAACGATTCGTTACTAACGCGTTTAACTCGTTCGACTTAACGAACGTACCCTTTATTCACAAGGTAACATCTATTTACCTGTAGATAAATGCCATCTTTGAAGACGATTCACCACATTTCATTTTGATTACCCAATTGAACATATGTTTGGACTGTCTCCGAACCGTATTTATTCTGGTGATTCTTCTACAGTTCTGTCCAGCTCATTATGAATAGCCATTAACACACGATAACTTATTCTCTAGAAAGTACCAAAAAAAAAAAAAAAAAAAGTACTATTGGAATAACGAAACCATAAATAGATAACGGAGAAATTGGTAAAAGTTGGATTGCTCATCTTTCAAAAGGGAATTTTAGAAGAATTCATTCTAGATACTCTATGTGGTTTCCCTCTGTGAGCATTAAGAGGACCTTTCATTCAAACTTATCCTGAGTTCGGTCAGGTCCGTAGTAGAGCGGAGGGACGGTGTCCGACGTATCCGAGACAAGTCGCCCATGAAAAATTCTTGGGGAGTTATTCGTCTAGATCAGTGGTCTCCAAAGTGGGGTTCGCGTATCCCAAGGGGTACGCAAAGTTTCCCTTCAAAATACTCTGTGTGTCCTGACGCAGTCTGTCTAAGCTTACAATCATTCTCCCGAAGAAGTAGGCTCACGATCATTTGCGATAATATAATATATATTATAGGTGGTACAACTTATAAATATTTTTGTCTTAGGGTTACGCTATAAAAAAAGTTTGGAGATCACTGGTCTAGATTATAAGCAACAAGGTTATTGGCGCATCAATGTGACTCTACGTTGTTTAATGTTAAAATAGAGTTTTAATATCTTATTTATCGTGCGGTTTGAAAATTATTCTAATAAAATAACACCTCAAGTAATGTACTATACGTTGCTGCTGTATGAAAAGAGGTATGGAAAATTATTTTCGCATAAATGTACAGAGTACAAAAATTCAATTTTAAGGATTAGTGGTGAGAATAACTTGAAAACACGGATTTTTCGTGATAAAGGAGCCACGTTTTTTTATCATTCTGAAATGTAATGAAATCAGTTTCAAGACATCAGACTATATCCAAGTTAATTAAAAAGCTATTCGAATCAAAATTTTCAGCCGCTCACACAAAAAACTGAAATGATAATTATAAATGTGATATCGCATTACGTTTCAATGAAATGTAGGAATGTTTTTAAAATTGTTAGTTACATAATTGCAACAATTAATAGACCAAATGATATAAGCATAATTCTAGTGTCCTGGAACATCTTTCCTGAAATATGGTAGACCTAACCCTACTTCAAGATCGCTAGTTTCTTTGAGTCAGCGCTTTCGACGTCTTGGAACTTGAAGAATCCAAGTATTTATGCTTAGAGGCAGGGGCGGATTCAGGGATGTTATAGGACTTTAAGTCCTCCTTATCGACGCAAAAAATAATAAATAAATAAAAATTCAAATTTATTTGTTCGAACTTCAAACTTTTTTAACATACATGCATATGATTTATTGGACTATCTGAGATACATTCTCTGCACGTGTTACTAAAAGGTCTTTATTAATTAACCATTCAAATATTTTTAATTTTTGAGTTGCCATTCTTTGGGTTCTTCTGGATCCGCTACTGCTCAGAGGCGTTCCGATTCATCGTCCGTCTATTTCTTTTTCTCTACTTAAATTTCACTTGTCGAGAAACTCGCGATATAACACAATTTGGTTAGTTAAATCAAAGTTTGTTTTTACGAGGAATGAGTTGGTTTTCCGTCTTTTCCCTCCAACCGTCGTTATCTTTCCGCGAAAAAAAGCAATTTTTTTTTTAAGCAGATTGAATTTGTCGGTTCTCAATTAAACTTCAACTGGCGTCATCCTGACCTAATATCGAATTATTTCAACACAGTATAAATTAAAATAACGAAAGAAAACATCGAACTTCGAGTTAAAAATATCGACTGCAAATCACCGATGTTTTCGAAGTTCGACTTCGAAACATCAAATATCGAACTTAGAACATCGACATCGATGTTCCATCCTTACCACAAGGCTTCGTTCTTAATATCTTTCCATAGCGAAACCACCGCTAAAGATAACAGTTGTTAATGTTAGTGTGTTTTAAGCATAACCCACTTATTCGTGAGATATGCTTGTATTTTTATAACGACGATAAAATTAGTCACAATGAATTTATAATCATTTTTATCTCTTGCCAGTTTAGATATGGCCTGTTTGACTTGTTGATTAAAGACACTATTCAAAAATATTCAGAACAAATACTGTTCTCCGACTTCCTTGCCAGTTAGATATTTTACTCAACATTATGCGTTACTGATCACACCTGGGACAAATCTCAATAAGTTTTTGTAGACAGTCTATCCAGCATATTTTGAGCTGTATTTCTCACCACTCGGTTCCTTATTACGGGCCTGGCCGAACCGAAAATGTTCTTTTTTTTTTTTTTTTTATTCTTTCTTCCTTGTAGACACTAAGAGGTTCTTTTTTGCAAGTCCATTATGGGTTCGGCTAGGCCCACAATAGGGCGGCCAAGTGGTCAGAAAAAGAACCCGACGTATCCGGCGGACCATTCTCCAAAACACTCCTAGGGATTTTTGACCCATCCGGATTTTATATCGATTTTCTCAGAACGGCAGGCTAACTACTTGGTCACTGAGCACGGGTATGAAGAAAAGAGTGTCTTAATTAATACCCAGAAGCCGAGAAGAGTAAACTGCCGGATGGCCGAGCAGTCAAAATGGTAGTGTACTGTTTTTGGTGACACGGGATATAATCCGAACGGCTCGAAATATCTCCATGAGTTTTTCGGTGAATAGGCCATCCAGATATATTGGGCCTCATCCCTTACCACCCGGTTGCCCCATTTTGGCTTGGCCGGACCGATAATGAGCTTCCTTGAAAGATGCTCTCTTGGTGCCCACAGCCGGAGAGTTAAAAAAAAAAAAAAAAAGCCGAAAAAAGTAAAATATTTCATTTATTTTTAGTTTTTCGCTCTTTTATACTACTGTCAGACTCTGCAATTGCCATAAACACATTTTTAGAATAATCAAATAAAATCTCCTAATATCGTTAAAATACGAACAGCAAGACGAGTATTTTCAGCTAACAATAAAACAAATAAAAATGTAATTTTTACAGTTTTATATTTTTGAACTAGGGACACCTTGAAATGTCGAGATGTACAGATATTACTGTACGTGTTTGTGGGTGGCACGATTTCGTTCACCCAGTTTGAAGTTTAATAACTTCTATACCCTTTGTCAAAAATTTATGAAATTTTAGAGAGATTTGTGTATTAGGGTGATTTATGCTATTAATTTTTGGTGGTTAAAGTTCAAAGAAATGGGAAGGTAGAAGATGGTCATCTGTCATATGTCCAGTCTGGTCGGACTTAATTAATGAGGATTTTGAGGCTCATTAATTAATGAGGCTCGTTATCAGCGTTTGCATTTTTTTTTCTAATTTTCTAATTATATACAACTCACCTCTGCCCTAAAATTAAGCTTTTTGCCATTTATAATAATTAATAACAAAAAAAGTTTTAAAAAATGAAATCTGATAACAGATAGTGCGCCACACACAGTTTTAAAGTTTGGCCTGGAAAGTTACATAACTCCTTGCTGGATTTTCTTCTATGTAGTTTCATCTGGTCTTTTTTGCAATACAGTTTTAATATATTTTCCTTTTTTGTTGAAATTTCTTTCTTTTTCAGGTTCACATTTTTCTGCTTTAATGAAGTGATTCCATCCACCATCTTTCAAGCAACAGATATGAACTACACAAAACTACAAAAACAGCGACACAAATTATTGTTTGATAATCGCCCATTTTCTAGATCTTGGACAAACATTCGTCGTTCCTGCAAAAAACCGATGCTCGGCAAGAATTTGTGTGTACATGCGTGCTCGCCAAATGACAAACATTTCGGCAAATACTGTGACCACTACCAAATATATGGACGCGCCCCTACAAAAAAACTACATTAAGTTTAATACAAAGTTAAAATTTTATTTTATTGTTTTTTCGGAGTGTTATAAAAATTATTTATTATGAGTCTGTTCATATTTTATAAATAATTACGTGTCTTTAAAGAATTTTCAGGGCCATTTATTTGTGAAGATATTTTGTAAAGATGCTCAGAGGAGCAAAAAGAGCAGATTGTCTCTATACGATGTCAAAATAAATTTTAAAAAACAGGACGAGCGGTTAAGGTGGGTGTACTATAGATTACTCCCTATGGAATTTCAGGACTTTGATTATATATTTGAACTCAGGGGACCGAGACGAGTTCAACGGTACCCTATTTTTGGACCGGAGACGAAAAATAAAAAAAGTTATCACACTTTTTAAGTTACCATACTTTTTTAATGCTCTCATGCAGACGGCACCGTAGATGCTAGTATTGCCATCTTGCGGTAAAGTCTGCAAACCGTGACGTCGGACTACGGTCATCTCCCGGAGCGTTAAACACGCGATACGAGAGCGGAGTAGCGACGCGACTTCCGATCATCGCGCGATCGCCATTTCGGTTAATGTTACTCATGGCAGCGAACATTGCGGCCCGACTGACCTCTCGTATGGGCGCCACCACACGCCGCCATGTGCTAAACTAGTGATCGATTCACGGTAGTTCTTGAACAAAGTAAAAAAAGGGGGGAAACGTCTACTAAAGGCAATTTTAACGGCAAGCGACGGGACTCCCAATCGCGATAGCGAGGCCGACTTAGCGGAGAGCGACGCAACTTCCTATCATCGCGCGATCGCCGAAAAAAGTATGATAACTTTTTTATTTTTCGTCTCCGGTCCAAAAGTAGAGTATCGTTGAACTCGTCTCGGTCCCCTGAGTTCAGATATATACCCAAACACACGAAATTCCATAGGGAGTAATCTATAGTATACCCGTTAAGGTGGCGGCCCACCGCTCTGGGAGACACGAGGTTGAATCCAGACGGGTGGAAAAATCCCAGGAATTTTTCGGAGAATTGTCTGTCTGGATATGTCGAGTGCCGTCCTTTGCCAGGTTGTAGGCCTGGCCAAACCCATTATTGGTTTGTTAAAAGATTCTTTTAATGTCCACATAGTAGAAAGAGTTTAATAAAATAATAATAATAATAATAAAACAATATTTGAAAAATAATTACGGACTACATTTTAAATTTTATAAACAATTTTAATTAATTTTATCCAAAAAACATTGTTATTTGGAACTTCTTGATTATAAATCTAAAAACCTGTTGTAAATAAAACTTGTATTATAATAGATAATTTTAAATAAGTGTTTGTTTTAAAATGTATATAATACACTGTAGGCAAATATATGAATATAAAATTTATTTTACTTTTAAAATCACCTTTCTACTGGAATCGAAAAAATTTGTGACACGTTTATTGATTTAACTTTTTTTTCGTTTATTTCTTTTAATATAATCGATTTATGTAGGCCCCAAAGTACCTATTTTTCCCAAGGTCCTCGTTAACCTATGGACGGTCCTGATATTTTGTAGATTTACTGGTACAAATCGGTTCAGGAGACATCAAAAATTTAATTTTATAAATTTGATGTTATATATCACCTGAAAAATTCTGTCTGTATAATATTAAGAAAAATATATTTACAAAGTTTTTGTGAAAAATAATGATAATCAATTCAGCACTGTATTTTAATTATAACGCTATAGAATTAATTAAAAAATTGATGAAGTTTCACTGAACAACACTACTGTTGGTTTTTTCGTTCAATGTATTAAACTAATATTTTTATTATACGTTATCGAGTTACCTGGACGAACAGAGTAATGAGGCATTGTTTGCGAATGAATCATTCATAATGAACAGTTCCTTTCGGTGAATTGTAAATGATTCATTCATTTGTCATGATCAACTCGTTCAATATTAAGTCATTATACATGTGTATCTAAATGATTTATTAAAGCGAATCCCCTGTTTATATATATATATATATATACTTTTGAAAGCCTTGTTGACTGAACCATGGTCAATAAGATAGAAGGGGAACAATACTCGATCCGTATTATTCGCGAAATATCAAAGAATTCAGATAAAATTATATTTTGAATTTTTCTCGACTATTATCTGGTAGACTCGATCAAGAATATTCAAATTCGCAATATATTAAATTTACATTAAATCTAGACATTTTTCTATGTTGAAATTGCGATTTGATAGCAGATAGTCAAAATCATTACAATTTTATTAAAGATTATTATATTCTGGAATTTCATTGAAGCCATTCACTTTGTATAGATTATATAATTCCACTTTTACTTTATTGTACAACACTAACACTGTACAACAGTTTGACAAACACTGTCAAACTGTTTTAGTAATTTTTTTTTTTTTTGAACTCTTTCCACCTTGTGGATACTAAGAGCCGCCGCCGCAAAGCTGTAGTTTGCGGCGGCTCTAAGAGGGTCTTTTTAGCAAACCCATTAATGGCTCGACCCGGCCCACAATAGGACGGGCGAGTGGTAAAGAACGGAACTCTACACATCTAGATGGCCCGTCCGATCCCCAAAAATTCCTTGAACCTTTTTGACTATCTCCCAGAGCGGTAAGCTGTTACCTTAACCGCTCGAGGATCCGGTCGTAGGCTAAATAACTTCAAAAATGAATGGAAAACTGTATTTGGCTTCTCTACATGGCCTCCCGTGCTCATAGCCATCTAGAGAAGCCTCACAGTTCTAAAATACTGTAACTGAATCCAAGTCTTCAGAAATGTATAAAACATAGTAAAGTACATAAAAACACTAAAATTAGCAGCTTTTAAAGACTTGGGTGTAGAAAATTTTAAATTGCCAAAATATAAATTGAAAAAAATGCTAATTTAAAATTAAATATGCAGACATCACAGATTTCTTGCCGCGCACGGTACCTCTAGGTATAAACGACAGGTTTGGAAACGCTGGATTAGACTATTATGTCAAAGGTTCTCTAGTTTAGCTTTAAGACTTAAAAAAAATACCTAACTCTTTCCGCCCTGTGGCACTAAGAGTCTCTTATCGCAAGCCAATTATGGGTTCGGCCAGGCACACAATGGGGCAGCCGGGTGGTGGAGACGGGGGTCGACATATCCGGTCGGACCACCCCCCGAAAAATTCCCGGGTCCCCAGAGCGGTAGGCTACCACCTTGACCGCTCGGCCATCCGGCCGTCAAAAGACTTAAGTTAACATAACTGAACCTAAAATATAAAAATCTTAACATGTCCGCTATGCTGTCTCAGAGCACGGCATGCGGCGAATGCATTGTCTAACGAGTAGCGGGCCTACCAGTGGCCAAGCGGTTTTCGTACCCTGAACACTGGGAGTTCAGTCTTGGGTTCGCGCTTCGCTCGGACGGGCTGGCCACGTAGAGTTTTCCGGGTTTTCTCCACGTTTGTAACGCCTAAATAGGGGCCAGTTTCTCTTAGAAAGACCTCCCGAAAGGCATCCCCCTTAGGCAGATCACCCAAGTGTTGCGTTGTCATAACATACAAACAAAAAGAACTAACGAGTAGCGTATAGTTCTATAAAACGAAGAAAATATTTTGTCTTTTATTCAAGCTTCATAAAGTTGGCAACTCTAGCCCTATATATGGCCGGGCAGTTGACAGAGATGGTTAAGGTTCAGCCTACCTCTCTAGAGACCCGTGGACCCACAATTCAATTGGGGCAAGCAACTCCCCAGAAGTTTTCATTTGTGGTCAGTTCCGGATATATCTTTTACCATCAGGCCGCCTCCATTATGGTCTAACCTACAGCAGGTATGGTTTTAAAAAGCCATTTAAAAAACAGAAAGAGTAAAAAAAGGTTTTATATATATAACGATTCTGTTTAAAGTGCAGTTTTTGCCAAAAAGTCATTTCATTCCTTAGAGATCAGTTAAGTAACAAAATGAAACCATTACGGGTGTCAAATTACAACCTACAGCGTTCTCTCAGAATATTTCTGGATAAAGTACAATTGGCCCATATATTCCCAATTCGATTTTTCGAATTTTATCCCCGCAATAAGAAATCGTTTAACTCTATTTGAGAACATTTATGAAATATACGGTAGAAAAATCAAATTGTAGCAAACAATATATTGCGAACTAACTAAATAGACTAATACCTGAAATAACAAAGATATTTGGTTTTATGTAAAAACGGATATAGTAAATGTTATAATATATGCATTTTTTCAATAAAATATTTAATGTTTTAGCAAAGAAAAATAACTTTAATTATAAATAATATCATAAAACTTTAAAAAATTATCAATAAGCCAAAATAAAACGTTCCTAATTTAAAATAAATATAGATAAATATTTATTTAATAAAAAATTAGTAATAGTAGGTAAATTAATAGTAATATCTTTAAAGCTGTTTGTTTTATTAAGTTACGGCAACACAACAATTGGGCGATCTGTCTAGGGTAACGCCTTCTGGGAGGTCTTTTTAAGGGTAATTGGCCCCTATTCAGGCGTTACAGACATGGAAAAAACTCGAAAAATTCCAGGTGACCAGCCCGTCGTGGCGAGATGCGAACCCAAGACAAAACTCCCAGTATTCAGGGAACGGAACCGCCTGGCCATAGGTGGGACATCTTTGAAACAGTCAAATGATATTAAAAATCAATTTTGAATGCGATTTACACGACGATTATAATCGCGAACCAACAAGTTCAAGATAATGCTGATACATTATTTGTCTGGTAAATTACCGAGTTACTCTATTTTCGCATCGATTATTAATCGTATTTTTGCGACCTCCGAAGAGGTGGTAAAAGTGTTAGCCTGCCATTTTGGGGACCTGGGTTCAAATTCAAGTCAGGAAACTAGAATATTTTTTATAGGCAGTCTGTACCCGGATGTCTCTACATGAATCTGGCTGGACTCATGATGAGATGTACCCATAACGCGGAAACAGTTTGAATTAAAAATTTTAAAATTTATTATTTCAATGCTGATTTGATTGATTGATTAATAAACGCTAGACGTCAAAGCTGATCTCTTGTCCTATAATGACCTGTATATCTTTTCATTGATAGAAAAAATACTGCTAGCGGAACGCTTTTTGAGCCAGAACATGTATACAAGTTCAATTCTCAATCATGCGGATTCAATTTTCGATGCTACGGTACAATATTGCTTATAAAGAGTTAAAAGAAAAAAAGACGTTATTTTTATATTCGCATTGATAATTTAGTTTTTAGAAAGATACTAACTTTATTTCTTAATATTAATATTTATATAGCCTAACACGAAATAATATTATCGCTCTAAATCAGGAGTTTCCAAACTTTTTTCACTGTCGACCTCTTCAAAAATTCCTCGAACTTTCATCGACCCCTCTTTTTTTCTTATACAGTTTAAAAATAAATAAATCCACACCGTTTTATAGAAAATATCTACTTAGAGTATGCAAATTTACATCCTGAACTATTATATAAATAGTCCATTGGAATAATAATTTTTAATAAACCGTTTTCAATCAATCCCAAAAATTCCTTTAAGGAGAACCTTGCTCTAAACAAAACATTTCAAACAAAAAGCTTTAGCATTTTTAATAATGTTAAAAAATAAATTAAACTTTAATTGATCTATAATGAGAGTACATACATTCGACTTTGTTTTCGATAGATTAATCTTCACTTTTACATAATTTTATATAACAATATAGAAAATAAATTATTGTACAATTATTCTAAAATTTAATTATAACTTAATTTGAAATTAATAGTTCAAATTACACTACGCATTTGAATATCATCTACAAGAATTTTAGATTTGTAAATCTATCCAGACATACGTATTATTAAAAGTTAAAATATGAAAAAATTTGATAGTTATATCAATTTACAATAAAGATATATGATAGTAGGATAGACTTAGAATGTCTATGTATAATCTTTATTTAAAGTGATGATAAATTACCTAAATTGTTCAAGAAGCAATTTATTTCTGAAGAGAGAAATATTTCCAAAATGACATAACAAAAATCGATCGAATTTAGACATTTCTTCATTTTTTCCGATCGATCAAAATATACAAAAATATTTAATAAAACAATTGTAAATAAGCTCTCAGAAAGAAAATAGACTCAAGAATTTTTTTTTCTTTTGGATAGAGAAGAGTTATTAAGAATTTAGAATTAATCACATTTCAAACTTTAAAAGATGTTTCATATATATCATGATTCAGTTCAAATATTTATTTTTTAAAAATTAACTTTATCGAAAAAATCGAATTTTACGAAAATTTAAGTAACTTACACGTGCGCCTATAGATAGGCATAGGTCTACACAATAGAAAGTTCTATTAATAAACCAAAAAGCAGAATTTTCTTCGTCGTAATTGCAAAACTCGTAAATTTAAATTTGAGTTATAAAAGCTTTTTTTTAAAACTTAATATTAAATACTGTATATTAATATAACTGAAATATAAGTTTGGATCTGTTTTATATTGTTTTCTAAAATAACTGTTTTACGTTATTAATACATTTAATTATCTTTATTTTATTACTATTATTGTTATGTTATTTATGAATTAAAACGTTATAAAGATACCTGTAGATTTATATATATATTTTATTTAGCGATATATAAGAAATCTATTAATAAAAATTAATTATAAATTAAATAAAATAATAATCAGTTAGTTAGTGGCTAATACTATACATCTGTTTTCCATAAAATAATTTATATGATCTTGTTATGTATGATTTAGGTTATATATAATGATCAACTAGAATAAGTATTTGATATTTTTTATTTTATTTCTTAATTAGGATTATACCTTTTCTGATCTGATGGTAAAAGCCATTCATTACTGTGTGAAATAACTTTTCGCGTATCGTAAAAAATAGGAAGTAAATAGATAAAAAGGAAGAATATATAAGCACAGAGTATACGATTTTAAGCTTATAAACTACGAAAATTTCTAACAAAACATTCATTCAGTGCAATTTTTCATCTTGGATCAACATTCTAGGCACCTGGGCATTTTCCCAGTTAAACATACTAAATCATGAAAAAGTATAAGTTAGTATAAGAATAGATCAAGGGAATTTGTCTCATTAAATTTAAACGTAATTAAGGTTGTTGAACGGATAAACGTTATTTTTCCCAACAATCCAAATTTAGAGAAATTTCTAAATTAGGTTGTTCGACTAACTAAGATAATAGAAAAAAAAGCAGTTTTAAAAATTAACTAGATTTTGCAATGTAAAAATATTATAAATCATTCTAATAATCGGCAAAAATATTTAATATCGTTAAATTTATATTTTTATTATGAATTTTTATACACAATTCATCTTTTATAATTAGACGGATGCAAATTCTAAAAGCGTCACAATTGGCACAGGATTGCGCAACACGTGATGAAGAGCGTAGGCATTTGTTAAAGTTTAGAGATGATGCATTGGATTGCAAATGCAATATAAACGGTATTTTCATCTTTTAAGTTGGCATATAACACGCTGTCTACCGTGATTGAAACGTAGGCACATGGTGTAAAGACACGCTCCATACATGGTCAAGGGTGGATTCCCAGTAACTTTAACGGGCGCGCGCTTGCGCATGCTCAATTCGTATCTTTCGACCTCGTCGAACCCGTACTCCCGCTTTACAAGTCCGTTTTCTCCTGAGTAGATCTTTTATGTAGAAAGTATTCGGTAATTAATATCTCTATAAGAGGTACGTATAAAAATTTATACAACACAAACCGGATATTTAAGTAATAGATATAATATATTAGTATTTTAAGTATATAAATTTATTTTTAATTTAAAATAATAATAATAATAATAATAATAATAATTTTATAATTAAATATTTTAAAATTATATTAAAAATAATGATATAAAATACGAATTTATTATAATATTGTTATTATTCGCGACTTTCGTCGTAAAAAGTTGTTGATCCGTTCGATGACATCACCGTTGTAGGATTTTCGGATGAAGTCGGATGCTGAAAGTTATCATCTTCAAAATAAACTATATTGGCACTGCGTAAAAGCTTTTTTCTTCTTGCTATAGTTAATGAAAAGTGCCGACTGGATAATGTTAGACGTGGTTATATCTTCTAGTGCGAATAAACTAAAAATATATAAATGAAAAATGTGCCTATATCCGTTTTGATTTAAGTAGTGACTTCAAAGATGTAACTACTTTTATATCGCATACTTCTGAATTTAGCAATCTAAATTTTCGTCCGTTTACTACTGATAAGTGTCACTCTTAATAGCTGTATCTATTAATTCTCTCTGGAGTTGTGTCAAAAGCATCCTTAGGGCAAAAGTGCTTTTCTAAAACTACATTTTATTTTCTACATTTTCAAGTATTGTTTGAAAAATCAACTTTTATTTGCTGTGTGATGATTATAAGGAACTTGTTAGTAGTGCCATGTGTCATCTGGGATGATGATGTTTGAGAATAAGAGAAATTTAATATTAAATTATCCTCAAAATGTAAATTAGCGTTGTGCAGAAGATGTATTCATCAAAAAGAATCTGAAACTAAATGAAAAAAAAATCATATTTATTCAGTTATATTTGTGGCATTAGAAAAAATTTATGAAAGATTTAACCAAATGCATTAACAAAATAGATTTATTGAGGGTAATTTATCTTCATTATTTTATAGGAATATTTCATTTCATTTTGGATGCAGTTAATATAAATTGAGAAATATATTTTAAAAATTTAATGATTTTTGTATTGTGCTAAACAATGAACAGTATTTAGAGGGAACAGTCCTTTAAAGGGTTGAATTCTACTGGTGCACGTGGATTTTTATTATTATGCTGTCATTAACTCAGATTGTTAATTAGCCTTATATTATTATGATTACACTGAGTTTATATATATGGATTGCTGGATAAATTATTATGCTGATGTGATTTGATACAAAATAGTTCACTAAAACAATAATGTCTATTACATAGCATTGGTATATTTTGTATTAGTTCAATTAAATGTTAAAATGATATAGTACATTTTTCAAAATTAACTGTTATAAAGTGTTGAAATATTGAATTTTCATGTTAATAGAATTAAAAGTTTCAAATTATAATTTCAAGAATAACAAAGTTGATTTATCTGCATTAAGTTAATAAAGATTATAGATTTTTAAAAATCCATTTTAAAATTTATTATGAAAGTAAAGAAGGAAAGAAAAAAAACTAAAAACTTTAGAGATGAGGCATAAAAATGTAAAAAAGCTATTTTTGAAGGTAAAATTAAAAGGAATGAGAGGTGGATGAAGATCAAGGACCTCATTCAAGGACGTTGAAGAACTGAGATAATTGAGTTTCTAAGAATTTGTAAAAGTAGTGGATCACTATTTAGATTCATAACGGCATGTCTCCAGAAGAGGTAGAGAAGGTAGTTTTCAATAGAGAGATGGCTTTATTATTATTAATTTAAGAAGCCTTTATATGAAATAATTATACAATAGATAGGGGAGGTAGATGTTTATATATTTTGTAATGTCAAGATGTTTTATCATACTATCATATCTGTTCCTTCCTGGCATTCTTCCTTCCTTTGTTTCTGTTAAAACATATTAAAAAAATATTTGCAACTATGAAAGTTCTATGCAATTTAAAAATTATAAAAATTTTTCGTAAATTTCATTCAAATTACAATCCTAAAATAATTTTAGTTTTTTAAATTACAGTCACTTATGCAATTTAAACATTTAATAAAATTTCATATATATTTAATATTAAGGAATGTTAATATTTTTAAATTTCATTCTGAATTGAATACACAATACATTTTTATGAAAAATAATTGAAATGATTATTACAATTATTACATGTAATAATTATTATATAATGTACTACTACAAAATTAAGTTTTGAAGGATATTTTACTTTCAGAATTATATTGAAGAAACTTTTTATTAAAAAATTCAGCATTATTATTATTAAAATATTAAGTAGACAAAATGTTGGCCTATATTATAAATTTTACTATCTATACATACATTAAATGTGATTTTCTTCGAATTTAATTGATTCCAGTATAAAGAAACATGAGACATTTGAAGAACGAAATGGTTTGTCAGTATTTTGAAATAGTGTTTAGAATTATGCTATAAACTGTTTTTTAAAATAAAGAAAATATTTTACAGTAGTGTTGTTTTTGAATATTTCTACACACTGATGATTACACACTGTAGTTAGTGATGCATAAATTTAAGAAATAAGTAAATATTTTTTTCGTTTGCAACTCTAAAAAAATCTGAAAGTTAAAAAAAAAAAAAAAATTCTAAAATGTTTGTGAAAAGTAGATTTTTAGTTAACATGAATAAAACACCAGTTTGATAAATGTCTATACTTTGATGGATAATCAAAATAAATATTACGTGTCAGCATAATTTAAAATTGCCAGATTGATTGATAAGGCTATATAAAATTCATGTCTCTGACATTTCTTAAAGACTTTCAATAATTACTTGATTTAATTTTCAGCTAAAAATAAAATTCATTAATCATATCATAAAACTTAACAAGTATTGATTTAAATATTTTTATCTGTAAATTTTACAATTAATGAATTAAATCATATTTGATTTAATATTTCAAAGATAAATTTTAATCTGAAAGTATTTATAAAATGTCCTTTAGTATTTTAATCAAATAATTTACTTTTAAATTGAGTTTGATCCCTAATGAATTAAATTAATGAAAATTTAATTTGAAGCAAGGTAAATTTCAAAATTTTTAATAAATAAATGCTACAAATTCTTAATGAAATTAGTGGCATTTGTTTTTCTATGTATAATAATAGAGTATAGATGGTAATATAATTATGTATAATTTAAGGTTATTTATCATTAAAAGTGAATATTTAAATATTAATAGTTTTAATAAATTATAATTTCAATGTCAAATATGTTGTGTTTTAATTGTGGAATTGAATTAATGATGATTTAAATTGCTTTATTATAATAATCATAGAATAAATATTTTAATAGAATTAAGTATTCCAATGTTTTAAACTGATTAAATTGATAGAAAAGTTTAGAATGCTGAATAATTTTATCATATTTTTAACAAATTACTTCAAATTATTGATCGAAATTATACAACTTTAAGTTACTGATTTTAAAATAATCAAGTTATTTTCACTTGGTTCATTAGATGAAAAGTTTTCAGGATGATTACTTCATAAAATTCATTGAATTACAGTATTTACTTTTAAAAATACTTTTTTACCTCAAAAATTTTGATATTTAATAATGAACTGAAAATTGAAGCAAATATTTTTATCCTAAGAAATGTTTTAATTTAATTAAGCTTAACGTAAATATTTGTATGAGGCATTTAATGCAAATTACAGTTAACTTTAATTGGCTGAATTTGCTATAAAATTTGAATTTGCCAACTGTACATATAATACTCCAGATTTTGCAAACCTGGAATACTATACATGCAGTTGGTGAAATTACATTTTATTGCATAAAAAACTGCCCAATGTTTTAAGCTGAAATTATTTAATAACTCAAAAGCCTGGAAAACACTTAATCACTTTAAAATATTTAATTAAAAAGCTAATTTAACAGTTATTCTGTTGAATTATGAGAACATCTCATGTTTGTTTGTATAATCCAGTTTTCAGTTTTATTAATATTCATAATTTTATCTTAATTATTGTTTATCTGAAGAATGTATTTAGAAGGACTAATCCAAATACTCCAGATATTCTATTGCTTATATTGTAATATTCAGGTAATCATACATTAGAAAATACTAATATATATATTCATATTTAAATCTCTGAACATGTTTGTTAAATTTCATGTATGAAGGATGGAAAAACTGTTAAATTCAAAATGTAATTGACAAATTATTTTGTCATTATGTTCATCTCTCTCACATTGTTCAATTACAACACCAATCATTTACATCTTTCATCGGTACTGTATTTTGTCAACCAATAATGCCATCCTCTTCCCACAGGGTAATTCTGTAATTGTTCAAATTAACTTTATTTATAGTTAATAATAATAATATAGGTTAATGTATTTGAAATCGATAACAATTTTATTAAATATAAATCACCTCAGTCACCTTAGTTTTATTCCAGTAATATCTTAAAAATGACAAACATTTTCGAACAGCTTGACTGTCATGCTTCAGGTCAGTTATGTGTTCCAGTCAAGCTGTTTGAAAAGTTCATCATTTTTAAGATATTACTGGAATAAAACTAAAGTTACTGAGGTGATTTATAGCTTCACTTTTCCAGTTTTGATTTGTTTCTCTTGAATATATTTTTATATTTAATAAAATTATTTTAGTGACTGTTTCAAATGATTATAGAAAGTTCAATTTTAGAGTACAAATATAATCTATATGTAGTTAAATTTTGTGTCTAAAAATTTTTTGTTTTTTAAATTTTTAAAAATTAAAATAAAGTTTTCTGTATTTTTCTAAAGATCTGCAAAATCTAAAAGTTTTATTTTACTTCTGCACATACATTTCTTGTTCTATAAAAGTGCAAAATGCAGGAAGAAAAATAACAAACTTATTATATTGATAATGACAATCATACTTTACAGAGGCTGTCTTATAAATTCTTCTTTACTTGTAGTTATTCATCTTTATCATGTAATTTCTGTTACAGTATAAACTATTATTATATTACCAATTGTTTAAGAAAAGAGCTTTTTAACGATATATCAGTGATTATTAATTGCTTAGAATTGTTCTCATTTATGTCATTTTAAACTGTTTTTTAAGGTTTTTCAAAAAGATGAAAAATGTGCTGGTTTTACACTGTTTTTTTTCCTGGAAAAGAAAGGGCTTAGCACAGGAAAGCCATAGAAGATAGACTCCCCTCTCCTTCTATGGATAGACATCAGTGAAAGCAAAGCCCAATTCTTGTTCAAATGTTTTAATGACTACGGAACACCCTATAAATATATAGCACTAGAATTTTTTTTATATGAAATTATTGTTCAAAAGTTTTCATATCTGATGGTGTTTGTTTTTAAATAGTGATATAATTTTAAATTATGATTTCAGTTTTATCTGTTAATAAAATGTTTTTGTAATTGATTAATATGATTATAACAATATATTAATAACTAAAGGAAAAATTGAATTTAAGCCATTTTTATATCTGGACAAATATTTGGATCTTCTGATCATCAATTTGTATTACTTTTTACATACTGGACAGGTGTTATCCAGTCATGGAATCAGAACATCATGAGGAATATATGAAACTGAATATGTAAATTGTTAATAAGCCAATCTTTAGTTTTTTTTTAACTAATGTAAAGATGATATTGCATGTTTTATAAAACTACTAAACCTTTTAAATAGTTATGTAAGGATAATAGAAGATTATTAAGAATATATATATTATATTATTTTATATTAATAGCTTAACCTTAAAAGGAATGAATTATTATATAAAGATTTTATTTAAATTAAATTTATATAAATTTAATTAATCTTAACTACATTTAAAATGTATAATTATGGTTATTAAATGGTGAAATTTAAAATTCAATGCATATTTCTTTTGAAAAATTCATTTTTTTTTTAATATTGAAACAGAAATAGGAATGAATTAATTATTCAATTGTGAAATTCTTTAATCTAGAATTAATCTTTTTTCGTATGCATTATGAATTATTTTTTCTGTTTTTACAGATGTCATTTCGAATTGTAAGAAATAGTAAATTTCGCCATGTATTTGGCCAACCTTTGAAACGTGAACAATGTTATGACAATATCAGAATAACTAAAAACTCATGGGATTCCAATTTTTGTGCCCTGAATCCAAAGTTCATGGCAATTATAATTGAAGCAGCTGGTGGTGGTGCATTTCTAGTCTTACCATTGCAGAAAGTAAGTTTAATTTCAGTATGTATGGTTAAATAAATGTGCTGTAACTATGCTTAACGTGTATTTTTTTAATATTGTGGTGATAATCAAACTTTTCAAAATTAATAGCTTTATTCTTCAAAAAAAAAAAAACATAATTTGAATCTTTTTAGTTACAATTTTGAAAAAATAATTTGTAATAAAATGTATTCTTTTTCATAACTTTTTCAGTAGATGGTAATATTATTTTCAAATTTCATCTATTTAGTTTATTGTCAATTAAAAAATATTTGATTTGATTTGATTTCTAGAATGACTTTATTTTCTTTATTTAGGCCTAGTTATTAAATAATAAATTTATAAGAAATTTATATTTAAGCAAGAATTATGAATATCAAATAGCAAGTGAAAAATGTCACTTTTGTTTATCAGAAATGTCACAAAAATGAATAGTAATATTTATATAATAGAAATTAAATCATAAATGATTCATATATGCTCCTAATACTGACATTAGTTTATTCTTGTGAATTAAATTACAATTTCTAATACAGTATATGATTATTGTTTTCAACATGATAGTCATTTATCAATAATGTTTATCAAAAAGTTTGATTATTGTATATTAAGAAAATTAGATTGAACAAATTATTAAGTTAAATGCTTAGTTAAGAATTTAATAAGTTAAAAAAATTCACTGGAAAATAGTTCGAAAATGAGCTAAACAGGGAAGCTAGTATAATTCAAGCTAACAGACCATAGAACCAGGACAATTCAAACAAGAATGCTCTACACCTACTTTTTGTAGCACATTTGTTTCATCCAAAAAAAAAGAACTATTTCCTGTATTTTTTTTTTTTAAGTTACTTCTTATGCAGGCGGTGCACAGCTTTTCTTTAGCATGCATTGGTCAGGGATTGTTAATATGCTTTCTAGAAAGTGTTTGAATGCTGGCTGATTTGATTCACATCTCAAAATGCTATCATTGGTTGTAATTTCATCCTCTTCAGAATTATTTACTAACTCCTTTTAGTTTTGATTTTGGTATCTTTTTCCATTGTTTTAAACCAGTAAGCTGTCATCACCACTGACAATATCCCTTCCTTACCTTTGTGAATAATGGAATTAGCTTTGTTATGATTCTGTTGTGATGTTTGATATTGTGAAATCTGTAATCAATTTAAATGATTTTATGCAATGATTGATAACAGGCAATTGATATTGTCAATATGGTGTATTAAAAGTATAAATATACTTACAATATGATAAAATGGTGTAGAACTTGGTCTATATTTGGTATCTCTATTTTTCAACCATCTGTTTGTAGTTTCTAAAATCACCATTACTCAAATTATTTCCCCCTTCACTAATTTCAGCAAGAAATTAAAAATTTTGGGATGGATTAATTTTTGAAATTGTTTACAGTTGAAATTACAATTTTAAATCTTGAATTTCAAAATACAGTTGAAATTTGCCAGCCCATCAAAAGCATAATTTCAATTTTTGAATGTTAAATAGGCAGAATCCAAGGAGATGAGTTAGAAATTTTTGAACTGTTGATACTGGAATCAAACTTCATGAATTTCATTTGGAATTTAATTTTGACAATTTCAAAGTTTGTTAGCATTGGACTGTTAAATACCTTCTTAAAAATTTATATAAATATCAAAAAATATATTAATTAAAAATTTAGTACTTAATAAAAGTGCAAAAAAGGAAAAAGTATCAAAGTTCTCAGCAATAAAAGAGGGGAACTAATACTCCCTCCATACATCATAAACTTAATGAAGAACCATCTTGTGATATTTTGAAACATTCCCCTGCACAACAAAAATGGGAGCATCTCAACTTTTCAACTTTGATTTATCATTATTCTATAGTAATAGGAATATTGTAAAATTATCAAATGTATATAGAAATTAAGATATTTCAAGAGTTTTTTAAAAATACTTTTACCTACAGATCAGTTTTGTGGTTTTGTTAATTTCAATGATTGAATTATTCAAAAGGATGTTCTTAATCATTTTAATTCTATAAATAGCAGTGCTTTTAATACAACATAGTCTATGCAGAATACTATTATATACATGTAATATTTTCTTAAGCTATCTTTATGGACAAGAATAATTAGCTCCACTTTTTCTGTAAAGGAGTGATAAATGTTATGAATGGATGCCAAAATATGCATATTTAATTTGTAAATTGATATGTCATGCTTTTTTTTGGAACCTTTAACTTCTTCAAATTTATTTTGCTTTAATATTAAAATGTTTGTTTTATTAATACAGTCAAACCTGTTTTTATGCGGGGGATAGGGACCGCATTAAAAAAAACGCATAAAAAAAATCTCACGAAACTTTACGAATGGCTGTAAATAGTAGTTTTTGCAACACAATTAAAAAATATTTTTTTTAATGCGGTCAACAGGGACCGCATAAAAAAGTCTCACATAGAAAATAACTCAAAACCGTACGAAATAGAATTTATTGACAACAGATGTCAGCACTTGACTGCATCGTCTGGTCTATCGTCTGTTTTACATATTTTTGTCCAGGTGGTGTTTTGTTGACTTAAAAAGTAAATTATTTCATTTTTCGCATATTCATGCAATAATATTACTATAATAAGTGCATTTATGCTATAATAAGTTTATTTAGCTATAATAAGTCAACGTGAGACATGACGAATCGCACGAGACTAGTCGCCAACTATACCGCACAAATTAAAAATTCGCATTAAAAAAATCGCACAAATAAAAATCGCACATAAAAAGAGCGCATAAAAACAGGTTTGACTGTATTTATTTTACATACTAAATCTAGTTTATATAAATTAAGTTTAAAGTTACATATAGTATTTTTAGTTATTCTAATGTTTTTTGAATTATTCTGTATATGTCAACAATAGAAGACAACAGTTTTTGTTATTATTTGCAGTAAGACATATATATATTCCTGAATAAAAATCATACATTTTGCTATTAATAGAGATTATATGATTTTTAATAAAAATGTTATTAATTTTAAGTTCTGTTGATATTAAAAAAGCTTTATTCTATTCTGGAGTTCATTTTGATGTTTTGAAGTTTTTTTTTTAAATCTTAATGATTTGTAAAAGTCACTTTATTTGAAATTCTATAAACTTTGACTTTTGTGTTTTATTTAGAAATGTTATGATAACATTACTATTTTGATTATTCTAAAAATGAACATATCAGATAGGTACATTTCTCATGAATTTTAGTTTGGTATAGTTGAGAAGCAGCAGTAATTCTAAATTATTCAGATTGTACAGTGCATATATAAGTCCAAATTTTATAGAATGGATTCTCTCATCTTAAAGTATTAAATATAGTATGTTTGTTTATAATTTTATAATGAATTACAAATTCTTTCATTTGTAATTCATTTGTATTTAATGAGAAAAATTTCATTGTTATTTTTTTAGAACCAATATGCAACATTTAATAAAGCAGAAATTGACAAAGATTTGAAAATTGCAATTATCAGGTAGTTTCTAATAATAGGCATTCTAGGAAATTAATCCTAAAGCAGGTTTTCAATTTAACAGACTAATTGAGAAAGAGGTATCTGCTATTGCCAAAAGTCCATTAAATCAAGAGTTTTTTAAAAATGTACATTATGATGATGATGATATATATATTATTTGTATTGATACATGCATATAGTATTATTATAATAAAAATAATAAATTTTGAGTAGTTTATATTATTCACTCATTGACCCAACCTTTTAGCATGTTCTATTTGTAAATTAAAAAAAATTTTGATTTTAAATTTTTCCTCTAGGGAGAAAGTTTTTGTCTATTAATTAAATTCAGAGCCTACTAAAATATTGCTTTCAGATAAATATATTTTTATGCTATTTTGTTCAAAACATTTAGTAATGATACATACATTTTTAATTTTCACATGACTTATAAAAAGACTACAGACTGACTAATAAAAAGACTACAGTAGAGTACTGATTATCCGATTCAATTGGGGACTGGGGTTAGTCGGATAATTGAAAAAACAGATAATGTATTTTTTCATACTTTTCGGTTATTAGTATATTAGTATATCGCTATTAACCTACTTCGTGTTGAATTTTCATCGATGTTATGTTTAACAAAATTTTTTTAAAATAATAATTGTTGCTATTGTATCGTTAAAAATTATTTCTTTATTTTCCACAAAATAAAGACAAAATAAAAAATTAAGCATGGTTTAAATACTGGCCTCCCTTTCATGGTCGAGCCAGTGTTGCCAGCTAAAATGCAAAAATTTAACAAAAATAATATTAAAGTATCCAAGACATAACCAAATATTGTAGCTCCACATCACTAGCGGACATTTTGAATTTGCCAACTAGAATGCGGTCGGTTAACCAATGTGACGGTTAATCGGGGGTCGGATAATCGATGCTCTACTGTAGTTTTAAACTAGTCTTTTTATAAGTCAAATGTGACATCTCTCAATGCTTAAAACTAATCTTGATGTAAAATTTTTATAGATTAAAATCCACATCAGGTTATCCAAATTGTTGATTGGGTGTGATATGGGCTTTTTCTCACGTTTGACTGTGTAGGCTTTTTATAAGCCAATATTAAAATTATAAATTTAAATGTATTCTATAAATCAATTTATTGTTGTTTTTTAAAACCAAACAATTGCCAATTTATATTGGGCTATATTACTACCACTATTAACTAATTTTGGTGCTAGAGGAAGATGTTGGGTGCCATCTCTTGCTAAATTTACTAATTAAATTAATATTTTAATAATAAATTTAAGAAGTTCCAGAAGAAAAGAATTGGCCTGAAGTAGGATTTGAACCTGTGACTCCACATACCATGTATTCACGTTGCCGTCTGCATAGTAAGCAGAAGTTGCAAGTTCAAGTCCAGCTTTGTGCCAATTCTTTTCTCTGGAAGAAAAGAATTGGTCTTCTAAATTAATCATCAAAATATTAAATTAATTATAATTATTAAATTTAGCAAGAGTCTAACGCTTCCTCTAGTGCCAAATTATTTAGCATTTAATTAGTAAATAGTAAAAATATGGCCCAATTTTTATATTTCAGCAATCGTTATATTTTAATATATAATGATTGCTGAAATATAAAAATCGGGCCAAACAATTGGGTTCGGATGCTTATATTTGTGTTACTTTTTTAATAAATACTGCAATGATACAAAAATCAGTATGTCAATAAGTTTAATTTTTTATTTCCAAAATATAAAATTTCTAATTACCCATTTATTACACATTTTTAGTACTTTGTTGAATTCAGTGTTAGTAATTTATGAAATGAATATTTTCATAATAAATTTATTTTACTTTTAGTCTGTTTTTATAAAATTACCAATTTTGTAACCACGTGTAAATTTTTTTCTTCAAAAACCGTGGAATAGATAAAAAGAAATATATATATATTTCTTTTTATCTATTCCAGGGTTTGTACATCTGTACATAGCAAACATTGAATCAGTGTTAACATATACATTTAATGTATTAAGTTAAACTTACTCTGAAAAGTGACTTTGATAACCTGATTTAATTATTCTGAATCTATATACTACAGGTAGAATTTCAAGTTATTTACAGTAGAACATTGTCTTTACAATCTATATAATCTAGTAGTTAATGTATTAACAGAAATGAATGATTACGAGTTTTTTATGAAATTGTTATTTTAGATGAAAAAATGTACTGTACATACATGTTTATGTATGTATGGTATTTCCTTTTATACAAACCTGTAATTTTTAACTATTTCTCATTGTAATAAAGTATTCTAATTTTTAATTCTACATATAAAAATAATTAGACATGCCATTTGTCATATTGTTTGAATATTTTTGTGGCAATAAGAATTTGTTGTCATAAAGTTAATTTTTGTCTTAAAAGATTTATTATAATTATCATTTTAATATTTCTATTACATTTCTTAAAATATACATTAAATATTTATTTGGAGTTTAAAGATCAATAAATATTAGTAAAATACTTATTTAAATTACAAGAGTTTCTTTTTTTTTTCAAATTTTGAAAATTATATACTTTTATAAAATTTTATTACTACTAATGAGTTAGATTGTAGAACAGGATTCCTTGAAACTGGGATCGGCCATACTTGCATATTATGTATATATGTGCATTTGCTACTGAGAAAATTGTTTTTGATTAGCAATATGTTTTTATAATGCTCTGTATTAAATTTTATATCTGTTTTAAAGCTCAAAATAAATTTTTGAATATTTTGAATAATTTTCATAATCTTTCTATAATGTGGAAATTTTACTAATATTTATTAATGCTTTAAACTCCCTGAATGAATTCAAATTAGAGTTTTAACAATTCATATAAATAAGCAATTTAATTATATTCATAAATTTAACTGCTTTGGTATAGTCTAATGAGTAACTACACAGAAAATTTTTAAATTATACAAATAAAAATGATTTAATTCTAATTTAAAGTCTTTATGCACTCAATTGTTCTTGTATTTGCTTTGAGTAATCATTAAGAATTTATTTGGAAAAACTGACAATTTACTGTCAGAAGCATGTATATAAGCATATTTAATAAATTTATATGTATATATTACAAAATATGTTTTATTGTTATTAAAAATTATAGAATATGAATTTGAAATATATAAATTGATGATATAATCTGTAACATTACTACAGATGAAGCTAAGTAATATTGATAGAAATTGAAATGAGATGATAAAAAATAAGTAACTGACAAATAATATAAATTCTAACTGGTACATGTTTTGAGGTGAGATTTATTTTTCTTACTTTAAAAACTGAGGTTTGCTTAAATTTACACAATTTGAAATACTATAAAATTTATGAATAAAATACTGTTTCTTATTCTATGGTGAATTTTAGAAACTTTTCAAAATGAAACATTGATTAAAAACTCTATATATTTGAAAGTTTTCTGTTAAGTTTATCTGTGATCATTTAATAAATAAAAAACAAAACCATTTGTAGTGATAGAGACTCAACATTTATGTTGGAGAAGTCAAATGATTTTCAGTGCAGACGAATTGGAATAAGTAAACTTTCATTTTAACCATCTCAGTATAATATGTAAAAAACTTTATATTATCATATAATTTTTTCAAGTCATAATTAGTTCTTGATCAAAAGCAAACAGCTTAAATAAGAAAAAACTGACGAAAAAAAGCCAGATGATAGAATTACTTTAGAAAATTGAAATATACAGATACTAATTTTTGTTACTCTAATTGAGAGATACATGAATTTTATAGCACTACTTATTGAATGTGTACCAATTTGAACTTTAACTGTTGCAGTTGTTATCTAAATAATAAAATGTTATTATCTGTACTAGATATTCTCAATTGTTTTGCTTTTGAGTTTTCAATTTATTCATATTATATTACATTGTAATGGACTTAAAAACAATTATTTTTGTTGTGTTAATTTCTGTTAAGAAAAACTTATCCTAAATTAAAAATATGATTAAAAATTCTAGCCCGGCATTGACAATGTCACAATAAATAATTGCTTGTATTCGATTATTTTTATGTTACTCATAAATACATTTTTAAACTTAGTCTGTTTCCTACAATTTGAAATTAATTGTATTTTGAGTTGATTTTCATTTAAATTCGAAATATTATAATTCCAACAAGAATCTTATGAAAGAGAAGTTATAAATTAGAGTATTAGATTTTGAATTGCAAGAAACAACAAAAAACTCAGATCTCAAATGATTGATTTTTGAATTTTCCCCCATAAATAAAATTTGAATTTTTTAAATAAAAGTGTAAAAAAATAAAAACTAATAAAATTATGTTTCTAAAATTTCAGATTATTGTCAAGAATGACAATAATCTGAAATTTTAGAAACATAATTTTATTAGGTATTTTTTAAATTTAAGGTTAATTTGTTTTACTTTTTTTCTTTATTAAATTCTAATAATAATATACTATACTACTATGGTTACAAGACCCTTAAAACAGACTAATCAGATTTTGGTTACTAGTTTATTGATGTACACTATTGTAAGCCAAAATGAATTTTGTCCATATGGTCCTCTTCAGTTGGCTGTAATAAAACATGTAATCATTGCTAAAAAAAGATTTAACATGTATTAAAATGCAATTATTGCTAAAATAACAGACCTTAACGTAATTAGGGTGTCCTAATTAGGGTGACAACACTAATGCTTTTATAGAATACATACCATAAATCTTTCTAAATATGGTGGCCAAATGTTTTGGTGATCTTGTAACACAGTAGTATAGTATAATCAGAATACAGACAAAAAAGAAATATTATTAACTAATATTATCAGTTTTATATTTAATATGGTTACTACTACAGATGACCTTTTTAAAAATTTTAATAATTATTTTTGGATAAATATAATATGCACTCAAACTTAACCTTAAATATATTTACATTTTATTGATAGATTTCAGTAATACATTAAATATTTAAACATATATAATGTATATTTATATTATACAATGACATGCCCATTCTAATATATGCATAAACCTATTCCTGATATCCAAACAATTATTTTTGTAAATAAATCTAATAAAACTTAAAAATAACTGTTTTGTTTGATTTATTTAATGTATATATAATATATGGCATTATATTAAATATATTAAAGCATATCTTTCATTTACCATTCCATAATCTCTACCATATCTGTAGGTTAGTACACATATCTATAATGAATAGTACACATACCTAATTTGTAAGTATATAAACCTATAAATATATACATAAAAATATTCTTTTGGATATGAATATGGCATAAAAAGATTTTCAATAATTCTAGTAAACTTTTTATCTAAAATTTTTTGTGAACATCAAAAGTATCATCAAAGATTTTTGATATATGCATCTTGCTTATCTAGAAACTTAATTTTAGATTTAGTATTTATATTTTATATTTATATTTATATAAAATTATTTCTTTTACATGAATTAATAATTTATGTATGTAGTTCATGGGAAACTAATAATGAAATTGAAACAGAAATAATTTCATTGATAGATTTGTTTCATATGTATTTAATGAGTTTTGCTGTCTTCAGATTTATTTTTTGTTCTAATATCTTTAAAGAATGTAAAAATATAAAACTTGTTATTCCATTTCAAAACCTGATGACCATTAAACATGATTGAAAATGTTCATTTCACTAATAAATATTGCATTATTTACTGGATTTCTGGCATTTTGAAGTTAGACGGAAATAATTTCTAATACCAACTTTCTAGTAAAGGATTTTCCAATATTTTTAAAATAAATATACTGTTTAATAGATATTATAACAAGGACAGATGCAGCTATTATACAACTTTGATTTATAGACAATTATCATATTCAGATATATCTATTTATAAATGTGAATGTTACACTAAATCATTTTTTCTAAAAATAATCAAATTTCATTTTAGTGAAAAGTTTTATTTTGTTATGTTTCTTTCAGTTATGTCAGATATAGTTAAACAAATACATCATAAATAGATATTTTATATATATTATTTTTAAAGCAAACAGTTTATTTAAATTTTATGCATGCAAAAAAAATTATTTTATATATGTGTATTAGATAAAAAATATTTTGTAGTAAATATAATGTAGTAAATATAAAATCAAACAACCACCAGATTACATTAGGCTAGTTTACCACAATTATATTTAAGTACTAAATAATTTTTCACTAGAGGAAGCCGTTAGGTATCATGTCAATGATGAATTGGACCTGCTGACCCTTTAGAAAATCTTGCTTTGTACTGTCAAATTATTTCTAGAAGTTCAAGGCAATTAATTCTTAAATTTTTTGATATTTGATGATATATATAATTTAGTTTCGGTCAACGGATCTTTTTCTATATTTTAAATACAGAAATATTTTGGGAATTATATATATGAATAATTTACAGGAATATCCTCTAAATATTTTAGTGTAAATTTTATTAGCAAAATTCAATGTTAATTTATAAATTATTACACATTGTATTACAATAATTCATAACAAAATATATACGTTTTTAATAAATAATTTACATTTTATGTATTGAAATTACAGTATGCTTGATTTTAAACCATCAGATACAAACTTGTTTTTTAAAATCGTAAATACTCTTATCTGTTTTCCAGTAAAATATACAATTCAGTTTGTTGTGCAAATATACAATGACAAATATTTAGAGAAACTCTAAAATAGTAATAATTTTTAATTTATAGAAACAGTACGTTTAAATATACTAATAACTTATTATGTCTAACTTCTTACAGCTATAATCAAGTTAATTTGATAAAGTCTGTTTTCTTATATTTAATTACTTCTGTCTGTTTATTATTGCAAGGCAATGTGTAGTTATAATATTCCTAATTAGTATTTAGACTCATTAAAGCTTAACTGAAAGGTTTAAGATAAAACAATTTGTTTTTAAAGAAATTATTTTAATGTTTTAAAAATATTCTGAAGATGGAGGATTAAAAAATTCAGAGATTATTGCTTTCTATGGAATGTGTATGAAGAGGTTTATGTAACTTTTAAAAGGAATCAGATTTACATCAAATTTAGATTTGCTTTTTATGTCAAATAATTTTTCTCTGAATTGAATCTTTTACTCTTTTCTTGTAATTACTTGTATTGTAATAATTCTAATGAAATTTTGGTCTTTGCCAAAATTTAATGTTCTGATTTAGATTTTTGAAGTCAATAGAATACAAGAGTTCAATGACATATATGGCGTTTTTCCAAAACATTGTTTAAATAATTTAGTTTATTCACAGCAAATGCCACATTTTTTTAAAAGTTTTAAATAATTTTAAAAATTCTGTTTAACTATTAATATATTTTTATTCAAATATTGCTTTTATTTTATGTAATAGTTCTAATATTAAAATTATTTATTTTTATTTGGATCTTTAAGAATTTCCACTTAAACACAGTTATCTTTTTTCAGATAATTTACACTTAAATCTTGCTATTTGAAATTTAAATTAAAACTTTTTTTGGTTATTTTCCTCTTAGAAACATTAAAAATATCATGGTAATATGCAAAAAAACAGATGTCAAATTGGTGTTGTTTTATTTTACTTGTTAATATTTTTCAGTTTGATATTAACATAGAAATATCTGAATTGAAATTAAAAAACATTTCCCTATTATTTAGAATTATCTATAATTATTTTATTAAAAAATAGATTGAATAAATTTGCTTCCAGAATATCTATCTTTAGTAAATTCTGTTTAAAAATGTTAACTTTTTTAAAACAGAATTTACTAATATATATATATATATATCATCATCATCAAGTATATGTTGATACTAATTATATCTCAAAAGTTTTTGCTTTAAAATATTTTAATTTCAGTGAACTTATCAAATAATTTTGAACAGTTGAATAAGTTAAATGTTAAATATTCCAACATCTTGTCTAAATTTACATTTTTATCGAAGTCGTCATATCAATACTGAATACACTTAATATTAAATATAAATATTTGGAATATTCATAATTATAGGAAAAAGTTATATAACTACATATATATATATAGTTATATAACTTTTTATTTATTTAAAAAAATGAATTTTTCACTAATAAAATTGTTTTTATATTGTTGAGGGATTGAATACTTAATACTCAAGCCTCATGATTTATTAATATTTCATTCACATGTCTTCTAATTAAATTAATTATAAGTATTTCAGTTGAACAATTTCTGTAGATATAAGTAATACCATCATAAAAAATATACTTTTATACTTAGATTAATTGTGCAATTAAATTATTTTTTGATATTCATATTTATAAAATAACTTATGTAATTCATCTGTTTGGATGTATTTATTAAGTAGTGGTTAGTATTTAAATAATTCTGAAATTTTTCATTAATTAATTATTATATACTTAGTTATTTGTAATTATTTGAGAATAGAAAACTTTTCAAAAAATTTGGAAAAAAAAACACCAGTTATTGAAAAACAAAATGTCAAGTCCCGTTTTAGGAAATGAAGCTAAAAGAGTAACTAAAATTAACTCTTATAGAGGGTGTCGTGCCAGTAGTAAATTTGGAATGTATGTATTGGGTACCTAACTGTGGCATGTTGTCACACGACCATGTGTCAGTTAGGGAGTACTACTAACCTATTTACACTTGGCATGTATAAATTTTTTAATTTTTATATTTAATTTCAAGAATAACTAATTTAAAATTATTAAATAACTAATCATTAATATTAAGAATAAATTATAAAGAGACACTAAAAATTCATTACAATATTTTTACTATAATAAGTTTTTATAATAATAAATTTAGATAGGTTTAATTAAAAAACATATAAGAACAAATAAGATAACAGAAGAAAGTCTTATTTTGATATATTTTTTATTTAATTTAAAATTTGACATTTTCTAAATCGTAAGTAACACTTTTAAAAGATGATATATATAATATAGTTAGTTGATAGTCTAAAGTTTATGTAACATCCTGTAGGTAGGTGGTTACAAATGTGTTAAACTGCATCATCTATAAAATTAGTTTTCTCAGTCATCAACAAAATGAAAAAATAAATATTGTTTTATTTAAAACTTTTGAAAGGATTTTGTTTTTATTTACACAACTTTTTGACATAATAATATAGTTTGTAAATGATTTTAAAAAATGAAATGACGAATGTAATTTTATTTTATTGAAAGATGATAATTTTTCAATAAACTGAATTTAGCTGTTTCAAAGTTAAAAATCTTAAAATTCTAAATTTTACTAGTTGTATAAAACTTTTGTAAAATAAGACAAAAAAATTAAATTTATTATATATAAATGAAGTTCAGAATTGAATAATTAATCTTTTTATCACAAAGAAAATATTTCTATTTGTTAAAACTGTACATAAAGCAGAACATATATATATCTGCTTAATATATCTTAAAAAATTTTGTGTGTAATGTTCAGTGGTTGTATGTATGCTCATTTGACTGTCTTATTATGAATGATCTCGGCAGTTTTCCTTATTCCATATTTATAGATTTCATCTAATTAAATATTTTAAATTCTTTTTTCTATTGCTACAATTAATTAATACTTGAATAATATTAATAAAACTTCTTTGATATTAATAAATAGAATTAGCAAACATGTAAAATTTACTTATATATAATTTGAGTATATGAAAACAAATATGACTTTATTTTTGATGTTAAGTAATTAATGATTTTTTTAAAGTTTTAAAAAAATATTCTATTATCAATTATTGAATTTATTTATTGGATAATTTTGGCATGCATAACAATGATTTGATTTTTATATAATTATAAATACAGTGTGTGTATGTATGTATGTATGTATATAAACTATATATTTATATAATCTATATCAGCAGTTCTCAACCTTCTTAGCTCCATGACTCCCCAAATAGTAAATATAAATAAAATTAATATTTCGTGACCCTCCCCACCCAAAGGAATAATAACAGTAAGTCTTACTATTACTAATTGAATTTTGTCTGTAATTATAAATGTAAATTTTTAAAAATATTATATAAACACATTGCACTAATTTTATACATTAAGAAAATACTGACAGTATAAAAAATGTAATAAAACTATTCCTATTATTTTATGTTGCTGCATTTATAGCGATGGGTATGAACATGCATGTATGACATGTACATACATTCCAACTTGATGTGTACATGCTCTTTGTAATTTGATCTCCTCCTATAATATTCGCTGTGAGAGCATGTATGAACATGCATATGGATGCGTTTGAACAAGTCATGCTGTCACTAGTATAAGAGGTGCTGGCAATTGCACCAGTTCAGTTAAGCGTGCGTCTGGTACTTTCATTTTAGTGTGCAGTCAACCTTAAAACTTTTTTTTTTAAATTTCTAATGCGAAAGGGATAAATTTGTGAAAAAAATGAAGTGAGCCATCTACCTCCAGTGAATCCGTTGGTAAAAAGACAAGGTTGTACAGTGACAGTTATTTAAATTATGGTTTCACCTCATTGGATGGAAAGCCACAGTGCGTTGTTTGCTCTCAAGTTCTCTTCGATGAAAGCACGAAGCCATCAAAATTAGTTTGACACTTGGAAATTAAACATCCAGCTCATAAAAACAAACCCTTGGAATTTTTTGAAAGAAAATCAGTATACCTTGAGAAATCAACAAACTTCTATTTGTAAGTTAAGCCATACTGATAAAAGTGTACTTGAAGCATCTTATCTCGTAGCATTAAGAGTAGCTAAGATGTACAAACCCCATACAATCGTTGAAAACCTCATATTGCCTGCTGCAATTGATATGGTCAGTGTTTTAATAGGTGTGGAAGAAGCAAAAACATTGAAAAACATTCCGATCTCTTGAAAAACATTCCGATCTCAACTAAATAACAGGGAGAAGAAAAGCCAAGTGATCGTCGAAAGCACTATATTGTGTTCGTAGTCAATTCCAATCTCTAACAACACAATATCAAGGCGAATCGATGACATGGCTGCCGATGTTTGCGATCAAATAATTCAGCAAGTGAATTTTTTCGTATTCAATTTGAATCAACAAATGTAGCAAAAATGTTTCAGTTATGTTTTGTAAGGTATGAATGCGATAGGGACACATCAATCAAAGAAAATATGTTGTTTTGCAAAACAGTACCAGGTCATGCAACAGGACAATGTCTTTTTGATGTTTTTTTTTATGAAGCTACGAGAAACTATACTAACATAGATTGGACAAAATGTATTTCAGTATGTAGTGATGGTGCAAAGGCAATAACAGGAAAGAACAGTGGATTAATGAAAATCCACTGGTGTTTCCTGTTGTTGTGGAATGGATGCACTGCTTCCTTCAGACATGCTCTTGTCACAAAAAATATGCTAGAAAATCTCAATCAAATTCTTTGTGAAGCTGTAAATTTGGTTAATTTTATTAAAAGTTGACCATTACAGAACAGGCTGTTTGCTAAACTGTGCGATGAAATGGGTGAAATAAAAAATCTCTTCTTTTCCATACAGAAGTTAGATGGTTATCGCAAGTGAAAGTGTTAACCCGGTTATTGGAATTGTGAGATGAATTAATAATATTTTTCCAGGATAAACAAATGCCATTCTCATTGTTTTTACAGAATAATGATTGTATGTTGTTGTTTGGCTTACTTAGCTGATGTATTTTCGTATTTAAACAACTTGAATGTGAATTCACAAGGACATGATAAAAGCATTTTATTAATGACAAAGTTCATGCATTCATTAAGAAGCTTGATATCTGGATTATTTGCCTTCAAAGCAAAAATTTGGATATGTTCCCACTCACTTTGGATTATATTGAGGAAAATTTGAATGAACAAGACACTATTATTCACCACAGTTTGGATTGCATGAAGATGCATTTGCATGAGCTAAAAACTCAATTGACAGAGTATTTCCTGGAAGATAACAATGATTTCTCGAAGAGATGGGTACTGAATCCGTTTAGTGAGAATGTTGCCGCTGCTAAGTTACCAGTTGAGATTCACGACCAGATCATCGAAATGTCTGCCGACAAAACGCTACAACTGCAATTTACATCTGAAGATTTAAATATGTTTTGGCTTGCTCGTCGACATGAATATGGAAATTTAGTCACAGAAGCATTGGAAATATTAATCCCTTTTGCTGTGTCTTAAATCTGTGAAAAGGGTTTTTCGTCTATGGTTGCGCTGAAAACTAAATACAGGAATCATCTTTTATCACTTGAAAATAATTTGTTTTTGTGTGTTTCTAACGTAGATCCATGTATGGAGAAAATTTTAAATGAAAAACAAATGCAACCATCACAAATTTCTTTTCTTTACATGTGTACTTATTGTAAGTAAAATGTTTATAAGTTTATAATAAATGATTTTTTCTCATAAAATGATTTCATTATTGTTTCGCAACCTCCCCTTTAATATCACTGCAACTCCCTTGGGGGTTGCGACTCCCAGGTTGAGAAACTCTGATCTATATAAACTAATATATATACACTTAACTGTTTTAGATATTATTATACAGATTGAGCATATATACAATTCACTGTTTTAAAATAATTTTTAAATGTAAATTTTCAGTATTATAATTTTTTTTGTAGTGTAAGCCATTTTCAGTTATTGCAACACTTAATTTAAATAGGAGTTGTTTAACTCATTACTATTATGTAGTGTTATGTGATGAGTCAGTCACAATGCAGTGCTTGCTCATGGTGTTGCCAAGTCTGATTTGCCACATTGACAAACTTCCCATGCTACTCTTTATGAATCTTCTTTTCATTTATCAAATATCAGTCAGTAGTTTGATCTGATGAAGTAGATTTTTAAAAATTGTAAGCCGTAGTTTTAAACTTTGTAGATTGAAAATTCTCAATTTTACAAATTGAATATGATCTGATATTTATATTTAGTATACTGAAACAGAAATGATTTCCATTATAAATTATAGAAAGTTTCCAGCATTTTATTTACTTATTGTATAATGTTTATGGCAATGTCCATTAGGCAAAAGAAGCCACTTCCAGAATAATAATAATACAACCTCTAGCAAAAAGTATATTAACATGACATAAAAGAAAAAATTAGTTTGAGTTCATTTTACAAGAAAATAAAAAATGTAATATTCAAAACAAAAATAGATGTTTGTGATAGATGTCACTACACCAGCCAAAGATGTCCCAGCATTTTTGCTATACTAAGAATAATAAACATGTTTTCTCACCCTGTTCGTGTCCATGTCCTTTCTTTCTTGTATTTCCTGTCATCACTACCGTTCCAGGAAAGCATTTCTGACCATGCATTGCTATGTGATTTCCCATCGTCTAGGTGTACTCTATCTCTCCTGAAAGTTTGTAACTGCTGTATTGATACACCCTGTATATATGTTACAGTAAAAACTCATTTTTAGTGAAAATGCATTTTAACTAGTTGAAACTAGTATTTACTGGATGTCATTATTAAAACTAGAATTTACTGCTAGTCAAAAATGAATTTGAGTTAAAACTAGTTTTAACTAGACAAAACGGGTTTTAACAAAATGGCTTAGTAAAAACTGTTTCGACCAAGGTCATTCAGCTAACACGTTCCTATAGTGTGTGATGAATTTCGTATCGCTTTAACCCTTTTCCCCCGACATCTTGTTTACATTTATTTTGCGATCCCTCCTAAGGCAATATAGGTCAGTCAGGCGATGATATTTTTAAAAGTTCACCAAAAATCAAATTATCATTATATCTATATGGAAAAAAATCACTTACATTTATTAATATCTTTAGTTTTAAATACAATATTTTTCAATCCATTTTATTAGAAAAATTTATAAGAAAAAAAATAATATATATCAGAACTGACACACAAACTTGATAATTTGTAACGTTTTGTGAAAATTAACATTGTCTAGTTACATAGTTGTTTGCTGGCACTGAGCCAGAAAGACATATATCAAATTGTACAAAACAATATTCTAACACTTATGCATGTATGTTTATTTGTTGTGAAATTATCGCACATTATATCAAACATTTGTTTGAAATCAAAATTTTATACTGCTATCAACTAATATAATGAATTATTATACTTTATTCCCTTTGTATCGAATGAGATTATATCTGTTGTTAATAAATTTTACAAAAATAGATATTTACCAAAGTAATGATGAATCGGTACCCTCGAAGTTTTGCTTAAAAAGCCAGGGTACCAATCGATCGGTGCTTTCAGGGACAAAGGGTTAATTAATGTTAATAACACAGATGTGTGACCAATATTTTCAATAAATATCGTATTAAATAATACAAATGTTTTAATCCCAATCATCACTTTATTTCCCCCAAACATATTTATGTAGCTAAAATTAGTTTTAACTAATGTTAAAAGTTAAAACTAAAATCAAACATTAACTTTTTATCTAAAATCAAAACATGTATAGCAGTAAATTCTAGTTTTAACTAGACAAAACGGGTTATAACAATGACATCCAGTAAAAACTAGTTTCAACTAGTTAAAATGCATTTTCACTAAAAACGGGTTTTTACTGTAACATATATAAAATGTGAGACAGCATACTAATAAGGTTTCAGTGATATATTATTAAAAATGCTAATTAAATGGATAATTTGAGTTATTGCCTAATACTGTCAGAGTAAAATAATTAGTGTTAAACAATGTGATAATTATAAGCTGTTAATAAAATCTATTTTATTTTCTTATCAGACAGGAAGAATAGATGTTAGCTATCCATTAGTTGCTGGTCATAGAGGACCTGTATTAGATATTGCTTGGTGTCCCTTTAATGACAATGTTATTGCAAGTGGATCTGAAGATGGAATTGTTAGAGTTTGGCAAATTCCAGATGGAGGGTTGGTACGACCACTTGTTGATCCAGTTGTAGAATTAATAGCCCATCAAAGAAGAGCAGGCTTGGTTCTATGGCATCCGTCAGCTAATAATGTTCTTTTAAGTGCAGGTATGTAAAAATTTTCATTATACAAAAAAAAAGAATTTTTTTTCATTTCATCCACGAAGCAATTAGTTTAAATTTAAAATAATATTTATAATTATATTTATTCATATTGGAGAAACGTTTCTAACATTTTTTATGCTAAGTGAAATTAATTATATGCCTCTATACTGTAATAAAAACTTGCGTATTTATAATCTCCTGGTGAAGCTGAATCCATATGAGATGGGATTGCTCTTCTCTAGGTTCTCTTTATCTGCTATTTAACACATTTTAATATAGAATTTATTAAAATCTTTTTATGAAAAGTAAATAAAACTGTGTGATGTTTAGCAGTCAATGAAAAATCTAATTATTTTAAAATTTATAAAAGTTTTTGAATAGAAATGAATTTTTGAAGTGTTAAATAGGAAATTACCTTTTCCAATCATCTAAACTTTAAACAAAAATATTAGTTATATTTTAATCTTGAATTACTTTTCTTGTCCATTAATACATAAATATGAGTTTTAAATAAACAGAATTTTTAATATAGAATTAAGATTTGAAAACTGACTTATAACTTAGTTTACATAAATAATTTTCAAACAACAGTTTAATATATATATATATATATTAAAATTGAAATTTTGGGACAGTTGTCTTTTTTTAAAAGAATGTTTGCAGCAATTAAAAATTTCTAAAGTTCAATGAAATTAGCTATGATGGAGAATCAATGTTAAAAAATCATTAAGTTTTTATTTTATCATGTTCCATGATTTTGTTCATTCATAATTAAGTTCATTTTATAATTTTAAATATTGTTTCCTTATATTTTGTTGCATTTATTTTTTTTTATAGTATATTAAAAAATTTATTATTATGTGTGATATTTACTGATGTAAAAAAGAATCAAGAATCACTTGTAGCAATTAAAAGCTTAATTACATGTTTGATTTTTATGATAGATTTTAAGGAGAAAGAAAAATTAATTTTTATATCATTAAACATTTTTTTCCTTTGGTTATACCAAATGATTATAATTATTGTATATAAAAATTTAAGAACATTTAACAGTTCAGAAAAATCAGAAAACCAGTAAAAAATATTAATTTACTATATTATTGTCTTCCAAATTAATATTTTCCATTTCTTTTTGGTTTTTTTTTATTATCTATATCAGTGACATTTGAAAATACTTTTGTAGATTTTGTTGGAAACTGATGTAAGAGACAAAGGAGTCAATCATGTTTGTTTAGACAATATACAGGTATTAATGATTATATATAGATCATCAACTTTTTTTTTTGACAATTTACACACAACAAATGCCAAAAATAAATATTTATCTACTTATTGGTGATTTTTTTTTTTTTTTTTTTCTCTCTTCTCAGTTTCATGATTTTGTATTTTAATTTTTTTAAATTTTATGATTAAACATTTTTAAAATATTATTTGGAGATATTATGTACTTCAATATCATATGTTAAAAAATGTAGTTATAGTTCATAATATTTCATTCATGTGGGTTCAGCTATTCTTTTGCAACTTGCAACATAATAAAAATAAACATGATTTAGAAACATCCACAACTACAGATTCTTTTTCTCTTAATTGAACATTAATCTACTAAGTAACCAGTATATATATAACATATATATACTGGTTACTTATAATGTTATATATACTGGAAGATTAGATTAGGCCAGAGGTCTGGATAGCATAACTGGCAACACGTCTGCATGGTAAGCAGGAGTTGTGGGTTCAAATCCCTCTTTGAGCCAATTCTTTTCTTTCATAGTTCTAAATTATTTAATTAAAAATTATAATTATTAAATTTATTAAGAGATGGCACCTAATGCCTCCCTCTAGTACCAAATCGTTTCATAATTTATTAGTATTATAGCCATTATCTAGCCCGATGACATATGGCCTTGGTTGTCTTGTAGCTTTATTCCCATTTTTGGTTTCTCTTTTGCTATCTTTTATTTAGGTAACTTTTTAAGTAATGCCCACTTTGTTAGCTGAATTAGGCAGATTCATTCATATTTTCTGTTTGTGTGTTTAGGTAGAAGTACCAAACAAGTTTGGGATCAGTTACTAACTGGGGCAATTTAATTGCAAAATGGGTGACCCAAACAACTAAATTAAATTTAATTAACATGTTACACGTGTCATCATTTTGAGGAATAATGTCAGCATTCTCAACATTTTGAAGTTGATATGTTTGTAAATGTCTCACCAAACTCTAAATGTTTTACTTCACATTTTTTAGATAATACATTTTTTTATTTCATTTTATAATTATTTCCTGTAATGGTAGTCTGTGTAATGTGCACTTTATACACATGTTGAGTCTTGCTGTCAAATCTGCATCCACTATTCTTATGCCACAAGTTTCAAAAGTATTCTTTATATAGATGTTTTTGCTGAGTGTTACTTTTTTAACCTGGTTTCATCAGTTTTTTTTATAGGATCACATAAAATCAATTATTCTTGAAATTTTAAAAGATTTTTTTTATTTAAACAAGTCATACAAAGTCAGGTTAGCAACTTTGATCACATGCGGAGCCATTACAACCTATCCAACATGGATCACTTTTCAAATATTAATATTAGACCAGTATTAATTAGTAATTGATGATCTTTCTCTCTTCGGGGAGAAGATCAATTACTAATATTGGTCGAATTTACTTCAATTCCCTTCTGCAACATTCCCTTCTTCCTATCCAACCCAGAGGTATGGTGGCATTTGAAGAGAAAAATTACATACTACAAGGTTACCAGTTAGCACAAAATTCAATTTAAGTGTATTGCATTTAAATATTTGATATTATCGTTTGATATTTGGCTGTGAATGGAACAGTTTGTTAGAGCTGACATTTAGAAAATAAAAGATATAAAAAATTTAAGATACCATATTTTCAATTGCTGTCTACTTTACCAATGAAATTGTGCCAGTTTGTACTATCTGAGTATCACAATAAACATGACAATGGTAGGCTAAAATAACCAAACATTCTATATAGTTTTTGTTTTAATATTTGTTATATCATAACCTTTGTTGTTACATAAGATAGTATTTGATTTATATAAGTTTATCACACCAAGTGACGAATCTAACACATTTTAAAAATTCTTTATTCCTCTATAGTACACAATTTAAAAATAATTTTTTAAATGTGTTAGATTGGTCACTTAGAGTGATAAATCCTTATGTAAGATAACTTGTAGTTATATAATTAAATATTATAATATAATATAAGGGTTAGAGAGGTTATGGAAGGGTTATGGAATAATCTAATAATCTTAATGTTTGTACTTATTTTTTGCTCGGGTAATGCCAGGTTTATCTGCTAGTATCTTTATGATTAATTAGCCATAATGTAGCTAGATTTAAAAATTCAGCAATATTGTTTCATTATTATGTCATCAGGTTTTTATATTTGGCCACAATTTTCTAATTGCAGACCTATAGATTCCCACTGTTGTCTGTTTGTCTGTCTTTTGTTAATCTCAAGAATGGAGTTAGATGAAAATAGAGACCACATATGGAAAGCTCAGACTAGAGGTCCTGATTAACTATACACGAGTTATATAAGTTCAAACGATCGAACCTCTTACCGCGTGCCATAATTGCGAATGATCTAACTTGTTTTTAATGCCTATAATATAATCATAAAAAAATGACTGCGTACATCAGTACATGAATAGTACACTACTCTGATATGCTACCATTGCGGGTGTACTTCGGAGACATATCTCCATGCATATGATAAAACGTTTCCATCTTTGAAATTAATGCATTTCCCTGATTTAGACGCCTTGTAAATCTGAAGGGTCTCCAAGGCCCTGATGCGGTCCGTGTCGAATGATGTTTTACTTAGGCTGGTTTTATCAAAATCTGCCTTTATATCGGGGTCGGTGGCGTAGGTCGAGAGGGCGGTGGTGTGTCTTTTCTTGTTGACGTCATACCTGTGTTCCGCGATCCTCTTTTTCACGGATCTCTTAGTAGATCCGATGTATATTAAATCCGTTTGGGACCTGTGATCCCTTACCGGGACACTGTACACCCCCGGTGCTCTTAGAAAATCCGGCTTGTCCTTGGCGTTCCTGAGTAGCGAATAGATCGATTGGGTTCTTGAGAACGTCAAATCGGTGCCCTTCTTCCGCGCTATTTCCTTGTATATGTCATGCATACCTCTGTTGTACTGGACTACTGTGCGCTGGTTCGGCCCCGACTTGGACCTATCCCGTGCCCTTGCGGCGTGATGTGCCGCGTTTGTATTACGTAAGTTACGCGCTAATTTACGGACTAGGCCACGTCTGTATCCATGGCTAGCGGCTATGTCTTCTATGTGTGTTCACAAGAAAAGACACACCACCGCCCTCTCGACCTACTGCCACCGACCCCGATATAAAGGCAGATTTTGATAAAACCAGCCTAATTAAAACATCATTCGACACGGACCGCATCAGGGCCTTGGAGACCCTTCAGATTTACAAGGCGTCTAAATCAGGGAAATGCATTAATTTCAAAGATGGAAACGTTTTATCATATGCATGGAGATATGTCTCCGAAGTACACCCGCAATAATAGCATATCAGAGTAGTGTACTATTCATGTACTGATGTACGCAGTCATTTTTTATGATTATATTATAGGCATTAAAAACAAGTTAGATCGTTCGCAATTATGGCACGCGGTGAGAGGTTCGATCGTTTGAACTTTGAAAGAATTCTATTGCATTCTATCTCGAAAACCGTCGAATAAAACCTGACGAAGATCGCGGAGGCGATCAAAAACGTTAGTTAAGTGGTCGTTAATGTTAGTACTTAGTACCGGAAATTCGAAAAAAGGCTTAAGAAGGTATAATGGACATCATATGTACCGGTATGAGGATTGTTTCTAATTGCAGTTGAGTTGTGATGATGTCACAATAATTCTACTTTAATTATAAAAATATATTTGTTGTATAATATTTAAGTTTTTATATTAATCTTATAAGTAATTTCAGTTCATTTTGTGATATACAAAAATGCACTGTTTCATATTAAAACTGTTTCTTTTAATGGAATTTTTATAAAGTTCTATTAATATTATATTAATGTGTGTGTGTTTTTATAATAAAAAATATAATTCGAATTTATAATGCATTATATATTTTTATATTCACATAAAAATATGTTCAATTAAATGTATAAACAATTAATCATCAAAAGAAATTCAAATTCTCTTTAAAGAAATTCACGTTTGAATCTTACAATCATGGAATCAAATTATTATTTAATGCTTCAAAACTTTGAATTATCTGTTCTATTGTTTGTTTTATTTTCATAGTATTTCTTATAACTAATGCAATAGCCAAATGGCCTGAAATAGTTTGTGAATAAACATTGCCAATAATTTCTTTATTTTTATACTTTAGGAGAGAGAGAGTAAATCTTGTTGTTATAAAATGTATATGTAGTAATAATTATCAACAAAATCAAATAAGTTTTGTTTGCAGTTAAATGTTTTGTTATAAAAATAATAATTTTAGATATTTAATGTAAAAATATTATTAATCAAATTGAAGACAAGTCTGCCCAAGAGGGACCACCATTTATTTTGCGCTCCAGACTAAAAACATACACATATGGCGACAGGCCTTCCTTTTTAGGCTTCATGTCGCCAAAGGTAAAAAAGTCCTTTAAAAAAACACAAACATCCAGTTAAAACTAGGAGTCGGTGACACACAGACGTCTTACTCTTCAACCATCCAGCCAGTGGGTGTTTCCGCTTTTTTATCTGCTGGAACAAGCGCTGGAAAATGCAAATTTTAAAGCTGCACCCTGGCGTCGGTATTTTAAAATTTCTTTTTGTCGATTTTTCCGACCAATGGCGAGATTATTATTAATCAAATTGAAGACAAGTCTGCCCAAGAGGGATCACCATTTATTTTGCGCTCCAGACTAAAAACGTCGGTAAAAATATTAGTTTCATTTTAAATATGTACAAAATTTAAAATTTCTATAATATCTAATGTACACTCTGCTTAATTTACTCAAATTGCTTTAAAATAGTTTTGAGTAAGTCTTTCTTATGCATAATATAATTTTTATATTGAGGATTTTAATTTCTGCATAATTTTATATTAGGAGCTGATTGCAAGATTTATATTTGGAATGTTGGAACAGGAGAAATATTATCTCAAATTGATCATCCAGATATTATATTTTCTTGTTGCTGGAATTGGGAAGGAAGTCGATTAGTAACAACTTGTAAAGATAAAAAAATTAGAATTTATAATCCACGATCTGGTGAATTAGAAGTGGTAAGTTATTTGTTTTAGACTATCCAGTTATTGATTATATTTGTTGCTAATTTATGAGAATTTTATGATAACTGTAGTACAAAGATTTTAAATTTACCTTGAAATAATAAAATTAATACACATATTTTATAGTTATTAATAAAATAAATCATTGAAAATAAACCTAGTAAAATTTTAAAAGTATTTAAGTTTATTAATTTATTCAACAATATACTAGTACTATGCTGGCATATAAATTGATATTTAGCCCAAAAAATTTCATCAAAGACAGAATTAACTTACACAGCAGGTATAAATTGCAAACTTTTATCAAAGAGTAATAAACTGTCATAATTCCAGCAGGCCATCAACAATATTTTAAAATCTATGTTTAGTAAATTTATTTAACAAAGATTAATACAATAATAATAATTCAACATAATGAACAAGTGCTCTATTTTCAGCAACTAATGTACAGTACTAACATTACATCACTGATGAAAATGACACTGTGTAAGTAAAGATGCATTATCGTATACCAATATCTGCTACTGTGGTGCTAGTACTATGCTGTGTAAGCTGCTAATATTTTATTGAAAGTTTTAACTTTGGCTAGAATAAGTTTATTGGCAGACTTGATGTACTGTACTGTAGAGCAGTGGTACTCAAACTGTGGTCTGAGAATAGTTTATTACTGGCCTGTAACAAGATTTCATTTAAAATTTCATAATTATATATATATAATGCTTATATACAACATATATATACATCTTTAGCTTTGCTCACACTTCATTAAGAAACTTTGCAATTACAACTTTAATTCTAAAATCAGTTATAAAATGTATTATATGTAAAGCTATATATAAACATTTTTATGGCAATTGTGAGTGTTTAAATGTTTACATATCATATCTAAATTATTATTAATGTGAACATACTGAAACATTATTTGTTAAATTAGAATAATTTACTAAATTTGATTTTTTTCACATAGGAAGGATATGGACATGAAGGAGCTAAGCCACAACGTGCTATTTATTTGAGAAATGGATTAATATTTACTACAGGATTTTCTCGAATGAGTGAAAGACAATATGCATTACGTAGTGAAGTAAATAAATTCATTTTAAAATACTTTTGTAATAAAATTCATATAAACAAGATTTAATTTACACATTACAAAATAATTTATTTTTGAATAAAGATTAAAAATGAAATGTACTTAATTTATTATATTTTAATCTACCCGTGATTGTAATTATTAAAACGTGAGCTAATTACAAATTTATAATTTTATATCTAGTTTTAAGTTAAATGTAAATACCTAAGTAGGGTGTTTACATTGATATGGAACTATGGCTGAACTTAAGCTGTGAAAATGAGGCATCAAAAAGAGCTACTGTCAAGCTTGGAGGTGTCTTGTTCATACATTAAGACTTGTTCTCACTTTTTCAATGTGTACACTTGAGTAAAAGAAGTGTATTACACATCTGATCAGTTTAGCTTCAAACACGCAGTCATGGAGGGAGGTTGTTTCAGTCATTACAGATGTTTTTCAGGATGAGTTAATATGCATACAATGCATTTTATTGCTGCAGTCTACAATTCAGTTCCAATAATTCTCAGTATTAATGTTGTACAGACAACTTGCTTTGATTCTTGATATTAAATGCAATAACCATATGGTGTTACTTTCCAATAACTTTAAAGAGGGACAATACTTTACCATGGCTTCTGGGATAATTGCATAAAGTATCATGTCTGACTGCAGCAAACAAAAATATGACTAAATGACATAAAATAATCAAACAGGGTTTGGTTTTAAAAATAAAGCCATGAGAAGGTGCTGAGACTTGTACCCATGCCTGCACACTCATATCTGTTGTGTATGCATTAGCTGTGTTAATGCCTCAATTGTGTCCATGTCCGATTTCAGTTGTGGTTCCACATCAATGTAAACACCTCTTAATTTAAACGAAGTTGAATCTTTTACTATCCTAGATAGTTATTTATAAAGGGTTATTACAAATTGAAACTTTCATAAAGCTAATTTATTAGATAAGTACTGATATCTTTATTCTGACTGACCTAAAATGCATTTTGGCTTAAAATACAGTGATTCAGCCTTCGTCAGTTAGCTACTTATTGGTTAGGTACAAACTTGTTATAAGACACAATAGTATAATTTACACCATGTCTAAAATTATGTATACGATAACATTAAAACACCATAAACAGCCAGCTGTCAATAACTGCTCTTTCTTATAACTACATAATTATATTTGCATTTATAATCAGAATTCTATGGCAATACAAACTTATTAATATGCTTATCAAAAAAGGTAAATAAATACTATTAAAGTTCCCTGTACACTTTTGTTGTTATTACATGTAATTGTTGTTCAATGTTACATATATATTCTTCATTCTCCAAATAGACGGTATTTACATCCCTATTCACTTGTTGCATCTTATATGCCCATGTCCTACTAATTGCATAATAGTAAAATTATTTTATTTGATAATGATAATTATAGAATAAATATTTTTATATAATTTACTTAATTCTTAATATATTTCCAGCTGCACAAAGATTTTTGTTGTTCAGTACATAATGTTGCTACACTGTTCAGGTTTATAAACTACTTCCTTCTAAGTTAATACGAAGGTGTTGAAATCCCTTATTATTTAAACTATTTTACCATTATAGATAAAAGCCTTGGTTAAGTTTTTTTAATTTTTAAAATTCTTGTGATTTTATGATTTTACTTTAAAATACTAAGTAATCTTGAATAATTTAAATTAAAATTTTTTTTTAATCTGTAAATTTTAGTTCAACATTGTCTTGAATTTATAGGAAATTTTTGTATACATTATACTAAGAATTTATTTTTCTTCTGTTTTATTTTTATGGTATAGTATTAAAATTTTCAATACTCTATTAAATTTAAATTTTATTTATTTTTAGTTTCAAAAACTTTTCCTTAAATTTTTTAATTTTATAAAATATATCTATATTTAAAAATGTATTTTAATATTTTGATTTATTGATCAAAGTAGTAATTATTTTAATTGCTTGCTTTAGATTGATTTGAAATATGTATAAAATAAAATATTTTAATTGTTAAAGTTGCCAATTGGTAAAAATTGAAACATTGGAATAATTATGGAGATTTAATAATTAGAATTATAGCTATTTATTTCAATAAAGAATTATTACCGAATTATAGTTAGAATAAATCTTAAAAAAGTAACCAAATATCAATTTGATTAATTACTCTTTATACATTATTGTTATGGCTATTCAGGACAAAAATTTAGAAATAATTTCCACTGTACAATTATTTGTAAATATTTAGAAATTTTAAATTTTCAAATTTAATTTTAAGTATTTTTATTACAATATATTAAAGTAGCAACATCTTAAAATGTACATACAATAAAATTTTTGTTCTGAATTGAAATATAATAATTTAAATATAATCATTTTATATTTAAATTATGTGCATTTCAATATTTTCATTACATAACTTTATCAAAATTGCCATATTGAATATTCCAGTGGTACTTTCTATGTTTATTTTAAGTTAGCAAATACTTTTTTTAATAGGAAATGGTATTTTTTTTTATTTTGTTTTTACATATTCATTTTTACCACTGTAAATTTAAGTGTTTTATTTTTCTGCTATTTGATAAGTTGTTAACAAATCTTTTTTGTTAGTGCTGTGAGATGTATGAAATCAAACAATACTGTTTAAATAAACACTTCACTTTTTACTTAAATTTTTATTTTAGCTCTAATCTTTGACTACTATTCTTTTATGTAATTTTCATAATTTATAAGCAATAGGCAACCAAGTAGTGTAATCAACTGCTTTTTCTGCCAAAATAATTTTACATCAAAAGAAAAAAAAATGATTAATGAATTGAAATATGTATTTTATCTGTATATATTACTTAATTATAACAAATAATTGATCAAAAATTAAGTTGTGAAAAGTTGCTGTGTATAATTGTTATATTAATACCACAGACATTTTGTCATTTTTACAATTGTAAAAGTGACAAAATGTCTATGGTATTAACTTAGAATACAACTATTAAAAGGATTTTTGTCTATGAAGACTATTTTGCAATAATGCAGTTTTTGCAAAATAGTTGTATTCTGCTAGATAAAATAGCAATGCAAATTTAAAATGCAAAATAGTTGTATTCTATTTTTTGCATTTTGACCTAGATTTTCTTGGCAAGCTCTTTTTAATGATTAAGTTCCATTAAAGACATTAAAAAAAGTCTAGAGCTGTGTTCAGTAATGCAAAATGTTAAGTAAGAAATCTAGTTGTTTAGAGGGATAAAGCAGAATTTTTCTGAGTACTTTTTGAACAGTATCTCGAGTCAATGAATCTGCAGGTGGTGTCTAAATTAGTGGAAGAGATAAGATTATGATTACACTAAATAATCATTTTTACTTATTATTATAAAATATACACACCAACACACAGCTATATTTCAAATTAGTAGTGCTGACAATAGTGACACCACAGAAAAGATGTCACTAGCAGATCTTGGCATACAAAAAGTATGCTGATTGCCCATTTCTAGAAATCTTAGTAGTTCAGAGTCAGGAGTGAGCTAGAAACAAGTCCATGATTATAGCATAACTAGATTTAGCAAGACTTCTGTGTTACTGAACATGGCTTCATACTTGCTTTGACAAGTGGTATAGACATAGGCAGAAGTGTGCACCTGTAAGAAGTGTTAACTTTGAATGCTGTGTGGCATATGAGTTTGTGTTATATAATAAAATCTGTATCAAAAGTTCAGTTCATTTTTAACTCCTTGTCTTGATAAACTGATATACAAGTTAGTTTTACAAAATAATTTTAAAGAATATATCATTCTATCAAAAATGCAGTTAGTTTTAATCACTAGTTTAATATGTACTTTGTTTTTTAGAGTTACAGTTTAGTTCATCTGTCAAAATTTGAGATTTTAATCTAACAATAATTCTATTGCTTGTAACTCTATTTATTCCAGTATTTAAATTCTATGAATTAAATATTTTATATATAATATAATATAATTATATATATATATATATATATAATTGTATAATTATTATTTTAGGCTGCCTTGAGTGAGCCAATAGTCTTAGAAGAATTAGATACAAGTAATGGAGTATTATTTCCCTTTTATGATCCAGATGTACAACTTCTGTATTTATGTGCTAAAGTGAGTATATTAACTCTAATTATTTTATACAGTAACTAGATGTAATTACTGAATTATGGAGTGAAAAATTTTTTATTTCAAATACCAAAAATTGCATGGATGAATAAAGATGGATTTAATTAATTTTGAGCTATTTTCTTGGAATGTGTACACAAATGAATATTCTTACAAATTAAGACTAACTATTCCTTAGACATACATTAAAATTTAGGGTATGCATTCTGTAAATGCATAAATTATTAATGTAATAATTTTTTTAAATTTTCAATTCTTTCTGAATGTTCTAAAATATCTTAAAGTTTATGTAAAACTTTCAAGCAAGCATTTGAAATCATTCTTTTGTTAGATGCATTGGTTCATATTTTAAAAATATCTTATTCAAATGTTCTGTTCTATGAGCTGTTCTAAAAAGATAGCAAATTCAAAATGTCAAATTGACGATGACTCTAGCAGAGCTAAAAACACTTTTTGTACAAATAAATAATTTTTGGTAACCTGAAGAAGAAGTTTAAAATATCTGTAGTGCCTCTTCCTCTCTCTTTACAAGGAAAAGTCAGACTTGGATGGTGTTTGTTGTGTTTTGTTAATGTTTGTGTTTTCCTTTTGGAGTTGTTCTAGTTCTGTGTTTATCCAATATATAACTCCAAATGAATACATCAGTACTAGGATGACAAGGTGTGTTAGTTTTAAATGTGTTTTTTGTACGAGTTTAATTTGCTATTGTATTCTTCTGTAAATTTTGTTTTACTTGTGCATTTTCTGTGAGTTTGATCTATTGTAATATCTGTTGCAAATATTTGTTGAGTTTGTCCTCATCCATGGATTAAATGATAATTTTATTTGGAAATGGAAATATCTTTCTTTGGAAATCCTTTTTCTATATGAAGTGCTTTTTTGCTTCATTTTTGGTATGTTTGGATATATATATTGTGTGTTTTTTTTTTTTTTTTTGTTAGTTTTTAACAATTTCTTCTTGTCAGCAATGAAAAATTGCATCTTTTGAATGCACCATACATTGTTTATCCATTAGTTCAAAATTTTCCAAACAAAACACTTTAAACCAAATTTGCATATTGAAAGTTTAGGAGCATCTTCCCCATACACCTTACAAAACTTTTTTTACTGTTTGTACAGTGTTATACCTTTTCCAAAATTCATAGAGTAACATGCCAGATATGCTTCTTTATCTGAAGAAATTTCAACTCAATTTTATTCAAACAAAATATGAAGTGAAAAGTTTAAAATAAGCTTCTAAACAAAGAATACAATTTCACTTCAGCAATAATGTGTTAAATTTCACAACTGTTATAATTAAATCATATATCTATATTAAGTAAAGACAGCTGTTAAAAATAGGTGAAAACTCTGTTCAACTCAATATATCTTTTTCTTATTAACTGTGGAATCTGAAAAGAATGTGGAAACAACAAAGTCTAAAAAGAAGGTTGTTGTATCAAAAATTGAAATTAAAGAGGAACTTATCATACAACATGAAAGTGGTACACACATGGTGGATCTGGTAGCCATGTTTAAGATGTTAAAGTTGACAGAGTGCAATCAGTAAATGTAATTTTTATTTTATTATACATTGTTTATGTATTTGTTTATATATTTTATTTATTGTTTTCAAGTTTTAATTTATTGTTAGAGCATGTAATTGTCTTATTTTTACATTAAATAATGTGTATTTGCAGTTCAGTACTTTGAACAATTTAGAGTTTGAATGATGACCTGGAATGAATTAAGTTTGAAGTACAAGGCTCCTCTGTATTTTGTATTGGTGTAGTGCAGGGCTGCCCAACTAGTTGATTGCAAACTACCAATCAATTGTGACATGCTTTCAAGTTTATTGCAAAAACTCTGTTGCATATACATTAGGAATTTATGATAGCTTAGTATTTATTATGATTTGAATTTGAAGTCCAAAGATTGTATTTGGAAATATGCAAAAGAAAAGTACCCAATTCTGATAAATGTTGCATAAAAAATTGTCATGTTTTGGTTCTACATATTTGGCATAATTCACATTTTCAACATAAAATTTCAAAATAAAACATTAGAAATTCTTTAACTGATACCTTAACCAATGTATAGATTCTCTCTGTTATCATATAGAGTGAGTGATTTGGTTTTTATAAGAATTGTCAACTTCAGCAGTTGACATTTATAAAAAAAGCTCCTGGGAGGGAGTCAAAGTTTTTATATTTTGATCTAGAAACTAAACTATTCCAGGATTTAAAAAATTTTTCTTTAAAAAAAAATGGTCAAAGTTAAAACTCGGTAAATAAAAATCAATAAAATAATTGTAATCTGCACAACTTATTTGGTTTCATAGGTGTTTATAAAATTAAATAATAAAATAAAAGGAATAAAAAATAAAATTTTTTAAAATTGAATAAAAAAATTTTTTGAAATATATGAACCACTGACTTTTTGTACACTTTTTCTTTCTTACTTTATCAATCTTTTTTAATATTTTTATTTGCATCATCAGTTACTATGTTCTTAGTCTTTCTCTTCATATGATTAATATGTAAGTTTAATACTGTGTAATTTTGTTAATTAATAATTTTTAATATTTATAATAAACAAAATTATAATAATTTTCTCATGCACCAGTATATTGCAACATCACTCTTAGATGATAAAGTAGCTCATGCACACAAAAAGGTTGTACATCTCTGGTGTAGTGTTTGCAATAACCATGAGTGTGGGATTATTGTGTTGTTGGAGTGTTTCACACATGATAGATATACTTAGTATTATGCTAATGGTTATACCATATTAAGACATCTTTGCTAAATTTTTAAGTCTAGCAATGCTCTATAGTTAAGAATTTTGATGTCTGAAGATGGCCATTAAAAATGTCTGAGACCATTTGCTTTAAATAAACTTAAGTCTTTAATTCCAGCAAGATTAATAAAGCTGTGCTAAGGCATATATACTGGTACCTAATCTATGCTAAAGCAAAGTCATGGAATAACTATAGAAAAAATGTTTTGTTTACATGCTGTTTATTTATTTCTGTATTTAAGACTTTCTTGACTATATGACGTGTTTAGTGTGGCAGCCTTTTGTAGTATATGTGCTTTTGTGAAGCCCTAATGTTTGAAGGCTTAGATGTCTATCTGGTGTGATGCATGTGCACGAAAGGACTACTGGCACATTATTATTCATTCTCCAAAGAATTTTTAGTTTGTGGGCAAATTTCAAGTATTTTCAGTGTATGAATTTTGTATGTTGAGTGTTTAGAACAGATTATTATTATTATTATTATTATTATTACTACCACTACTTTGTGGTGCATGCTTATACAGATACACTAATTATAATTGAGTTTATTTTTATAAAAAATTTATAGGGAGATTCCAATGTAAGATATTTTGAATTTACTGAAGAACCACCTTTTATACATTACATTAGTACTTACCAATCTACAGAACCTCAGAGAGGAATGGGTATGATGCCAAAACGTGGTTGTGATTTACATCAGTGTGAAATTGCCAGGTTTGTTGTTTTTATAATTAATAGAAAAAAATTTATATTTCATGATACAAACAAAATCTTTAATATAAACAAAACTTCTGCTTTAGTAATATACTTTGATTAGATTTGACTAAATTTTACATAATTTAATTGATGAAACTTTTTAAATGTAAAATTCAAAGCATGAAAGTGATTAGTTACTGAATTTGGCATGAAGTTTTTGATTTGAAGATTTTCTTCAACTAAAAAGTCTGGTAATAGCCATTATTAATTTGATTGATAATGATAGTCACTTTCCACTAATTGTCTGATTATTAATTTATTAATATTTAGTTATTTCAAATAATGCATCAAGTGCCAATTATTGAAATTAGGAAACATTTCTCTTATTGAATAACTTATAGGCTTAACTTAACTAATAATTTAGCAATACCACATGCAAATAAAAATTACCATATACTTTATTTCTCAGGTTACATTAATCCAAAAATATTCAATCTCTATCCATTTATAATTATTTACCCTAAATATAATTGTAATATAGACATATTTTTTAATGGACTTTTCCATAAATAAAAATTATGAAAACATGAAAAATTCATCATTCTGAATCAAAAAATTTATAATCTAAGGTATTTATTTCTCTCAAGAAGAGCTTTTCTTTTTAAAGAAATTATTATTTTATGTATTGATATTTTAAATGAAATAAAATATTACTTGAAGCATTATAAATGAGATAATATACATGTTAGGAGTTCATTCATAGAATATCTTTAATATTTAAATATTGTTAATACAATAGAGTCCCAGAAACTACTTTCAATAACTTGACATTCCATAAAACTTGTTGTCATTCAAGCACAAAAAAAATGTAAGTTAATTCATATCTCTATAACTTAACACTAAGATCAAATAAGTTATTGTTCTTCACTGGTGACACTTGATGACGATATCATCAATTCCACATCCTAACAAAGAATATAACCTTTTTCCTAAAGTGGCACTGCAAACGTCACATAACAAATGTTACTAACTCAAAAGTAGACACTGAATAGCTTATATATATATGAATTTGTACATATATCTTGAAATACACATTGAATAACAAAAATTTACCTTCAATAATTTATATCATTTGTTGTACAGTAATTATTTTATATTAGATTGTATTGTACATTTTCTTTTACTCTAAATGTGTTAAAAGATTTTTAATAGATTGATTTGTAATAATGTAATATTGATTGGATTGTGAATAATACCCCAGAGTCCATAAAACTCATCATTTTCAGTAACTCATCACCTTATTTCAGATTAAATTGTAGATTGAACTGTATTTTTAAAATTTTTAGTTTTAAATAATTCAAAAATTTGAAGAGAGAAGATTGTTTGATATCTATAGTTGATTCATAATATATATGTTTAAAGATAACTAAACAAAAATAATACATACATAAATAGTAGAATTTAATGAATTTACAAAACTTTATTTTTCAGATTTTATAAACTTCATTCTCGTGGCTTCATTGAAGTCATAAGTTTTACTGTACCAAGAAAGGTAATAAACTGTTTTCTCAATATTAATATTTAATCTTTGAAATGCATTATTTAAAATAATTTAAATTTTAAAGTTTTTAACTACAGAATATTATTATTATTATTTTGTTTCTTTTATGTTAAAAAAACTGAAATTCTGTTTACCTTAAATTTTGTATGCAAAATAGAGAAGCACTTAAGAAAAACAGCATTTCTTCTTATAAAAAATAAACAATGAGTTGATAAATTATACAAACACACAGAAAACAACTTTGTTATTTTTACTATTATTAATCAAGGATTTAAAAAAGGGAAATTATTACATTTCAGAAAGTTAAGTTTAATTTCCAGATTTAATGAAAAATGTTTTAAAAGTTTATTTTATATACTTGTTACCTGATTAAAACAATTTGTATTTTAAGATACTTTTTTCTTGTGTGATAAATGTTTATCCATTTCAATAATTCTGTATAATACAACTACACTTTGCAACCTTGAAACTTTACAAATTCTGATATTTATTAGTGAGATCCTTTTTCTGAATATCCTGTTTGTTCATGTAGTCTAGTTTGTAATGCTCTTGATATAAACAAAAGGATGGACAAGACACATCAGAAACAAGCATCATCATAACTTAAATTTTAATTAATGTGTTAATGTATAACTTTTTTCTTATCTTACAGGTATTACAAAATATTGAACCTTGTGAACCTTAAACTCTCTTTAATATCTAGCTGAATAATTTTGTTTTTTAATTTTAATATCTTATTTAATGTGATTAAATTAATCTATTTTGTTTATTTACTGGAATTAGATATATTTTTTTGCATTATGTTACTATGGCAAATAATATTTGTATTTGTGAGTGCATTGTATTCTATTTGAATTTGCATAAGCTTGAAAAAGTTCTTTCAAAACAAACAAAAGTTCTTGCTTTAATTGAACCTGTTATTTTTGGTTTATTTAATGTTATTTGTGCATAATTTGAATTATTTATTCTACATTAAGTAATAATGTTTAAGCGTATGTTAGAAATGATTTATACATTATAAACAATTTTTCATTACATAGAATTTTTGTGAGAAACTTTGAAAATACTACATTTGTTTTTTGATACTAATTAATATGTTAGCACTGATTAATGTATAATTCTTTTTTTTTAGTCTGAACTTTTCCAAGATGATTTATATCCAGATACATTAGCAGACACACCAGCAATTTCAGCAGAAGAATGGATTGGTGGAAAAGATGCAGAGCCTGTTTTAGTAATATATATTTTTAAAATATTAGGAACTTAAATTTATTTAACTTTATATAAAGAAAATTGCTTTTTTTCCTTGGTATAATTAAATTAAATTAAAAATCTACTAATGTGAGATAAATAATAAGGACTTATCACAACAGTGATAATAAGCACAAACACCTAGGTATCCATGGAGCACATTTAATAAAAATGAAAAGGGTTGTACATTAAAGGCTGCTGTAAGCCTGTCTTCTCTACACCCATTTAATATTAAATGATCATACCTTTATAACAGTTCCTTTGTCTTGTATAGTTTTAAGTATTATAGCCTCCCCTTTTCTATATATGTATACCAACTGAAGAGGGACTATTCTGATAGTCCGAAATGCATTTTGGTTATTTCATGTTAATTGCTCATGTAATCAATTTTAATGTACAACCCTTTTCATTTTTATTAAATGTACTCCATTCATACCTGGGTGTTTGTGCTTATTATCTACCTCACATTAGTAGATTTTTAATTAATTTATTTAATTTTATTATCAAAATTAGTAATTAATAACAAATATTTGATTACTCATATGTTTCTAATAATATATTTTGGCATCATTACAAAATTACATGGGTCTCTATTTAACCCCCTAAGTTAAGTAGACTGAAATTAGAAGGTATCTAAATATTCAGATATAAAGTTTTTCATTTTTTTCTAGTCCAAATAGTTTAAAATTTTTTAAAATGACACAATTTCGTAACTAAAGTTAACAGATAGTCATATTTTAAGTGACAATAAGAAAAATATTGATTTATAAGCACTAAATACAAAATAAAATTTAAATTCAAATTAATTTAATAATTTTCACCTTAAGTCTGATAAGTTTTTGAATAGAAATACTTTTTCATTTAAATGTTATTACTGGTATAAACAATAATTTTTAAATGTAGATTGTCAAAGATAATAGCTATTCAGTATGTTGTTTTTCTAAACAAATAAATCTGATTTCAGATTGTGTAGAAAAATTTTTAATAAATTTTAGTTTAGAATAATAAATTATTAATTTATATTTTCAAGAAATTTAATATTTGTTTTATAATGTTACTTCAACAAAAAAATATATATAATCAATTAGTTAGTTTTTCATTCATAAAACAATTCTTAAGAAAAAACTGTTTACTTTTTTTTTCCTTTATTTACATCTATACAATTTATATTACAGTAGAGAGTCGTTATCCGAACACCGGTTATCCGAAATGTTGGTTATCTGAATGCTTTCCAGTTGGACTGTGTCGTGCTGAATCAAACGTTTTTGATACTAGATTAACTTCTAAAGTATAATTTTTTGTTTTTTATATTTTTCAATATATTTATTTTGTTTGTACAAAATAAAGAAATAATTTTTAACGATAGCCTTGATTATTATTATTAAAAATTTTCATTAGGCTTAAAATCAATGAAAATTCAGCACGAAGTGACATGCAATGGAGAAAAATTTCAACATCGGACAGGTTAATATATTTTTTTGTACATAATAGGTTATCCGAAAAATCAGTTATCCGAACAACTCCAGTCCCCAATTGATTCGGATAAACGACTCTCTACTGTATTAATATTGTTTCATTTTGTTGGTAGTATGCTTCTATACGAAAAAACTTCTCAGATAAAGTAATAAATAAGTTCACTGAAAATTTAGCTGTCAAAATTTTCAAAAAAATGTTAGCTGCAGAAAGTGAAAATCTTGTCAGAGAACTTTTTGAGAAAAACAGACAATAAACAAAGATTATTCCTCTCTAAAATTATTTGATTAAAAAACTATATAAGATATACTATAGTAATTGATTTGAATGGCTGAACATTTATTTAAAATTTATGATCTTAAAATTTAATAGATGTCACTGAGGGAGGGATATGCTGCTAGTACTGCAAAAAAAGAATTAACTGTTGTTAAGAAGCCAAATATGTTAAACAAAATGCCAGTGAGGTCTGCATCTGCAACACAAATACCAACAACAGCACATGATGAAGAAATGGTTAGAAATATTTATATTTATTATTATGTTTTGAATTTTTATATATTAAAACTTTCTAAATAATTTATAGACTAAAAAGATGGAAGATCTAGTTGTTGAAATGCACAAGTTGAAATCTATTTTACTTAAACATGAAAATCGTATAAAAGAACTAGAGAAAAGACTTCTAGGAGAACAAGTTAAATTGCCAATTCCTCCAGCAGAGGCTCCTGCCATACAAGTAACCGAATCAAATGCTAATAATCATATCGGACAAGAACTCATGCCTGACGAGGTGTAAATAATGCCTTTATTCAATTGTATAAATAAAAATTATTTTGTACAGTCGTCATAATCAAATTGATAAGATTGTTGAAGTGATTCAAATGTGATGATATTTCAGGGAATGAGACTTAATTTTTGTTCATACATTATGTAGCAAAAATAAATTCAACAGTCTATTGGCAATTTATATAGATCATAGTGATCTACGAAAGTAATTTTAGTAATATTTTTAAAACACCAATTACTGTTTGACGAATAACAAATTTAAATTTTAAAAGTCTTTTATACCAGTGGTTCCCAAACTTCGTATTTGCTCTGCTTTCTTGCAGATGATCATGTTTTTATCTTCTTTCTGATTTAAACATATTTAATCTTTTTCATTAATATTATTTATGATCTCTTATGAGAAAGTAATTTCTGATCTGTGTAGGAAAGATTGAAAAATTATGAATCTAATTTACTGTTTTAACAATTTCCAAATAAACTAAATGTTTTAAGTATATATGTTAATAGATAAGTACTCTATATTCAACAATACAAACAGTAATTAAAACTTAATATTCAAAAAAACAACAAAATCTAAATTTTTTTTTAAAATGAATTTCATTTGTGTTGTTCCTTTATATGAAGAACTCTCATTGATACCTATGAAACTGATATTTAAATTAAGCTGAATTGAATATTTCTTCCTTATGCTGTTCAGCTTTTCTTAAGACGATATTTTGCATTTCTCCAAGGAGTTTGTCTCAATTTGGAACCACTGCTTCATACCAAATAATTATCTAGTCTCATTTACTTTTTCAGTTTGAAATAATGATTATATATTTTTTTCCTGTTTTGTAAAGAGTAATTTTATAATTTTTATTTAAAATGAATATACTTAGTTTTTTATGCAATTCACAAAGGAAATAATTTATGTAATAACAACAATTTTAATAATCACACTTTTTATAGAGTAGTGTTTGATGTTGACTTATCAGATTGCTTTTATAACATTTATTTAGTGTTTTAATCCTTTTTAAAAAACAAAATTGCTATTCTGTATTTATTTCTCTATATGGAACTTTTATTTATCAGTAACTAGCATGATTGAATGGATATTTTTTTATGCTATGCAATATTTCCTTCCACTTTACTGTTTGTGCCTTAAGTAATATAACTGTTTAAAATTGATAAATAAAAATATTTTGCATTGTTTGTTTGCACATACTTGTTATAAAGAATATCAATATTGAAAATATTTTATATTATGATCATAAAGTATATATATATGAACATGTTATATTTAAAATTTATTATATAGAAAAATAATAACTATTGCTTTTGTTATAATATAAATGTTAAAAATGTTATTAAAAATTTTAAATAATGCAGGTTGTGATTTTTCATAATCTATTTTAACTTAAAACAATATTTAATATCAAGATATTCTTTTAATTAGCAATCTAAAATATGTAATATTACTGTACAATAAACCAAATAAATGTATCTTCCTTGCTCATTTGTAAGATATATTTGTTGGAGAAAATTCATATGCATATTTTTTCTTTGCATAAAAATTTAATTACTAAAGAGAGTATTATATGGGATGTTCACAAATGATGTACATTAAATTTGGACTCCAAATGGAATTGAGTTCTTATGACTTAATATAAAATTTGGCTTAAAATTAACTTTTTATGTCATACAATTTTCATACTATATTAATATGCATGGATTTGATATTTACCAAACAGAACTAAATTTTAGATTATTTGAGTTTTATCAAATTTAATTTATAAAATTGAATTTTGTAAAGTTGTTATTTATAAAATATGAAATTGTGGAATATTTTTATTAGTTTGTTACAAGTGTGAAAAAAATGAACTTTTTAAAGAGTGAAAATTAAAATCAGCTTTGAATGAGGATAGAACATAGAATCATAAATATTTTCTTTCAATAAAGAAAGGCAGGTAGAGAAGGTAACTGTGGAATTCAAAAATTATATTGAATAATTTGCAAAAATAGAATATAATGGAGTCTTCTGTAAGAGTGAAATTAATTTTGCTCTTACAGAAGATGACAATTTTTTTATTAAGTAAACAAATAATCACTCAAAATGTTTCCTGATTAAAATCTAGGAATAATTATAATTTTTTTTTATTTTGAAAAATTTCTGAATTTGGACAGTAATTTCATGTCTTTAAAGAATGTTAGAATCAATAAACAAAATGAAATGATGACTTATCAGTTTTTCTTAAATCCACTACTGTTACTCCTCTAACTTGTAAAAACTTAAAATTATTACAATTATAAATAAAAAATTTTTAATTTATTAAAAAAAATTAAGAACATCAATCTATTTGGTTTCCATTTACTCTTAAATGTTCATCCATCAAGAACATTCCACATGATGTGAAAAGTTTGTCAATAACTTGGATTCAAGAAAATTTACTTTCATTCCAAAAACATTATTTATTGTCAATATTAAAACTTAAAAAAGAAGATACTGATGCTATAAATTGAAATAATGTGAAAAGTGCCATAAATTATAGATTCTTCTTTAACTTAGATGATGTTTGTTAAGAGTTACAATAATTTGCAATTTTTTTCCAGCAAGATAGAATTATTGTTATGCAAATATTTTAATCAAAAAATAAATTAATTTCAAGCTTAATTTACATGTAAGTTTGTAATTGATTTATTTCTCTACTAAAATTTTACATCTGTGACAATAATTCTTATCAGCTTCTATAACGTTATAGTTTATAATGAAATGTGAAGATTCAAAGCAAGCAATTTTATGCTGTTCATTTTTATATTTTGTTGAATTATATTTATTATTAATTTATTGTCAATGTTTTATATACATTACTAACCATTAATGAGTCATATTAAATGATTATTGCTTGTAAAAATGTTTGCAATTTGATATATTAATAAAAAAAGCATAGTATTGTTTAAATATGCATTATGTATATAGTTTGGATGATTATTTTGATTCAATTTAAAATATGTTAGATTTATTCAGAAATTATTGCATATTTTTCTATTGAAATCAGACTATTTTGATATAGAAATAAAGTTTGGTTTTGAAATATATATAAAAAATTAATGTAAAATATGTAAAATAAAAGCGAATTAAGAAGATCAAAAAATATTTAATCAGCTGTTGATCATTTTTAACAATGTCCAAAGTTAAATATATTTTGTAAAAATTGATTGAATGATCGATTAGTGAATTAAGTAAAGAATTCTTGTTATAACTAAATAAATTATTTAGTTTTATTCTGTCTATACTTCAATAATAGTTTTTCACAAAATAAAAAGGTATCCTGTCATATCCTTTATTCTATTTATAATGCATATAACAACATTAAAATATTGAAAAGCTTTAGGACCGCCAAAGATATATTTTAATAAATACAAAAAGTATAAAGTCTAAAAAATTTTTAGATTTTTTATTGGTTCTAAAATGTGTGGTAATAGACTTAAATCATATGTAATTTGGATAGTAGGAATAAATTTATCACCAGAACATTATGTACCTAGTAATTGAGAATTAATAAATTCTTTTGAAACTTGAGTTATGTATTTTTCAATAAATACTACTATTAAATGTTCTGTCACAATCATTAGAAAGAAATAGTACTGGAGAATGAGGAACATAGAAACAGACTAGTTTGGAGGTGGCATTATGTTTAATTGTGGCATTGAGTTCTATGTTTTTACAAAGGGTACTGTAACTGCATGAAGGCACAGATGAAAATTTTGGAATTTCATACAATACTTTTCAGAGGTTCTGTGTGTGCAGATTCCGTTTTCATGCACAGTGATTCCCGTAGATTAGATTCGAGAATATTTTTATATCGAGAAATAGTGAATTCTCCCTTTTTAAGAAAGATTTTTATAAAATAAACTTATTTTTTTAATTCTAATTTATTTTTCTTAATTCAAAATATTTTGTTTTATATTTCTACTAAGTTTTTTACACCAAATAAAGACGTTGAATTAGAACAAATACAATAAATACGAATTCCAACACATCACTTCATTATCTTATTCATTTAACGTCGATTAGGAACGATATTTCGTTAATTCAAAGAAATGTTTATAAATTTAATTATGCGCAACTTTCCTAAGAATTCTGATCACCAAAACTTACACAATATAAAAAAAAAAATTGTTAGAAAGTAAAGTATAATTTAATGAGAATGGTTTATAAACCAGTATTTCTAGATAGATAACTTTCCTTCTTACATTACGAAATACACTAAATTTGGTATTTTTAAACTAATGATTTAATAATTTTTAAATTCGTGTTCGATAGAAACGATAATTAGCCCAAATCAAACTCAAAGATTAAGCTGTTTATTTAAAAATTAAGTAATATGCACTTTGAAACGTTAATTCTTAAAATAAAAAAAGTTATTAATGAACGCGATGTTTTAAGATGATAAAGTATTTAAGACAGGTGAATAATAGGCTTTGAAAATTCGTGCTATTGTGTTATAATAAATCCTATTCATCATTTACTATGAAAGTACTTTGCATTTCCTTTTATTATTCCTGTATTTAGTATAATATAATATACATTTATTAATGTTTGTTTAAACATAAATTAATGTAATTTTTGCTTTGTTTAAACTAGTTTTCCTCCAATTTAACATGGAAAGTATGTCCTGGTGGTAAATAGAGAGTTAGAAAAATTATTAGAATAGAGAAAATACTAATCAGAAATTAAAAAAAAAACCCGAGTAAATTAACCCTCTTGCACTCAACCTGCAGAATTTTCTACAGTGTTTTACTACCCGTAACGCTCAAGCTGCAGAATTTTCTGCAGTTTAGAGTTAACGGTTTAGAAAAAATATTTCTTGAGAACTATACATCTTAGACTTACGCAGTTTTCACGATTGTTTTCTTCTGTGTTTAATTTACATAAAAAAAATTGTTTTGGATTTTTTTATTAAATAGATTTATTTTGGATTTTTTAAAAAAACACAACTCAAGGTCATCTATAGACTAGAGGTAAACATTCCTTTTTCTGTCTTTTTCTTTAATTTTTGTGTTATTACAAATTTATTTAGTTCATTACATATGTCCATTATATTTTTCATGATTTCTGATGATATATACATATTTTTTTAACGTAAAAGCAATATATAAAAGTTACTTTTGTTGATTTTTTTTATTATTTTGTTAGTTTTTGTACTAATTTAAGCTGTTATATGTTTGTTATTGACAGCTTTCTGTTATTGTTCACATTTTTGTTCACTTTTGTTAATTACTTTATAACATATAATAGTGACAAATATTGTAAACAAAAGCACGTGTTTTAGTGGTGACGTGAGAGGTCATGTGACCGCAGAAACGCCTGGTGACGCCATTCTACTTCCTGTGACCTACCTGTGATGTAATATCTAAAACATCAAAATAATTTCATATATTAAATGTTTTTCATTATTTAAAACTATAATTTCGCTAAATGAATTCATTTATTGTTGAGATATTAATGATAAATTAAATTTAAATATATTAAAAGAATAAATGAATTTTATTATGAAAATAATAATAATAATAAGTTATTAGAATAAAAACTACAGAAAATACATTCTAATAATTATTTTGTAATATATTATTAAGTTAAATATATTTTATATATTATAAAATATATTATTTCAGTATGGAAAAGATAATTTCTGTTCTGATCTCCAGATGGCATTAATGTAAATATATTCCGTTTTTACTTTATATTTAATTTAAAAATTCAAGTAATTCTACTTAATTGAAAATTTGTGAAAATATACAATCCTAAATGTTAATATTTTTATAAACCAAATTAGAAGTAACATTTCTTCTATTTTTTTAAATAAATAGTAACTTTATAAATTGCATATTTTTTGTTTAATGAAAAGAGAGGTTGTAAAATATATATTTATATATATTAATATATATTTTGGTTTTTAATGCAATCACATAACATTTACACTAAAATGTATTAACAGGTATATAAATAACTTGGGAAGGTCTAGTTTAAAATTTCGTTACAAGATGGCATACGTGTAGCCTGACAATTAGAGTACCTAGATATCAGAGTAGCGACAATGGGTTGTCAAATTTTCTATTTGAAATTAGTAAATACAGTAGAAGTTTTGACAAGCTGAATATCTATTTCATTAACTACTGACTGATTTCTTACGTTCGCTTTAAAATAACGTGTTACATGGAAACTAAACTTTAAAGTGGATATAATAAGAAAATTCTTAAATTAATATATGGCACAACAAATATTGTATATTAAAATACAAAAACCTTTAAAAAATATCAGACATTTATTTTTATTTGCTGTGATTCATAAATTCATTGATGTAACTTACCAACATTTTGTAATAAATGTTTCTATTCATTAAATAAATTTGAATTTAGAACTACTTTATAATGTATTTGGTTTCCCTAATTATTTCTGTTAATTGTTTGCACTTACTTTGTACATATGTAATTTTCAAGAATCACAATTTTGAAATACCTCACTAAATTTTAATTTAAATAATTATAGTTTGTTTTTATATTAAAATAGACTATTTTTTAATTCATAGCAATTTACATCCACAAATATATAATGAAAATACTCCTACTGGATCAGATGTTGATGACGATTTCTTGAAAGTTTCTTTATCTCCTACAAAAAAAAAAAAAAATGTATTCCTAAAAAAGCAATTCTTCTACCCAAGCAACTGAAATATTCAATTAAGTATGTAAAAGTATTTATTTTGTATATTTTATTTATCAATATTTAAAAATGTTAGAATTCCTGTAGAAATGTGTTTTGTGTGTTGCATAATAATATATAGCAAGAAAATGAAAACTTTTTTTATCTTTGCAGTTTTTGAAGTTTTTTTTTTTAAAGAAATTTTATCAATGTTATTAATTACTCATAAAATACAATGTTTTTCACATTGTAAATTTTTATGGAGTATTTTGCTGAGAAGAAAATTATTTTGAATGACAACAAATCCAGTTTTCTTTATGGATTATATTTACAAGATTACAGAAATATTTTTAACTTAAAGATTACATTATAATTATAATCTAACTAAACATTTAAAGTTAATTATCTCTATCTCAAGTGTTAAACCGAACCAAAGTTAAGTTTACTACCTAAATGTATAAGAAGTTTTACTGATTTATAGTGACCAGTCTAAATAATAAAAGCTTCTTAAGTATTTTTTAAAAATGTTTTATTTCATTAAAAAAAACACAAGGATAGATAGATAGACAGATAATACTATTGCATCAAAAATACATCCACGCTGGATCCGCGCTGGATCCAGCTGGAATGATTTCAATTCAGCAAAAATCCAGCTGGATTCAAAACACTGCTGGATTGCAATCCCTAATCACAAGCAAGCCCACAGTGCACACCGCTCATGTCTAACGATTAAGATTTAACGATAATTGAAATTAATAAATAGTTTTATGGATATAAGATTTGTGTTAATGTTTTTATTTTCTATTTATGTCTTTTAAAACAGCTTATTACCACTAAGATTTATCGGATCGGTCAAAACAAAACTGATATTTGTGTAGTTAGAAAAAACCTTAGAATAAGACCTGCAGCAATACCAGACTGGACAACAAATCTCCAATAACCTACTGTTTTTATAAATATTAAAACTTTTATGCTATAATTTGTATTTCAATTCATGCAATTAACATTGGTTATTTTTGAATATAATTACGATACAGTCCGAAAGCTAGTTTTAAAATTAGAACGGGTATATTAAAAATCGGGACTGTACTGTGTAATTTACAGTAGCGTGCCGTCATTGGAAGCGATGGAAGCGCCGGTTCCACCTTCCAATGACCTTCCCTTGTATTTTATAAAATATAAATTTTCATATTTTAACGTACTTTGCATTAATTAATATTAATATTTTATTATAACTACATTATCTATCTTTTACAAATTTCTATACTACATGTGAAAAAAACAATAAGATTGCTATTGTATATTCGAATAATTCGGTGGCAAAAGGAATGTCGAAACCGGGTCAGTTTCCAATCAGCCAGATTATATAGGCATTGACACATGCGGTTTTCAGAGCACCAACCTCACCCGGTTTAGCTGGTAGAAGCAACACACGCATAAAGCATCTAATTTTATATCCCGGACCGGTTGTGGGCTGTTAGCCGCTTGCCTGCTAGATGTTCGGCCACCCTCACCTGATTATATGAATCATGAGTAGACTAGATCAACAGCGGACAACCCCGGCCCGCGGGCCAGCTACGGCTCGCGAAAAGTTTCTATCCGGCCCGCGAGATCTTTAATAGATTATTAAATTGGAAAAATAACTATTAATTAGTTATTTTTCCAATTCTTTGTAATTTTCGAAAACGATAAGAGAAATAAATGTAGTAATTAACTTTTTATTTATTTATTTCATATTTGCAGACTAAAAAAATTACAAGTCATAAGAAGGCGTCAATTAACTACTACGGTCCGCGGAAAAAACTTGAAATTTATTCTGGCCCATGTTATAAAAAAGATTGCCCACTCTAGACTAGATTTATAACTTATTCCAACCAATAGGAGTTTACTGGCGTGTTTTTATGATAGTTCTGTATAGTTGACAGGAGTTTAAAAAAAATCCATTAAAATATTTGATATATTTATTCCGCTCTCCCATCTTATATTACTTATGGATTTCAATGTTAAACCGGTGATATTACGATTTAGTATGTCCCATCTGTAAGGGAGTGCAGAAAAAACGTGTACAATTCTAGTACAGTGTTGAAAAATTAATTGTTATTTTGGCAGCATCATTTACAACCAAATTTAATGAATGAGACGTACAATGGTACAAAAAAAGCTCTAGAATTTATTTTTTTTAAATTTACGATTTATGTATCCGTTGTCATAAAAATTTCTTTCCACTTCTTTCCCAAGACTACAGATATTTGAGTACAAAGTAACCGGTTTCGACTTATTTCTACTTAAGTAGTAGTTAAATAATTAAGCGATTAGGGAAATAGAAACATAAATAAAACCCTGATGAAAGAGCCGAAGTTTTACTTAAACAGAAGCTTAATCGAACCAATCTATTGCCGAGTATAGTGGGGTCTGATCTCTTCATAATATTAGATGTAATAAAGACAGAAATTTTTCCAGTTCAATGAGAGTGACCGAAAAGTTGTAAATTTTGGAAATTTCCGTGAACACTTGGTTCTAAAACGAATTAGTTAAAAACGAACGACGGACAATCTGTTAAGTTTAACATAATTAGATATTTTTACAGCTATGGTGAGAAATGTTTAAAATCTACAACCCTGTGGCGTCCTTTGATATATACTAGTGATGCGACAAAAGAGGCATTTGACATTGACTGGTATCTGCACCTTCGGGATTTGGCACGCACACACCTACCTGGCCGTCTCCGATTCCATTCATTAGCCACTCGTAGGGAGCTATTTCACTAAATGGATTGTTTTAAGATTTAAAAAGTAAAGAATATTTTGTTATTTTTATGTACGTTTCTTCAAAAAGTTATATTTAATTATAAGTTTCTTTAAAAGTATATTTATACAATTGAAGAATTTTTTGTACTAGATATGTATATTCATCACACAGTTTGTTTTACCAAGTAAGTTTTTCTGATAATTTTAATTTTAGTCCTTATATCGTGGCTAGTGATTCAAAAATTTATTTTAAAAAAGTTTTGGCTCAAGACCATATAATGAAGACGGCCGGATGGCCGAGTGGTCAAGGTAACAGCCTACCGCTCTGGGGGACCCGAGATCGAATCCGAACGGGTCGAATAATCCCCAGGAATTTTTTGGGGGTGGTCCGTTCGGATATGTCGAGCCCCGTCCCTCACCACCCGGTCGCCCCATTGTGGGCCTGGCCGAACCCATAATGGGCCTTCTAAAAGAGGCCATCTTAGTGCCCACAGGGCGGAAATAATCCCCAGGAATTTTTTGGGGGTGGTCCGTTCGGATATGTCTGGCCCCGTCCCTCACCACCCGGTCGCACCATTGTGGGCCTGGCCGAACCCATAATGGGCCTACTAAAAGAGGCCCTCTTAGTGCCCACAGGGCGGAAAGAGTTAAAAAAAAAACCATATAATGAAAAAGAAAACATTATTAAAAGAGAAAGACCAATGCCTAAATTAAATATAAATACGTCAACAAAAAATTTCGACATTTTGACGATAAAATTTATGACAAATGACGATTCTTTCGTAAAATTGAAGCAATTTGGAAATCAAAGAGGAATAGAATTTAACATTGGTAGACAATATAAAATAAATATTGAAAATTATAACAAGATAATTACGATTAATAGATATATCTAAATTAATAGATGTTATATGTTTTTCTCAAAGCAAGAATTGGTATTTAGAGGGCGTAGGGAATTTATTGAATCTAATAACAGAGGTAATTATATTGAACTTTCTTATTTATCAAGTACGTCAGATAATCTAGTAAAAATACATTTAAAGAAGTGTACGGTTTTTACTGGCTTATCGAACAAACGAATACAAACGGGCCCTGACGCGCAATTAATTGATTGCCCCTGTAAGTCGGCTTCTTACAGAAACACAGCTTCCCTATCATCAAATGTCACGGCACGCCACTGGTAATTTACGACGTAATTTGCCAATATAATATATCTTTTACTATCGCGAGATCGGTTTTTAAGTTTAATCCAGATTTTCACATCTTTTAAAGAGTAATTTGAATCAGATATGGTTTTCGCGTCCTCGTTCATGTTAGGCCAGCGAGGTTGAGGCCGAAGTTTTAAACACAAAAACGTGTACGTCGGACGTTCAGCGCCGCTTTCCTGTAAGCCTAGAAGTTGGACAATGGTGTTTGGAAAGTCAGTGGAATCATGCTCGACATTCCAAACGCTATTGTCAAACTTCTAGACTGACAGGAAAGCGGCGCTGAACGTCCGACGTACACGTTTTTGGGTTTAAAACTTCGGCCTCAACCTCGCTACCAATTTCATTTTGTTAAACTTCGATAGAAATCGAACCCATATTGTGTAGTCGTTATGTGTTTTTTCCATTCAAAAGAATCTAATTAAATTGTTATTGATTTTTATATTTATAAAAACATTTAAATGCAATTATTTTTTCTAAATTTGTTTAGTTAAATTCTGTATTATTAGAATTTTTAACTCACGATATTAATGTATTACAAGAAAAAATTTTATCAGTTGAGAAATTTTTAACGTATAAAAATTAAAATAATTTAAAATTATGTGCAGATAATTAATTTATACGTATATGTTTAACATTTAAAAAAAAAAGTTTTTTTACTTTTGAAATTAACAAATAAACACGGTAATAAACAAATTTCCAAAATGGCTGCCGTCAGGTACGGAGGCGGAGTTGCGACGAAATGACATTGAATGATCTCTTGGTTAAATTTCATTAAAGTTTTTTAATTATGGAATCTCTTGGTATTCTAAGGAAGTATCACATCGTAATGTATTTTAAAAGAAATTAGAAAGAGACATGCCTCTCTTCAAAAGAAAATCAGGTTTGTTTTTATTTTTAGGCTTAATATATGAAGAAAAATAGAACAATATATTTCATTTAAAAATTGATGTCACAGTACGTAACATAATTAAACAAGAAAACTTTTTCTACTCAATAAAATACGACGTATAATTTACATGCAATGAAACTAGAAAATCTTCCCACAAAAGTTCTCACGCTGACAAAAAAATTTCAAATGAAGGTTAATATTTTTATTAAAATGACATTAAATTAATTGTTTTTTGTCTTAAGAAATTTTAATAAGATTGAGAAAATTATCAAGCACTTGTTATATATTTTTTTTTATTTTTAAATTTGACAAATAATTGACTCGCTTTAGATCAATAGATCAGTCACTTTATATATGTATAATAGTCATAAGCAGCAATACATTGTGTTTGTACATTATTATTAATTATTAAAATGTTTAAAACTGCTAATAATAATGTACTGAATCAAGTTTTCTAAGAGCTTTAAGTTTACAAGAATTTATTGCAGTTTATTTCTGATCTAAGATAGACAATTTGATTACGTAGAGATAACAATTTATTGTAGAGTAAAAACAATTTATGTAACTTTTAAATAAAATCATTACAAGTGGAAAATTTCAAAAATTTTTTGTTTCTAATATAATGATTACTCATGAAATGTTTTAATAATGATAGCTTATAAATATTTTCATGTTTTTGTTGTTTATATTTCAAAAAAGTTTATGGATATGACATATAGTAGAACAATTTTATATTTTTGAAAACAAAAAATAATAAATATCTATTGAATTGCATCGATATATTATTTATAAGATTTTCTTATTAATTTCATAATTTATTAAACTCGTTGAAACAAATTGCATATTCAATACTTATGATTGGGTAAAGTGTATAGCAGTTGATTATTACAAGTGCTTTATAAATTCTATTTATATTAAAAAAAATAATAAAGTAAAAAGGCATCTTTTATGGTTTATCTAATCAAAAAACTAAAAATTTGTAATTATTTTTTATATAAACAAAGTTATTAAATTTAAATGCCTAAATTAACTGCAATTAAATTTACATTAAGCATTTAAATTTTGCTATTTCTATACATTTTAAATATACTAAAAACATTTTTGCTTTTAATAACTTTTATCAAGTTATACAAATTAGAAAATTTCTTTGTGAATATTTTTGAATCTGCATTATCTAATTAAGTCTTTCCAGTAAAGATGAATTAGTTTATTGTAATTGTGTAATTTCAGTCGTTTTTTCACGAAAACATTAAAGAACATTGTTTAAATGTTTACTATGTACATTAAGTAATGAAAAATACAGAACTTATTGTTACATGCTTATGAATTGCATTAGGTCATTTAATTCAAATTAATAACAATAAAGCTTACTTTCCTGATGATTGAGAAATAAGATGATGATTCTTTGATACGGCGTTCCAATGTAGTGTTCATTACTTGTTTTAATTTTTCAATTTAAACCATGAAATACGAAATAAAAATTCAGATTAATTATTATAAATAATTAATAAAATAAAAAAGTAATTACTACTTTAGATTTATTCCAGAATAAATGTTTAGTTTGTCTTACTCCAGCTTCGGCTTAAATCTTAAATGTGGTTTGCTAGTCAATAATTACTATTTAATCAAAAATAATTTAACTCCTAGTAATCAGAAACCAAATTTAAATTACTTTCCAAACTGTTAGTTATTATTTGTTTGATTAAATATTAGATAGTTATTTCAGATTCATATAATGATGACTGATCACAAATCAAGAAATACTGTTTCCCTACTGAGCAGAGAGACAACTCATACTTTTGGATGAGGCTAATTAAAAAAAATTAATTAAACTATTAATTAATTAAAAATAAAATATTTTAATTTAAAAAAATATTTGAAACTATCAGATTAATGTAATTGTCAAGTAAACAAATTCAACATACAACTTTAGTGTGAATTATTTCAATGTTTTTGAAACAAGTTTTAAAACATGATATCATGTTCTGCATATGTTTGTTCACCATTTCTTGTTTTGCAATGAACATGTATAATTAAAATTTAGAGAATACTATTTAATATACCATTTTTTGATATTTTAAGATATTTTTAATTTTAGTTTTATAATTTAGTTTTCAAATAGAATTATAGTATAAATTTAGAGAAAATTGGATAAAAGAAATTAGACATTATTCTGAATGCACACATAATAATGATAAAATATATTGTGTCAGAAATCTTCCTTTTCCATTTATAAACAAACTTAAGCATTTAGTTGTTTAAAAGAAAGAAAGACAGTTTGCTTCTTAAGATAACTAAAAATTTTTTAATTTTCAAAGGTGTCAACTCTTCTTAAGCATTAGTTTAATCTTACAAGAAATGCTTCTAGGACAGCTTTTTGAACATCTGTATTTTCAGAATCAAATAACACAATTGGAAAAATAATTTTTTTAAAAGTATTTTTCAAAATTATACTTATTATAGAATTTTACAAAATACTGAGACTAATAAAACTTGCCAAAAATTCATTTGTGTATTTCTAATAATCTAGCTAGTTTGTTGAATCAATTTATTAACTACATTACTAAAATCTATTTTATGTAAAGATTAATAACAGAATAAAAGAGCATACAGATCAGAAGCACAACTTCAAAAGCAAAAACTAGCCATTTGCTAATGATATGAGCATGGAAAGATGATGCAATTGTATACTGAGAAAAATCAGCTATAATACAAAACTGCAGAACAAATTTCCCCTTAAGGATTTTAAAGCAAATTTACATACTGTATATAGGATTGCTGAAATCACTAAATTTATAAATTCAATGATGAAAAAGAGTTACATGATTGTTGGAAGCCGATTTTAAGCAAAATAGATTTTAGTAAGGTAGTAAGCTGGTTCAGAAAACTAGCTAGATTATTAGAAATGCACATCTTAGTATTTGCTAAATACAATAAAACATGCACTCAGCAGAGAGATATAACAATCTTACTACACACCTAATGTTTGCAGAGAAAAATTTTTTATTAAATGCTTTTGCAAACATTTTCAATGTAATTTTATGGGCCACCTTCAGACTTGGAATTCAAAATATAAAATGCTATGAAAATAGAACATTTGAAGCCCTGAACCTGCTCAATCATATTTTTACTTCTTCTGGTTACAATAGTACTACAATAGTAATAGAGCAGACCTTCTACCTGGCAATAAATGTCAGGCTTCCGGTGCTCCACTTTATTTTCAGACGTTCTCTGTTTCGCTCAATGCTTTACAGAGAGTTGGATACACTATATACACTAGCCGCTACATTTTTTTTTTTTTACCGACATATATTCCTATTTTGTTACATTCAGCATATTACATTTTATATATTTAAATTACATATTATTGAAACAATTAATATAATATGTAGATTTTTTATAGTTCCATGTTGGCTGTTTTGTACTTTTTGTACAAACATTATAAATAAAAATAAATACAAATACAAAATGTAAAATATATGTGGAGTTTTTTTTTTTTTTTTAAAGTTAATGATAGTATTAAAGAGTCTACATATGTTTTATGTTTTATTTAAAAGTACTTGAGATATTTTAATTAAGGTTTCAGAGATAACTGCTATGTTTGCTTGTCGTATATTGGCACTTCCTATTATCATCGTATTTTCATATTACCACTATAGTATTGAAACGTTTCTTTACCTGTACTAGTGTCACTGTCACTGTCACTGAGTAGGTACCTCCACAATTTAACACTTTAATTTGTAGAACTTTCACTTATAACACAAAAAGTATCACTTTCTTGTAGTACTTTCACGTATAGTTTCTTAAATCACTGTACAACCATTCCTCTTGCTCCTCCGTCGTATTTCCCTATTATTTGTAGCACTTGTAGTACTTCCAAAATTATTTTGTTTTTCATGATATCATCTCATTCATACCACTTATTTCATTATCACTTCCTTTTCGTTTTGTGGGTAAAATTAGATACACTTGTAGTACTATTGCCTGTTGTTTCTGTTAGTTGTACTATTGTTACTAGCACTGTCGTATTTCCACATTTCATTACTTCTTCGTGATGGTATATGGGACGATTATATTCTGGTTTTATAACATATTCTTATAAAGTTTATAAAGTATGTATAAAGAGTGACGTTATTGATAAGACTACTCTTTTTTATTGGCCAAGTATAACCTTCTTTATTGCTTATTGTTCGTAGCTCGTTTCTAACTTCTTCTGGTTGTTGGCACACTTTCTGTGAGGCTATTCCTTCAATACAATGCATTATGTTGAAAATGGAGTTCATGAGTTTTAACATTGAAACCAGCCAAGTGGTATCACTGAGGAATCCACCAACTTGCAGAAAGATGGTTCAAGACCATAGCTAACAGTCCTCTTATTTTGAGGAATGATCATGTCTTTGTGTTTTAGTATCAATAAAATTTTGTATCTTGTGTTTGTGTCTGGAAACTTTTGAATCAACCTGGTAAATATAAATAACTAGGACATTGTGTGATTTTGCCATATCACAATAGAATTGAGATGGAGCTAGAAAGAAAGAAGTGATCCCTGCACCTGTTAGGCATAGAAGAGGCAATTCTTGTACCTTATGGACATGCAGGTAAACTTTGCCCTTACTGCCACAAGAGAGGCTGTCATTATACTTGCCAGCCACGGGAGAGAGAATCCTTGCACTTGCTGACATGAGAGGCGATCCAAGAACAAAACAATCACCATCAATTGCTTTGTTTTTGTGTTTTATTCATTTTTTTGTGTATTTTCTGTTAGGTGCATGCAATGCTATTTTTATTTTTGACCCCTAGACCTAAATTCCATTAGGCACGCTCAGTCTCATCAGAGAGCCAAGAACATTATCACTTTAATGCTTCTGCATATTGAAAACAAACTCATGGACTCCTATTTTTTACGTTTAAATGGACCCTCATTACATTTTTGGATTTCTGATCACAATTAATAGAAAATGGTAAAGTTTTATCAAAATTGGCTCATTAAATTTTGAGATTAAATTAAATTCCATAAGCTCATTGAAAGTGTGATAGCAACCTTTCACTAGCAGTGTTTCATGTGGAACATTGCTTTATTGCATGCTTTTATGCTACGAGCTTATATTTTGAAATCAAAGTGATGGACCTCCTTTTGTTTATTGCATTTTTGGATTTATAATTACAATTAATGGAAAATGGCAAAGTTTAATCAAAATCTAAGAAATTTTGAGAACAAACACAATTCTGTAAGTCACATAGAAGAGACTTTGCTAATGCTTCACCTCAATAATGTAAATAATTTTAAAATGCTGTATTTGATATAGTTTGTGTTAAAATTAAATATCTAATTAATTTAAAATCAAATAAAATATAAAGTTGTGTTAAAAAGTAATATTACAAATTTTTTTTTAAAAATAATATATGATTTCTTTAAGTTTTTGACAAGCATTTTAGTGATAAAAGCTTTTTTACAAAGTAGTTGTGATAGAGGGATTCCCACTAAATGCAGGTAAAACCAGTTCCATACATGTCAATTTAATTACTGAAATAATTTCTTTTTCTTCTTCATCTCTGTCATCATTATGTAATTGTGAAACATTATTCTAGAAATCTTATAAAAAAAACAAAATTTTCACTATTCTATTTAATATATAGTATTGAATATTTTACTAACATTAATTTGTTATAATTAAACATAACTCAAAATTATATAAAATTTGTTTTAACCTAATAAAAATAGTTTAAAAAAAATGAAAAGAACTGGAAAATTAAGTAGAGTTTGGATAAGTGAAAATGCATTATATATAAATTATGAATTGTTAATTTTAATTTAAACTGGTTCTAATATATGGCATACTGTAATTACAAATCAATAAAATTTTTAGCTTTGTAACTCTGTTTATTTCTAAGTGCTATTTATTAGAATTATTTGAGATTTTTTTTCTTGTATTGATGTTCATAATATTATTTTTCTTCAATTTAATGATTTGCAAAATTTGTTGATATATATATATAAATTTTTTATTACTAGTTTTAATTCAAAATAATTTTAATTAAAGTAATTATTTTAGCTACATTAACATTATTAAAAAGTTGTACAATAATTGAATTCTTAAATTGAAGTAGGATTAAATTAATCAGAACTTAATGCTATTTTTTGCCATCATCTTTATAAATACTAATGAAAATTTTATTTAAAGACACTAAAAAAATCCATAACTTAGTAATTTGCATTTTAAATTTAATTCCACATTTAATGTAGGAGTCTGTAATCTTACAAGTCAACACTCAAACTTTTTGGCATTCTTAATGCAAATTCATCAGGATTTCATATGCCAAAAAAATATAGATTCTATAAGCAAGGCTGGAAAATGTGTAAATTCGGAGATAGTGAAAATATTTCAGCATAAAAACATAAGCTTTGTTGATATATATATATATATATTCATTATGCTAAATAAAATAAAATCTCCTTAAAATTGATTATTTGGATATCATATAATTTTACTTTCAGCATTGACAGAATATTCAATATTTTTGGCAAAATTACTTTTTCTTACATCTTATAAATAATAATCAAGTAGTGAAAGCAATGAAAGAATACAATTAAAAAGTTTGAAAAAGTGCTTTATTCTAATAGTCAATATCTGAATGTAAGTTTTATTTAAAGGTTGTTCAATTACTAGATTAAAATATGAAATATAATATCTGTACAAACAGGAACCAGTTTTATTTATTCATGGAAGAATACTTTTCTTTGAAAACCATTGGCTTCATTTTCAGTTCATCCATAGAAGAAATGTTGCATAGTTTTAAAATTTAATTTTATTGAATTAGAATATTAATTTGTGTACAATTTAAATAAAAATAATTATTTAAATTAGATATTTGAGACACTCAACATCAAAAAGATTATAAATAAGAAGCAACTCTCTGTCTATTGATATTAATGAATTTACTAAACATATGTTAAAACAAACTTAAAAGTGCTTTTAGCTGTTTTCATATCTTACCTCAAGCCAAGAATTTGAAAATCAAACAATATGTTATAATTGCAAAGCAGTTGGAATTGAATAAATGTGTATTGTATCAGAATTTATTTTATTGTAAACAAACAACACTCCGAAAAGAAAAGAAAACCCCACTGTTTTGTTACTATTTTATTTTAACTGTATTTTTTTTTAAGATTAAGTAAACATCAATGTTCTTTTTCTATTTTTATTCTATTTTATTTATTTTTTACTTTTGATTTTGTTCAAATTTGTAATCAAATCTGAAAATTTGATTTATTTGATTCCAACTACTTTGGATTTGTAATGTTTGATTTTCAGATTCTTCACCTGAAAATGACAGACATGAAAACTGTCAAAAATATTTGTAAAGTTTTGAAATTGTTTTGACATATATACAGTAAACTCATTAACATCAATAGACAGTATTTCTTCTTTTACATAATTTACATAGTTATTTACAAATATTTACTGCATTTATGGATGGCTTTAAATTTTTGTTCTTGTCAATAATTTTTTAAAGTCTAAAAATTACTTTGAAACATTTTAATAAAAAAATTAACATTTTAATGTTATAAATATAATTATTTTTATTTTGAAGTGTTTTACATTAATTTAAACATTTTTTCTAAGTAAATGGCTATTGCACTTTTATTTTTACAGTGCCACTATAACTGAATCTGTTTAAAGCTAATAAAATAAAACCTGGGTAAACAGGAATTGCATGGCACTGAATTCTTTTTCTGTTTTGGCTGTTTCCATTTTAAACAGGTTTTATAGTTTTTTTTTTTTTTTTTTAAATCTTTAAACTATACCAGATAAATATCACACAATTACATTTACTTTTTTATAGTAAAATCATTTTAATATACTTTTACTTTGAATTAAATCTAGTAATAAAATTTTTTATTACTAGTTTTAATTCAAAATAATTTTAATTAAAGTTGGGATTATTTGGATGCAAAAATTAAGAATTACTCAATTGTAATAAGTTCTCATTGTTTCCAAGAACTTGTACTAAGTATTTGAATACTACGCAAGTATGATTCCTGAGTTCATATGATAGTTTTTTTTACAGATCTTATAAAATAGAGTTATAAATTACACTATGGATTACAGCTGTTAAATATATTTTACATGCATACATAAAAATTACATTATATCTCTAAAATTATAATTACCTACATATTGTGGGTGACAACTGTATGATTAAAAGAATAAAACTAGTAAAAAGTAAAAAAAATATAAAATTAAATAATGAATTATAAACTTAAAATAGTATTAAAAATAAAATGGTTTTGCTTGCAAAATGTAAAATTAAGAAAAAAAATTATGGTAAAAAAATATAACTTAAAAAAGGTGAAATGATTAAAATAATAATAAAAAATCTTTAAAAAAACACAAGTTAAAATATGTCACTGTACTAGCATTATCTAATGAGATAGTTATATAGTACAGTGTATAATTTGAAACAAGGGGGGAGAGAGGAAGTGCATTTTAAAATGGACTCTCCTTATTTTTGCAGTAATGATTGTCAGATCTCAGTAACATCATCAGTATTTAAATTCATTCTATTTTCTGTTGCAGTTTTAATAATTTCCAGGTATTCAAAAAGTTTGATGCTGTTGAGTAAGATCTTGTAACTTGTACGATCGCAGTGTGTGGCAACCGCTGAGTTGGAATACTGGTGCCTCCCTACATATAAACAGGTTAGGTTTCTGAGGTCTTGTTGTAAGTTGAAAACTAACCTAGAATGAACATTTATACACAGAATAACCACTTTTTGTTAGTGTTTGATCCCTCAATATACTTAATAGAATACATTATGTTTATCCATTTGCTACTGCTTAGTAGTGGGTGTTTCAAAAGCAGTTTGTTTTTTTAACCTATCACACTTAGTTTAATAATGTCCACTTTAGTTTCCATGGTAAAAGAACATTTTCAAGGAAACCAAAATTAAAAAATCCCGAGTCTTATGAGTACATTTTGTGGACCTTTTCGTCAAATATGTGGTTTGTCAACATCTTGCCTGACTCATATTTATGAGATTTCTGGTTTGAATTGATGATTGAAATTTTTCAAATCAATGCAATTTTACATAAAATAATTGTAAATCATGTGAGTAATACATTTTGTGTTTATTTTCTATTAAAAATGTGCATTTTCTCTTCTTTGAAAATTTATTTTCAGAATTGCTGTCTGTTAAAAATAAATTTAAAGTTTTCTACATTTGGGAGGGAATATATGAATATTATAAATAAATTGACATTTTAAGCTATTAAGTTAAATTCAAAAATTCATTAATTATAACTAACTCCCAATATCACATTAAATTGTTGTGCATGACAGTAAAAAATCATCTTTCAGTGTGACTTCTGTGATTCTAACTGTTTCTATCATAAGTTCACAGTCAAATCTGCAAAGTATAGCAATTATCAATTATACTGATAATTTCTGTAATAATTTAATTCTGTTAGAATTCATATTAGCTCAGCTTAAAGCTTTTCCCAATTGAACAATATTCTCTACTGTGATTAGAAATGTTATTTTACTGTAAAGGAAAATACTGTGTATTTTATGAATATACAGCATTTTTTTTTTCTTTTCTCTATAATGATGATGCAGTAAATTAAATTTTAATTTTGATCAGTAAGCATCAGTGCAGATGAGAGTAGAGTTTGCCAGATTTAGTGTGTTTTTGGTATTTTAGTGCCTAAATTTATTTAACATAAAATTCTCTTATAAAGTGTACATAGTGTTGCAAATTACACTTTTAAAATAAACAAAGCATTCTTCTTACAAAATTGTATTTTAGAATTAGTTTAGTTTTGCTTTGTATTAGTTAGACCATTTTTGACTAGGAATATTCAGGTTCTGATTGATTTTTAGATTTTGATGTTTAACATATACTGTTGAAATATGCAATAAAATCACTTAAAGTTTGTACTAGAGGAAACTAATAATGTTTTTCTGTTTTAACATTGTCTAACTTTTTAGAAATAACCTATTTTTAGTCCAACAATGTTAAATTAGGAAGAGGATATTTTTTAAAAACACTCATTAAAACAATAAATCTCTCTACAACAATATTTTTTCTTGTTCTGTAAATATCATCCTATGGAGAAATTTAACTAAATTCTCTTTTCTTAGCTAATAAAACAAGCAAACAGTAAAAATAAAGTTATAATGAAGGGTTTTCAACTGCCTTAAGCAGCCATCTTCAGTTAACCAATACAAAAGAACATAGAATTATAAAAATAAGCACGTGGAGTTCTAAACGTACGAAAATTAAATGAAATTCGAATGCGCTCACGCACATCGTCGGTAACACGCTTACACGCTAAAAATGGCGTTTTTTATGATGTTCCGTCGGTAACACGCTTACATGCTGAAAACTGCGTTTTTTTTATGATGTTCCGTCTCTTTAACACAATGCTAGTTATTTTAGGTTATCCAGGAAAGATTTCCAAGCTGTCGTCAACGTGTCCGCATCTCTATGGTTAATGCAGTTTGTGGTTAAATGAGCTCTGTATATTTCCATTTTCTCAATGTGTTTAACAGCTAGTCTTGATCTTGCGGCTCTCACAATCGAGGCTTTATCCCAAAATACCGTTATCCCTTGTTCCACGTGCTTATTTTTATAATTCTATGTTCTTTTGTATTGGTTAACTGAAGATGGCTGCTTAAGGTAGTTGAAAACGTTTTTACAAATAGAATATTGCTGGAACGTAGAAAAAGGTTGTTATTTATCGGATAAATAATTCCAGTAAGCTTTGTTTATTTATAATGAAGGGGTATGTTCCAACAGTCAAGGCTGCTGGTGACTTTTTCTAAGCACCTCGTTATCTGCATAAGTTTAAGTGTTGATTGCTTCTGACTAACTCAAATTGTTCAAAAAGTTTATATTTATTTTAACTAATATCATTAGAGGTAATAATAATATCAGTAAAAATGCAACGTTTGCCACCAAAGTGGAGAAGACCACCAATGAATTGTTCTAAACCGGAAGCCAAAAGAAATGACCCAACCTTGTCAAACTCCAGGCTAATAATGGATTAATAACTTAACTTTGGAAAAAAACTCTCATGAAGACTTTACAGAGGACGTGAATCCTAACCTGAATTTGTCACAACTTAGCACTCATAGTCTTTCAGGTGAGTCAACCAACTTCGTTCCTACTTTACTTAATAATCCAGACAATCCACCAGACACCTTTACAACAGTCCTATAGAACAAAATTTCCAACTTGATTAACACTTCTAATGATAAACTTTTTAGCCAAACAATTATTATAAAAGAAGATCTTGACCTTATACATGAAAACATCTGAGAAACTAAAGAACAGCAGAAAAAAATGGAAGAACAAATAAATAACCTAAAACAACAGATCGACAAATTACAAGTAGAAAAGGACTGCATTCAATTTAGAATGGACTCTTTAATTAATGATCATCACTGCAATAATATAATTATATATAATTATCTCAATTCTAAAACTATTTCTAGACCAGAAATTCATAATTTCATCACTACCTCATTAAACTTGCAAAATATAGCTGAAGAAGACATCTTGGAAATAGTCCAATTAACTAAACCACCAAACTCAACTATAAGACTAACCCTTGGCAATAATTATATTTGTGATTGCATTTTTTATATCTTTATACAGAAGAAACAACAGAATTTGCTAGAAGAATGGAAAAATTTATTTCCCCTTTTGCCATATTTACTAAACTTCTATCTGCTAGGCATTGATCAACTTTTCCATAATTCAACTGATGGCATTGAAATAAACAACAGAATCTTTCACTACGTATTATTTGCAGATGATCTAGTAATACTAGCACCCACCAAAATTCCATTACAAAGAAAAATTAACCAGCTAAATCTTTATTTTAAATCAATTCACTTAGTAATAAATCTGACTAAAACCAACATTATTATTTTTTGCAATAATAGCAAAATATCTGAAAAATAAACTAAAATATACCATGACAATACTCTACTACAAACAGTCAATGAAATAAACTATCTGGGTGTTGTCTTTGATTGGAACATAATCTTCAAAGCTCAAATCTCAAGAATTAACATCAAAGTAAAGCAGGCTATCGACAACCTTTTATTTCTATGTTCAACCCTGAAAACCTCTAATTTTAAATATTCACATGAAACTATATAATTCTATAATTAACCCAATCATTTACTATGCAAGCCCTATCTGGAGTCTGGATTACTTATATAAACTTGAGACCTTTCATATCTATTTTCTACAAAAATTATTTCATTTAGAAAGAACAATTTCCAGTTATGCTCTCTGACATGAAACAAATTGTATCTGGTCTTTTCCTCTGCTGTTAAAACCTATAATTAAATTTTACTATAGACACAAATTCAAAGTGACAATAATATAACTTTCCTACATTAAGAAATAATCAAGCAGAGCAAAAACGTAAATTACAAGCAGCTATGGCAATACAAATTATGTAAAGTTCTGAATTCATTTGGTGTATCAGAACTATTATTTAAAGATATCATTTAGGACTAGAAATATGGTTATACTCTTCTATTAAACTTTGCCATATCTCAATCTATAAATAAAGATCAACTTTCTTTAAACTATAGTAATTATCATCCCTGGTACACCAAATTATTCGAAATTCCATCTTACCAGCGATACATGTGGCAACCAATTGATTTGAACGTGAAATGACTGATAATCCAGTTATGCCTTAACAAATACTCTCTCTTTGTTAATAATACCTACATAAACTTTTCAAATAACCATTGTTTCTTATGTCAATCTGAAGATTTTTCAGCATTCCACCTAAAAAACTGTCAAGAACTTAAAACTTTGCGTGAACGATATGATATTATATGAATATGTAACTGTAGTTCACCTCTTAAACTCAAAATAAATTTAAACTTTCTCAATAAAAGGGATCTATATAAAATGTATAATTACTTTGTTAAAATCACGGAAAAAATTTTAAAAAAATTAAATAAATGTTATTATGTAAATGTTTTGCTGTACACGTAGATATTATTACAATTTTAGTCTCTGTAATCCAAAAATTATTGGTAGACCAATCTCACAGCAATATCATTGGCAAATTGATTTTATTTAGAATTACATCATATGCATTTCGGTTGGTCTAATGTATTTCAACCCCTCTTCAGTGCTAAACCAAAAAAGTTTTTTTAGAACACGACATCAATGTATAACAACAAGAAGTTTAAAAAAGGAAAGAACTTACAATATACGTTGGTGAAAATTACAACAATATTTATATGGGTGAAAACAATTTTAATCTGTGTGTATAAGTGTTGTTTGCAATTTTTATTTAAATTAGCCATATATCAATAAGATGTATACAACAAAAAAATTGTAATTTTAGGATACCAATCAATGTGAGGAAGGTTTGCCCTCCCACCCATATAAATATTGTTGTAATTTTTACCAACGTATATTGTAAGTTCTTTCCTTTTTTAAACTTGTTGTTGTTATACATTGATGTTGTGTTCTAAAAAAACTTTTTTGGTTTAGCACTGAAGAGGGGTTGGAATACATTAGACCAATCCGAAATGCATATGATGTAATTTAAATAAAATCAATTTGCCAATGATATTGCTGTGAGATTGGTCTACCAATAATTTTTGGATTACAGAGACTAAAATTGTAATAATATCTAAATGTTATTAATAGTAAATAAAAACTATTATAAAACTTCAATGACCTAATACAGTATCTTTTACTTATTATGTTCAAGTCTATAAGATATAAGGCAAAATGACTGTATGGTTTTCTTACATTATGATTGTTTGTTATTAATATAATATTTTTGTAAACTAAAATTGTTAATTAATTTCGTTTTTATGTATCACCCCCTGTAACAGGGAAATCTGTCCCTTTTGCTAATAAACTTGAATATTAGAATAATTGGAAAATAAAGTTATAATGTAAAAATAATAAAATCATAAAGCATAAAATAATTAATTATTTGGGTTTTAAAAACAAACTTTAAATTTACTTTTAACAGACAGCAATTACAAAAACAGATTTTTAAAGAAGAGAAAATACACATTTTTAATATAAAATAAATAAATAAAATGTAAAACCCCATGTAATATACAAATATTTTATGTAAAAATTGCATTGATTTGGAAAAAAAATTCACTCATTGAGATGTGTGCCAACAATCTCATAAATATAAGTAAGAGATGGTGCTGCTGAATCTTTGATGAAAAGTTCTACAAAATTTACTCATAAGTCACTTAGAATTTTTTAACTTAGATTTCTTGAAAACATTTGAGAATTCAGTTAAGATTTATATCAAGGGGGCTTACATATACTAAAAATATTACTGAAATATTTGAAGACTACATTATAACCTCTCCTTGTTAAAGTTACCCAAAGAATCCAAAATACCCAAACTATCAAATCCCTGAGTAGTCTTGATTTTCAGATCTTTATACCCTGTTCACACCGAACATTTCGATCCAGATTGTGACCAAGGTCGGCGGCTATGCCTTGGTGCAACCTCCCGCGACCATTTCAATCTCAACCGAAATGAGGTTCAATCGTGATCAACTCGAGAGTTCTTGAAACTAGATCCAGTCATAAGAGAGATCTCATAATTCCCACATGCACGAGAAAATACAAGATGGCTGCGGAACACTTGTCGGACTATCGACAGAGAAATAAAAAAGATACTGTATTTGGAGAGACGATGATATCTGTCTATTATTAGATATATGGCAAGAAAAAGTACTGTATTTATTTCTAATCAAAACTTCCATTTTGTTTGTTGGTGTTTGTGACTTACTGCATAGTTATGTCAGTTTTATCATTGCGTGTAATAGCCAGATTCTTCTCAAGTGGACTGCCTGTGCAAACAGCACGACATTTGACTGGCGACAGTCACAATCCAGATTGTAGGTAAATCGAGATTGAAGTGAGTCATGGATTGTGTGTGAACGTAGTATTGCTATATTTAAATTTTATTTTAGCATTGTAAATATCTAACTTATAAATTTGATTTTAATAACAATTGAATCAAAGAATTTTTCAAAGTAATTCCATTAATATATAAATTGTTTTCTTTTTATACATAAAAGTATAAAATATTACTTGTTACTTGTTGCTTGATTACTTGTTGCTTTTGCAATTTATAATTATAAAAAGCATTTATTGTATTAATTTTCTAATGGTACCTATTTTTTTCATAATTTATTAATAGGTTATGTTTTTACATTTTTGGTGATGAGATTAGATATTTCACATTAAACCTGAAAAATTATTTTATATATATATGTACTGTACTGTACTGTACATTACAGTATGCTACTAAAATAATTTGAAAAATTATTTTTTATAATAAAAGAATGCCTGATTTTCTGTAAATAAAAGTTAAAAAGAAATTTTTTTTTTCATTTTAGAAGTTTCCTCAAAAATAATTTCCCCATCTCTTTGGGAAAATGATGCAAATTCAGCATCGTCTAGGCTTCCAAATGGAACTGTGTATTCACAAACAAATTCTGATTCGTCACTATTACAGGAACAGATAACAAAGCCTTTCTTATCTGAAGGTAATGAAATATTTTAAGTTATCTTTTTTAAATGATTATATATAAATATATATACACTAGTTGCAGGGTTGCAGAATATTTTCAGGAACCAAAATTTTTCCAAAAATTATTGTACACAAAATAAAACATAAATAAAACAATAATTTATGATCCAATTAATACTTATTACTGTGTAGTTTGAAAAATTCAAATTAAATTTTAAAAATAACTAAGTATACTTGCCATATACTTTGCTATGTAACATTAAACTGATAAACTAATGTATTAAAAGCATTCTTTTAATTTTTTAAATTAAAAGAATGTTTTAATTTAAGCACATCACCATCATCATCATTATGTAATTTCAAAATCACACGGGAGCTTGATATCCATTCTTACATGAAAACAGATGATTATTCAGAAATCAGAATTTCAAGAAACTTATAAGTGTAATCAATGGAAAGAGGGTTCAACTATTAAGAATTGGCAAAAAATGTTTCCGATTGTTCAGCTTTACATGAATAAATTATGTTGTCGATTTTACAAGATTTTTCTGTAAAATTTAAAATGCCAGTAATTTTTGCAAGACAATGTGTGCATTTACATTAATTTGATATTTTATTTGTGATTAAACAAAATAAAATTAGAATTGTAATAATAAATCTAATTTTCTTTATTTTGATCTTCAAAGTCATACCTTGTCCTATATGCAAGATTGTCTTATATGCGAGTAAATACGGTATATTAGGTTATAAATAAAATTTGATTATTAAATTATATATATAAACTCCAAAGCTTGCTGTATTAATGCTAATCCAAATAATCTCCGTAATTAATTGGGCTACCAAATTACTTAATAACTAATTATTGATAGTAGCAAAAAATAGCCTGATTAATTACAGTGATTGCTTGGATTTGGATCAAGTATTAAATTATATTTGTTACACTATATATAACTTAAATAATGATAAATTAAGATTTTTATTTTTATAATATATGTGATATTTTCACTTTTTGTTTTTTGAAATAAACTATTATTAGAATGTAAAATTTATGAAAATTTGTTTTAGCTGAAGAAAATTTTAATTCTGGCTCTCCAATGAAAACAAAGTCACGTTTATCCAAAACATTGCATGAAGTTCTTCATGATCATGGAGCACTTGCTTATTTCATTCAGTTTATGGAAGCACACAATGCTAAACATTTTGTTAAATTTTGGATAGAAGCAGAAAGTTTCCTTGTATCAGCAAGGACACGTTTAAAAGATCAGATTGAACATGATAAGTGTGCCTTGACAGAAAAAGTTTCTGGTTCTGTGTTACATCCTGAGGGTAGAGATTCAGATAAATCAAAAGGCTTCCTGGCAAGCCAACATCATAATGAAACAAATGAAGAAGGTACTTTTACAGTTTTTAGTGAAGATACCAGTTTCAAAGATAAACAGTTAAAGTCATTTTTAAATAATTTTGAAAAAGATAAAACTTCACACTCATTAACTAAACAAACTGTATCAGAAGTAAAAACTTCCAGTGAAAATAATCATCCACTCAGGGTACCATTAGAAAATGTAAATAATGATGATAAAACATATGATGCACAAACTGAATTGAAAAAGTATGACAGTACTGTAAATAATGTAAATAATAAAATTGTCCCTAGTGTGAATGAAAAACTACCATCAGAAAGTGAAGATAAACAAAAATTTCATAATTCTAGTGAAAATAATGACTCGAATATGGAAGGTATTCTTCAATCTTGTAGGAAGGAAATGAAAGCTGCAGATGCCAATATAGATATGGTACCTATAGAAAGAAGTAAGTTTTTTCTTTTAGTATAACATTTAAATACATTTTTTATGGCTAATAAATATTTTCTTATAATAATAATTTTATTCATAATTTTCTAATGAGTTTCCAATATATTGGTAGTTGAAGTGCAGAAATTCAATATTATAAAAGTTTAGATGTACAGTACTCCTCCACACTCCTCTGTATATACTCATGGGTGGATGGTACTTGTTCAAGCTGTGTAAGAAATATATGGGCCAGCACCAACACCTATGAATAATATGACACTGGTCAATTAGCCCTACTAATGCCTTTGAAATTTCCTGACTTCCTGATGGCTCTATTTGCCCCCTATATATGCTATATATAAGTTTTGTAGATTTAACTTATTTAAGATAATATTTTAACAAATACAATTGCTAACTAAATTAATTTGATTCATATTTGGTTGAAATTAGCAATAATTTATTTTGTATATTTCATGGTGTTTAGAAAGTCAGTGGAATCATGCTCGACATTGTCAAACTTCTAGGCTTACAGGAAGGCGGCACTGAACATCCGTTGTACACATTTTCACGTTGAAAACTTTGGCCTCAACCTTGCTATTTGCTATTTCTAGTTTCATCTTTGTGTAGTATATTATTTCTTATTAAAATCATTTTAAATAAATGATTTTGTAAGAAATGATAGAATATATTATTAAGAAGTAAATATTTTTTCTATTAAATAAAGTTGTTTAATAGAAAAATATTTCAACAACCAAGACACATTTTCATTATTACATCAAAACTTTAAATATAATAAGAAATATTACTCTAACTTTAGACTAATTTTCAGCTTTTGTTTTTTTCTGTGTACTTAAAAGATTTGTGAAATGTAAACATATTAATATGCAGCATTATACTATTTTTTTACATTATACTATATATTACAATTTTACATTATACATTAATTATTTTTAATTAATTAATTTCATTTGATTTCATTATTTTACAAAATAAGATACAGATTAGATTGGGGGTGATCAAATAGTTTTATACATCAAAATAAGAAATAAAATTTTAGATTTGTATTGTTATATAATATTTTTTAAAGTTTTATATATTAATAATTCTTGATTAATACATGTACAAAAATTGCTTTCATTTTCAAAACAAATACTTAATGTTAAAATTTTTTAAACAAACATCAATAAAAATAAATTTAAAATTTTTGAAAATTTTAAATAATCTTTTTCAATGTTGAAATCAATTTCCATTAAAAATTGTATATGTAAGATTAAAACTAAACATTAAAATTGCAAAAAATATGTATAAACTATCATTTTTACATAAATGAAATTTACAGTGACATAGACATTTATTTTAAAATATTATTTTCATTAAAAATTTGGCATATATGTTGTTTCTCATCTATAGCTTCATTATTAAATTATGTGAAATAGAATTACACTAATTTATAATTTTTTGTTTTGTTGACTTTATGAAAAAATACATCTTTCATTCTTGAATTTTAGAAGATAGGAGGAAGAATATTAACATTTTTGAGATTGTATGAAAGACTAAAATAAGATATCCAAATTTTTCAAGATATGAATACAGATAAAGTTTATATCAATAAGTCCATTAAAAAAATTGATAGATAAAAAGAATAAAAATCAATAATAAAAGTTGGAAATACTGACAAAATAACAAAAGTATAAGAAGAATATAATGTATTGAATAGAAAAATGGTTTAAATTAAAACTCTTCTGTGATACTTTTAGACTCTACTTATAAAGATTGGAACCAATAGCAAACATGTTCATTAGTTCCAAGTTTAAAAGTAATGACAAAAAATAGAGAAAAATATTTTAATGTTGAAATGAATTTATAATTAAAACTATTATGCTAAAATTATTAGTGATTTAATAGATGGAAATGAAGTAATTATAAAATTAGAGTTATGAAACAGCATTCAGTAGAATGCTGTTTTATTGTTATTTGATATAAAAAGTTTTTATTTTTTGATTTGTCTTGACTTGGATATTTTATCTTTCTGATAAAACATTTAGATTAAACTTTAAAATAAAAAATATATATATATTTCTCAATTCATAGATTTTAAAATAAAAAATGCAAACATTTGTAAATATTATTTTTAAAATTTAAGACAGCATATACAAATTTGGAATTTTAAGAAGTTTCCATTGTAAATAGAAGAAATATCTGAATCTTCTATATTGATGATAAATTTCTCATGTTAGTGAATATTTCCAGTTATAAATAAAAGAAAAATTATGAATAAAAGCATTTTAATATCTTGATTAATGTAATAATTTATTATTTAAAATATAAAGGAGGAGAATAAACAACAATAACAATAATTTTATGTTATTTTATATAGTTCATAACATATATAGTTCTCTTTCATATGCTATATGATAGAGACAGGAAATTTAATATTCAAAACTTGGAAAATGTGTGAAAAATGTTAAAGTGTGGCATTTTGCTGTCATAAATGTTATAAAAAATAGACAATATTTCTTATTAATTTTAGTAAAAACAAAAATTGTTTTTTGCATAACTAGCTATCCTTTACAACTTTGTAATTTTTTCTCAATTTTCAGAATTTAAATTATGATGTTTTTAGCCTTAGAAATTAAGTTAGAGTTATGAGTTCAGTTATCAGATTCTACACTATTGATGTAATATAAAAATATTTTCTCATTCATAAATATTTGCTTTTAACTTTTTAAGATTTAACTGGATTCTGAAAGGATAAGAATTGTTGAAATATCACACTCAAAATATTAGAGAATTTACCTAAAAACTTTTATCTATGTGACAATGTATAGATAAACTAGGTTCCAGATAATAGGCACCTTATTTACAAAATATCCTTTATTACTGCTTATTCAGGAAACCAAACACTTTATGTAAGAAAAAGAGAAACATTTTTATTCTTGATTAGAACATCATCAGCTTAAACAGTAATAAATGGAATGTGAATGACACTCAAAAACTGAATATAAGATTGAACATCTTTAAAATTGACCATAATAAAAAATTATAGATATGTAGTTTTCAGTAAAAAAAATTCCGATTCCGATTTTTTAAACATTCTAGGAGACTGGAATGTTTAAAAATCGGAATTGAACTAGAAAAATTTATAAAACACGTAAAGAAGACCCTAGAAATGGGTCAAAAACATTTGTGATACATTCTAAGTTTTACCTACACGAGGTTAGTGAAATGTATAAAAGAACCATTTAACATTTCATACAGTATGTTCCAAAACACATAACATTTTTCAAATTCAAATCAAAAGATTTGATTTTGATTTTACCTAAACCTAACAGAGAAAATTTCCAAAAATACTCAATATATTATGAATTTGTTTGAAATTTTCTAATAACTGAATATTTGAGTCATAGTACATTATGAAAGTTAAAATAATGAATCCAAATAAAAAGTGTGAAAAAATTTAACATGTGAGAATTTTTAAAAAAAATGACATTTTTCAATATTTTTATTCTAGTTGTTAATTATTTTAGTTCAATTAGTTAAATGAATATTTATTTAATCATGACAGAATATAATAATAATAATAATAATTTAAAATTTATGTAGAATATTTATATTTTATTAGATATTCAACAAGATGCCATACATATTTATTCTAAGTATATTGCTCAAGATGCTCCTCATCTTATTGATATATCTGTAAATCTCAGGAATGAAATAATTGGTATGATTTTACAATTTTTGAATATTTATATTTATTATATTTTTGTTTTTTAAGAATGATTAGATTTTTTTTTCTGTTGTTGATTCTTGCAGAAGATTAGTTAGTAACTTTTATTTGGTCTTTGTCATATTTGTTACTTCATGGTTGATATTCAGCATAAATGTTTTATAGTTAATTGAAAATATATTTTGATGATTTTGATTTTATTTATCACAATATGATTTATTTTTAAGTGTTGGAAAAATTTATTGCAAGAAAAAATGCTATAAATATTTACTGAAACTTAAATTTAAGATGTACAGAGTAATTCTTTTTTTGCTTTTGTTTAAATTTGCTTTAGAATGTAAAAACTATGAAGAGACATAGAATCAATATGAATAACATGTTTTCTTGTAATATCATTTATAACAGTACATCAAATTTATAAAGTTAATTAATGATTAATATAAATTTTGATCTAAGAGAATGTGTTTCAACACTTACAATAATTAAAAGATTTGCTTGAAGTGACATTTGAACCGATAATTCTGTTTAACATTATCAGTTATGTTCGCCAGTCACTTAATAGTATTAGTTCAGAGTCAATTAACAACTTTCCATAATTCAACAAATCACTTAATGTTAACTGTAATTCTGCAGTATTGATAGTTGATAGTTTGTTATGTAATACACACACACACACTAGTGTTCACCATCCAATTTTTGGCTTATAAAATCTTTTGAAATTGATAATTATCACCAACAATTTTTAAGTGATGGAATATGATGATAAAAAATAGACTAAACCTAATTATTGTACAGTAGAATCCCATACAATGTGCAAATAAAGCAAGCAACAACCCTCAAATTTTGTCAATCAGAGGTATACGTTTTTTTTCAGCTTATAGGCCAAGGTTTAAACTTTCATAAATCGTGTGATAATGCAGGTTTCAATAACACGATTTCCTATAATGTGTAACAAATCCCCTGCATTGTACAGGGCTCTACTGTAATGTTACAATTTTTAAATTTGTCTAATGAAACTTTCTTTTCATAACTGAAGTCTATATGTATTTTGTGTAAAAGGAAGTATAATATAGAAATTATAGTAGTGTAATGTTAAACATCAAAAGAAAAGTTCATAAAAAAGAAGTTAAAACATGAGTATTTTCATTTTTAATATGTAAGGATCCTTCAGGTTACAACAAATTTCTACAGGAATTGTTTTAGAATAGAACAATTTGATGATTTAAAAAAATCTTCAACTTACATCTGGCTATGCATAAATAGTTGATTAAAATATAAAAGGAGGGGGAGTAAAAATTTCAAGAAAAATGCAGATGTAATCTATGGACAAAATAATTGCAATAATAACCATAAAAACAATTTATACATAAAAATGAAGTTATTTACAACAAAAAATAATCAGTTAAATTATTTATGAATAATACTTAAACAAAACTAATATTCTTCTATGTTTACATAATAACTCTTGGATGTCTTCTGTTTTGAAGTTTAATGACGATACAAAAATATTACATTTTTGAGTCCATCCTTTCATCCAATTTCACACCAACCACAGAAGTAACAGTCATAGTAGCTCAAAGAAAAACTTCATTTAAAAGACAATTAATAGCAGAAAAAAATCTTTTACAAAGTTAAAACAATATCAGACATCAGCCTTTCATTATAGGATCTGAACCTTTACATTAAAAACAAAAGTGTAATTTTCTCACCATACAATCAAATCTTTGGCTTTTATAATTAGTCTGGCCCTCTAAAAAAAAAAATAAATAATAATAATAATAATAATACTCTTCTAGTTTCTAGGAACCAGAAATAGTGTTTTCCTGTTTGAAAATGAAATTATGGTAATTATTTTGCATCCATCTGCAAGAAAACTTATAAATCGTCATCATCATCATAATACATCTAATACAGATCATTAAGAATTTTTTGGATGTTTGGCATTATTCTACTGTGAAATCTATTTTATAGTTCCTTTTTTCAATCATAAAGTTATCTTTCATCATTCAGTGAAAACAAATGAGTGTTTCATTAAAAATTTGAATGTAATAGAATTATAACCAGGAAGATAAATATGTTTTATTTTAATAAAAAAAATCTTTTCATAACTATTAAATTTGTCCTCAAAGTTTTCATAATAAAATTGAAGAACAAGAACATGAGATGTTTTATGGTTAACAAAATTTATACAACTGTTAATTAAAGAAACTAAAATTTTTATTTGTGAAATGTTTTATGGTTAGAATACAAAATTTAAAGCATATTAAAGGATATTCAAAAGTGATGATAATTATTTTATTAGAATAGTTAGACTATATTTAGTAACTATTGAAAATTAAAAATTTAAAAAATACAGAAAATTTAAAATCAGACTAAACTACAAGCATGATTGAATTTTGAATATATTTTTTGTAATCTAGATGATTTCAATTAGTTATGAGTCTGTAGTATGGAGAGAGCTAATTAGTTATGAGTATAGAGTATTAATAGTATTAGTGTAGAGTAGAGGAGTATTAGTATAGAACAGTGGTTCCCAACCGGTGTTCCACGAAACACTGGTGTTCCGTAAGCATCTCCCAAGTGTTCTGCAGATTTAGTCGCAAATCGGAAAGTGTCAATCGTATTCGAGCCGCCGAATATCAAAAAATTAAAATCATAAAATTTTCATAAACTTAAATATATATGTACGACTCGTACTTATGGAGTGTACTACTGTTTCGAATAAGATAAAGGCAATGATAAAAACTGAATGAAATATGTAAAAAACATCAGGCACAAGTTTCCCATTAAAGTTATTTAGGTATATTTTTTCCTGTCTTAGAATTGACGTTAATAATATGAATAGAGATTTTGAATTATAACTGCTCAATTCTAATAAAATAACTGATGACAAGCTTATGTATTTCATATTAACTTAAGTAAGTGTTCCGCTAAAGAAAATTGCTCACAAAAGTGTTCCGCATCCTAGAAAAGGTTGGGAACCACTGGTATAGAGTATGAGTTAATTAGTATGGAGATTCAATTAGTTATGAGTATGGAGTATGGAGAGAGATGAGAAGAGAGGGAAGAAAATGATAAAGAAAAGATATAAAAATACTAAAAAGTACTTTTATAACTTTTCTTTATCATCATGTACTTTTTATGAATCTTTTCTATTTCTCTCTCTCTTTTTTACTTTCTTGGCTCTGTTATACATAACAGACGGAAAGTGTGGCAATCAGTCAAAAAATCTGGGAGGTTTTCTGTATGTATGGATGTTTTTGTGTGTGTATGTGGCACAATTTGTTCACTTTCTTTGAAGCTTAATGCCTGTGCTTTTAGTTGAAAATTTCTGAAACTTTCCAGAGAGTTTGTTTTTTTAAGGGAATTGATGCTATTAAATTTTGGTGATTATAGGATGATGGGGTGGGGAGATGAAGGGGGTTGTGTGTATCTCCAGTAGGGTCAGACTTGATGATTTTTTTTCATTACTAGCATTTACAATTTTTTATGAAATTCATCTCTACTCTTAAAATTAACCTTTTTGCCATTTTATAATAATTAAAATATAAAAAGTTTTTAATAATAAAATATCATAACAGATGGTGCCACACACAGTTTTAAATGTTGCCAGGAAAGATAAGCAACTCTTTGCTGGATTTTTTTTCCTTCTGTTTCTGTCTTTTTTAAAAATCTTTTTATGCACGCCTCTTTGAAAAAATTTAAAAAACAGAAGTAGTAGTTTATCATTTGTAAATATTTCATTATTTTTGTATATTTTTTATTTAGGTCTACTATTTTTATGTATTCTATTTTTAATGTAGAATATGCAATAATGGGACAATTTCAAATTTATGAAAACATTTCCGTTTACATTTTTATAACGACTGCTTTGTTTTACAAAGTAAAATGTAGTTTATTTTTGTCAACGGTTTAAGATTACCAAATAATATAACCAAGAAAACTCAAACTGATATTTTTACTTTGATAATTTTAGAAAATCAACATTATTCTAAAACAAAGTTTATTTTAATATTATTTATATCAATAAACATGTTTAAAAATAATATCAGAGTTGGCAATTAAAAGTTTTTTGTATTGTTTTTATATTTTTAAATTATATCTTTGAATTTTATATATATAAAAAAATTTAATAAAAAATTTGATATTATACAGTTTTTACATTTCTAAATTACATATGAATCAATTTTTTTTTCTTTAGAATTTACAAAGTTATCTGAAAAATTAAAAGTAACATTTAGTAAAAATAATTTCAGTATTCATTCTTATTTGTTAATAATTTTAAAACCACATAAAAAGTTATGTTGTTATTAATTTAATTCAATATAAAATATATTTTAATTGAAATGTGTTAAAAACTTTTCTTGTTTTATGTAAATTTTATATATTTGATGCAAATTAAATTCTTGCAGCTAATATTTGTAAAGAAAATGGTGAAGTTGACCCTGAAAGTTTTGTCCCTGCACAGAAGTTTGTTGTTGAGAAAATGGATAAGGAGTAAACATTTTTTTTATAAATTAAATATATTTAATTTATTTGATATTTAAAATATTTCAATAAAAATTGTATTTATTTCATTTATATTTAGTTTAAATTAATCACATAAAATTTATAAAGATTTTAATTTAAAACTGTATTAGACATTTTAAAATATACTAAAATATACAATATTTCAAAAACAGTATTGCTTATTATAGATATTAATTGTTTACTGAAACATTTAACAACCACATGGAAGTATTTCTGATCTTTAACAACTAGTATGTCATTTGTGATACTAATTGTTAAAGTTCAGAAATACTTTGTACTATTGTATACCAGCTGAATATGTTGCCAACAACGAAATTAATGAATTTCCATGTTGTATCTCAAAAATATAATAATTAAAATTACCATAAGTTATTTATATTAAAATATATTAAAAAATCAAATTTTTAGAAGTAATTTTCAGTACAATTTTATTAATTTTCTTTTGTTAAATAAATTATGTTTATAATAATTAAAACTTGATTATTCCAAATAAGCAAAATATATTTTGAATAGCCTCAGTATATGCAGTAAATGAATAACTAGACTATTTTTCTTAATAAATATATGCATTAATGTATTGTAAATAGCTAAATGAAATGTTGCTATGTGTTTATCTGATAATGAACAATGCCATTTGTGATAGTTCATATTCTTGTTTATTAATATATATTTTGAAGAATCATAAAATTTTAATAGTTGTGTGTCTTTATTTTTAACCATAACATTTTATTCTAAATCTATTATGGTTTATCATAATACATTCAGTTATATTAATCTGACTTGTCATCCCATTGTCTTATATTGCTTGAATTGCTAACTGCTTACTATTTGTAGTTAATGATTTACAGAAGTGGTTTTCTCTGATTTACAGAAGTGGCTTCATGGAACATGGGTGCTCCATGAAGCCACTTCGAGTGTTTCACAAAAAAACAAATAAACAATTAAAAATTGTTGCCTTTTGCAACAATTTTTGCATTGTATTGAATCAATACAATGTAAAATGATTTTTGAATGGGAATGCAATTAGCAAATGCCAATGTCATCATCTACTAGACCGAGTGCGCTTGATTTCAAAAAGGTTTTCCACCCATTTTAAAGGTGATGTATTGTAAGTGTTCCACAGAAAACAAATGTCAAAGTTTAGTGTTCTGCGGAAAACAATGTGAAAGTTTAGTATTCCCCAACTTCAAAAGGATTGAGAACCATTTACAGGACCTAATAATACAAAAACAAGTCTAGTATTGGGTTATTCTGAGAAATTACCTTTTTTGACTAAACTCAGAGCATCCATAAAAACTTTACAATCAAAGAACTTAGAAGAAAATTTATTCAAGTGATGCATGAAACAATAGATAATATTCACATTTTAACTATATGCAAGTGCATTTTATGTTAAGAAATTAAACAAAATTCAGAAGGCATTTGAAATTTTCAAAACAAAAGAAAGTCTAGTCGACATTTAAGTAATAGAGATATATAAAACCTGTAACTGATTATGAACTAAATTAATATGATATTAGTTCATGTTGATTGCTTGTATTTTACACAGAAATCATAGTTTTTCATCAAACTTGACTGGCTATTTTTAACATTACAAGAAAAAAATTTCTGCTGAAATTGATATTTTTATTTTCATGTGTTTCTGTCTTTTTAATCCTGCTTTGTCAGGTTTTAACTAATTTGTTTATTGTTTTATCTCTATATGATATGTCACTGTTTCGTTATTTTTTCTGAAAAATTCAAAAATAGAATAAAAATGAGGCATCAATAAAAAGCTTATCACTTTGTAGTGCTAGCGATGAACATCAGGAATTTGTTTTTGCACCTAATTACATGGATCCACATGTGACCTTTTACAGGATACCTATACTCGTTAAAAGATTGTGTGCATGTGAAAAAAAAAATCATAAATGAACAACAACATTTTAAAAATTGATTATAGAAAATAATCACTAATCTATTTAGCTGTTTCAATTGAATGTTCCTTCTAATAAATTGTTTTCAAAGTTTTTAAAATATTAAACATTTTAGTATTTACATAATTAAATTAATTACTTAGTTAAAATTATTGATTAAGAGCTGTATTTTAAATTTTAATAATTCAGTGATTCTAAAAAGAAAACGTTTTATTATAACTTATATAAAAACAACTTTTTCTGTTCTTAATCAATAACTGAAACTGACTACAAAACAGAAACAGGTTTTTTTTTTATTATTTATTAATAAATCCTGAATCTGTTGTAAAAGTATAAATTCATTAAATTTGTCTTACACAATTTATTAAAATATTAATTAACTGAATGAAAACTTAATCAGAAATTAATTTTAATCTTATGACAATAAATGTTGATACAGTATCAAACCAATTATCCAACAAGCTTGGGACTGGAAGAGATCTAGATTTCTGGATTTTCTGGACACAAGATAAATATATATTTAAAATATAAAGTAAACAATGGAATGTAAAGAACAAAACTGTTTTTAAAACACCAAATGCCAGCAGTCACACTGGAACTAATGTTATGTGACATGCATACCATAGAGCAGTGATTCTGAACGTTTTTTCGTCATGGTACACTTTTAATAATTTAAAAATTTGGTGGCACACGTGGTTTCTTCGGTAAGTACTGCAGGACAACCGGTGACGTCATAATAGTGATTTTTAAACGCAGTTGGTTATTTAGGTAACATTTTCTGAACGCCTTGGTAACTACCGGTAGTTACCAATAACACTGGTTACAAGGTAGAACCGAATGAACTACTTGTCTGACGTCGCTTATGTATGGGTATTCGCAGTGGCAGCACACTTCAAAAATCTCGCGGCACTTTAGTCACAGTGGTTGAGAATCACTGCCATAGTGTATGCATTGCAAAACGTAAACAAAGTGGCTGTGCAGTGAATTACAGATGTACTACATTAAATTCAAAACTAGCTAGCTTTTCTGATAATTCTAGAAACTGGATATTTGATTCAGTACTATATTACTAATTAATTTGGAATTTATAAGATCTAGAATGTATTTTATTATCTGCTTGTCTAAACATAAGTATTTACATTACTAAGTAAGGTATCAATTAAAAATATACAGTAAATAATAATTTCTGAATGTTTAGCTTTAATTTCTTAACATTATTACATTGGTTTTATCTAAAGATAAAATTATTTTTTTTTATTTAAACATTCTCTCAGTTATTCATTTATAATTAAAAAAATACTCTTAAAGATTTTTAAAAAATATAGATGACTTTAAATACATTTATAAATGTAAATATTATCAATTATAAAATGAAGTTAATAAATTAATTATTTAATAAGAAATTATCATTATCTATTACTAATTTAAATATTAAATAAAATGAAGACAAATTTTGATTAAAATTATATATTTCAATTAATAGCCAATTGATCATTTTGATTTAAAAAGTTTTCTTTGCTCAAAATAAAAATTCTTAAATCAAGTATTTCTTTATTTTTTATAAATTGTATAATCTCTCAATTCAAGTATTTGTTATTTATGTTTTATTTAATATAAAATGTAAAGATTGTCTATATATTTTTTAAAATCTGAAAACATTTTTTGTTAAATGATTGTGTAAAAAATTTTAGTTTTGAATTATGCAGTAATACAGTTTTATGTTATAGTAACAAGTATAAAATATATTAATTTAATTATATTCAATAAATTTGATATTTGTTTATTTTTTGGATATAAACAATATAATTAAATTATTTCAGATATTTTCCAGCTTTTCTAAGGAGTACTTTTCATTGCAACCATCAGATTGATGTTATAACAAGTGGCAGTGTGTATTTAGCCGATGTCTTATATAATGATTCCGCATTATTTTACTTTATGGAAGTAAGAAAATTATTACAAGTACTTCAATTACTGTAAATTTACCTAAATCAGTTTAGACTTAAAATATTTAATGTACAAGAAAACAAAAATTTTCATATTTAATATTTTTAATAAGATGATAAATATTTAAAGTTAAATTTTTAAAAAGTTGTTTCTAAGAAGTTTTTAAAAACTGTGAAAAGCTTTTTACATCATAAATATGCTTTATATAGTATAAAATGTAGAGATTGTCTAAATATTTCTATAAATTTAAAGACAGTTTTTTTTTATTAAATGATTATGTTAAATACTTTTAAGTTGTATAAAAATGCCCATAGAATAAAATTTTTTTTTAATGTTCATTTAAATGCTAGGATTGAATTTTCTCTTTCAGTTAAAAACAGATTAATTGAATTAATAATCAAAAAAACATAATATTTAAACTATCAAACTTATTCTAGTAATTAATTTTCAAAAACAATGTTTGTAAATTAAATTATTTGTAATATGTAAACTATTTACAATAAATCTTTAATGCTAAGGACCAGTTGCACAAGTTTCTATATAAACTACAGAGTAACTATCTGAGGAATAACTACACTTGTTGCATGAGTTTCTTTGACTCATCAAATAGCTATTGATTAATTAGTCAAAATATTCTTACTGCACTGTTATGTTTACTGAGGGCAAGGATAAACACAATGAAGTAAAAAATGAATAAGCAAAGGCATTGTATGGATTGGAATATATATTAATTTATTAATATATATCTCCTAATAAATATTAAAATGTTATTAGGAGATTTGGTAAATTTTATATGCAATATTTTAATATAAGTATTTTATATTAAAATAATTAATAATTTCATGTTATAAACTAAGATTTACATAATTCTGATGATAATTGTAACATAACTGAAATGTAAACTAGTTTTTTTAAATCAAAATCCTTTCTTGAAACTTACACTCACTTTACAATGTTGTAAGATCTGATCTTTCTTAAAAACATTCTGCCAATGTTAAGATAAACTTCCTTTAAACATTTTAAATAAAGAATATCCACATTGGAAGTAGAGCTGATCATCTGTCTTGTTTCTTTGCTAATCACAGAATACATTTTAACCACTTGAAATCAGCAGCTTAACTTATTCAACAGTTTATCCCAAAGAGATACTTACATTTGTGCAATGTATTGACAGCAGTTTTATAGATTAAAGGTTATTTAACCTTGAGATGAAAACTTGTGCAACTGGCACTAAAGAAGACAAACAATTACACTTAACTAAAAAATATAATCACTAAAATTAGCAATAATGATTACTTTTTTAGGAGACACTCATCCATATCAGAATCAGTTCATCATGAACTGATTCTGATATGGATGAGTGGAATGGAATATCTTGAACGACATAATTCTGTAACTAAAATTTTTTATTTGGAAATTATGACAGGTAAATTTTTTTATCTAATTTGCTTCTTATTATAAATCCCATCTTTCATATATGTTAGAAAATGAACAACATATACTTTGCTTGCCCGTATAATTGCACATTAGTGCAATGATATGGAAAAGATCAATAAACTACAAGCTCTGGAACATAAAGAATCCCTATTAGGGTTGATAGATTCAACTGAAATATATAATACATAGGGGGCTATCAATTGCTTGCTAGTGGACAGGCTGAGAGAACATAATTACATGATTGAATAGATGAAACTGGTCACAACACTTCCTACCTTTGTTGCCATGTGTAGAGTTAACATAGATAAGGCTAAGAGTATTACACAGCACTTTCAAGTTCAAGCATGTAGGGAGTCTAGAGGTCCTTGAAATATTTGTATGATTTACGTGTTTAAATCACTGAATAATTTTCTAAGGGGAAAGGTAATTATTAATATTTGTTAATAATAATTATGAGGCCTATGCTATAAATAAGTTCGAATCAGACATATTTTGGTTATGGAAATAATGATATTCTATAAAAGACATATAATCAGACAGGAATTTTATGATCAGTGGATTTTTTTGTTTTGAATAAACTAAACTAAATGTATATAATAATAATTGTTGTTGTTATAATGAAACAGATTAGAAAAATGTTTTTTGTATCATATCTTTAAGTGATAAATTTAAATTTTATTCATCTAAATTTCATTTTTTTTTTAATTTTTTAATTATTTTGATGAAAACAAGTTTGATTAGAATAAAATAGAATGAATTAGAATATTTATGCAAAATGAAAGAAAAAAATTTGCTTATTTATATTTTACTTATTACTTGTGTTGACTTCAAAAATTGTTGCCATTTAATGAATTATAATCTTTTCAAAATAGAGCAATAATAATTATTGTTATAAAGAAATAATTGTACATGAAAATTTTTAGAAACGATGATTTGCTTTTAATAATATAAAGTTTAACTTCTTATTATTTTTCAGTATATGGAACAAGAAGGTGTCAGACATTTAGTTGATTTCTTATTAATAGCTGACAATTTTAGAAATCAATATTTGGCAAAAGAAGGACAGTTTGATGGTTTACAAGCTCAAGATGATGCAATGGTTTTATATGATAAGTGAGTTTTATAAATTATTTAATATAAATGTTAATTGAATCATAATTCTGTTTATTCCTTAATCCATACAATCGTAATCTTAAAATTATATGAATTACTAATTTTTTTTTTTGTTTTAATCAGAATTAAAATATTACACTGAAGAATGAAATAATCACTTTTTTTATATAGAGATTATATTATGTTTATCAATATATGTTTAATAGAATAATGAAAATTATCTGATGACATGGAAGCTTCCATAACATGAAATAAAGTATATAAAAGTAAAGAATTCCTTTGTACAAAAGTTTTCAAAAAATTATTGCTCTATATTTTTCATCTTGACCAAAAATAACTGGAAAAATTAAATTAAATTTATATTATTTTGAATTTTTAGATTAACCTTTCTTGGATATGTTTTATATTTCTGTTAAATGTATAAATTTAATAAGTTTCCAAATTAATAGCTATCAATAATTGCATTCAATTCATAATCAAGTTCCTGTCAACTGAAATAAATATTTGTTCATCAAATAACACTAAGCAACCTGACAGTTCAATCAATGTTAACTCGCTTATAATTAAAATTTAAAAATTTTTTTAAAAGCAAGCAAATTTATAAAACAAAAATTAATGAAATTACTAAAAAACATTAAAAATTTAAATTTGATTATCTTTTGTGCAAAAAATGTTAAAACAATTTTTATAGTTATGTTGCAAAAGAAGAGAGAGTTGCAATTACTTTAAAAATTGTAATTAAGCATTTAAAAAATGAGGTAAAATTAATTCAAAATTAAATAAATAAAAATGATTAAAAATAATTATGAAAACTAAATTAAACCTAAAAATTATTTAAAACTAAAAATAATAAAATGATAATTAAAACTCTGGCCTTTACAGCAAAAGCAAAATTAAAAATCAAATCAAATCAATTGAAAATTAAAACAATGTTTTTAAAAACCATTTAAAATTGACTTATCCAAAACTGTGTCGTCTTTTAATTATTCTTTATTTCACACCTGGGTACATAGGCAGATACTAGGCATCACTGTGTAAGATATATCTGAATAAAGAGTAATGTTAAAGGTGCCCAGTGTCTACTTATGAACCTAGTTGTGAAGTAAAAGATAAAACCATTTAAAAGTTGTTTTGAAATTTTTAACTTGTAAATCAAATTAATTTTAAATTTACATTATTTGTGTGCAGCGGTGACAGAACATTTTGCTTTTAATATATATAGGTATAAGGGGTTGTTAGAACTGGGGGAATTAAAGTACCCAAGAAGTTAATCAAACTTCTAGAACTCAAGTCATTATTTAAAAGATAACTTCACACCTTGAATATCAGTACTAATTTTTCATTCTGAAGTGCACTAAATTTTGTGTTTAAGGATTGGGGAATAGGTATTTTCTTGAAATGTTCAAATTCAAAAATGGCAGACTAATAGGCTGAGAATGATATGACACACAAATTTGATACTTGCAATTATATCCTAACATTTTTTTTTTTTTTTATATAAGTAAAGAAGTCAAAATTGACAAAGTTTTGGTCTAATAATTTTAATATTTATTTACAGTCTTATTTAGAAACACAAACTAAAGTTTTTGTGAGGGGATAGCCGGGGATATAGAGTGCGGTTGTGACTTCTATACCGCTTAATTGGCTGTCCAGTTTGGAAAACTGGCCCGCAGAGTCAAAGGCTTCCTAAAATTTTAATGAGAAACAGGATCCCCTGTAAGTTGTTTTTCCTGACACCAGCCTAGTTATTGCATTAGGCACGCTAATATTCGTTTGTGAGGAATTTTGAGTGGGAGGGTTGCGAGTAAGTGGAAAAGCTATTTGCTTGGATTCGAGTCAAGAATGAGATTATGTTAGAACAATAACAAGGATTTATTAAAAACAGCATTTAAATGAATTACAAATTAATCTATTCAAAACCTATTCTCACGGAGAGAGAGAGTTTACAATAATCCCGTAGATATATACTACCTCATAAAATCTGATGATTATGAAGTATATTCTTATGGATCTGGAATGACAGAATTTCAGTTGGAGTCTTTAGAGAAATGACAGATATCTTCAATGGTGGACTGTAGTGACGACTTCTGGTTTTGGAATGGATCTTCTCTTCTTGATGGTTGGCGGCAAACTCCTTGATCCAAGTGAGGGATTTGGTATATTTTAGGGATTTTGTCCAATCAAAATGAGGGATTTTCTATATGTCAACGGGATGTATGGGGGTGATCACAAGGGGTGAATCTTTGGATGACGCTAAAGTTTTATGATAAAGGTGGTGATAAGGAATCGACGAAAGGAAATTCAACTTTCCTTGCGTCGGAAGTGTGACAAAACATCTTCCTTTTTCTCAACCGAAAAATGGAAGGTTTTCGTTTCTTCTGTTAATTGATTTAGTACAAAATTTAAGAAAAGCAGTATTTTAATACACAGAGATGTCATATTTTTGCTTTTCTTTACTTTAAAATAAGGGATTTGACTTTAAAAGATGGGAAATGAAAGTTCTGTGTACTTCTGTTATCAGGATGGTTTTGCTTGAAACTTCCTTGAAATTAGACACAAAATTTTGAGTGAAAATTTCAAATAATAAAATGTAATTTATAGGGCGAATCTCACATTTTGATAATAAAATCATTACTAAATGTCAGTCGTTAAAAAATTCTTTCCTTCAATGTTTCAAACATTCAGTATTACCTCATTGGAAAGTGAAAATTCTAAACAATCTAAATTTAAAAAAAGATAATGAAATAAAAAGAATACTTTATATAAAACTATAGGGTATTTCTTGTATTTTACATCAGCTTGGTATTTTCAAGAGTTTTGTGGATAGAACTTTATCTTAAATAACAACAGTTGGTCAATAATTGCATTAAGGGATTTTAATAATTGAAAGAAAGTCTGACAAGTATTACTGATTGCAAATGACTTGGGTAAAGTTATAATGAAATTTAAAGAATCTGATATAATAAAATTTAAAATTATATATTTTTTCAAAGAAAATAGTAAAAGCATTGCTATATCCATAGAAAAAGATGAAATAGGCAGAAAACAATAGAATATGAATATTATTAGTAAAATATTTTAATAAAGAATATCTTTTAACAGAAATATATGAGTATATAAATTTTAATTATGAATACTTTTTATGTGAATCTTTTATTTAATTTTAACTTCAAAATCTAAAACATATTTTTGTTTCTTTGTAGTTTAATTGGATTCATTTTGTAATTGCAAAATTTATAGTATACAAAATGTTACAAAAATTTTTATATGTTGTTTTTTAGATATTTTTCTCTTCAAGCAACAAGTTCATTAGGCTTTAGTGATCAAATTAGATGTGAGATAGAACAGAATATATGCCAAGCAGAGGGACCATCACCTGATTGTTTTTTAAAACCAGTAACAATCTTGATGCAGCATCTTGAGAAGGTTAGTATTTTTACTGTGGTTTAATTGTCAAATTTTAATTCATAAATTTTATATTCTTTAATTACAAAAGATCTAAATGCATGATATATCATGCAAGTTTAGGCAATTTCTTAATTAATTTTGTTTATTTTGAAGTATTTGTTCTAAAATAGTTTTCTGAAATTATGAATATTTCCAAATTGACTATGATTAAAATTATAAATTTTAGACATGTAAATTTTATTTTAATCATAGTTAATACCTAATACCTTTATTTCTGCTAAATTTCATGTTTTAGTTGTTGCTCATTATTAATAAGTTTTCATATTTTGTATTTTTATATTATTAAAGAAATAATCAAAATTTATAAAAACAATTATTATATTTTACTGCAGAATTTAGAAAACTAAACTATATAATATAAATATCACATCTATATTACAAATACAAAATTCATAACAGAAATTTGTTACTATTAAATTTTTTAATTTGCAACAATTCTGAAATTTTCAATGAAAAAAATTCCCTGAACCAGTTTAAGTCAATGGAAATTAATTACAAAGAATGGTGGATATTCATGACTTTTTGAAATCTCTAGTTAATAAAATTGAAATAAATGAAAATATAAAGTGTAATGTTTATAAATAGTCGTTGTGACAGTCTGGCATTAAATTTTTAACAATATATATAATCTATACAAATACATTAAAATTATAATCAGTTGCATCTAACTAGTAGGTGCTGAATAAATTGGAGAAAAATTAAAGAATAGTTATCAGTACATATTTTTTAGATAAAAATTTTTTCTTATATAGTTCTTATTATGTAAAACTATATGTACTTTTATCTAAAATCTTTAGTTATATTGAATTATAGGGTATAAATTTCAATAGAATCATAATCCAAGAAGAAAATGTTCATAAAAAGTTTATGATTAGCTTTCATGTTGTTAAGAATAAAAAAATTTTGTAAAATGTTTTGTTACAGTTATACAATTCAGATTCTTTGAATTAATCTATTAAATACAATATATTGCTAAAAATAAACAGTTAAAAAACATTTTTAATATCTTTTAATAAAATTTTCAAATAATTATACTGTATTCACATTGTATATTGTAAGCCAGCTAAATGACAAAGTCAGCTTAATTGACACAATGTGAATGAAACTGACTTAAACATTGATTTGACTTAAGATGATCCATGTTTTCAAATTTAATTTGCTTTCCAAAACAAGCTTAAGTTGGTTTTTGATATCATAAAAGCCTTCTTCAAGGTCTGTTCAAAATAAACAGCAAAAATAACAAGAATGAGTTGTGCAAGTGCAAATGAGAAAAAACACCTAAAATTGGACTTAAGGTGAAATTTATTTATTGTTAGATATTTGGAAGCGTGGAACAAATTATGGCTACAGCACATGTCTTTTCTTTTGCATGTCCATGCTTATAATTCCAATAATTTTGTTTTTGAAAAATGATACCCTTCTGTATTTGCATGTATATGCCATTTCAATAGAAGTTTAAATAACATAAACATAAGATTTTGAGAATCCATTCTTTATCACAATTCTTTTTATTAATAAAAACAAAACATTCAGAGAATAATGCTGATAATAAATGTTAGATAAACCATCAATTAGAAACTATTATTTGAAATCAAATATTTATATTTTAAATTACTTAAAATCATTATAGATTAATTTATTTTTTAAATAAGCAAAAATTTAAATGTTTTTAAAATGTCATCTTGTGTATGATTGCTTTAGAGCTATGTGAAATAAGTTACTTTAATTCCATAGTGTGAATAAATAGTTAACTTTACTTTTGATGATGCAACTTAATTTAATTCTGCTTAAATATTAATCTTATTTAAAAGTTACATTGTGAATAGGGTTTTATAATAATCATTTAGATTAAATTGATTTATTATATAATAAAAATTATTGTAAGTTATTTTAAAAAAATAATAAAAATACTTTGTTTTATAGATATATTTACCTCAATTTCTAACAAGTCAGTTATGTTTTAACTATCTCTCAGAATGTATGAATACTATTCAAAATGGTGGTGATCTTGTTAGTCAGCGCAAACGTTCTGGTAAGTTTTTAAATTTTTAATTCTATATAAATAAAATAATTTCATATTTTTTGTTTATCAATTTTTTAAATATTTTTTGCCTAAAAATATTTAAGTAATTAAATTGTAATGATGTATATAAATTTTCAGAGTTTATGAAAATTCTTATAATTTAGATTATCCATAAGTAACCATATTATTATTATTATGTGATAATTGCAAACCACTTAAGACAGAAGATGGAATTTATTCTCTACTTAAAATTTATATATAATTTTCTAAATGATAAATCAAGGACTAGGTTTCTGAAAACTATTATTTAAATATTTATTTTTTTTTATACACTCATTTTTTTTATTCTATGGCATATTTTTGTTACCTCTGCAAGATTTGTTTGTTTGTTCTCAAAATTTTAATTACAGCAACCATTATTTAATTTTTTAAAAATTATTTTACACTTTATTTGGGATTCCTTTAACATTTTTATCTCAGATGTAACTAGAGGACTATTTTAGTAGTAGATTATCACTTATCACTATCTTTTACAATAATTAATTATTTAGGGTGGTTTTCATTACTAATTTCTATTTATTTACAGTTTTATATGACAATAATTAAATCATAATTATATTGTAAATTCCCAATTTGAAAAACTACTTGGAAGAAGAGAATCCAATATCTTGCAATGTGTGTTAAGTTCAAATAGACAGTTGCTGATTTTTATACAATTTGTTTTATACATAACACTTTAATACTTTCAATTCATTTTTTATATACCAAATTTCCATTTTTAAACATTTTTATCCAACAAGGAATTTTGAGTTATAGTATGATGGTGCTTTCTATCAGTTACAGCTTCAGTAACAGCAAAATCATTTGTGAATTTATTTTTATTATCTATTTTCTGATTACTCTACATATATAATATACAAAATTATAAGCAAATTTCTTCTCATACTTTTTTCTACAACTTTCTGACCACTTTTTTTTCCCAAGAAAATATGCATTCTATTAATATACAACATTCAATTATGATTAGCTTTAGTTGAAATATCTAATATTTTTACCAGTTCCCATTATTGTTTTCATATATTTTGAACCCAAATGATTATTTTTGCGTTAATATTTTTAAAGATTTTACTGTTTGTGTTAGTACTATTTTTTATAATTAAATGGATTTATCTTAGAAATCATAGTTTTGTTTATTAAATTCGAAGTTCACTGAATTGAGATTTCTCAGTCAAGGATTTACTGTAAAATTATTGCTACTATTATTACTTATTGCTTTTCATTAAAATTTTTGCAGAAATTAAAATTAAGGTGGACTGTTTGATATTGTTTATTTTATTTTGTAATAATAATGGGAATTGTAAGATATAAAGGCTTTTCTGAAGTATTAAAAATAAACTAGGAAAAATTGTTTTTAATGAAATTTTTATTGTTGTGTGGGCACCCCAATGAAGCTGTAAATCAGGCCTGGCCAACCCAAATTGTTTTGCGGGCCACTTTGATCACGTGTAACATTACGGTGGGCCACAATTTAGGCAAACATGCTTTTAAAAAAGTAAAACAAATACAAAATGAATAAGATTTTATTGTTATACCAAGAGTTTGTACTCATACTTGCGCATTATAACAATGACACATGCAAATTTTCATTTATTTAATTGTTTTGGTATACACATAACGGGAAACAAAAGTTCTAATAGATATATAATATTGCTTAGAGGGCCACACAATTTAACGTGACGACCACATGCGGCCCATGGGTTGCGGGTTGGCCAGGCCTGCTGTAAACCATAAAATTTTTAAGTAAACCAAATCACTTTAAGAAAATGTTTAAAAGTGTGCATTTTATAGAGAGATTTTAATTTAACTTAAATCTGGTTTTAAAAATTGAGTTTTAAGATTGTTTGAATTATGGAATCTTTTATATTTATTTTTGTAAGAATTTTATACTTCCATTAAATAAAAAATATTGTAAATTTATCAAATTATTGAATAACAACAGATAAGAATATTGTAACAATACAAAAGAATAATTAAAAATTTATAATTTCTTTCTTTCTTTAATTTTAAAATAGGTAGTGAAAGTAGTAGTGAACATAGTATTCCAATTCAAACACAAACTATTAATACACTTTTAGTAATGGATAGTAAACAACCAGGTGTTATAGTTCAAAAATTTTGGAAAAATATTGAAGATCAGGATATGAGAATTGATACTGGGCAGTTTCATCCAGATGCTTTGTGGAAACGTCAATTAGCAGGGTATGTTGAATATAATTCATAATTATTTATGTTAAAATATTTTTTTTTTATATTTAACATATATACAATAGCATACCAATTATTCAAAATAGTTGCAATATAACATTTTAAAACAACTGTATTTGAGCCATTCACAGGCTAAATTGATTAATTCCATTTGTAAATCCTTAAGATAATTATTATTTTTATATTTTTTGCATAACTAATTTTATATATTGTTACATTAAAGCTATGCTTTAATATAATAGTATATAAAAATACATTCTATAATGTTTATTTAAATTTAAAGTTTAAAAGGAATTTAAAAAAATAATTTATATTATTAATTTTTATACATTTTGTTTTATGGAGTTAATCGATTTGGCAAGTGAATGGCTCATTTATTAAAGTAAATGCAAATCTGTAATTACAGTTAAAATTTTTTTAACCTTTTTTTAAAATTTGATTTGTCTTGAAAAGTCAGAGAAGATTCTTTTTAAAACTTTTGATAGAAAACAGCTGCATATTTGTAAAAATTTATTGTGTCACAGATTGCTGACCCTTAATCTACACAATAAAAAATGTATTTAAAAAACTTAAGATTTTCTTTTATATTAACAGTTTAATTCTTTTAATTTTTCAGTTTTTAAAAATTTTTATAATGAAGATATGAATTTTGATTCATTTTTCTAGAAAACTACAAATGGCTCATATAGATGAATATGGAAAATTAACTACAGAATTTCAGCCAGAACCTGACAGAAAAACAGGTGATTGTATTATATGCGAGTGGAATATTTGATTTGAAATGACGTTAATTAGAATTCATCTGAATTTCAGGATCACGTATATCAAAGGCAGTTAAAAGATTAGTTAATTGGGAAGAAGATAAGGTAAATTTGTTATAGTTAAATAATTATATTATTTTTGATAAAATTAAATAAAAAATATAATACACATTTTGATATTTAAATGCTGCAAATATTTCATTTAGATGGATAAACTTTTAGAATATGAAATTACATATTAATCATTGATTTTGTAACAAAAAGAAAACTTTGGTAGTCAGTTACTTTTTTTTATGAAATTGTTTTTCACCATCTATGTAATAATTATTTAAAACATGTTAAAATATTTGAAGATAATTGTTTAGGATGAATTGAACAAATGATTAAGCTTGGCTAACTATCAGGTTTGAACTTGGCTAGCTAATTTCATAGATAATACATAATTTGAACTAAAGGTAGGCAGTTATTCCACTATTTTGTATTAAATTTAATAATTATATTAACTTTTGAATTTAATTAATTAATTAGACTATTCTGGAGGCAAGATTAATCTGATACAAGACTTAAACTTGCAATTTCTGCTTGCTATGCAAATGCATGGCCAATTATGTTGCTTGAACCTCTGTCCAATCTTCACTGTTAGACATTAATTTACAAGATATCTCACAAAGAAAACTTGTAGATCTGGGTTGAAAGTAAAACTCAGTGAAAACATCTAAATAAAGGAAACTTTTGAAAGTTGTGAAATAAGAATACTGGAACTAGATTTGACAATAAGACATGACACGTAAATAAAATGCACATTATAGAGACTATAACTACAAGAAATTTTAGATGAAGCAATGTCATTGTGATAATACACAATAATATTGTTTCAGAAATCAGGAAAACACAAACCAAAATAAAAAATGAATTATTTTATAAATACTTAATATTTTTAAATAAAACCTTCAAAAGGGCAAATATGAGGCAGCTCTCAAATGAAGTATTAAACATGTTCCACAGCTTTGTGTTGCTATTCTCTTTTATTGTAAATCTAAGTGACAAAATGCTAATCATGTAAATTCAAAATACAGCAGAGCATCGATTATTTGAACACTGATCAACCGAAACATCGATTAACCAAAAGTGTTCTAGTCAGACGTGTATCATGCTGAATCAAACGTTTTTGATACTAGATTAACTTCTAAAGTGTAATTTTTTTTTTTATTTTTACATTTTTCAATATATTTATTTAGTTTGTACAAAATAAAGAAATAATTTTTAATGATACAATAGCCACAATTATTATTATAAAAATTTTCGTTAGGCTTAACATCGATGAAAATTCAATGCAAAGTAACATGCAACGGAGAAAAATTTCAACGTGGGATATACTAATATACTATATTAATAATGTATTTTTTCGTACATAATTGGTTACCCGAAAAATCGATTTTTCCGAACAACCCCAGTCCCCAGTTGATTCGGATAATCAATGCTCTACTGTAATTCAATGAGTTTATTCAAAATTTAAGACATTCATAGTACTCACAGTGGACATCAACTATTTTATAAATATGTTCTACATCATATTCAAAAGTTAAAATTTATTTTTCTTTAAATTTATTCTTTGATAACACCTACTTCAAAGCATCTATTTTCATTTTCAAAAGATCTACATAGTGGGAAAAATGTGGGAAAACTTAAAACATTTCTCAATATATCACATTTGACTTTCTTTTGTTAAATAAAAGAACCAAAATGAGATTTTTAATATTTAATTTTAATAACTCCATGATATAAGTACTAATAAAAACTATATTTTATTAAGCAAAATAAGTAATTTTTGAGAATTTGATATCATATATATACAGATACCAATTTATTGTCCCTGAAAATTTTCTTTAGAGTCAAGAAGATATGGCATGGCAGATTGCAGTAATGATTGTTAAAGATATTTGTGATATTACAATGGGACAAGATACTACTATAAAAAATAGTAATAATGGATGTTCAGGAGTTTCTTAGCCACTTAAAGGTAAATTTAAATAAAATACTGTATTATCAATAAAGTTAGCCTATTAGTTATTTAATGTAAATTTCTTTTCCATGTTAAATATTGCAAAACTATTTTCAATAAGTATACATCATTTTCAGTTCAGTAAGTTAACTGATTATATTTTATATCTTTATTATTTGATATATATTATTCAGATATGCTAGAAACACATTTGTTTTTATTGATAATCATTTTTAGATTATCTGTTGTTATGCTGTACAAGTCCATTTGATTGCTGGTAGTTCATAAATTATTTATCTGAAAATTTAGCAATACTTAGAGAAATATATATAATGATTCTGGGACTTCTAAAATATATATTATTATAATGATTTGAAAGTTATCTCAAAAATGTAATGACAATATTGTGATCAATAAGTGACAGAATTCTACAAAAAATATATATGAAGATATCAGTTCAAGAATAATATATATCCATAAAGAGCTGGCTTTGAGCTATTAATGATTTTGCCCTCTTCATGCATCACCATCTGTTTGTACAATAGGAATATATGTCACATCTAATTGTTGGCTATCATAAATGTGGAATTTTCTGTACATCCGAAAACATGGGTCGTCAGACATATTCTTCTTGAACCAACTTATTTATAAAAATGAATGCTTTTTAGATTACTTAAAAGTTTTTGTTAAACACTATAAAGAATAAATTTTAAATATTTAATGTTTCATTTCACCATAAATTATATATAACTTGTATTTAATGCATAGAAAAATGTAGTAAGGTTGAGAATCCTTTATCCGAAATTTCAAAAACTGAAAACCTCTGAAATCTGAAAATTTTTTTGAGTGCTGTTTCTTTGATTATTATAAAGAAAAATTCCACACAGTACTGGAAATATTCCAGTATTTTCACCAAGCACTTTTGCCAGGTAAACTGTCAGCTGGTGAACTTGATGAGAAGTATATATACAGGATATAACAAAGTGTCATGCTAATATTTTAGGGATAGATTCTAGTGTAAAAAATAAGCTTAAAATTCTCTGTGAACATCTTTCCAAATTTGCTTTGTGTTTTTGATCTGGCCTACCAAAAAAAGGTACTTTTCAAATTTCTCACCAAAGTATTAAAACTAAAGTTATCAACTGTATAATTTATATTTTCTTATACTATGAGTGATCAGTTAACAAACATAATTCATTCCAAGACCTTGTTCATTAGATGATTATCAATTTATCATAGATTTTTATGGTAATTTGATTAATTCATTCTGGAGACCCCAAAAAATAAAAAATTCTTATACTTTCTTACTACATTTATTTACATGTAATAACAAACAAAAAGCAATCTCTCTATTTTTTCTTGGATGGCACATCTTTGTTTCTTAGATGTGATTTTCATTACTCCTTTATCTGCTTGAATCTTTTTGATTATATCTTTCTTAGCTAAGATTGTGCTTACTGTAGACCTGTTGAAGTCATACTGCCTGGCAACATCAGACATCTTCCCACTCTCTACCTTGACTATTATTTCTTGCTTAGTTTCTATAGTGAACACAGTTCTTGACACTCCACTCTTTTTAGGCCCCATAATATTATCAGTTGTTTTAAATAAAAAGTTCAGAGAAGCACTTACAAAAATTCAGAGAACAGAAATTAACTAGTGCAAAAAAGACTTTCACAGTTGTATACAAGTGTGAAAGTCTCATTCCATAAACCATTCATAGATGCCATTAAAATACAGTAGAGACTTAATCCGGAAACGATTTTCAGTCGGACTGTGTCGTGCTGAATCGAACGTTTTTGATACTAAATTTACTTCTAAAGTATAATTTTCATGTTTTTATATTCTTCAATATATTTATTTTGTTTGTACAAAATGCAGAAATAATTTTTAACGATACGATATCCTCGATTATTATTATAAAAATTTTCGTTAGGCTTAAAATCGACGAAAATTCAACACGAAGCGACACGCAATGGAGAAAAATTTGAACATCGGACAGGTTAATATATTTATTCGTACATAATCGGTAATCGGAACAAATCACTAATCTGAACAACCCCAGTCCCCAATTGATTCTGATTTTCGGTTCTCTACTGTATAGTTTTACAAATGTTAAATGCAGCGTGGCTTCTTGTGGTTTCTCTTTGAAGTGTTTGTTGTCAAACATAAAGATCTTTCGCAAGCATGTTCATTGTCCAATTTGTTCACAGTCCAAACTGTTCATTAACCTACTGTGCTTTTATCAATAGATTGAGGTAAATAAAGTAAATGTTTCCCAAGTAGATCCTCCTGTAATAAATACAAACAACCCATCTTAAGATTTTGCATTATCCATCTGCTTTTATGGTAAAAAAGGAAAAAATAAATAAATGGAAAAATTGGAAAGCAGGAGTTTTTCAACATAAATGTACTCTGAATAACATTTCATTTTTTACAAAATAAAACTGCTAGTACAATTTACAAAAACTGCTCAAAATGTCCTTCACCTCTGCAGATGTAGAGGACATTTTAAGCAGCTCTATTTCCATGTATTCAAAAGGCAATTTTCAGTATTTTAAAATAAAGCTTCTGTTTGTATGTATTGATAACACAAAAGTGGAAAACAAACAGGAGTATCCTCTTGGTGGGTTTAAATTGATTTCTGATATAATTTGACAGCTAGATCTAAAAAATGTAGTGGAATTTAAAAAATGTTTGTAGAGGATTTTAACCTTATTTTTGACTGTAGAATCTATTCCTAAAATATTGACATGAAGTATCAGTGCATTTTGTAGATGTGGGTTTTTCAAAAGATGTGGGTTTTTCATATTTTTTGAATGTAGTTTCATCCCAATTTTTAACATAAGTTTTCCAGAATACATTCAAAATTTAAATTTTAAACAAATCAGTTAACATATCTATGTGAATGTTATTCTTCCGAGACTGCATATAACTTAATAGATAAACACTTACTTGAAAACCTTCGAATTTTACAACATATTTTTCTTCTTGGGAAAGGTCTTTTAACAAGACCAAAAATGTTTGAAGTTAATAAATTTGGCTGCACGTTTAAAGGTTTTCGAGTAAGTGTTTATCTATGTGAATATATTATGTAAAATTATTTTAACATGTCTATGTGAATAGTTTTTAAAAATATTTTCACAGGTATACAAAAATTAAAAATTTTCACACATTTATGTAAATACAGTAAAACCTCGCTTAACACGGGGTTCCTAGACGACAAAGCCCTAAATGAAACAGCGTTAAACGAGGTCAATTTAACATAGAGTAAATAGGGAAATGGGAACATGTGACCAAAAATAAACATATTTTACTTTAATTTTAACTTATTTTTATATTAATTTACATAATAATATATGTTAAATGACACATGAACATATGCACACAGAAACATAAAGTTCATTTTTTGTGATGAAGGTCCTGTCTCTTCTGAAATTCTTGTTTTTGGCAATAAACAAGTGTTTGGCAATTGTGTAGTTTCATTTGTCACTTTTTTCTTTCCTTAAGCAAATGTCAATAGCAAGAGATCACAATCAAAATGCCTCATCTTGCTTTTGCGCTCCTTTCAAAATCTGGATTATTTGCTACAATTTGATCAACGATTTCGGTTATTGTTACTAAATTTTTACTAAGGAAATCTGTAGAGAAATTCTTTGGGTTCTTCGTTTTCATAATCACTGTTTTCCAGTTCTAAATGACTTCCTTGTTCTACCAGTTCTTGAAGGTCATTGTTGATAAGATACTCACCAGAAACCTGCAGTAACTCCACAATATCCTGCTCATCTACATCTCCTAGTCATGCTGTATCAATTAAGTTGACAATTTGGTCAACCTAATGATACAGCAATAGGCTCTTCTCATTGAGAATTCTTGGATACCTTCAGCCATAACTTCTTTCACACACTGTTCATGCATTTATCAGTTAATTCTTGCCAAGCCAAGTTGATATTGCCTGTGGCATGCATGATGTTATATTTTTTTCAAAATTGCACCAAACAAACATAGATTTAAGGAAAGTATAGCACTATGACAAATTGCTACTTTTTGCTGATTGGTTTATGTTCAGGAATAATCATATTATATACAAATCAATGAAATGCCATGATAATTTGAATTGGCATTAATTTTGAGCTGCTTTTAGGCTTCGAGCAGACCTCATTATATTGAGGCAGTGTTAAGCGGGATCTTACTGTATGTTAATTTTAAACTATCTATTGTGATAGTTTAAAATTAACATATTTGCATAAATGTGTGAAAATGTTTAATTTTATTCATAATTATATTATTTTAAGGAATATAAGAAGCACTCCCATTTCAACACACAATATTTAGGAAAAAAATATTTAGTGTATATGAGCCATCCTCTCTCTGCCTTTGGTATTGGACTCCAAATTTTTTTATTGTATTCTGGTTTAAAAAAAGTAAAATACAATGCATACTTTTGTTGGTCAGAGAAAAAGGAGTTCAAAATAAGTCATTTACTGTCAAAATTTTCTACGTGGATACATGCAAAAGCTGCTTAGCTATAGCAAATGATAATAAAGTAAAACTTCTAATCTCAAATTCCTCCTTAAATATTTATTTATTTTTTTCTATATTTTTTTAGTACAAGGTACAAATACCCTTTATATAGGGTGTCCCATAAGAAACAAATACAGTAAAAAGATAATCTCTGTACAAAGTATAAGTCCGTACAAGCAAAAATCAAAATATAATATACAATAACAATTACATATATGCAACAACCCATGCATAATACAATTTCAGTACATAAATAAAATATCTGGTGCAAAAATATAATTACAAAAACATAATACATAATCCCATACATGACAATGAGTAAATATTATTCCAAACACACAATTAACTAGTAAGCAAACTGCGATGACCTGATACAATGACATTAGAAATGCATGGAATTTTAAAAATACAGTCAAACCTGTTTTTATGCGGTGGATAGGGATCGCATAAAAAAAAATTGCACGAAATTTCATGAGTGGCTATAAAAAATAGTTTTCGCAACACAATTAAAAAAATATTTTTTTTTTTTTATGCGGTGAATAGGGAACCGCATAAAAAAAGTCTTGCATAGAAAATAACTCGTTTTAAAATCGTAGTCTTAGTCTCTAAGGAAATTACCTTCCTCTTCGCTTTGTTTTTGCCCTTATTCATTTTCAGGGATTATGTATAAACATAAAATAAAAATCCTAAAATTTTATATCTAAATAGAAAAAATAATACAGTACATTTACCTTCAATTTACGCTTTGAAATGAATCTTATCTTAATGGTCCAGGAATGTGAAAGCACTTTGAAGGTTTAATTAACGTAATTAAAACAGACGTAGAATTTATTGACAACAGATGTCAGCACTTGACTGCATCGTCTGGTCTATCGTCTGTTTTACATATTTTTGTCCAGGTGGTGTTTTGTTGACTTAAAAAATAAATTATTTCATTTTTCGCATATTCATGCAATAATATTACTATAATAAGTTCATTTAGCCATAATAAGTCAACGTGAGACATGACAAAACGCATGAGACTAGTCACCAACTATACCGCACAAATAAAAAATCGCACAAAAAAAAGACCGCATAAAAACAGGTTTGACTGTAATAAAATAGAACTAATAACTAAATAAATTTTACCTACCTGGAAAAAATATGGAAATAAGAAATATGCAAAACAGGTTAGCAAGAGGTCATCAGAGAACTGAATCCAACACTCTTTTAATACTGAACGACACTGCCACCCTCTGAAATACAAATTAAACACAAACTTTATAAAACAGAGAAATAAAATGAAATATATTCAACATGTTAGCGAAAAAAAAGATGTAATATTTGAAAAATCCATCCAAGATAACCTAATCTTTCTGAAAATACTGTTTTCATTCACATGCAAACTTAGCACACACACAAACAATATGGAAGGAATTCTCTATTGTAAATTCATTGCAAAAGGAGCATTTATGATCCTCAAACCTCTTCAAATACAAAACTGAATCACCTCTAACAGACAAAAACGTCTTAATAAAATTGAAGGAAAAATTTGAATTTAAATATTTATAGTGGAACGTTTGTGCAGTGACCCAGGAAATTTGAATTGCTCTCATGGAAATTAGTGCTGGATGGTCAACCTGTATTAAGTTTCATGATCCTTTTCAGCCCATCATTTGGTAAAGTAGCTAATATATCTGATAAGTAAGCTAATGACAGCAGAGTTGTAATTTAGTGAAAAATTTGTTAAATCTAGCTTTCTTGTACCATTTAAACTGCTTGACAAAGTTATGTTCTCTGTATGGTAGAAATGTTAACAGTATTTATCTTTGTTGTCACAGTGAACAGAGAAGAGAGACTAACAGCTAAATTTTATTAGTGTTGTTTTTTAATTTTCATTGAAGAATATAATTTACTTGTAATTTATATTTCTGTTTGGAGAAGAATTCTTCATTTGTGGCAGCCATTTGAAATTGTTCTCAGTACTTCATGAATTCAATCTTTTACTTTAATAAAGATCTATTTGCTAACCACTTAAGTATTTTACTGTGGATAATTTATGAAATTTATTTTGGAATTTGCTTTTTGAATAAATTCAATGTAGCATAGAGAAGCAATTTTGTGATATATTTAAATTCATGACATTTATTTTGATCATTATCACAGCCTCATATATTGTTCAAATAATGATTTAAACAAGTAATATGAACTTAAATATATTACAGAATTTCATCCCTTATTGTACTGCTTTGTACTTTGTATCTGAATAAAAAATTTTCTATTTCTCATTTATTTCCATATATAAAACTCTCCAAAACTTGAACTGGCTATTTTTTGGTTCATTCATATTTGAGTTTTAGAAGTATAACTGTAGTAATAGTAATAATAATATGTTTAATTAAGCACTAACATTTTATTCAAGAGTTGGGCTATGTAGAGGTTAGTTAACGCTTACTAAAACCTGTTTGGGGAATTCATTAACCTATGAAAGATTGAAACTTTGCATATAAGATGCAGGATGGTTTTTTTTTGATTTTTAAGCCTTTGTTTTGAACAAAAGTTGCATTTTATGTACCATAAAATACAGCAATAAAAATCCTTAAAGTGATGTAAAAAAAGTTTAATCCGTCTAATGCAAATATACAAATATTTCAGAATCTGAAACACTTCAAGTCCCAAGCACTTCAGATAAAGGATTCTCAATCTGTATTTAAATGATAAATTTTATATTTCTGTAACATACATCTATTGTATATTAATTTCATTACTTTAAATAAATTTCAGGAAGCCAGAGATGTGATGATATTTAGAAGATGGATAATGATTTTGGTGAATTGAAAAATTAAATTTTCCATATTTATTAGCATCTGCCTTTCTTTTTTGTGATATGAGGTAGGCATAAATAAATGTTTGATTACTGGTTGTTTTTCAAGAAGACAACTATAAAAGTACAAATAGTTCATTTGTGAATTTAAGACAAGGTCACAAATTATGTAAAAAGAAAAAATGTTAAATGTGATTTGCAAGCTTTATTGAATATTGGAATGTTGTCAATAATCTCCCTCCAGTTTCAGTGGATTTTAAATACTGGGTTTTTATATTTTGGATACTCATTACAACAAAATAAATGTCAAATACAGTTGTTCTGATGCATCTAGGCTATTTAAAACAAGTGCAATTTATAGGTGACCTATGTTTTTTTTAATGTATTATACTACTAGAATGTACAGTACATATGATTGTTAGTCAACAAAAACCATATGAGAAATTTATTTTAGTTTTTTAATTTACTTTAATAAAAAGATAATGCTATGCATTATAATAAAATTCTGTAATTAATTTATCATATTCCAGATTTAAATTAGCAATATGAAAGGCATTTTCATTTTATTTAAAGTTTTGTTTATTATACAGATGTAAACTATTATTGATGTTCATAAATAAAATATTAAGTTTATGCTATATTTTTATGTATATATTGAATGATCGAATTCAAAATTATTTGTTTTGAAAGGTCACTCTAAAAGTTTTTGTTTTATTAAATTACTTTACTACATCTATAAAATATAAACTCTCAAATGCTAATTTTTAAAATGATTAACTCAATTATTATAAAAATTTATCTAGTACATAAAAATGCCACTCCTGGTATTTTTAAAAATATTTTCTTGTTCAAATCAATTGATTAAATTAACTTTAAGAATTTAAGAAACACAAAATACAATATTTTAAGATTTTATCAATATTGAATATTGTACAAGGTAGCTTCAAAAAGTTCCCAGAATTGGTTTATTACTCAAAAGTATGTGTACAATTGACAAATCAAGCAATGTGTCACCTTCAAAGTATTGTCCTTTGGCAACTACACACTTTTTCCAATGCTGGTATAGCTGCTGAAAACATTCTTGGAAGCTGTCTCGCAACAGTGCCTGCAACACAGATGTTGCTCTCTGTATAACCTCATCTGCATCTTTCAATCAGGGAAGGGGTAGAAATTGCATGAGGTCCACCGTGAGCATTTGTGGCACCATGTGTTGGCAAACATGGTGCATGTTCAATTGATCATGCAGGATGGAATGACAACTTTTAACCGAAATTCTGCTGTCTTGGTGATCTGCTCCATTGACTACTGGCTGTCTGACCTCATAATCTCACATACAACCAACACTTTCTCCTCAGATGTTGACGTTGATGGACAACCACTTTGCAAATCAAATAATGATACACACATTCATCCCTCTTAAAAGCGTTTTTTTGCCTGTCATAAACTTGAGAATGCTTCGTGGAAGATTCAACATAGGCGTCCTGAAACATCTTCAAGGTCTAAGGTTTTTTTCCGATAACACACAAAATTTGATATTTGTACATTGTTCTTCCACAGACATTTTTGCCAGACTGTTTTATGTCTCACTAACATGACCTTCAGTGAATGGTAACTGTTGTCGTCATTGCAATGAGTACAGATTTGTTTGAACATATTCCTCTATTTCTGACATGTTTAGCTAATACATGTTCCCTTTTTCATTGCCTTTAACTGACTAACCAGCATAATTCTGGGAACTTTTTGAAGCTGCCTTGTATAATCTATGTTAAAAATTTCATATAAATTATATTCAATGAAACAAATTTAATCTGAAATATATGAGATGCATTTTTAAATTAAGGTCCATTTTGAAATAAGAAAAAACACCATGAAAGATGAAAATAATTTATTTTAGCTGAAAAAGATGTATACATTTTTATTGTTTTTTTTTTGCATAGTCACCATAGACTTCCACACATTTTTGATATTATGTTACCAGTTTCCTTATTTCATTGTCAAAGAAGTCTGCCACCAATGTCTTGAACCATTCAGTAAAAATGTTTTTCAGTTTGTTGTCATTTTCAAATTCCTTTGATGAAAGCCATTTCTTTAAATTCAAAAACAGTTGAGAGTCACTTGGCACAAGATTAGGGGAAAAAGCAGGTGGTCAAAACTTGATGTTTGACCCCACACTGCATTTTGAACTGTTCAAATGTTTCAGCAATTTTTCTGAGAAATTTTTGGCCACTTGCCTTAGTCCTGATCTTGTGCTAAGTGACTACCACCTGTTTTTGCACTTAAAGAAATGGCTTTCATCAAAGAGATTTGAAAATGACAATGAACTGAAAAACATTTTTACTGAATGGTTCAAGACATTGGTGGCAGACTTCTTTACAATGAAATAAGTATACTGGTGACACAATATTAAAAGTGTATGGAAGTCAATGGTGACTATTTGGAAAAGTGATGGAAATGTATACATTTTTTTTTTTTTTGCTATAATAAATTATTTTTATCTTTCATGTTTTTTTCTTATTTCGAAATGGACTTTATTGATACAAATATGAGGCATGTTTTTAATTTCTGAATGAAAGTCATAATTGACTGAGTGAAAACATTAATCAATCATGCATATGGTTTTATAAAACAAAAATAATTTAAAATTAGTACATATATCGACAGTTAATATCAGGGTTCAGTCAAGCTGAATTTAAATTATAGCAAATGCTGTTTTAAGATTAATTTTTACTTAATACATCATTTAATTGATTTTTTTAAAGTGTCAAGTAGTAGTAATTGAAAATATGAATTTCTTTTATTATTCTTAATAAGTATAATTATTTTTTACTTTAATTACATGAATAACTCATGATAACTGCAAATATTATTAAAGATTATTTTTGAAAAATTATGTATAATTTTATAATTTTTTGATTTCAAAATGCTTCTAAATTCAGAAATTGAAAGTAAAATATTTTTATTTAAATTTCTGTAGTGACAATTATTTATTTAATGATGCATACTTACAATAAAATTTTTGAGAATTCATTGTTACAGGATTCTAAAATCTTTAAACTGTATTTAAAAATTGAAAACGATCTTAAAAATATTGTTAATAAGTTTTTTCAGAGCTAAAGATGTTATGATTTACACCATTAAAACCATTATCAGAATTTTTATATTTAATAAGTTTATACTAAATTCCTTATAATATATCTTTAATTATATCTTAATAAGCAAAATAAATAGAAACTTTTAGAGTAGCCTTTCTTTTATGGAAGAAAAAAATACATATATATATATATAATTTTAAAATTCTAAATTATTTTTTAAAGTAATATAATAAATAATTTTAGCATTGAAATAGAATCTGTATTGATTATACTAATTTTTTATTTTGTAGAAAAACAAATTTAAAAAAATCAAATATAATAATGGGTTTATTGTTAACATATCAATTGCATATTGGAAAATTATTTCTATTTTACTGAATTGTAGTTGTCAGTTCTGATACTCCGTTAACAGCAATAAAATTTTAGTGGGATTTAAGACAGTTATTCTTGCATATATGTATACTTGTGCAATTTATCTTGTAAATAATGATTACTTAATTATAAAAATGTGTATATAGTGTATGTTTCTGATGCATTTGTAAATAATATGTAATCATCCATTAATTAATATTTAATATAAAATAAAAAGTATGAACAGTTAGACTGTCATAAACCATTTTAATATGTATTTATTTTTTATTTTCATACAGTCTTACAAATAATGAATTTTAAATTAATATAAATTAACCGTTAATAATAATTGAAGTGATTAGTAAATATATCATAAATACTAACTTATATTTATCAGCATATATGGCAAATAATTTTCAATTCAAAATTTGATTTATGAGTTAGACTTATACTTACTATATTAATTAATCTCCAAACATAAGGTAGGATATAGCATGATAGAACTATCTGATTTATTGCATATTTATTCACATATAGTATACAGTAGCTTATGGCAAAAGCAAGTAATAAAGTCACATCACTTTCATTCAGATACTACGCTTAATATCTTAGAATATATTTATAATTCATACCAAAAGATACTGGCAACTGGATCTATGTTAAGACATCAACAATTGCTACAAATCTTCAATGCCTGCATATGTAGATTGTAATCTTTGTTTTTAAATTCAAAATTTCAAAAGAAATCATAAATTTACACTGAAACATTTAATTTATTGATTAAATTCCAAAATTCTTTTATCTACATGAATCAACAATCAAATCTATAAATTGAATTTGTCTTCATAATAGCACTGGACAACAAAACTAAAATAATATTTTGTCAGACATGGTATTGAGTGTGAACCTAACTATTTTTCAAAATAAAAATTTAAGTATTAGTTTTTCTTCTTCATATCATGTTTCTGAGTATCATACTATTATATTTTTATAAAATGGAAAAATGTCCTGATGAGACTACTATGGTGAATTTAAATAGAAATTCAATAACTATATTTTTGGTGACATATTACAATTTTAAATATGACTTCAAAGGTTGTGCATTATTCCGTAGTAGTTTCCTGCTTTGATTTCTCAAAAAGTTCTTTGTAATATTGTTAACAGATTGTCATGCATGAATTTCTACTTCAGTCAATTGTGAAATTGTTCTTCCTTTGTCCATTGTTAATTCCTTTATCTGAGAATGTACTGGTTTTTCCTGATTTCATTTACATTCAGCTTCAGAAATTTATTCAGTTACATATACATATATACATTAATTCAATTACAATTACAATTTGATCCATTGCTTGTCAAAATTTTTCATCAGACCAAAATTACAGCAAATGTACAAAATTAATTCAATAGTTCATATACAATATTATTATTTACTGGGATAAGCGACACTTTTTAATCACTATTTTGTACCATGATTGTTCTTTCCTGAATCAGCCTATTTTCGATCAGCTGCTAACAAATTATATCAATTGTGTTACAATGAAACTGCTAGTAGTCAATTTAACTTCCTCAATAGTATAGTCAATTTGCCATTTTAGTCAATAAATAAAAATTTTCGTATTTTACACTATCGTGTATGGACTGCTACATTTAGTGAGCGTCAAAATCCTTCCAAAGAACGCAGGAGACTGTTTTAAAGAATGGAAAATGTTGCAAAGCACATTTAGTGCGAAGAACTTTATATTTATTTGGATACTTATATGTTTACGAATATAATTATATTATAATTATCTGAACAACGTAATTATTTTAATAATAATAGTAACATACAAAGAACATATGTATTGGGAGGATTTTGATGTAGACATAAATTTATATCATATTTGTGGAAAAAATACACTTCAGTAATCAGTGTAACTTCCTTTGGCCTTTAATGCCTTCCTAATGCGATCGGGCATAGAAATAATAATAATAATCATGCGATGTTATTTTGTTCCACTCATCCTGTACACGTTCTCATAATTGGTGGATGCTTTTCGGCAGAGCTGCATAGACAAGCGACGTTTAAGAAGGTACCAGATGTACAATTGGGTTGAGATCGATTAAGGCAACCACTCAAGCAGGCTAATATTTTGATCATGAAGCCAGGACATTGCTCTCCTGGATGTATGTTTTGGATCATTATCTTGCTGATAAATTAGAGTTCCTATCAATGTGGTAATAATCAACAGATTGTAATAAATAATTTTCAAGTATCCCAGTGTAAATAATGCTATCCATTACATTAGGTATAGAACATAGCGTTCCAAGCCCAAAATAGGTAATACAGTCCCAGGCTATAAGACTACTACCATCAAATTTCAACGTTTGTACTTCTCGCTCAGTTATAGACTTCATCGATGTAGCACATACCCATTTTCGCCCATCTGAACCAACTACATTAATTTTGGATTCATCTGACTATACAATCCTCTTCCAATCTTTATAGCGTTTGGCAAAATTAAGACGTTACTGTTTATATAATTTGGTAAGTTTAGGCTTCTTGGGCTTAACTCTTGCTTTCAAATTGTTACGTTTTAGGTATATGCCGATAGTTGGAGTACTCACTTCTATTCCTAAGCCATGTTTCAATTCCTTCTTATGATGATGTATCGCAACGTCCACTCGTTATCAAACGTTTGTTTTGGCGCTCAACGTTTTCTTCCTGCCAGCTCTTAAATTTTCGTAATATGGTAACTCACTATTTTTTATTCTAGATGAACGTCCAACAGCAACTTCTAATGTTGTTTTCTCGAGAGAGAGACTTTTCTTTAGCAGGTCCACAATACAGTTTCTTCTCACTGGAAAGTTTCATGACGACGCATATCAGGCAGCAACTCACTTGCATATTTATACGTCAATATCTCATAAATATGCATGAAATTACATTGATGTTATAACAAATCAATTTACGCGTCAAAATCCCAATGCAACAAGCAGAATATATACACGATATATATTTTTAAAATGTGAAAATTATTTCAATGTTTTGCTATTATATGAATATTGTAATAATATTGCAGCTGATTTATTTCCTTTACTTTTGCATATCAAATAGTTTTTGCTATTTTTCTATAGTACAGTACGTAGGAACTTTGGGAGGATTTTGACGCTTAGTGTATTTTCGAACATCAAAGTTGGCATGTGGAAATTAAGGACGTGAAAGATATTCGATTGTATTTTTGGATTCTGCATAAAAATATTTAAGAAACACAAAATTTTACTTGACAAATATAACTGTGTGTATATCTATAATCCATTTCTATGACATTCTTAAGAACATTTTTTTATTTCTTTACATAAGAATTTTTAAAATTTATTAGTACAGAAAATTAGGAAATATTCATTAGCTGGATTAATCAAAGTTTTAACAGAATAAATCATAAAATTTATTATTATTAGTAGTAGTAGTAGTAGTATTAATATACTTTTTGGTTTACAAACACTTAAAAATAAATCTAAAAACATTTTCGTTCTCATTCATTCATTCATTCATTGTTTTTAGATTGATCGATATTACCAGTGAAAATATAATCTTTAGTCAATGTTTTGTTTCAGATATCACAATAAATGCTTCTAATTTAAGTTGGTCTTTAAAATTAAATATTTTAAAATTATGTTTATATTTAAAAAACAGATTACTTAAAACGATGGAGTCGGATTAATTTCCAATCTTACGTAATTGTATTGCGTAAAAATACACAAAAATTCAAAATTTCTTTCCTTTCCGACTTACGGAGGATAAGCAACTTCCAAATTCTAAAACATTACGTTAATAATGAAATAAAGTTAAAAAGGTAAAAGACAAACCAACTTTGCAGAGAGAAAACACTTTAATTACTTTGACATGTCTCCTAAATCCATTTTGCCAGTAACGTTGCCCTCTTCAGTAGGGTTATTTTGTACAACATCTCAGTTCATAGTTAACACCATTATACATAAAGATCTGCAAGCAGCTACCAAGAAGAAAGCATCTGGACATCGCCTCACATCTGCACACAAACAGAACCGAAAGACTAACGCGAGGAAGCTCTACGAGAGGGATCTGACTGGAGGAAAAAGCGAGTACATGGCCACCCTAGATGAAGCATATATGTATATATATACACCTTGATTACTGCAATCGAAAAATTCTGTACGTGCAGCCCGGACGTAGCCCAGTGCCAGAAGAATGGCTTGTCAAATGTACTGTACAGTATCTAACAGGCTGAACTGTAATTCTTGTTGAGTTAACTGTCAATAAAGATTTTTTTTAATGTCTTCATTTCGTTTTTACAATCTGATATATTATACAGGATGAATCAAAAGACCCTTGCACCCTTTTCTTTTTAAAAATACTGAAGATATATGAATTACTTTCCTGACTGTTATGTATTGATATAACAGAGGGAAAGTATGGCGATCGGCAAAAAAATGAATCCCAAGATTTTTACATTTTTAGACTCAAGGGACCTTGAAACTTCGAGAAATGCAAAAAAAAACAAAAAAATTCGGGGATTTTTCTGTATGTATGGATGTATGTGTGGGGGGGCACGATTTTTTTCAGCCTCTTTGAAGCTTAATTCCTGTGCATTTTGTCACAATTTTCTGAAATTTTGCAGGCAAGGTTTTTTATTAGAAGGATTTATGCTATTAAATTTTGCTGGTTAAAAGTCGAGAGGATGAGCAGATAAGGGGGGGGTCGCGCGTATCTCCAGTAGGATCAGACTTAATGACGAATTTACTCGTTATTAGCATTTACAACTTTTTTATAAAACTCGTCCCTACTCTCAAAATTAAGCCTTTTGCCATTTTATAATAGTTAAAACTATAAAAAATTTTAAAAATAAAATACAGATGTTGTGACCAAATGTTGCCAGGAAAGTTAAGCAACTTGTTGCTGGATGTTTTTGTTGACCTGTACTGTACAGTACATGGAGAATCGGATGGGACCATTTTGTTGACCTTAAAAATGATTTTCAAGTTTCATTATGTTGTAACTTTTTAATTAGCAAATATAACGTAAAAATTCGAATGACAAAATTAAACGTCACCATTTTCTAGATTCAAATAGCCTAAATACATTTAGGACTGCATAATTTGTAACTTTAAATTTATGAAGAATAATAATAGTGACCTTAAAAAACCACGTAAAACGAAATAAAAATGTATTCTATATTAATTAAAAAAGAAATCTGTTACGGACTGATGATAAACGAATCTTCATAAGTGAAAAGATTAAAACACTTTTAGTTTTTATCCAAAGAAAATTACATTTACATTATCTCCTGTGCGATTAATTCTTACTGTTTATTTTCGATAAAATTTTGATATCTGTGTAAGAGAGAGTTAGATTCCTGGACCTGGATAATTTTTCGATTCCGTTTATATACATAAGGTTATCCATAAATATTCCTTCCGATTTTAAATTAAATGCGTTATAGCTTCATGGGGCCTAGGCGAATTTGAATTAGGGGGCCCCATGTACAGTGTTGACTTAGACGTTTTTCTTCGGGGGGAATTTTTTTGGAAAAATATTTTCTTAAAAGATTGGTTTGGGTCCCACCTGTTAGTAAAGGCCCCAGGCAATTGAACCTTTTTGTCAATGGGATAATGTGCCACTAGTTTACGTGCTTTGACAAAAACTATATGAAAGAAGACCCCTCAAAATTTGTGTTTTTGTGGTATCTCAGGAAAAGCTAAACGGGTTATTATTCTTTATCGATTTTACAGTGACAGGAATCATCTACTCTGTCAGCCTGCTCTGTGATGATTACTGCATGGTTGGAGGAGGACAATCCAAAATTGCTTTGTAAGCAAGACGGTAAAACACCGCATTTCCACAATGATGATAGATCGTACTTTAATTAACCAATATCTTTTTCAGGATTAGATTTGGATCGGGCATGGAGATTCTATGGAATGATTGACAGATCGTCTGATATGACGTCATTCGAATTCTTTATGTAGGGGTTTTGTAAAGAATAATATTTTAGTTTTTTTAGTGGTAATGACGCTGAAAGAGTCGGATCAGACTGGTGATATTTCATTTAAAAAATTCGGTCGAGAGTTACTTTCTATAAGTAACATTCAGTTTCATTTTTATTATTATAAACGCAGTTTTTCTACAAACTTCACTTAATTTTATCTTATATCAATTATTAAATTTCTTTTAATTATTTAATTCTTCTTTGTAAACAGAAAACTTGTTATGTTTGTGATTCTACACGTTCGCAAAACGCATTTCCTCGAATATCTAAATATACTTCTATGAATAATGGTCTGCATTCGCACGAATCTTTGTTTACGCATGTATTTCAGAATGCAACCCACATGTATATCACTATTGAAATAGCCTATATAAAATCTCAATTTAGTGCCACCATTTGTTTGCTTCTGAAATTAGCAATAAATCGAGTATAGAGCCAAACTGAAGCGGCTCAAACTATATCGGTTATGTATTGTAATGGGGTTCGAACACAAGTTTGAGTTTAGAATTCGAAAGTCACGTAGTTTGGAGATAACAATGTCGTTTAGTAATCGTTTCGTTAATGATGCTTTCAAGTTTGTTTTTGTTAACATTATTTCCATTGTCGGCATCAAAAGGATTTTTTTTTTTCACATAACTATCGTGAGTTTGTCAGGCCCACATATAGCGTAATAGGGGGACTGGACACGAGTTATATAGCTTGATGCCTTTACTGTCTCAGCCAAAAGAGTGATTTAATTTTTTCGGTTTCTAGAAGTTACTTTATATTTCCTTATATTTATACATGTAATGTAATGATAGACAACACGAGGTATGTTTACGGAGCACCGGAGTGCGATATGTGAAATTTCTATAGGGAGAATGATCACTCGGTTTATGTACTGGAAGCTTACATTAATATCTCATTTTACTATTGGGGAACTAGTGGCACAGAGACCATAGTAGTAGTACTGCTGCAGTGGGAAAAGATTTACAAATAGCCTACATGTAACAATTTTTTGAATCTCTAAAGCCTGCATGAAACACAAAAAGGACACAACTAAGCAATTCTTTACACAAAAAGAGATCATCCACGTATGTTTAGCCTAAACACGTATGTTTATCCTAAACATAGACAGCTATATGTTTATCTTAAGCTGTCTTAAATATTGCTATCCACCTGTCAAGCAGTAGGCAAAGGAACAAAGGAAAAGGAAAGAGCGTTATCCAAAAGTAAAACAAAATGGCAGCTGATCGTATATACAGTACAGTACTCCATGCGGTATCGTACAATTTAGACGTCACAAATGATGATTACACAGTTACATCCATAAATCAACTTTGCAGTACGTGTAAACTCAAAATTGCAGTTTTATAAAATTGTAACATTTTCGACACACTAGTTTGACAAGAGAGGTGGAAGAAACTGTCTCTTGTTGGGACAATTTCATTTCTACAGAGCTGAGGATGCGAAAGGGAAAAATCCCTCTTCAAATCACACTTTACACAGTACAATATTCATATCAACGATATTAAATATTTGTATATTGAGCACATATGACCGAGAAGAAAGTTAACAGACGAAATAATTATATCCATTCCATCGATTAACTTATAAAATATTACTTTCGGCTATAATTGTAATATTAAAAAAATAATAAAATGCTCGAAAATAAATAATTATAAATAATTTATTTTGAATTTAACTTTCTCCGAAGCGACTTCAAACGAGTAAATACAAATATACTGTTGTTGCTATGGAAACAGGAAGCGTGGCATGACGAAAAAAAGTATTACAAGTTAGTCGGAAACAAGGAAGATGTAAAGGAAAAGGATTTAACTTTGTTTAAAAAGTATAAGAATAATTATTTTAAAAAATGAGTCAACAAGCTTCTTATACACAGTTAAATACTTTTAATACAGAGTTATATGCGTTTGATAGAAATGATCAATTCAATCCATTGATTACGCAAAAAAGGTAAATTAAAAATTTCTTTCCTGCATCATTTCACCTTTTAATACTTTTCTATGAAATATATTTTACTGTAAATATCATTTTATAACTTGAATTCAAATTATAAATTAAACATAAAAGAAATTCAACTTTCCTAATACCTTAATTAATATAAATTCAATGAAGCAATGTCAATGATTTCATATTATTATACATTAAAAGATTATTTTAATGATAATACAAATACATATCAAAAAAATAATTATTATTTATCATACACACACTGAATCAAGAAATTTATATGATTCTTACTGAATTGGTATTGGAAAAAGGCAAAAATTTCCAAGTCAGTGTTGTTGTTGTGCAATACAATTAAGTGTATATTTAATTTTCAAATTTTTTTTAATTAAATTATCTGCTATAAATTATAAATAGTAGTGATAAATGCCTGAAAATAAACTTTTTTTCATATTTCTGAGAGATGGAGAATCAAAATTTTTAAAATTTTGTGATGATTTAAATTTCTACATTTTCTAACAATCTAATCTGTCTTTAATGATTTAGCATTTCTTAAAAGTTCTGTAGTTTTTTATTTATTGCTTATGTATTTGTGTATTATGCATAAATATATAACCATAATATAATATATATATATATATTATATATAATATAATATATATATTATAATATATATATATATATATAATAATATATAATATTATATATAATATAATATATAATATATATATATATATATATATGCATATGTATATAATTTTAATAAGTTATTTTTTAAAAAGATACATTTAACAGTAATATAGTAAAGAAAACAATATTTTATAAGCATTATTGCAATCCTTATGGAATATGTTTTCTTTACTTAGAAAATTAAATGTAGGGTGAGAAATTGATCTTATAACTTTTTAAATATGCACCAGATTATTTTGCAAATTTAAAATTTACAATTAAAAAGCTTACAAATTTTACAATTTAAAGCTTTTTAAATGGTATTTATAGTTATATGAATATAATTTAAAATTACAAAAAAAAAATCTACCAAATTTTATATTTTAGTACAACATGATAGTATGCTTCTTTACATTTTAAATATTAAATATCTATGAGAATTTTTTTATAGTTATAATATCAATTATATTACCAATGCAATTTGATTTAAGTTTTATTCTTAACATTCTTAATATAAAAACAAAAAATAAACTTTTTGATTTTATCTTAAAAAGGAGAATTTGATTTAAACAGATATAAAAACTTTAGAATTATAATTTTGAATAAACTGTACACTTATAATAAAACTATGTATTAATTGTTAATCTGAATGTTTTTTAATACTAAGGCTAGGTTTTACTATAATTAATGTTCATATCTTTAAGATACAGTAAGCTTTTGTTAATTTAAGGTTGGATATGGATAATTTATTCCTCACAGACATTAGACATCAATGCATTAGAAAATTACTATATATCACTTGCATTAATTTGAAATTTTTATCCTCTTGGATAATTCAAACTAAAAGTGTGCATTACAAATAATGCTTGTTATAAGCATGAAAGAGATAGCTTGACCAAATGGCATGATAGTTAACATAGCTAGCAATCCAATCTATATAATATAATCGAGACGAGTTGATAATAATAATAATAATAATAATCAGCGCAGAGCCCAAACAGTTAGGAATTGAAAGTTGAAATTTGGTACACAGTTAGGGTACGTCACGAGAACGCACACTAAGAAGGGATTTTTCAAAATTCCTCCCCGCGGGGGAGAGGGACAGGATTAAGTCTTAACACTTCCATCAACGATGGAAGTGTTACGTAACAATGGTGATAATGGTGTTACGTAACAATGGACGTGCAAGATGCAGGTGCAGTTTTTTTCATTTTTGCGGGAAATCGAACATATTTTTAGACCTATCTAAAAATTCTGTAATTAGTCTGGAAACAGGGGAACCCAATTCTTGCATTCTGTGAAAAGGTTGACTATAATGTAATAATCTTAATTTTCGCTATTGTTACTTTTGCCCGAGCAACGCTGGGCCTATCTGCTAGTTCCAATATAATTGAAATTACTGTCTTGAAATTGTAAATATGAAATAACTCTATAATTAGATTAGATCAGACTACATGGAGAACAAAAAAATTTTAAGATAGTATTCTGTATAAAAAATATTGAATTTGGTAAATAAGAATATATGTTTGGTTTTTTTTTGTTTTTAAGATATATATCAATAATAAAACAAATACAATAATATAAATATTGAAATTTAAACAAATTAAGTTATTAATGAAAATATTCTGTTTTTATATGTTATTTATATTCAAGTTTGAAGCTTTTATATTTCTTATTAGATTTGGTTTCCGAAAAAATTTATGTAATGGGATTTCCAACCTGTGACCTTTCTATCCATTCTAAAAAAATGGATATTACTAATTAAGAGATAATTTGGACTGCTTAAAATCTCAGAGCTGTAATTTTTTTTTTCTTTGCTATTTGTTATGAAAAACTACAGATACAATGTGTTCATTTTCTAAAAAATTACTACTAGTTTGCATATATGGTGACTGAACAAGGAGAATTGTTTCCACTAACAACTTCTGGTATTACATACCAGCTATCAATACTTTTTATGCTGTCTGTTGGTATGACACCATACCAACCATGTATACTGGTGCATTCTGGCTGAAAAACAGTCTTAGTTATATATATATATATATAACTACCAGTATATTATGTATTTGTTATAATGCTATTTTGAATGATTCTACAATTGTTAATAAATGTTTTGATATCTTCACTTTGATATAACTCTTCCGTAATATTGATATAAATTTTGAAGCTATTAATATCACTCAAATGATGTAACAAATGAAGATGTAAACATATTACAACAAATATAGAGATTTTATATATTTGTATGTTTGCCAAGTGTGAGCAGTACATAAAAGAAACTGTTTTTAATTTTATATAAAATATAAAAATGCTTATGTTTCATATGTACTATATGGTAATGCAAACAAACTTAGAGACATTGGCAGAAGCCTTGAGAAGAGTTGTCTTTTTTTGTAAGGACTCAGCTCTGTAGAATTGGCTTACTTAAAGATAGGTATGCTGTATCTGTAAAGCACTGAAGCTTTTGCAGTGTCCAGTGTGCTTCAATCTGAAGGAGAAAGTGTTATTTTTGTGCCATACTGTAACCATATCCACAGCAGGTCTCCAAGGTAAACACCTTGGAGACCTGCTGTGGATATGATTACAGAACAATCAACAGGACAATGTAGATAAGGGAAGTCTGCAAGACTTGACTTACCTGTTAACTTCAAAACAGGTATTGACTCAGAGGATTGGGCCCATTGGACTGGGGTCCAAAGTGAGTGCAGCACTGAACAGATACTAGGGGAGACTTTCTCTCTTTAGTATGTTCAGTTAAGCCTAGACCAATGTCAGAACCTTTCCGTGGAATGCCTCAACTACTCCACACTGTTTTGATGATGTATGAAACCATTTCAGCTGGAAATTAATAACCAACTCAGAAATGGCACCTGATCTCCAGACCAAGCCAGAGATTAAAAGCCAATATATGCCATTTTATTTCATTTAAAAATTTTTATTGAAAGTGAAAGTTATAGACAGACAAAATTCTGTTCAGGGGTATAAGACATTTTTTCTTCAACTTCTAGGCATAGGTGTAAACTTGCATAAAATCATCTTAAATGCAGAACATATCCCCTCCATTGTACAGGACTCTGCTGTACTACTGTTTTTTTTTTTTTTTTTTTTCACAGAAATAGCTTCAGTTTTATAAAAGATGTAAATATTATCTAAAATTTAGATGATTAACATTTATTGAAATTATCTGAAATTTCAAAATCCTTTTTTTCTTCTAAACAAAATATGATGGATTACAAGTAAAACATAGAGAATAATTAAGTAAACATAGAGAAGTATTAGCTACTTAATTAACAGAATGAACTAGATAATTATTATTTATGAGAAAATTTTATTTAAATAACAATAAAACTATACTCATTTAATAATCTAATTATAAATATACTAAACTAGTTATTAATTTACACTTGTTCTTAGGAGCTTTCCTAAGGACAGTTATTTCAGAATTGTTTAACTTCACGAATTTAATATTATCATGACAAATAAATGGGTTAATGTTACCTATGGTAGCGAACATTGCGGCTCGTCTCTGAAACAGTGGGGATGCACGTTCTAACCTAATCTAACCTAACCTATTCTAATAATTTGGTTGGCAATAATTATGGTAATTTATTAGAATAGGTTAGGTTAGAACATGCATCCCCACTATTTCAGAGACGAGCCGCCACATGCAATATCATTGGTAATATTAACCAATAAATGTTTTCAGCCAGTACATGTCTCAGTATATCCAAAGTTAGAAGTCTCATGCTGATATAATGTCAGGAGACTATTGATGTCTTAAAATATAAAAATATTAAATTTGTTATTTGATTTCTAATTTGAATCTAAATATAATTTTTTTTTTTTTTTAGAAACTATAATTTACAAATCAGCTTAAATTTTATAAGTAATATACTGCTTTTTTTTTATAAGTAGTGTATTTATAAATGAGTACTTTAAGATGATTGAATTGGAAAGACAGCTTCTTTAGATCTAACTTAACAAAAGAACATTCTAAAGATTATTTTGGATGTTACATAATTTTTAATTAAATTTTCTAATTCTTAATAAACACTGATGGTTGAATTCTTGGAATAAATTATGCAATGTGATGTAATTTACTAATGTGAAAGATTTCTAATTAAACAACTTATAATACAAGAAAATAAAATTATCTAAAGTCTACAAGCAAATTTAAATATTTGCTTGTAGTCTTTAAATGTTTTTGAATATTTCTATATTGTATTGAAATTTTCAATATTTGTAAAAATATATTCAATATTTATCAAAAGTTGTACTTTTGCATTAGGTTTAAAATAAAACTAATTATAGACACATATTTATACAGACTATGTCTGTGTAATGTCTGTGTAATTTCTGTTAGTAATTATCTTAATTTAAAAATTAATTCAAGTAAACTTACCCTTAATTTCTCCAATGGCTTGATTACATCTGTTCTTTGCTACTAGAATTACGTTTTATTTAAAATAAAAATAATTTCTTATTTTCCTGAGTGCAATGTTGGAAATGATAATGATTGTTCAGAATTTTAGGACTTTTGACTTCTCTATCAACAAGATAGCTTATCAGATATGAAACAATACGTAAAGCTTTTTATTTTAAAAGTTCTCCGATTAACTTAGTTATAGGCAGCATCATGACTGAAAAAACTCGTTTAATTCATAGACCAAAGTCAAGTAATTCTTCCAACAATTATGGCAGTATTAAATACGAAAAGTTGGAAACGGTCATTCCGAGGTATGTTCAAAACTATTTTTTTAAATCACTGATAACTTATGATTTGGTCGTTCAGTATTACTCATTTCTTGTGCAATGAACAGAAATTCGGAACAGATTACAAAAACTTTAAAATCATTCCGTTGGATTTTATTTAATATTTTGACGTTTTAGTATTTACATAGGTCTATTACGATGTTCAAAAAGTTTACAAATAATAATGATATTTATCAAACCCAGCAAAATGCGTACTCCTGCACTCGCAGGAGAAAAACGCAAGGGGTTTTTAATATGCGATGAAATATTCACATTGAATAGCATTAAAGGAACATAGTAAAATAATAATAATAATAATATATAGGCCTATATAAAGGTTCCTACAGTATCGTTTTTCCATTTTTTGTTTTGAATAAATTAAATACGTAGAATATTTCTTTATTAATACAAAGTAGTCTTAAAGACATTTTTTATTAGTAATAATAGCATAAATTTATAGGGGAAGGAACCACTAGGGACCCTCCGGACCTGGGGAAAAATTTCCAGCTTCACCCTGTTCGACGGCTTTGTGTATATGAACTTACGCATATACAGTACTTGGAATATAACATATACTATACCACGTATATAAGTTAAATTATGTGGACGTAATTTTTGTTGAATCAATTTAAAGAGAAATTACGAAGTTAATAGTTTCAAAATAAAGTGTGCGAAGCTGAATAGAGTTAATTTATTAGATTATTTTAAATATTTTGGACTAAAATATTTTAGACCAAAATATATAAAATGTAACTTTTAATATATTAAGAAAATGAAAAAAAATGCCTTAATTTTACTTTCATAGTATAATTTCGATTTTTTTCCTTCATTTTGAAATATGTGTAATGGTGTTTTAACATAGAATGTTAATCTCGTGAATGTTACTAATTTTGTTATTAATGGCGTATGATTTGCAGTTTAAGGAGGTTTTTAAATTTGATATATGTAACTCTTACAAATATTTACGTTTATATCGGACTTAATAACAATCAATAATAATAATAATGGAAAAATGAAAAGCAGTGTAAAAGTTTCTGTTATTATTTTAACTTTTAGAGATTTTGTTAAAATTTATTTTTAAAGCAGATCTAAATAGAATTAAAATACATGTTTAAAGATGGAATATTAAATACTCATTAATAATGCTACACACCGGGTAACAAATATTAAATGTAATCGTTTTCGTTTAAAACCGAACGTTTGTGTTAATATAATTTTTTATAAATTGTTTGATAACATTAATTTAAAAAATTAGCTCAAAAATTATATTTTTAAACCAGTAACTTCTTTGTGAAAAAATTCGAATTTAATGCGTTTTTTTTTAAGTATGGGTCGAACCGTGCTTCCTCTCCTTCAGACAATTCAGATTTGGCTCATATAATTGAAGTGTACTGTACAGAAAATTTCGTACGAGTTAAAGGATAAAATTATTTCGTTTTATAAAATAATATATTTAATTTTTTGCGAATAGTTAAAAAATGCGACAAATACTAGTTATTCAAATATATTTTTTAGAAATATAATCTGAAAAAAATGTAACCCTTTTGCTAGTACAGAATAATAACGGATATTATGAGTATAAATGCTTCATATAACAGGAGATGGTATTTGAGAGTAAATATTCGAAACTCCTAACCCTTCCCCATCTCTCCCCACTATTTAAATATTTGTAGCGACGTTTAACTTTCGAAAAGAAAAATGCACAATAATCATCATATAAACATGTACATTTTTACAATATGACGGATCATGTTATTAAAAAGTACAGTACAGGTATTCGTGCATGACGTTTTTAAATTGTTTAAAAGCTATCATTTTTACAGCATGATGAGCCAAGATACGATCAACTCCTATCAACAGATTGTGCTTTGATCTTAAATTAAACAAAGCACGCCGCAGATTATATTAAGGATAAAATCTAGTTTTTAGTTGTGATTTTTTTTTTAAAAAGTGATGTAAGTTAAGACTAGATTAATTACACTTAGACGTATTTCATCGGGAATAGCCGCAAAATTTTTCAACATATTAAGTTAAAATCGATCCAGTCTATTCACTGACACTGTTTTGGCTGCTTTTTTTTACGTATTAGCTTACAATTCCAGTGATTGACCGTGGCAGTCATTCACTGGTAGCTGGTCTTGGTCAAGTCACCCGATTACATTCTCGTGGATTATAATTATAATTTTAAATTATGTTGAAAAGTTATATATAATAGCTCTAGCTCAATAAACAGATTAACAGATATTATATAAGTATTTTTATTATAAAACATTACTGTAATATATAGTATGTATAGGCCTACTAAATAATGGATAATCTCGTTTTAATGAAAAACTATTACTTGGACTTAATTTTAAATTTAACAAATTTAATTAAATTCAATTACTATCATGCTACTCAAAAATATGATTTTCGTTTTTTGAAGTAATATTTATATGCGTATTTTCAGATGATTCCGTTTAGTAGGCTATAATTCGAAATGTTTAACAGACGAAAACAGTTTAATATTAAAGTATTTAATACATTCTTATGGGTTTTTCTGAATAATATGCCGAAAAGTATGAATAAGTAAAATGTTCATTGGTTGTTCGTAACACCTGTCATCGATAATATCAGAAAACTAGAAAACCGACGGAATAGATTACGTGACTCACTCGTTACTCCGAAACGCCCCATCTAACATCCCGCTTTTGACATTTTTATGATATGATATATTACTTTGCTTAATTGTGTATACAGTATATCATATTTTATAAATGTGTTACAATATAATCTTATGTTACTTAATATATCCAGGAAGTATAAATGTTACTTTAATTTTCTTTTGTAGTTTATAAGATAGCCTATTATTCTCTATCTATTAGTTAGGTTATCTATTTGACATCGATATAACTTTTGCTTTAGAATTGTGGGTATTTTATTCTTCTAATGAACGTCTCTATAAAAGAGATACTGTCGAATTAACAAAATATTCTTAGATACAAACACAACTTGTCGATTTTAAAGTTCAATTAAATGAATATACTGTAAAACTCACCTTCGGGGTATACAATTTCTGATCACATAAGTGAGATGGTCACCTAGATGAGGTTATGGAATTATAAAAAATTTGACATAGGGAACCGTAATTAGAATACCGTACTGACTCATACTAAAAATTTAATGCAGATTATAAAAGCAAACAAAAAACAAATAAAATAAAAATTTACACAATACTATGTTTTGCAATATACAGAAATTCAAATTTTCATGCAAGATAATGTCTTAGGCTAACACTGACTAATAGAATATTGAAATTATAGCATATGTACTGTTCAGTGAATGCAACCTATTCGCAATAAGCTTCATTCAAGATTAAACAGAGTCGGTATAGTTTATGAAATTTAGTAGGTTTTGTTTAATTAAATACTTAATTTTAACAGGAAAATGTAGAAAAAAATTATCAGTCACTAGATATGCGGAAGTGTCCAAGTAAACAAGCGTTGGAAAAAATATTAATAATTACACTGTCTTTTATACCAAGCTCCTTGATTTTATGTGTTTCTTCAGTAAGTGTTGCAATGACATATCAGTGACAGACAGATCAACACTGATTTACAGTTATATTTTTACAAAATACAATCAAATTTTGTATAAAATTAACGAACAAATATATAATTGCCTTCTTACTAAATTCTCAAGATTAATTTGCCCTGTGTAAATAAAGATTATTTTTATTTGAATGTCATCTGTGGGAGGGACCCGGCAAACTTCCAAAACTATAGCAACAATTACAAACCTCAGTTCCATTTAAATTGCTTTAAATAATACGTTGCGTTTAGAAATGTTTGGTTTTTCTATTCTGTCGGCCAGGTAAACGGGGTTAAATATCAATTTAGGGCACTCCTATCTTGGCCAATTAAGTGAACTGGCCAGTGGCCACCAAGATGGAACTTGATTTATGTTAAAACGTACGCAGATTTACGTGGAAATTTTAAAGGTGGCCATAAAGCGAGATTGTACTGTATATTGTGTTTGTACTAATGCAATATGATGATTAATTGATTTTTTAAAAAAACAGTTATGAAATTGTTGATTTACAAATCTAACAATATTGAAATAAATTCGATGGATAGGAACTTTTTAACAATGTGTGTAAGCAACAATTTTAACAAGATCTAAGAAATTAGCTAAATTGATAATGTTTAAGGATGATCAATGAGACTACTGATAATGTTCACTCTCAAAGTTTTTATCAAAAACGACGGTTGTATATTATTTTTAAATCAGATAAGTTTTTGAATATTATTGTTTTTATTAAGCTCTACCTACTGTATCTTTATTATTTACTGTAAACAATAAATAGGAAATAAATTTAAAAATCTTCGAATTCGGTATTTTATTATCTTATGCATGTTTTATTTCCGAAAGAATAATTGTTTCAGTTATTTTTTTCCTGAAAGAATTTAAAAATAGATGTTTATAGTTTCACTCTGTTAAGAATTGAAAAGATAATTGGATATTATCGTATCAACTGTATTTGCAATTTTTTTTTTTTAAACCTTGACTTTTAATAAAAACATTTTCTATTGTATTTTATAATGGATAAAATTTTATTACAGAGAATTCCGTAATAAAATAATAATTATTAGACTGAAAGTTTATATTTACAATTTATATTTTTCGTGTAGTTTTTATCAGTCTGTAATAATTATAATTAAGAATATTTTTATTTCGAAATTATTAATGTGTGCCACAACTAAATTTTAGAAATATCTCAAAAGCATTTTAAAAGTTTGTTTGTTAATTTTTAATACAATATTTAAATTTTATCTTTAGTTTTTAAAACAAAAATTTCATTCATTAGACATTCCTTTTTGGAATCATCAGTGTGTTACTGTTTAAAAAATTATTTACAGTTATGATTAAGTTTAAATGATTACTTATCGAATTAATATATACAGTAATCATTTTATTACAAAGCTCAATATATATTATTCACTTCAAATCATCCTTTAGTTGTTCGTTTGTGCGATAAGATAATATGACTAACAATTGAAGTCTTTTACATTTATATTGGTTGATAGTCTAATGTTATAAGTTGTATTTCTATTGAGTCTTTATTCGTGACTTCGTAATAAAACGCTAAAACGCAATGAAAAACTGATACTAACTTACAGTAGTCTTAGCCTTATTTAATATATATATATAATTTTTAATGCATTTCCTGAAACATTTTTAATAGGCTAAAGTTTAAATGTCTTACGTGATTGCGTAAATGTAGCTAAAGATATTGAAAGTGAAATAAATCGCAACTAAAGTCCTATAAAATTGGCTGAGTTAATATATTAAATTAGATGTTTAAATCTAGAAAATTATTTAAATTTATTAACGATTATAAAACGATAACCGAATTATTGAAATTCGAAAATTTCAGTTTCTCTGTCTCATCGTCTTGAACCCCTTCCAATTGTTTACCAAACTAAGATTTCCGGGTTACATCTGGTCTGCGAAGATATTTGATACATCAGTTATAAATGATAGATCTAGGCCTATTTTGGTTTATACGAAATATACAAAATATTTGTGGTCCGCAAATTAAGCGAATATGCTTTAATTAGAATAAGCGCAAAAAGGATGATTGAAAAAAAAAAATAGATGATCAGGTAATAAGCGAAAGGATGATTGAAAAAGACGGATGATAAATCGAAATTGTATGATACGTTACGTGCCAGATGATTTCTTCCTACGTGCCACGCGCTTACGTTCCAGGTTCTCCACCCCTGTTCTAAGCTATTTGTTGATCTCAGATATAACGTAGGAAACGACGGTTCTTAAACGTTATTGGAATCTTTGCTTGATCTTGTAATTAACAATTATTTTTTAGGACCGTTATGTTTTTAACCTGCGCTAAGACGGCCGGATGGTCAAACGATTAAAGTGACAGCCTATCGCTCTGAGGGACCCGGGAACGAATCCGGACGGATTGAAATGCCCTAGGAATTTTTCGGGAGATAGTCCCGAATATGCCCTCATCCCTCGACACTCGGCCGTCCCAAACCGAAACAATTTTGGGCTCGGTTAAAAGGCACTCTTAGTGCCTGTATGGTGGATATTGAATAGGGTGAAAATAAGAAATATGAAATTAAGAAACTTTCGAATCTGCGATTATAATATGTAATCTAAAATAATATATATTGGATTTTTTACTGGACTTTTAAACACTTTTTCTTTCTTTCTTTCTTTCTTTTCGTTGAGAATTGAGTATTTTAAAAATAAAATAAAAATATGCCAATATCAGTTTTAAATATATAATTATATATATTTTTCTTAGTTATAAAGCTGTTTTTATCCTGAGAATGGGCGCGCATAAATTTTCTTAATAACTTATATAAAGTTAGGTTAAAATATACGTGAGTAAGTGGACAATTCTAGCTCATTAAATAAAAATTAACATTTTGTTTTTCATCAGGGATGCGAGAAAGTATTTTTTAAAATTCAAGAAATTCCGGCAGCTGGAAAGATTAATCATCACTGAACTAAACGACATTACCCCCCTTTTTTTTTCCTGGAACTATTTAACTATTTATCAATAGTTACATTTCACCTACTTTTATTCAAAAACCGGATCAAATCTTAGGTGATGCGATTTTAATTCGTGTAATAAAATAAAATAAAAATATATGCAAAAGTTTGTTTTTTAAGAATTAGTTACGTAAACTTTAAAATATAAACATTATTTTAAAGAAATAACTAAGCTAATGTTAGCAATAAAAATCTCAGATGAACAATCTCCTCCCTTCATCCCCGTTAGCAATATTGCTCGCAAATATTTCTTCGTTAGAACTATCGTATTATTACAACACATTATAGTTAAGTGGCAAAATTTTACTCTTCAAATCACGGCTAATCTATATATAATGATACATAAAAGATAACAATTTATTATATGCTGTAACAATTCCAAGTTTTCCTAATCCGAAGAATAATAGATTTAAAATAACACTTTATTTTACATTACGCCAGTTTATAAATATTTAAATAGCCTTTTTAAAATTAATTTATCGAAATTAAACAACAAATTAGTATACAATTTACAGACTTATATACAGTTCTTTTACAGATCGACTTTCTTAAAATTTACAGAAAATTATACAATAAGAATAATAAATGTAAATTAAAGCTTGCGTGGTAAAGATATTCACAGAAATTCGTTGCGAACAGAAGTCATAGAAACTTTTAATCATATTTGGAATACATATAATCCTATCTAAATCTATATTACTTTGATGACAGACTTAAGAGAGTTAATACAAATTAAGAAATTTCTAATAAAAACATTTATTAATCAAAGTTTCTATTTTTATATCTGTGGTTAAAATTGAAATCAAAGAAAACAGTATAACGGACGGATTTTTTCCCATTAAGAATACAAAACTTAGGATAATTTTATACAAATACAGTTAAAAATTTGCTTTTGGACACGTCTGCACGTCTCGTGAAAATGTTGACTAAATTTAGAACCAGCATCTATGCGGTGACGACTACGGTCTGTGTCAAAAATAAATAATTGTTTCTCCGATGATAAACATGGTCTATTTTCACACAATGATGGTGATAAAAATGAATTATTTTAAAATAACGATAATGCAATAACATTTTCGTTATAATTATTCAATTCTTTATTTCTTCTTACGATAAAAATCGCGAAAAGAAATAAAAATATTAACGGTAACAAACAAGAAATTGGAACACTAAGAACAATACTTTTATTATAATTATGACTTTCGGATTTAAAACAATTCGATTTTTATCCGTCTTCGTCTCGTCTATCGTGTGAAGAGGCCAAATCTGTTGTCTGAGAAACTAAACTTTTTAAATTAAAAGGTTCTCAATAAATTTCAGGAACAATAACCGTAAATACCCTGTTTCGATTGAAAATTACTGTATGTAAATATTAGGGCATCGAATTATTTAGAACCTATATAACTTTCGATGAACAAAGAATGAACTATTTTTTCAATTTTTTATAATAATAATAATAGGCCTAATAATATAAAATTAAAAATAAATAGTACTGATTTTTAAATTCTTTTGATTCGGTGTATAGTTTTAGGACTTTATCACAATCAATAATCATAACAGAGAATAATTTTAAGCATTTCATATATTTTGTCACTTTTCGATTTTATTATTTTGAGGATTTTAAAAATATTTTTAAAAGATCAATTAAAACTTCATTTAAATAATAATAATAATTATACTTGAACCGAATTCCTTTAAAATTTACACAGTTAATCATAAATATAATCGAGTCGTCTTACGTAATTTAAGGCGTTTTTGGATGGCAGAAATTGTTTTGTCTTTTGAAAATAACTTTAAAAATTAATGTAATTTCAGCAGATTACTGATATTCTCTTCGGTTATATTTGATTTCGTTGATTAAAATGCGACGCTAATTTTTTTACTGATAATTTCAATTTCTCGACATTCCCATGTGCAATAGAATTGCATGGGGTGTATCAATATCTGTAGAAAGGAACTTGCGTTTTAATTAACAATTAATACTAAATAGAGAGTATATAATGGAATTAGTGGAAAGACATTTGCATTTGATGATATACTATTATTATTATTATTTGGTTTTATTAATGTTACATTTTACAATACGTATTACTGCATTAAATCGTGCTATTTAACGCAGTAATTACTTCTCATAAAACTCCAAAATATTTAAAACTTTTTTCACGTTTTGATTTGTTTTTATATTTGTTAATTTTTTTTAATGATTCTAATATCACTATCAGAAAGTTCTCTTCCGAGAAAGTCAGAAATTTATTCGTTTAAGATGATGGCATACTTGCTTAAAACCAAATGGATTATTTGTTCAATTGATTTCTGACTGATTAATCGTCGCGTAATTACTCGTATATTTATAATGTCAAAACTTTTGAATTCAACAATAGTTTTTATTACTTGTGGCAGGTTCCACAGACCTAAATGCTGAACGTTTGAGATGATTGTATTATTTAAAAACGCTTTAAATCGAGGATTTTTAACCTGAATTTAAAGCGTTTTTAACGAACTGTATCACAGATCATTTCGATAAATTAAATTTTCTAATATTAAGATATATTACTTTCGTTATTTTTATTTAAATCGTGTATCAGCTATTCCGTTAATACTTTCGTCTCGCGTTTATATTAATCGAACTCATTACAGATCATCACATTAACATTAATCTGTGTCTGATTATCGAGTTCATTTTTTATATTGCTGCGTAACTATTATTATCATATTCAAAGAATTTTAATCAATTCTGCATTCTAATATTAATAAATATACTGTAAATATTCAGCTATTTATTTTGTAAATTCCACATTTACACTAATTTGAGAGTTCTCGTGTTCAATTATTTTCTGTATTTGTAATATTATACATCAGTTTCTAAATAAAGTTTGCAGCAAAACAATGTAATGAATGATAATTCAAAACGTAAAGTGTAAAATTGATTTTGTTTAGTTTTAAATGTATGTAAAATAAGGGTTTTGATTGATTGTTCTTATTATATATTAAAGCTTTGTGAAAGTTTTATATTTCCAATAAATACGTTTGTTATAAAAACTCTTAATTTTCTTCATAATCCGTATTTGGTTTTTATTGAATTATTTCTTTTGTGCAAATTAGATGAGTATATAATTAATAAATAAATTACAAAACGAATAAATATATGTATATATATATATATATTAATTAAATATAAATCATTTGAATTCGTTTAACTTATTTTGGACGTTATAAGACACATTTTACCCATTCTGAAAATACTATTTGTCGGCTTTACAACAAATAAGTAACAATTAAATCGTAAAACTAGTTATTATATAGGGCGTAAATTTTAAAGTTAATAAGACTTCTATACTTAGCTTATTATATTTAAACAGACAATAAAACTGTAATATTGTTTAAATGTTACAATCTTAGTCTTGTATAACAATTTGAGACTTATCGTAAAAAGTTAATTTCATTAATTTTGCGTGGTTTGGAAAATACTAGAGTCTAAATTTCTGTTTTGTAGAAATTGTGTATATGATAAAGTACCTAGTCATTAACAATGCACGGTTAATATGCTAAATAACATTTTAATAATTAAAATATTGTTTTTAAATAACATATAAACATCTTTGAGACGTATTTATTCTCGAATTACCTCATCTTTTGACTTTTACAAGGTTATGAAACATAAATAACTGCACGAAAAGGCATCTGTCGACGTCTCAATCGTTCGTTCGACGTTAATATGGCTTTTTGCCAAATAAATCGTAAACCGTATCCCCCGTATTTTTGTTACCTTCTCGCTGAAATAGGCGGATGGCAGATTTTCCAATAATTCGTTATTTATCGTCGTAGTTATCAAATATACTGTGTTTATATTATAAAACGAGATTAAATCAAAATGAGACCTTCACATATTCCACTAGTCGAAGAATTTGAAGAGTGGAAAAGAAGTGATAGATATTTATTGGAGTAAGTTTACGTCAATAAACTATATTTTATATGTAACACAGTATATATTTTGGCATCAATTATTATTTGTTAAGTCCGGGAAATACAGTAAGTAATCTCCGTGAACTCCATTTAGCAGATCTCGAAATTAATTGATGGATTTCTCTAAATCGGATTTATTCTCGTTCGGGACTTTTGCGTCTTTTGCATGTGCAATATAATTCCATAAATTTGATTTTTAAAAATTTCGTTATTCGTGAAAAATGTGAAATACTTATTTATTTTGATAGAATTTATTACAAAAAAAAAAAAAAAAAAAAGTTAATGTTACCTTAGGTGCCAAGATGGCGGCTCGCCTCTGATTCCAGCAAGGAAACAGTGGGACTCACGTTCTAACCTAACCTAACCTAACAATTTGGTTGCTAATAATTATGGTAATATATTAGGTTAGGTGAGAACAAGCGTCCCACTGTTTCCTTGCTGGAATCAGAGGCGAGCCGCCATCTTGGTACCTAAGGTAACATTAACCAAAAAGAAAAAAAATTAAGTAATGCAAGCAAATGAATTGAAAACATTAAAACGAACATTTAGATTTTATTTTTTAATTTTTATATATTTGAAGAATTAACAACAGCGGAGGACTAAGATCCTTTGTATTGTAAAGAATAACGGAAGTGCAAGCAATATTAGCCTTTATCGCCTGCTGGGAACATCAGTGACCTAACTCTTAAGGGACTTTTGAGATAATTGCTTTTGCAGTTTTTGTCGAAATTTCAATCTTTCATTTCTACTCAACTATTTGCATTATCAAATTGATTTTTATTGATTTCCCCCTCTGTAACTAGAACATCTTCTACTTGAAGATGTTCTAGTAAGTTAATTTTTCTAATCATTCAAGTTAGTACGTACTGTACTTTTAAGTTACACTAAAGCACAAAAATTTGAATAAGTATGGGAGATTTTGTGGTGGAAAAATGATATGACACCTATATTTTACTGTAAATGATAGGGAGTTTCCTATGCTCATAACTCAAAATCCACAGTTTTGGAGTTAGGCTATGTCTTTAAATGTTCTCAGTAGGTGATACATGCAGTACATATGTACTGTTATCACTTATGAATTGCAGTAAAAAAACTTGAATTCTGTTTCAACTAAGGAGAAAGTAGGTTGTTAAAATTCTACTTTGGCAGTAAAATAAAAATTTATACTAATTTGCCTATGTTGACTTTTACAGTATGCAACAATGAGCTGTTCCATATATTCAGTTGTTGTTAGGCACAAGAAGTGTCAATATATACTTTTATAAATGGAAGAGCATCGATGTCACCTGAGATGACTGGTACAAATTTAATTTAAAATTGAGGATTGTGTCCTCAATTTTGTTAGTTATTGTGTTACCAATTTGTTAGTTATTCCAGGAACTGCAAATGCTTCTTTGGCAGCTGCACTGTGTAATAATATCTCACTCAGCATATCAATAATCTGAAAATGTAATACAAAACTTTATCATTTGTTCACTCTGACTTTAGACGAATAATTCCTTAATTTTATCAAAGTTATCAGAATAAGACACTGCAGTCTCTAGCCATGTGCTCCACTTTATAGGAATAGGTTATGATAGAAGGGGAACCTCTGAAAGTGTTTTTCTTTATACATCTGTAAACCCAGAGTTGTGTCTCCATATCTTTTTGATATGGAAAAATAATTGTATTAACTGCAGGGAGTGAAATTCTAAGTTCCGTAACAAGAATCAGTGCATGGGCAAGATAAATGAAGTATATGAAATTGAGATAGAAAATTTTTAAAACCTGTCCAGCCTTTAACATACAGGAAGTTCCACCTGTTAAAAGCAGCAGACTGTGATTTTGTCTTCAAAATTTCTAAAAATTTACAATACAGATGGCAAGACATTTATTACAGTCTTAATATAAAGCAGTATATGAAATTTATTTAGCTCATCATTAAAGAAATCTTTCTAGTGAGGCATGATTTGTTCTCTCTATAATGTTGCAAACCAAAATACATAAGTTTACAGATATTTCTTTCTAACATAGATTCATCTGATATTGGTCAAACATGATATTTTTCAAAAAATTATCTAAATGCTGAAACTTTCCACAGTATGTTTGTAGTAGGTAGTTAAAGCATATGCCAAATTCTGTTGGAATGAATCCTGCAATAGTAACACAACATGCAATGGTCTGGGTGCATTCCTTCCTTGTCTTGTAAGCTTTGTTTTTCAGAATTTGCATGCTGTTGCAAATGATATTTTTTTGTGTGCATGATATCTGGTAAAAAATTCACACTTTAAAGACTTTAAAGACCTTCAAGAAGTTGTTACTTATTTTTTGAATATGCATTAACAATCCATCTTTGTTAAAATTCTTGAAATGTGGTTAATAATGAGAATCACACCATAACTTCTTGTAATGTCAATAACTACACTATTTGCAGATAAAAAGATATTCACATAACATTTTCAAATAAGCATTGCAAAAATTTATCATCTCATCAATTGAAAAATGTTTGTTGCACAGCTCCATCTGTATTTCTTCTACCATTTCTGTAAATGTTCTTGATGATTCCTTTTCCTTAGTCTCAATACTTTGTTCATAGGTTTAATCAATGAACAAAGTATTAAGTAATTACAAATATGTTAAGTATGGTATACAATCCAAGCAGAGGAAAAATTTCTTTGTGTTGGAGACAATATATTTTTACTGATTTTATAATTATTGTCAGGAAACAATTTTTCCAGCTAATCACACCATGAAATTAAAATTTTGAAATTGAAGCTTAAAATTTTCCATCCAACCAAAAGTCTTAAAAAATTGCTTTTTTAACTTTTGAATGTTAAATTGGTGGGAAATTTAACAAAATCTATTAGTTAATTTTTGATAATAGCTCAGACATAAGATTTAAAAGTAAATAGAATCCTTTAAAATACTTTTCAAATGCATTTTTGTTACTATCATCCATCATGCTGTGTAGCTAAGAAAAAGGTTTTTTCTGGCCAAAAGCCAAAAGCCCAAAATCTTAAAAGTCAAACTCTACTTATGAACAACCATATTCTATATTGATATTATATGCAGAAAAACTGGTGTTATAATTTTGATGCTGAAAACATTATTATTTATCTTATATATTTATCCTATCCAGTACATAGAGGGCCACACAGATGCAGGTAGAGTACATAGTATGTACAGTACAGCCCCATACAGGGACTGTTAAGAGCTTGTATGGGGCCTAGGATAGAACTGTCTCCATATGAGCTCTTGCCTTTTAGCATTTTGAGTTTTGAACAAATGAAATAAGTAGACTATTTCACTATTAATAGTCTTAAGGATTTATATTCTGTTAGTAAAAATGATATTAATGATTTCTATCCCTATAAAATTGTGTCTCTAAGTTTTCTCCAGGCACAGGAAAAATCTTTAGCTCTCTCTCTCTCCCTCTCTTGACAGCATTGATCCCATATACTAAAATACAACAAATTATAACATTGATTTATCTAACATATATTTCATTAGCTTTATACTACATTATAAGAATATAAATTATGTATTAATTTATTAAATATTTTATTAATTATAATTGTGAAGTTCATATTGTTTTATAAAATTTATTTTCAGGACACATTTTACTCGACGAGATTGTATTCTTGTAGTTATTGTTATTGTGATTGCTTGTGTAATGATTGCCGTGACACTTGCCTTAGGTTTACCAAAAATAAAAGAGAAAAGAGAGAGGTATTTTGATTCATCATTTCCTGTATCAAGTTCAATTTTACATGTTTATGAACATTCAGCAGTATTATCGGATGGAGGACCTTGTGCATCAATTGGAAGGTAATACATTTAAGTTTTCTTTTTTTTATTAAAGTTTATCTTATTGCAATTAATAACTGGCTCATTATTCATAAAACAAAAATAAGTTGGGTAAATGCATATCAATGATTACATTCTATTATGTAAGACAAACAAGAATGCATCTACCATAAATACAATTACTAATTTATTGATTGTTAACTAATAATTTTATAATATAAAATATCAGAAAATATTTAATTAAAACTTTATACATATCAAACAAAAAAAAAAAATTCAAACATTTCAGAATTAAACAATTTTCAGCCATATTTTTGTATTTAAATAAATCAAACAATATACTCTAATAAATTATGTTTGCTCTGTTAGTAGATACTTGTAATTGCAATGATGCAAAAAAGAAAGTTTCCATCCACAATTATTTCGATTTTTGTTAAAAATTCATATACAGTCAAACCTGTTTTTATGCGGTGGATAGGGACTGCATTAAAAAAAAAACGCATAAAAAAAATCGCACGAAACTTCACGAATGGCTGTAAATAATAGTTTTCGCAACACAATTTAAAAAATATTTTTTTATGCGGTCAACAGGGACCGCATAAAAAAAGTCTCACATAGAAAATAACTCAAAACCGTACAAAATAGAATTTATTGACAACAGATGTCAGCACTTGACTGCATCGTCTGGTCTATCGTCTGTTTTACATATTTTTGTCCAGGTGGTGTTTTGTTGACTTAAAAAGTAAATTATTTCATTTTTCGCATATCCATGCAATAATATTACTATAATAAGTTTATTTAGCTATAATAAGTCAACGTGAGACATGACGAATCGCACGAGACTAGTCGCCAACTATACCGCACAAATAAAAACTATACCGCACAAATTAAAAATTCGCATTAAAAAAAAATCGCACAAATAAAAATCGCACATAAAAAGAGCGCATAAAAACAGGTTTGACTGTACTAATATTATGAATTTATGATTTTAAAATAGCTTATAGAAATCTATTCATTATTACCTATTACATTTTGTCATTTGAAAGATGAAACAGATGGTAAAACTCATAAATACTGATGTTTTGATGATTTACTATTGATAACAACATGCACAAACTAAGATAAAACATTAATATTTTAAAAACATCCATCAGCATGGCATCTTGTGTTATTTTATTCAGAATGTCAGATTTTTGGCAATATATATTTAACTCCTAGGCCAGGGGTGGCAAACCTTTTTGAGCCCGCATGCCATGTAGTAACCATACTTAGCTTTAAAGATGTTTATGACTGCTAGAGTTTCACTTCAAATGCATCTACTTAAATAAATTAAATGAATATGCTTTAATTAGAATAAATGTAAAACGAATGATTGAAAAAGACAGACAGATCGAAATCATATGGTACACTGTGCCAGATGATTTTTCCCTACGTGCCACTTTGGGCATGTGTGCCATAGGTTTGCCACCCCTGCCCTAGGCAATATTTCACTCAAATATTTCCTAAGGACAAAATGATTCTAAAACTGGCACTGTGTATTAGTAATAAATACAGTAGAGAAATAAGAGCTGCAAAGATTGAGTTACCACAATTTATTCTTATGACAGACATATATAATATACTGCTTGAAAATTTATAAATCTGTTTTGAGGATACGCTTGAAGAAGAGTTAATAAATGAAAAGAATGTTGACAAAATATTCATGAAAGCAGGATACAAATACATCAATATATACATATTAATACATCACTTTTGACTTTAATAACAGCTCTGTAAAAGCATGATATTCAAAAACTAAGCATAAACACTCACTTTTGGTCTGCATCTCACAAATTACTGATCAAAACAGCATGAAATTTAACAGACAAGCATATCATTTATACAACAAAACAATTGAAAAACAAAAATTTAATCTAAATCATGTTTAAACCAAAACCAACAAGGAAAAAAAAAAATTAAAGCTTTGATATCCTGAATTTTGCAAAATTTTAGTATCTTTTATTACACTCCTTCCACTAATACACAGTAATATAACTTAAAAACTACTTCTCATCCTTATATTACTAAGAAAGCTTTGTTTAAACTTTTCTGTGTGCTTTATATATCAAGTTCTGTAAGCAAATTATAACAAGTAGATGTGGACAAGTAAGTAAAACACCAGATGGAAAAGCTTGATATACAGGTTCAACCTGTTTTTTTTCCAATTTTTTTTAAACAATTTTTTCTGAAGTGTGAATCCAGTGAACAAGTCTAGAATACATCTGGCCCAAAATTATTATTTTATAATTATTAAAATCATTTGCATATCTTTAAACAACTATAAGAAAATACCAATTTGTTATTCATTGTTGCTGGTTTAAAAATATGTAAATGATTAACCAACATTTTGCTTTTCCAGATGTATTCCTAGTTCTGAGAACATCTTTCAAGTGCTAGATTGGGCTGGATATTCACCAGATCTCAAACCAGTTGAAAATTTGTGGCATCTCATGGCTCTTGATGTACAAAAAGCATGACTCTCAAGAAAATGGGAAGTAAAAGAAGTGACTGTTTGCATAGTACCCCATAATATAAGTCCTGTGTTTCAAGTTTTGAATAACTTGAAACACAGCATGCAGGAGAGAATTTGGAAGGAGTGTAATAAAACATATCCTGAATTTTGCAAAATTTTAGTATCAAAGCTTTAATGTCTTTTTTCTTGTTGGTTTTGGTTTAAACATAATTTAGATTAAATTTTTGTTTTTCAATTGTTTTGTTGTATAAATGATATGCTTGTCTGTTAAATTTCATGCTGTTTTGATCAGTAATTTGTGAGATGCAGGCCAAAAGTGAGTGTTTATGCTTAGTTTTTGAATATGAATATCATACCTTTACAGAAATATTTTTATAACAATATAATACAGGAAATTCTCATTAGTTCAAAATTCAAGGAATGAAATAATCATGACTTCGAATTATCCAAGATTTACATATTTCTGTACAATATGCCAAAAGCCATGCAACTGACATAATTTATTCATTCATTCACATGGAGTCCTCTTTACAGAGGGTTTCAGTTGATGGACAGTTCTCTACTTTTCGTGGTTGTAGGCTTTTCTCAAGCTTGAGCCAGTCCATTTGATGTTGTCCTCTCACATTAGCCTAGGTCTTCCCTTCCTCCATATGCCCTCCACTATTCCTTGAACAGCAATTTTCGTTAGTTCCCCTGAGGATCTTCTTATTTTGTGCCAAGCTTATGTTGTTTTTCTTCTCTGGATGCTAACCATCAGGTTTCTTTCCATTCCAAATCTACTCATAACTTCCTCATTGGTTATTCTATCTATCCAATTAATTCTTTCTATTCTTCTAAGATACCACATCTCAAAGGAATTTATCCTATTAACTACCTCTTGGTTTATTGTCTATGACTCGCATCTGTATGTAACCACACTCCAAATCATTGTTTTAAGTATTTTTAGAAATGTATGCAAAAAATTGAAACTATTTCTTAATATTGAGGATATAAAGCAGCTTTAACCTTTTTATCCTGTTTTTAATTTCATAATTACATCTGTTATCCTCAGTTATCCAACTTCCTAGGTACTCAAACATTTTTACCTTTTCTATTTTCTTTCCATCCAACATAATCTTTAGATGTTTGTTTTCTTCTCTTGAGATTATCACATTTTGTTCACATTTATTTTCATTTGGTATCTTGCTTTTTCCACTTCTTTCAATCTATTTAGAATTTTCTGTAACCCTTCTTTGGTGTTACATAGCAGAGCAATGTTGTCAGCCTACCTAATGTTATTGATAAGATGTCTGTTAATTTTTACTCTTTCATTTAGATTTTCGAACACTTCTCTCATCATCATGTAATTTATTAAGCAAAGTGAATAATGCTATGTATATTAATTATTAATAAATAATAATAATATAATAATATAAATAAATTGCAGGTAAATAGCACATGTTAGATGATAACCTCAGAGGTTGCCACATAGGTTTTATAAAAAGTAAAGCAGAATTCCTTGAAATGTAGCCCAAATTATTTTTAAACTTTCCCATAAAGTAGTAAGTTGCCCAAATATAGTAGCCTAGAGACCTACAAATATTTCAATCTGCAACTTGTAGCCCAATCTTGCCCAGCCATATTTTATGAGATAAGGAAAAAAAAGGTATTCCTGTATAAGGTGACACCCAAAAATGTTTTACTGTAAAAGCAAAGCCGTGTTGACCAGATTAGTTATTCTTGGTTTGTTCTCTTATAGTATAGAGGCACTTCAATCTAAACGAACGAGTTAACATATGCATATCACAGTTCAGGCAGAATTTTCACTTCAAATTTTGAAGTAGCTGTATTTCGAACTAATTGAATTCCTTAACATGTAAATCTCTATATCCCCAGCTGGGACAAAAGTAGTTACAAACCAATGGAATTTCAAAACTATGTGAGTTCGAATTAACAAGGATTTCCTGTAATAATGTCTTTATCATCATCATAGTCACAAGTTAAAAAAATATAAAAGTATGAAAATAATTATTATATTTTTAATTTACACTTATTCAAATATCATGATATGGAAATGTTCAAAATTAGATTTGTGAACTGTATTTTTAACTGAATTGATTTGCTAATAATTTAATAAATATAATAATAATTTAGTAAGCAAATCAATTCAGTTAAAAATACTTAACTGAATTGTATTTTTAACTGAATTGATAATAATAATTAATTATAATAATAATAATAATAATAATAATAATAACTCTCCCGTGGTCACCACCTGGTCGTGGTGGGAGAGCCCAGTAATTTTACTGATCCATAGGGCAATGCAGGCTGGAGCATAAGCTCCTGGTAGGGACACCCATGCCAGTAAGGTCTATGGGGAGAAATGAAGCTAAGAGTGACCACACCCACATTCTGTGGAGATATTCATCATGGTAATAACTAGATCAAAGTGTGATACCGGCTCGGACGTCGCCCGGGTTAACAAGGTCCGCGTTCGTGGGTTAGGCAGAGGCTCACATTCGAAAAATAGGTCACAGTCTCCCTTGGTTACCGGTGGCGAAAGCAGCACCGGCCCAAGCATGGCTACTGCAATGCCCTCAACAGATGTGAGGAACCAACCCAGCCTTGGTGTTTCTGTGGCAATGCATCCACAGACCACAAAGACTGGAAAACCACGCCAACGGATGAAATGGACAGTAGAAATGAACGAGTTTATCATCCGTACTTATTACACCATCACAAAACTCGAAACAAACATGACAGCATACAGACAACAACTACACCATAGATTCACACAACAGTATCCTCACCTCACTGTCACCGAACAAAGGGTTGTTGATCAAAAAAGAACAATTATACACAACAACCTTATTCCACAAACAACACTTGAACTTATCAAACAACAGGTTGCTGATCAAATACATCAACAGACAGAAACATCTAACATTAATGAAGATCATGTAACCTGTCAGGATAATCCAGCAACAAGCATTGATAATAACACACACACAACAATTACCACTAATGATACTACAGACATTTCCTCATCCATCACTGATAACATAGACATGGATTTAGTTAATACACTCTCACATATATTTCAGGAAACACTCACTAAATATACAGGCACAGATCCCACACAACGACCACGAATACCAAAAATCAACACGTCAAAGGAAGTAGGAAAAACACTAAATTACGTAAACACTCACTTACTACCACACTACATTCATTCAATTTCTACACTCGCAGACATTCATACATTAGTTTATGCTGGAGCAGTCACAGTAGTGACACACCATGGGCTGAAAGTACAATCACAGACAAACACACAGAAAACAAAATTCTATCACAAGCCTGCCTGGCAGAGAAGAATAGAAATACAAATAAATGACATTAGACAGCAATTAGGCAAGCTGACACAATACGCTAAAAACAACATAACACCCAAATTAAGGAAACAGCTCAAAAACATTTTCAAGAAAATAAAAACACACACAAAACATGAACATCACAACACACACATTACAGAATACATTGATACACTAAAACAAAAACTTGCTGCCAAAGCACGTAGACTCAAACGATACAAAACATGTACACTACGAAAACAACAAAATAAATTATTTACAAACAATGAAAAACTCTTTTACAGACAAATCAATAACAAAGCAAACACTGTTACACAGCACAGTGGCACACCAACAGAAGAAGAACTCACAACATATTGGTCTTCTCTTTGGTCCAGTGCTGTCACGCATAATGCTGATGCAGGCTGGATTGAGGAGGAGAACAGAAACTTGCACAACATACCAACTATGCCCTGTGCTGAAATAAACATACATGATTTCCAATACACTGTTAACAGAACACACAACTGGAAGACACCTGGTGTAGACAACATTCACAATTTCTGGTACAAAAAGTTTACATCACTGCACCAGGAACTAGCTAAACATCTAACACACATCATCATCAATCCACAAGACATGCCAAATTTTCTTACTCAGGGCATCACCTACATAAAACCTAAAAACAACAATACCACAGACCCCACACAATACAGACCAATTACATGTCTTCCAACACTCTACAAATTATTGACATCCTGTATTGCAAACAAAATATACAAACATGTTGAAGAACACGACATTCTAACAGAACAACAAAAAGGTTGTCGTAGAAACCACAGGGGATGCAAAGAACAGTTACTCATAGATTCAGTCATTCTACGGCAAGCACACAGACAACACAGAAACATACACATGGCATATATAGACTACAGAAAAGCATTCGACAGTGTTCCACACAGTTGGCTGCTACATATTCTACACATGTACAAAATACATCCATCACTCATTGCATTCTTTCAAAACACTATGCAGCACTGGAGAACAACACTACATCTCAGGGTTAGTAACACTTCCATACAAACAAACCAAATTTTTATTAGGCGAGGAATATTTCAAGGAGATTCCTTGAGTCCTCTCTGGTTCTGCTTAGCCCTGAACCCATTATCCAACATGTTAAACAACACGCAATATGGTTACAATATCAGACACGAAAAAACAACACAGTTTACACTGTCACATCTCATGTACATGGATGACATAAAACTTTATGCATCCACACAAAAACAACTTCATCAACTCCTACAAATCACACATTCATACACCAAGGACATACAAATGAAATTTGGCCTAGATAAATGCAAAACACTTCACATAGAAAAAGGAATCCTGAAGAAAGAAGATTTTGCACTTGGAAATGGAGACATTATTGAATCCATGGAAGAGGGCGAGTTCTACAAGTATTTAGGATTCCAACAGGCCAAACTAACAGAACATACACAAATAAAGCAAAGATTAATTAAAGAATACCAAAGTAGGTTAAATGCTATTCTCAGAACACAATTAAATGCAAAACACACAGTTAAAGCAATAAACACATATGTCATCCCAGTACTCACATATTCTTTTGGAGTTATACATTGGACTCACACTGATCTTGAGCAACTCCAAAGGAAAACAAGAACAACACTTACTAAGCATAAACAACATCATCCTAAATCCGCCACAGAAAGATTAACCCTTCCACGTAAAGATGGCGGACGTGGCCTGATTGACATAGTTAACCTTCACTACAAACAAATACAGTCACTGCGAGAGTTTTTCTACAAAAAACAAGAAACATCACAATTACATAAAGCAGTAACTCTAGCAGACTCGAATAACACACCATTAAACTTACACTCACATCATATGGACACAACACAACATATAAAAAGCATAGACACCATTAAGCAATCGTGGGCTCGAAAGGCACTCCATGGCAGGCATCCTTACGATCTGGCCCAGGATTTTGTTGACAAAACTGCGTCAAACAGCTGGTTAGCTCGGGGATGCCTCTTTGGGGAGACGGAAGGATTCATGATTGCCATACAGGATCAGGTCATAAATACTAAAAACTACAGAAAACACATACTCAAAGATGCAACACTCACAAATGACACATGCAGAAAATGTCACATCATGCCAGAAACTATACAACACATCACCTCTGGTTGCAAGCTCTTGGCACAGACAGATTATTTACACAGACATAACCAAGTAGCAAATATAATACACCAAGAGCTTGCAAAGAAACACAAATTAGCAGACATCCACGAACCATACTACAAATACATTCCACAGACAGTATTGGAAAACAACACGCACAAAATGTACTACGACAGAGCCATAATCACAGATAAAACAATTTACCACAACAGACCAGACATCACACTCATTGACAAACACAATAAAATCACATACATTATAGACATATCCATTCCAAACACTCACAATATACAAAACGCATGCACTGAAAAAATTAGCAAGTACACAGAACTTGCCCAGGAAATAAGGCATCTGTGGAGGATGGATAGGGTGCTTATTGTACCTGTCGTTCTCTCCTCTACAGGTGTCATACCACACATACTACACAAAAGCCTGGGCACATTGGAATTGAATAGAAACACATACATCATACTGCAGAAAGCCACTATATTGAATACATGTCATATTGTGAGAAAATTCCTGAATACAGACACACACACTGATACACTTCTTTAATTTCTGTTTTGGTTACTATGCCTTGACTCTGATCCGGCATAGTACACAGCCACCGGTGTTAACCGAGTATATCTCACTTAACCCAACATAATAATAATAATTAATTAAATTATTATTATTATAAGGAGCAGTCAAATAAAAACGAGACAGACTATATAACAAGTGTGGTGCGGAAGTTGGTAATGCAGGTAGGTGTGTGTATAGAAGTGCCCTCTATTGGGATTCAGGAAGGAACAGCGTGAACGTTCACCGTTGTGCCATTTGTCTGTTAGACATGCTCGAAGTGAGGTCGGCAAGTTGTGTGTGCGTCCAACATCACTATGGAGGCCTGCTGCTCGTTGACTTTCTGGCACATGGCACCACAATTAACGCACAGTGGTACATAGAAATTTTGCAAAAATTGAAGCATGCCATCAAATTCAAACACCCAGGAGTGTTGACAGACAGCATCATTCTGTTGCAGGATAATGCTTGTCCACATGTTGCCAAAATTGTTTTGACTATGCTGCAGAAGTTTCACTGGGAAGCCCTTACACATCCTCCATCGAGTCCTGATTTCTCCCTGTGCGATTTCCATATTTTTGGAGCCCCGAAGAAAGACATTTGTGCTATCAGTTTGCATCGGATGAAAAGGTGCATGCTTGGGTACAATCATGGTTCCGTAGGCAACTGCAAACATTTTTCTATGAAGGCATTGACCGTTGTGTCTCACAGTGGGATAAATATATTAACAGTAATGGTGATTACTATTGAAATAATAAACAGTTTACTTATTTTTTTCCCATCTATCTCATTTTCATTTGACTGCCCCTTATATATTAGATATCTTGCAACTTCACAACAAGACATGACTTACCAATTGAAACAATTTAATAAACATTAAATATAATATAATAATTTAATAAATATTGACTATAATAATTGGATATAATATCTTTTAGGTATATATTAGATAATAATGGTTCTGCTGTTGACGCAGCAATTGCCACTTTGTTTTGTGATGGAGCTGTTAATCCACAAAGTATGGGTCTTGGTGGAGGATTTTTCATGACTATTTATAATAAGTAAGTCAGAATGAGATTATATTTTATATATATCAATAGTAATATTTTTTGTTCTCTAAATAATTTTTTGTTGTAAAATTATTATTAATTCATATAAACCTATATACATGTACAAATACAACATGAATTAATGTTGTATTTGTATGTATGATGATGATAATATTTATGCAAATACTATGTAGAGACAGCAAATAAATTAGTTTCATTTTTGCTAAAAATTCAGTCATTTACAGAACATATAAGGTTATCAGGAGACAATTTGTCAACCCATAAATATAGAAGTGTTAAAATATCATAGAAATCTTTTATTAATATATTTTATTTTTTTAATTAAAAAATCTGACACATTCACTTATAATAGCTATTAGCTTGCATTATACCTGAAAGCTAAATCATTTCCTCTGAAATTAACTTTTAATTTGTTATATTATCAATGTTAAATTATCACTGTTTTATGTGTAGTAATTTAACATGTTTTAGACCATTAATCTTTAATAATCAAAACATTCAACACAAAAAGTTTTATCAAACTATTCATATATTTCTAATATATTACATCATTAAAAGAAATAATTAATATAGGTATATCATTAGAATATTGAAATCGCACATATCAAAGTTAACAATCAATGGAAAATTAATTTATGAGTTAGGTTTTGAAGAAGTCACCTAAAATCATAATTTTTTCATTTATATTTGCATGAGTGGAAAACATGGAAAATGGAGAAATCAAATTTATAAAAACATTTATTGAATTATTAATTAAAGATTTTAGATAAAGTACAGTTATTCAACACAAACATCAAAAAAAAAAAAAAATCAGAAAATAACATTAAAGGTTGATTATAGAGAGTTTATAGCCAAAAAAAGAGTTTTTCTAAAAGTTTTTTTTTACTTTGTAGAGTTTTCTGAAAAGCTGGAGGATTAAAACAGAAATGTTTGCAGAAATTACATTAAATGTGAAAATAGAAATTAAACTATTCGAATAAGCGCACTGCACTAGAACTAGGTTCACTTTTTCTGATAACTAATAATGAACAGGAGTGGGGAGAAGGGATCGGCTTATTATTGCTAGCTCAGTTCTGTCAAGCTGGCAATATTGAACTTCTGTCAGAACACACCTGCATTAACTGGAATTTGTATTGATCAAAAATTCATATATCAAGGATTACCTCCACTTGTTTGTATTTTATATGGGATTTAAAAATTTTAAAACTGACTTTTTCAGAAATAGTAATTTCAGTGTATAAACTATCTGTATTGTATTAATTTTACTTGAACAGAAGTACAGATAATAATATGAAGTTTAATATTCAATTTAAAAAAAATTACTTCAGACATTGGCAAGTAAAATATATATGTAATCAGAACACAACTAAAATTATATTATAATTTTAATTTTCATTAAAATTATTTTTGACTTATGCATAATTATATTACCTGCCAGCTTTTGCAAAATGTGGTAAGTGCAAGAAATTTTAATCTCATTGAGTAATGTACATTTTAAAGAATAAAGATGAGTTATAAATTGTAAATACAGTTGTTATTAATTAAAAAAATAAATAAATTTAAATTTATTGCAAGTAGAATTCTTGAAATTACCATTAATAAAAATAATCATTCTGTTGATCTGAATTCAAATTTGTGAATTCTATAATAGTTTGTTTTCCAAAAAATTTAAAGTTAATATAATGTTTATATATTTACAATGAATATTCTTTGTTATTTGAATTTTAAACATGATTGGTGATTAGCAAATAGTAAATATTTTTAATGAATAATACATGTTAAGGGCTCACAAAAAAATGATAGTTCTTAAAAATTAATCATAAATTTGCTTTCTTAATCTTGCAATCTCTTTTGTTCAACAACATATGGGAGAAAAATCTAATTTAATGTTAAAGAACTTTCTAGATTTACATAATAATCAAATAATCCCTCTCTCCTCTGTACTTTTTTTCTTGTAGTAAAAATCTGAAATGATAAAATGAAAATATTTCAACATTAGATTTATTAAATGGAAATTAGCAAATAAATTTAAAAAATGTACAGTGACTCTGTAAAGTCTGGAAAAAATTGCACATTTAGCATTTTTTATCATCATTTTTGAAACAGGTTAAAATTATTATTAAGGTACCAAATTATTTTATGCTACCAAACTTTTTGTATGTAGCATTTACTTGAACCAATTAATTATGATTTATTTAAAACATTTTATCAAATAAATAGAAATAAATGTATTTCTCATTTGAAACAGAACAACAGGTGAAGCTAAAGTTATTGATGCAAGAGAGACTGCACCTAGCCAAGCAACAGATGATATGTTTCAAAATAATACTACTCTTTCATTATTAGGTAAGAAATTTTATAAAAAATTTTTATTTTAAATCTTATAAAATATAAAATTGAACCTAAAAATATAAAGTAAGTAAGTAAGTAATGTAACTAAACATTACTTAAAATAACTTTAATGTTTTAAAATTGAACTAATTCTCTTTTTACATATATTAATCTTTTAGAACAGTTGGAATAATGGCACACCAAATATATTCAAAATTTACATTTTATACAGTTTTATGACCATCAAAAATGAAGTCAAAACTTTAAAAAATAAAATAAAATTTTATTTTTTAAAAAGCTTTGCAGCATTATTGTGTGATCTTGTGGCAGTCAGATAACTTGCATGCTTTTCTTTGTAAACAGAGTGCCTTGTTGTAAGAGAGAACTTTCAAGTGTAGAATATATTATAATCATATCAAATCCATTGATTCATAATTATAATAAAAATTTACTCTACAACAGAATATATTTCCTGGCAATTTTCAGCAACCTTTTCCCAATTTTTGATAATCACTCAATTAGAAGAGACTTATGATTTCATTTTTTATTTTATTCAGAACATTGTAATTTTAAAATTATTAAATTTTTTTATTACAGAGTAACAAAAATGTATTGAACGTTTCTACTAATTTAAACCAGTTATTTATGTTAGGGCTTATCACACCAATGAATATGAATGCAAAATTTCTTAAATTTATTATATATTTAAGTTTACAAAACAAAGATTTTACAATAATTAAAAGTAATATGTATAAAATATATAAAAGACATCCAAAATGCATTTCAGACACTAAAATAGTCTGTCTTCAGTTAGTTTTTCAGAGCCCAAAATGCATTTTGGATGTCTTTTATACATATTACTTTTAATTATTGTAAAATCTTTTTGTAAACTTTATTATATATTTAATTTAAGAAATTTTGTATGATAAACCAGTTATTTATGTTAGAGCTTAAGTTAGTAGAAACATTTAATGAAATTAAGGGCAAAAAACAATACAAAAATGTATTGTATGTAATTTAGTATAAATCTTCTTGAAAAAACTAATTTTCTTTCAACTATTTAGTAGCCTGTGAAAAGATGGATAACATTGAAAAATATGCATATTTCATTTTTGACCTAATTTTGAAGAAAAAATTTGAATTTGTGAAAATTATCTTTTAATAAATAAAACATATTGCAATCATAAAAATTTTCCATAAAAATTTATTTATCAGAAAAAATTTATTTTTTCAAAAATCACTTGTTAGTAATTATTATAAATTCTTTATTAGTAGAAAGGCAAACCTTGCTACAGGGGGTTATTACAATATTGTTTTCCACGTATATAACAATTAATCTAATTCTCATTATATTTTCTTTTTATGTACAATATATAAATTTACATTAATTGTCCATCAAATATTATAGAACTTTTTTGTTTACACACACAAAGTTTCTTATATTGTCAATTATGAAACCTTATTAAGTACATTAATTAATTTCATGTTTATTCAAAAAAATAACTAATGAGTTAAATAAGTTATTTAACAATAAACCAAATGTACTGTATAGTATAAACTATTTAGTTTAGTTTGGTATTCTTGAGTTTGATCCAGATGTATTATTTCCATAATCCCATACATTTGCTGATATTCTGAAAATTTATCAAAATCCCTTAAAAGATGAATCAGTGAAAATTCCTTTGAGTTACACCGGTAACATTGTTTCTTTGTAAAATCAATATAAGTATTATTAACAAATAATGAAAATTCATTTAATCTAATTTGAATTAATAGTTGTTTTATATTTATACTAATATTTGTAGTTATATTCAAATCAAAAGGAACAGTTAAAGTATTTATATACCATGGATGATAAGTAGATTGTGCTAAGAGATTTTGGTCAATTATTGATTAAGAGAGAGCAGATTCCATCATTAAAGTATAACCAAATTTCCAATTATTCTACTTGAAATACCAAAAGATTACAATATGTTATAAAAATCTTTGGCAAATTAAGTTTAATCATTTCTTGCATCAATAATCTGTTTTAACATAATTTGATGTAAAAATCTGATATCATCATCATTAGTATTTTTCAATCTCTTTGCTTCGCTTTGTTTGTTTTGCTTCTTAAGGCATAACCTGGAACAGTTCTTTCTACTTTGAACAATTTATGTAAAAAAATAATGTGAAATTTTTCTAGATTGTATAAAAATTCCAGAGCCCATACAGGGCTAGTGTAGTATATTGACAGAATTATTAGAGAATTAAATAATTTCATATGTAATTTCAGATTTTCAAAAATGAACATAATAAATGATATATATTTTATTTTTGTGCTTAATTTTTCTATGTGCTGTTGAAAATTGCAGTTCCAGTTAAATGTAACTCCTAAATAATTTATATCGTTTACTAATGTTAAAGGTTGTCCATTTAAGTAAATTGTCTTCTCCTGGTCTGACAGTTTTACATTAGTTTTAAATATAATTATTCTTAACAATTAATACATCAAAGACAAAAATTAAGTTTTCAAATAAGTATATATTATATTAATTTTCCATTGTAAGGCCACGTTTGTTGGAGCTCTCTCTCTGCGTGCCATATCAGAAATCCTGATGTCGGTGAGCACCTGGCACAGGTTAATAAGTGGCATAGTAAGGCACCAAGGTGTATCCTGGGGGAAGTTACAACCTGGTTCCCCGTTGCCTTCTCTGGTGCGCGATGTTACACGAGGGAAAATGCCTTCCGGGAGGTCTTGTAAGGGAAGCTGGCCCTTACTCAGGTGTTACAAACGTGGAGAAAACCCGGAAAACTCCACGTGGCCAGCCTGTCCGAGCGCAGCGTGAACCCGTGACTGAACTCCCAGTGTTTAACGACAGAACCGCTCGGCCACTGGTGGGCTTTGTTGGAGCTAATAGAACTAAATTGTCTGCATATAGAATATACTGATATGTTCTTCCAAAAATCTGTAATTGTGGCATGTAGCTTTCACCAGTTGGTGATACTTTTTGTATTCTGACAAAATTTTTGATTCTGACAAAATAAATCAGCATGTGACAAAATTTGAACTATATAGTGGAAACCCTGTAATAGCTATATTTACCAACCTTTAAATTTTGAATTATGTAATTGTTAAAATCAGATTCAGAACTGCTTTTACTATTCACAAATTCATTTTAATACCAGATTATGAAATTTACAGCAAAAGTTTACAAGAAATCCATCTGTTATCATTGATCATAATCTAGTAATATGAGTGGTGTAAGATGGAAGCTGTGTTAAAAAATTTTATGATTTGTCCAAAAAAGTCATTTCATATCTGTACAAATTCTTTGCATAGCATTAGTTTTGAAGCAGTAACTGTTCCTGCTTTTTCAATAAGGTTTAAAAACTAAAACAATAAAAAGATATTGGTACTGAAATGAATTTATATTCATTTCTTCTTTTCTGACTAATTTCACTCTCATAAAAGTTTCAAATATTCACAAAACTTCAAGTTATTTATCAAACAATGGCAAGTCCAATTGAAGTATGTGCTAATCTATATTATATGAAAATTAAATCATTAATGGTGATAAATTTATATGTGAATCATGATTTAAATTTTACTTGAGGTTAACTTCAGCTGAGAATAAGATTATATATGTAGCAATTAAAAAATATATGTAATTTTATTTGATTTAGGTGGATTGGCAATAGCTGTTCCTGGAGAATTAAGAGGTTATTGGTTTGCTCATCAAAAGTTTGGAAAATTAGATTGGAATTTTCTTATTAATCCTACTGTTGATTTATGCAAAAAGGGATTTGTTGTTGGCCGTCATCTAGCTGATAAAATTCAACTAAATAAAGATGAAATTCTTAAAGAACCTAGTATGAGGTAATAGTCAACATTTTTTTAATTTTCTTTAGATACATAGATTTTATTTTAAAGAAAGAAATGATTTTTTTTCTGACAATTTTTCAAAATATCAGATCAAATTACATTATATATAAAAATATTTCTGAAGAATTATCATAATATAATAAAACTTCCATACTTTTACATTCTGTATTCACCATTTTCCAATTTCCAATTTATAACTTTTTTTATATTCACAAGTTTAATTATTGCTATCAAAATGTATTGCTGAATCAAAAAAAGCAAGATTAGTTGGCATTGCAACTAAAGGAAATACTCTAAAGTAAATACAGTCAAATCTGTCTATAATGGAACTCCAAGGGACAGAATGACTCTTCTGTAGTAGAAGGTTTCCACTACATACTGGTTACCTACTGTAGGTATATTCCCTTGATAAATGCAATTAATAAATTTCTTGATGCTACCACAATATATCAAAATCACGTTAACCGAACAATCACCACCCACTAGAACAAATTTTCAGTTAATAACAAATATTTTTATTTTAACTTAAATGAAAAAATTAATCCATAAAAAGTTCTCTAAGATAAAAATAAAATAAAACCTTACAGCTGTCTACCTTTTTCAGACAAAATTATACTCATTTTGGTTTGTTTTTTCATAAGTGGGGAAAAAAACTGCATGCAGAACACAATCATCAGTATGTTTTACAAACAGTTCAAGTGAATGAAGTGTTTCAACAATATATGTCTGTGACACACTAAGATTTGTTGCAAATTCACAAGTTGTTATTTGTCAATCTTTAACAAATTTCTTCCTGCAATTTCCTTCAACAGCTTTTGAGGTCCCGTACATTTTGTATCCTTTAGTTCAAAATTTCCTGAAAGTAAAAACAGCTGTTAATAAAAATATACAAAAACTTTCCATTCAAATCCCAATAAAATTACTTTTAATTAATACAGTAATCATATGCAATACAGAACAACAAAATATGTGTATTTTTGACTTTTAAATGATTTATACATGCTAGGCTTGTGAACTTCTTGTTAAATTTGTATTAAATTGGATAAAGATACTGATGTTTTTGTTTCCACATTAGACAGGTTCTGTTATATACAGGTTAATTTACATTAATTTTTGCAAAAAATTCAAGGGACTAAAGAAATTTTCCATTAATGATAGGTTTTTCACTATATACAGGTTCTGTTACAGACGGGTTTGACTGTACTGTACTTTAATCATGTCACAAAATATCAAGATCTGTAATGATATGATATAGTTTGCCTGGATACAGATCTCACATTGGAATAAGCATCAACATGAAGAAAATTACAAAATCCATACGTATTACTTATTTGGTATGTTTCCAAGAAATTTAAATTTTTTTTATAATGAAGCTTGAATTATGCAGACTATATAAATGATGCAAATCAGTTATAATTATTCATTGTCTCAGTTTCAATTTATGCCAGATTTTCTTATAAAAATTTTAATGTAGAATTTGAAATTTTTTTGTGGCAACAGAAGAATTGATATTATGAATTAATTTTAAATAAATAAAGAGAATAAAAATCTGAAAAGAAATGGCCTTATACGGGACTTGAATTTGCAGTCCTAGCATATTAGCTTGTAATTATCAGTTACATTTCTCAAGTATTCAATTATATAAAAAACCTAAGGTTATCTAAATTGTAATTTAGATAATCTTTAATAATTGTAACAATTATATATGATAATTTGTTCATAACTGCAATGAGGTTTTCATATTTTTATCTATTTATTTCTTTCTATATATTATAAAGTTATCCTTCCTTTTAGTTGACATTAGTTATGCAATATTCCTGCAAATGAATATTCCTGTTAACATTCTTCATTTGTGTTTTCTACAATTGGTCTGACTTAATGTATAAAAAATATTTCTATAAAAATTTAATATTTTTTTGTGATTTATGTAGGGTTTTTATAATCACAGGCCTCGGAGTCGCTCACTTTTCTCACTTGTACTCACTTTTCTGAAGTATCCTCACTTTTCTCACTTTTTTGGTCATTTTCACGTGCTTAATTAAGATGTGGGGCAAACCAAAAATAATTTTAAAGCCAAACGAATTGCCGAATTATCGGACTATCAGAATAGAATTTTTTAGAAGAAAATACGCGGCCCTGAGCAGACTCAAAATTGCAACTGCCCGCTCAGTGTCGTTAGGTTATAGAAAACAAAAATTTATTTAACGTATTTAAAAAAATCTTTTATGCACTTAAAAAATCCCTCTCATTACAAATTCAGAAGCCAGTGTTGAGTAAAGTTATGTACTCATGCCATATTTTCATTATTCGCCAAAATCTACCTTATCCGAATTGCATTTCCTTCTACAGAGTTTAAAAATAAGTATTCTAAGCATCCCTGCAGTTTTGGCTGTTTTCTAAGAAAATCACTAAAGTCCTTTTGCAGGGGAAAGCACATTACGCAGAGGGATTAATCTCTCAAGCTGACAACACTGCTGCCGCTTTTAAATTCAAAATATATAATTATTAAAATTAACACGAGATAGTAGCGTAACCTCCTACCACTAAAAAAGATTTCGTTTCTGACCATTTAGTTATCCTGGTTATAGCCCAATAATTTGGCAGATTATTTGGTTTTAATTAACAATCGGGTTATGGAGTTGTCGTTTACAAAAATATTTTTTTACTTGATTTATCTTTAAATAATTTCATAAACTTGAGTTTAATAAAATTACTTTAATGATTTCATAGCATATTGTTAACGTTAAATCACATCTACATCTTCCCATAAATGTATGTTTAAATTGACTACAAGTATAATTATTCCATATAGTAAGTGTTATTTTCATAAAATGTGTGATTACTTTGCTTGTGAAATATCCATTTTTTAATCTTCTCTTATGCCGATTATAATTGTGCATTAATTGAGAGACTAAAAAAGTAAACGAAAATGTAAATTCATATTTACATATAAAATTTACCAAATAAATTAAAATATTCGAAGTGTTGTAAAAAGTACAACACGTAATTGCTTGTGAGAAAGATTTTCACAGGCTTCCCAAAGGTTAACAACTTTGCAACGATGTTGGTTTTTATTCATCTGCAGGAAAAAGTTTTTTGTTATTTATGAAATCATTAATAAAATATTATTTTACTTATATTATTTGGAGTATATTTATTTCAGATTTATTATTTTATTTGGAAATCAATATTTACACATCTCGAAGCATTAAAAAATAAACAGTTTCTGATAATGATAAATATCCGAGAATAGCCAAATTAGTGAAATCAGCATCGAAAATCCCGTTCCCATGAATGAGAGGATCAATTTTATGCCGGGCACTTTCTCCTGATAGAGCATCAGTGTTGGAAAGAATGCTTAATTCACTTTTGATTGTTAAGGAGGGACTAAACATGTATGACCAAAGCCCACACCTTGTACCTATTGCAAAGGACGACTGAAATTAGCTTCCTCGGTGCATAGAAATTATCAAGAACGATTGGAAAATGAAAAGAAGTTAAAAGAATAAGAGAAACGGAAAAAAGAGCACAGAAATGTTTTGAAGAACAACAAAAGAAAGCTGTTCGTAACATGAAGATTATGGAACGGCAACTGAGTTTAAACCAGAAAAATGTAGAAGAAAATGAAATACATGCGACAGTCTAAGTTTTGTTAGAAGCAGCAAACAAAAAAACTGGAGAAGGCTATTAACAGCAAGAACATGAATGAAGTACAAGCAGCACGTGTGATGCTTATTAGTGTTAAGTGTTCAAAAGCAAGAGGAAGCGAAATAGAAGGAAGTTGATAACATGCAGAATAATCTTAATAAAAGAACATCATCTTTCATGACTGATTATTTACAGAAGCCAAAGACATTTCAAGTATTCATGGTTTACTGGAAATACAGAAGCCACTGGTTATCGGGAAACAGAAAAAAAAAACGCGATATAACCGAGTAATAAAAATTCTGGGCTTTTACTAAACAGATTATACATGCTATGGAATCTCTGTTCTTTCATCAGCAAGTGTTTCTGATATAAAATAAGCTTAGTTTTTCAATCCTGAATTTTATTCGTAGGTTATATCGAATTAATTGACGTTTACGTAAACATCGAAACCATGAACGCCCATTTAGCATTGTTTCTTTAACAATGACATTGAAAGACAAATACTGTCGATATAAAAACAAAACATCAATTGCGATTTTATTATACAGTACTATATAAATCGCTTATTAGAAATTCGTGTAGTTTATATTTTTCAATAAAAATTATAAATGCTGTAATTGAAAATTTAAAAAAAATGAATATTGAATATATAATAGAACATCAAAACTTATAAAATTACAGAGTAAAAATTCTCTAAAAAGCAAAATGAAGTTACTACTGTATAAAAATTTTAGAAGTTTTCGTTCAGAATTAGAGAGATCTTTTCCTTACACGTTATGCGGTGAATTCGAAATTTCACACCTTTATGTGAATTGACGCAATACCGTTAATTCACATAAATGTATGAAATTTCGAATTCACAGAAACTTGTAAATGAGGAGACTGTACTTAAAACTAATAAATAAACAACTTTTATATCAAAAGGAAACAAATGACAATCGATCTATCCACCTGTTCTGCATATTTAGCTCTTTCTCGTATTTCGTTGCAAATAGAAATTCAGTGGTAATTGGTAATTTAAAATTAATTGACTCAAATGCTTTTAAAATTTAGGGGACCAAAAAAACGCGATATAACGAGTGGCTACTATATTACAGTATATACAGAAATTTTTAAAATGTGTTTAACCATAACAGAATAAAAAGAAATAACAATTTTTACTGCTGTTTTGCTGAGTTTTCCTTCTGTGTTTTCACTTTGTTTTGTCACTATTGCACTCACTTTTTATTCACTTTTTCTGTATTTCAACTCACTTTTCTCACTTTTTCAAAGGGGAAATAGCACTCCTAGGCCTGTAATCAGGATGGAGTCTATTTAGTAAAACTCTTCCTTTTTTTTTTTTCTTTCGAAGACACAATGTAGTGACGTAAACTTAAACACTGGGCGAATTTTTCATCCTTTTTATTCGGTTGGAACGCTTTTTTATTACATAACGCGTTTCGGGCCGATGCCCCTCTTCAGCCAACTTCTAAATCCTGGTAAGAGCTTGTATACCGTTAAAAGCTGGTCCGTACCTCATTCGGTAGTTTAGACGGATGTAATAGTCCAAGGGTACGAATCTTGATAAAAATTCCATAAAAAAGGAAGGTTTAGTATCAGTCTGTAGAAGTATACGGGGTTATTCTTTCACAAATCATATTCGTGAAACCATACCTGAGATTCGTCTTCCGGTGTGTTGTCTAACACTGAGCTCGTACTCCTCCACCTCAACTGCGGAGCACGATCTATTTTTAATTTGCATATGTCTGGTCGAGCATTAGCAGGGGAATGTTCCTTTTTTTTTTAATAGGTTTCTTTTCCGATAAAATTATTCGGGGGGTTTAGCGGTGATTTTTTTAGAACATAGCACGTGGCCATTGCTATTTTTTCCCGCTTTTAGTATTTTTAATATTTGTCGCTATGCAAATGACGTAACAGATCGTAAAACAGTTTTTTATTTTATAGTATATTTTATAGTAATTTAATCCAGTTTTCATTGATTTTTATGCTTAGATTAGTATTTATGCAGGTCTTATTTTTATTTTTAATGATTTCTACACTTTCTTTGAATTTTCTGTTGTATGTCTTCTTTTCTCTATGTAAAATGCTTGTTTTAGTATCATCGATTTTACAGTTATTTAACACACAATGGTCATGGAATACTGAGTTTAGTCTGTTGTACTTTAAATCGGCTATATGTTCTTTCACTCTTATTTTGAGTTTTCGTTTTGTTTCTCCTATATAGAAGTTGGTATTTTTGCAAGTGCATGGTATCTTGTAAACTATGTTTTTCATAACTTCTTTTTTTATCGTCTGTTTCTTTTTTCTTTGTTTCGCTTTAAGTCTAGATAACAGGTTTACGTATTTTGGGGCAAGTTTTATATTATTTTTCCTCATATCTATGTCGATTTCTTCATAAAGGTTCCTAATGTATGGGAAGCTGGTATATTTTGGTTTCGATTCGGTTTTTTTATCTTTTATTTTTGTTTGGTTATTAGTAATTTTATTTTCCCATTTATGAATCAGTCTGGTTGGGTACCCGTCTAAAGCAAACTTTTTCTTCAATTCGATGATGTGTTTGGGTTTATTAGTTTCTTTACTAGTTCTATTCTGTATTTTTCGGTATTCCATGTTAAAGATGTTTTGTTTTATATACAATGGTATATTTGAAGTATATTTTATTGTGGTGTTGATTGAACATGGTTTTTTAAAAGGTTCAAAATCTAATTCGTTTTCGTTTCTTGTTATCATGACGTCTAAGTATCGTATACTATTATCGGCCACGTTTTCTTCCTCTATTTTAAATTGGATATCCTTATCTATATTGTTTATTATATGTTTTATCATGTTAGGCTTTACTTCTGCATCAAACTCTATCAAATAGAATCTGTAGAATGTACCATAAACTTAAACAAAAAAATGAAATGGTAAAAATGAACTCTATTATGAAAATTATGCCAAGTATGATTGCCTAGCATCTTTTTAGTTAAATACTTAGCATTACTTAATAATCAAATACGCCTCACTCATCAGTCTTTTTATAAGCAAGAACTCCAGACAATGTTGTGTTCATGTGATATCAGTATTTCTCTTGGTTTCATATATGCCAAATACTTTGCAAACATGGCTCCCAAACACAAGGGTAATTATGCTAGTAACTCTGATAATCCAAAGAAAAGCTATAAAGAGTCTAAAGGTGCTTTAGAGGAAAACTTAAAATTTTAGATTTAGTGGGAAAAGCAAGAAAGTTTCCAAAATTTTTTTAAGTATTGTTTTTATTATTTGCAGTATCATAAAAAGGAGGGGCTTAATAACTAATTTACAACTAACCTTATAACTATCTTAGTCTATCCATTCCTTTTCCTTGTTAGTTCTAAGAAAAGTAGAGAAAAGGCAGATAGGAAGTACCCGGGCCAAAGTCGTGTAGTTAACGTCCTTGATGATTTTTACGCTCACACAAATCGTAGTAGTTTCGCTCTACTCGTCCAGTAGCTCTATGCCTAGATTCTTCGGCTCTCTCGATGCCTTAGAGATCTTCGTAGCCTCCTTTCCTCTCTGGTCTCGGTAGGTTCTCTCTCAATTCGTAGTCCCCTTTCTTTCTCAGTCTGGAGCACTATTTACTACGTCTGTATCCTCTGATGTCCAGCCAGAAAAGTGTCTCCTTTCTTTTTCCTACACTGCCTTGGGCCTATACTTTCTTTGTCCATATCCCCAATTTCGGGGAAGTCTTAATCTCCTCCTTTGTTCGACACTTGGTTCTTGGAAAGGGCAACCCTCCCCCTCGAGTGGTAACGGTTCATGTATGAGTTGCTTTGAGACAATGGGAAGGACGTACAAAAGTAGGAATGAGAGAAGAAAATAGAAACAAAATACAGAACTTATGAACTATATATATATATAACTAAAATATGGCTGACAGCCACACCTATTACACACTTTTTTCCTTGGGGGTCACATATGGTAGGGCCTTACTTTCATGTTTTAAAGGTATTTATTTTATATCTATTCAAAATAAACAATGACTATTATAATCAATTAGTAAATTTAATTTTGTCATTCGTATATCTTTATACAAATGACAAAATAAAAGCATATATTTAATCTTACTTCTTTAGTTTCATTCCTTGCCCTATCTTTACTTTCTTATTCTTAGTTGGCAATGTTGATTTTTTTTGTCAATATTAATTTCTTAGTCTTATTTTTCTGACATTCTTCATACTATAATAAAAAATTTTATTAACCAAAAAGGATAATGTGAATCAATCACTTATCTGATTACTTTAACAGTAATTCTGCACAAACACAACTTTTAGTCAAGAAAGTCTAATAATGCTAATAACTGAGAGACTTAATGGAAAAAACGATGTTTTGAGGGATACAAGTTATTAACAAATTTGGATTTGTGCATCATCAATCTGTTTCTAAGAAATTTTTACAGTACAGTTGCATGTCCCACAGGTTGTACACCTACATTAATAACATGTTGCATATTAAAATGCTTGTGAATTGAAACAAATCCTTCTTTTTCTTGAAAACTTCCTAATGTGAAATGCTGTTTTTCCATAAAGTCCCTCAATTGTTAACATTTAAAATGTTATATAATTAAATAAACTTTTTATAATAAAATCTAATTTAATAATTATTCTTTTTATTAGAAAAACTGTTTGGTATTAAAACATTTTGAATAATCCATAAATTATTTCAGGGAATTATTTTATAACAAGGAAACTGAGGATCTATTTAAAGAGGGTGAAATGATTAAGCGACCTGTTTTAGCTGAAACATTAAGTAAAATAGCCAATACTTCTGGTGATGAATTATATACTGGGGAATTAGCAGCATCTTTAGTCAACGATATTAGAAACTTCGGTAGGCTTTTATAAACTTTATATAGAAAACATTTTATATCTAAGAAAGGATTATATTTTTGCTTTGAATTGTAGGTGGTAAAATCACATTACAAGATATGAAGGACTATAAGCCACTTTTAAAAGATGCCATTGCAATTCCGTTAAATCAAGATATTCTTTACACAGTTCCTACACCAGGAGGTGGAGCAATTTTGGGTTTGATATTAAATATATTAAGAGGATATAATCTTACTGCTGAGAGCATGAAAGATGTTTCTTCATCAGTATTAACTTATCATCGCATGGCAGAAGCTTTTAAATATGCTTATGCTGAACGAACAAAATTTGGAGATGACGAAGAGACTAATAAAGTAAGAAATTTTTATTATTATTAAATTTTTTGGATTTCTATATGCCAAATAGATTTTTTTTATTTTGCAATTAACTCCTATATATTCCAGAAATCTGAAAAAAATCTTAACTATGTTAATTATGATCAACAATTGTTTTATCCTTATAATGAATGAGGGTGAAGTTTGCTATATTAAAATAACAATTAACATTTGTGGGGAGATCTTTCTCCATAAAATATTAAATAGGAAATTCTTCAGTAAAGTGTCTTCCTCTTGTGCTGCTACATACCTGAATTACTAAATGTGTGCTTTTCCATTACAAACAACCCAGTTTAATACCAAATTTATATTATATTCCAGTAACATAATATTTGGAAGAGAAATAATTATTGTCAAACAATATTAACAATTAATTTATTAACTGTTTAAAAGTATTTTAGTGCTGCTGTTAAATATTAATTTCTGTCATTTTCTTTTAATGTATTCTAATAAATGTGTTTTCAAATCTTAGTTCAATTTACTATTATTATATCAAGTTTTTGGGACAAAAAATGAGAATTTAATTTTGAAATATAGGAAAATTTCTCTTTCTGGCCATTCCCTGTAAAACTGCATAATTTTTTACATAAATTAAACTTTATCTTGATGGCCACTGGCAATCTCACTTTAGATAGGTCAAGATAGGTGTCCTAAAGTGATATTTATCCCAATTTACACAGCCATCAGAATAAAAAAAACTCAACATATTGTTTAAAGCACTTCAGCAACAATGCTCAATTCCATTTATAGTTTTAGAACCATTTTCAAACTTCCCTCCCATGATGATGATGATTTACACTTAGTGTAAACAGTTTTTAATTAGCTAGTATTCAATTTTATTTTATAGATTAATAAGTATTTTTTATCAATAATAATAATAATAATAATAAAATAATTTCAATTATAATCTTTGAGTTAGTTTCTTTTAAGCTTTTATTATTATTAGCAAAAAAAAAAAAGAATGTACTGTACATCTGATGTTTCAGTATCTTCATAAATAATTATAAATGTTTTTTAAGTGAAATGAAATTTTACTAAATGTTTAAATGTGTTACTATTTTTAAAATTAAATAATGGAAAAATCAATAAAATATTTTAGAATGAGGTTTGACTAAGTTTTTTATATTTACATAAATAAATAATTTTTAAAATTAAAATTATTAATAAACTGTCATATTTTAACAAAATTATATTTTTTTAGTTGATATCTAAGCTTATTTCTCCTGAATATGGTGATAGCATAAGAGCAAATATATCAGACACTAAAACATTTCCACCCGAACATTATGGACCAGTGATATATCAAGTGGAAGACCATGGAACTGCACATGTTTCAGTCTTTGCAAATGGTGATGCTGTATCTGTAACAAGTAGCATAAATACGCAGTAAGTTTTGGAAAATTTGAATTCTAAATTTTCTTGTATCTATCTTACAAACAAAATTCAGATTTATTTGAAATTTAAAATATAACAGAAATCTAATCTTAAAGTTTTATTTTCATTCATTTTAAAATTGAATACAAAGTATGTTTATAATAGTGAAAAACTCTTTTTCAAAAGCTACATATTTGTGCATTTTGCAAATATAATAAATATACAATCACAGGTTTCATATTCAAAAAGCTAATATTACTTAAGGAAGGACTAACAAAAATAAAAATAGAAAAAGAATTGTTAATAAATGACTTTTAATTATTATCTATTGAAATAGCAGGCAAGAGAAAATGGCTTATTACAATTAGATGTTATTCTACAAGATATATGGGTGGATCAAATTAAAACAGAACAGTAGTCATAATTCAGTGAATGTGTATGTGAGTAACAAAACTGGGTGTAGATGTAGAGTGGGAGGTGAAAGAGGAGAAACCCTATTGAGGAATGGACTCATCCTTGGTAAGCGCACGCGACCACATGGTATGAGCTGGTGGTCTGGCAGGCAATCAGTCTGCATCATGTTTGTGACTAAAGAAGAGCAACGTGGTACCCTGGAACGTTTTGCGTGCAGCAATCAAAGCCAAGCAGCCAGAAATATGGAGTGCTTTTGCTCCACGACAATGTGTGGCCACATATGGCCACTCGCACACTGAGCATGCTTGCAGTTTTGGTGGAGTGTGTTGAAACACCCACCATACAGCCCAGACCTTTCACCATGTGACTTTTACATCTTTGGTCTGCTAAAAAAAGCTTTGTGGGGTCAACGTTTTCAATTGGACACAAAGTCATGGACATTGAAACCAGTTTCAAACAATCTCAGCCAAACTCTTTCACCAAGCAATGAATATCTCGTTCAAACGAACGAGGTATTCACCGCTTGGTGCAACAGTGGGACAAGTGCTTGTGTAATTTTGGTGATTACATTTGAAAATAAATAATGACTATTGTTGTGTTTTCATTTGATCTACCCTTATTCCTAGAGTTTTCTTTGAACATATATCATAATAATGTTGAGATAATAATATCTGCAACTGTCAACATTTGTTGACAAGCAATAAAGTAAGACAACAGACCAAGAAAATGGTAGCACTTCTCCAATAGTGCACGATAATGTGTTGTCTGATTTTTGACAGCTGTGGTTCTATGGAAGAGTTCTCATGGCATCCACTGCAGTCCCAGCTATAGAAAATCTTCCACAGAACTATGGCTATTCTACTCATACACTTGAGACGTGAAACTCCATGAGTCACACCCAGGGCCGGTTCTAGGGTTTTGAGCGCCCCGGGCAAAACAAAATTTGGCGCCCTTTCATACAAGAATATACAAATTTACTGCAAATTAAAAAAAAGTAAAAAAAGGCAAAAACTCAAAATTACACAATAAATAAATAACTTTTTTACACAGTTCTTTAAAGCACAGCAAGTGTTGTTAATGCAACATTTACAGAAAGACAAAGTTATTTAACCATTAAGGCGTATGACAGGCGCCAGTATCACTTTGACTATTCATAATTTTGTTGATATTTGTAATTTATAAATTTGATCTCGTCCATTTTTTGAGTAGATTGTTGCGATACGTGATACTGATTACAAATTATCTTTTCAAAATAAATAAAAATAAACTTTTTAGAGATTAAAAAGCATTTGTCTGCATCAATGTTGTGTGATAAAAGCCATAAAAATTCTTAGGTTTCATTATTTTAATTAGGAAATTTTTGTTTTTGTCTATTAATTTTTTTTTTTTTAGTTGTTATGAATTCTGACTATACAAATAGTTTTCTTTGAATAATTTGAATATTATTTATATCTGTTGACAATAATAAAATAATTAGCTGTGTGACCTTTATTTGGTATTATTAAAGAAAAAACAATTTATTGCTTGCTAAAAAAATCGATGTCTCATGAAAAATGATCAATTTTAATTTATAAAATCTAAAAAAATAATTAATGTAAAAAAATATTTTTTTATATCGGTGCCCCGGGCAGTCGCCCGGCTTGCCCGCCCCTTTATCCGGTGCTGGTCACACCCAAAACTACTATGATATTGCTTGACCTCCTAAATTTTAATGGCACTTGTCCAGTTTTCTGTTGAATCTCCTGAAAGTGTGTACGCACATGCATGTTAAGGCAGATTACACATAAACACACACACACATATATATGCAGAGCTCTCAAAAAAAATTAATTTGCTGTTTACTAAATAAGTTGGAGATGATTTAAGCTCTGATTGGATTTTGTTTACAATGACTGACACCATTTAACTCAATAAGTGTTTTGTCAGATGCCTGTAGCCAATAATAATCCACAGAAACAATACCTCTCTCTGTAATACATAAGGTAGAAATTTTGATAATTGGTTGTAAAATTGCTTCTTAGAAAATAGCCACTCAAAGTTTAAAAGGTGTTTATAAGTTGACTGACCCTTAGGACATGGCAATATGGCACTTACTCATTACTGTAATCTGCTGCCAAGATCACCATCTCCTGGAGTTTGTTTGTTAGATAAGCATATATCTACTTATCAAAGCACATAAAGTGGATGCTTTTAAATTGGTTTTTTTGAGTTTTTTGAAAAGTTGAAATTTTAAATGTTACTTTAAATCTAGGTTATAATATAACTTACACCTATCACAGTTTATGACTGTCTTTGATAAGAAACAAAAATGGTCAATTCTGAAGTGAGATAATATAAATTTTAAAAAATCTCTGTTTAGCTAAGGGGACTCAATGGGCACATACACTGTAAGTTTGCTTAATTTAATAAAAACCAAATAATAGTTTTTATGTTAATATTCAAGAACTAAGACTATTATTTTGAATACTACCGAGTAAAATATGTTTAAACAATAAACTATGCCTTCATGGCTTTACTTTGGTATGGAAGTAATTTGGTGTGGTGATGAATGTATGGGGAGATCATGAAAGATCAGTTTTTGATCATGTGTGGATAAACCTTGGTATCAACCTTCATTGAGCAAATGGAGAAAGGGATTTTCTTGAAAATATTTGAGAAGTGCAAAGTTAAAAAGTCCTAAATGACTTATGAGTTTTGTGGCAGTAACCACCATGATGTATTTATTTTGTGAATGTTTACATGTGATGTTTCTCTTATGAATAATAATAATTTTAGTATGTTTATTATTAATGTGCTGTCTGTGTAAATAATTGTTAGTTATAATATTTCTCTATATTTTTGTTTTTCTAAATTGTGCATTTAAATGTAACACAAGGGGGCGCTACAGGTGATGTAAAGGAGCATGGGATATCTTTTTCCTGTGTGTGAGGTGAAGAAAGGATCTGTTTGAGGAGGAGAGACCAAGTAAGAAAGGAAAGGATAGACCAGGTTTGAAATTTCTAAAACATTATCTCTACAAAGGCGAGAAGTTGGACTGGACACCACTAGTTATATGTATTGTGAATATCACCAATGCTCCCTTGCTGGCTGTTTACCTAAGTTTTGTATAATTAAATGTTTTCTTTGTTCTTAGTGTTGACTGTTTCATTGTGCTCAAAACTCAACACTCCACAGTTTGCTTTCAGTGAAGGTTCCATGGTTTAGCAGCAGAATGCCTGACTGGTAACTGCGAGATTGCTGGTTCACATTTCTGGGAGTAAAGTTTTTCAAATCAATGTAATTTTTACATTAAAAAATTTATTTTAAGGAATAGAAAATGCACAATATTTTTAAAACTGGAATAATAAACCTTAAATTAATTTAATGACCTTATTATTATTACTTTATAACATTAATTTATTAGCTATGAAAAGAGAATGCAGGCAATAACATAAACAATAAGAAACCAGAGAAGTGGCATTGGAAAATAATTGAATTGTTGTGTGTGGCAGTAAACAATTTGATATTGGAAGTTAGTTATAACAAAAAATTATTATTAAATTGCTTGGATGTCAAATTATTCATAATCTTATATTCCCAAATGTAAAAAAATCTTTAAATTTGTTTCTAATGGACAGCAATTCCAAAAAATCCAGCAATGAGTTGCTTTGGCACTACCAAATGTTACCAGGAAAGTCATCTGTTATGATCTGATATTTCATTAAAAAGAAATTTTTATAGTTTTAATTATAAAATGGCAAAAAATTTAATTTTGATGGTAGGGTAATTTTGAGTTTTATAAAAAATTGATTTTACTCATTATCAGCATTTACATCATTGTCATATTCTACTCGAGGGGTGATATGATCCCCTTTATCTCCCCACTCCATGTTTAACCACCAAAATTTAATAGTATAAATCCCCTTAATAAACAAACCTCCCTGCAAAGTTTCATAAAATTATGACAAAAAAGCACAGGAGTTTATTAAGCTTCAAAGAAGGTGAACAAAATTGTGTCCCCACACAGAAAAACCTCTGAATTTTTTGCATTTCTTGAAGTTTCAAGTCCAAAAATGTAAAACCTTGGGGGTAATTTTTTGACTGATCATCATACTACCCTCTGTTATGTATAACAGCTGGGAAAGTAAAATGAATTTTCAAAGAGAAAATGCACATTTTTAATAGAAAATAAATGAACAAAACGTATAAACCGATAAAATATTCTAGTTTGTAAATTACATTTAAAAATTGCATTGATATGAAAAAAGTTTGTTGGCTTGTGTCTTCAAATAACCTAGCAATGAGCTATCAGGTAGAATGCTGCCAAGTCATAAAGTCTTCACTAAAAGATTCTATAAATCAAACTCACAAGTTGCTTGAGATTTTTTAACTTCAATTTTTTTAATACATTTGAGAAGTGCACTTTCTTCCATTGCTCAATAAAGGTTCATATCAAGGTTTATACATAAAAATATCATCATCAGTTTTTATTGTTTAAATAAATTGGTCTGGAAGCAAAGATTGGACAAAGGTCTGAGTAGCATAACTTGAAATGCATCTACATGGTAAGCAGTAGTTGCAGGTTTGAGTCCTACTCTAGATCATTCTTTTCTTCCAGAATATACTAAATGTATTAAATTTAATAATAGCAATTAAGTTGACATCTTTAATTCTAATCTTTAGTCCAAATTATTAGCATTTGTATATTTAATTAGACAAAATGTAGCCCAATAATAATAAATCCTTTGATAACTATTAAATGTTAAAGATAAATCAAGACACATTTCTTATTGGAATTTGGTTTGTAAGATTTACCAGTTAATTTGTTGTTTCTTACTGGAGTTTGATTTAATTTGTGTCTTATAATTATTCAGATTTTTTTGTGTTTTTTGTATTATAAAAGATATGCTTAAGATATAAATTATAAAATATTGTTATATGCAATTAAAAGATATTCATAACTAGTACAAAATTGTTCTTTACTGAAGTAGCATTTACACCAGGCCTGGCCAACCCACGGGCTGCATGTGGCCAGTCATGTTAAATTGTGTGGTCTGTTAAGCTATTATATATCTATTAAAACTTTTGTTTCCTGTTATGTGTATCCCAAAACAATTAAATAAATGAAAATTTGCATGTGTCATTTGAAAATTTGTTATATTGCACAAGTACGAGTACAAACTCTTGGTATAACAATAAAATCTTATTCATTTTGTATTTGTTTTACTTTTTAAAAAACATGTTTGCCTAAATTGTGACCCACCATAATGTTACGTGTGGTCAAAGTGGCCCGCAAAACAATTTGGGTTGGCCAGACCTGATTTACACATTAAATACTTTGTCTCAGAAATTTCTCTTATTGTGTGTAGGTTTGGTTCAAAAAGACGTTCAAATTCTACTGGAATTATATTGAACAATAGCATGGGTGATTTCTCATATCCAAATATGACAAATTACTTTGATTTACCATCATCTCCTGCTAATTTTTTAAAACCAGGAAAACGACCGATATCGTCTATGAGTCCATCTGTCCTCGTTGACAAAACTAAAAATGTTAAAATGGTAATTGGTGGTGCTGGTGGCGCTTTAATCCCAACTGCAATGGCTCAGGTAAATAATTTTAAATACAATTAAACCTTAATTTATATATCAATAAGTTTAGTTCTTAATTTTTGATTTATAAATGAACAGTTGAATGCATTGAAGAATATTAATTTAGAGATTGAGCATATTAATATAATGAAAATTGATTAATAAGAGTATATTCCTATCATCATCTGATTCATTGTAGGAAGTTTTCTATGTAATCTGTAGCTTACAATTAAAATCCAACAATAATATAGCAAATACACTACATCTATTTGATAATAATTATTAGAAGGAAGTTCACTGAAAATTCAAATAAGCCATTTTCTCTTCTCTCCATTCTTTATTTACAATTAGATGCTATTCAATTATCCCTATCCAAAGATAAATTTCCCTTTTAATTTAAACAAAATTACAGTATCATGTTCAAGACCCCATACTGAGTAAAATATGTTTAAATAAAATAGATAAACTTAACTTGCAAATTTGTTTACTCTGTGTTATAAATTATTTGAATCAGAAGTTGACTTGTCCTACAAAATTAATAGATTCACAGACATGAAAACATCCATGGTTCAAAAACACACCTAATTATGTCTGTAAAAAAATCTTAACTAGACCAGCCATTTGCCAGTGGAGTTTGAACAGAAATATTGACTTAATTTCCACAACACCTTACCTCACTGGGAATTATTTAAGAAATGTTGACATTAGCAAGATCATCTAATCATGCTAATGAAATGAAATTCATGAGAAATGCAATGATGAAATCTTCAAGGGCTATAAGTTAAATCAGTGACTGAATATATTTATAGGTATCAAAAACAGTCAACAGCACTTGTTTAAGCTGATACTTCAAAATCAATTGGTTGCCCAATGAATGGTTTTATAAAATTGTCACCAGCCTTACATTCTGGGCCTAATTACTACCTACAAAAATGATATATAAATAATTTAACTAATAAAATTTTATACTACATAAAGAAAATCACTATGATTATTTACTTTGCACTTTTGACCACCAAATATAATGTATATACAGTATGCATAAGATCTAGAATTTTGAATGTTGTTTTACAACCCAATAAAATATTTTTAACATGCTTAGTTTAGTATGCTAGAATAGGTAACTGTCTTAAGAATTACTAATGGGTTCTTATAGCATAACATTAATAGAGATTTTTTGAAACTACACCTATTTGTACAGAAACTAATTTTGCAAATGGAGTAAATATTAAGACTAAAACTGGGCCAACTGATTACTAATTCATTTCTTATCTACAAAAAAAGATCTCTACTAAAATTCCTTTTCTCTGAGCTATTATTCACATTTCATGGGACCAGTATTTCCATTGTTGTGAAATTTGTTTACTGTATACAGTACAACATACAGTTACCAGAAACCATATTCTTTTATTAATAAAGTAACATACTTATTTCCTACCTAATTACTGTGTCTTGTTATACTGCATGAACCATGATGATGATCAGTGTATTCATTCTATTACAAAAAGTAAATGCAATACAGTTTATATACTTTTTGGCCATAAGAATAATATTTTATAGGATAATAAAGAGCAAGCAAATTATAAGTTATCGTATACATTATCACATAATCCTGTTAAAGATTCTAAAAATTTGATTTTAAGAAAAGGTTACCCACCAGAGAATGCTACCATTATTTATATAAATAATATGAAAGCACTTGACAAGTTGTGATTGTATTTTAAGTCTGTTTTTGGAGGGTAAAAAATTTACGGAACAAGATACAAAGTTCTTTAATTAAAACGACTGAAATCAAAACATTTAAATATGAAAATTTTACAAAATACATTTCAAACATGACTTTTGACACAAACATATCTATAGTTTTAAACTAAAAAATATTTTAAAAAATTGTTTTAAAATTTCAATTTTGTAAATTAATGTTATCAACTGCATTAGAACTTTACACCATAAATAATTTTTTTTTGTCTAATATTTTAAGTTTAAATAAAAACCATTTTTGCACTCATAAAAGGATTTATTCCTACATTTTTAAACAAACCATTTAATCTATGTATAATTAGGTGATGGTGCGAACATTATGGCTTAAAGAAGGTCTTAAAAAAAGTGTAGATGCACTTAGATTACATCATCAACTTTATCCTAATTACCTTCAGTATGAAGATGGTTTTCCTCAGGTTTGAAATTCATAAATTTTTTACTAAAATTTTAATATTAAAATATGACAATTTTATGTAATTTTTCTAGATATTTCTTGACAATTTGAAAAAGTACGATCATAAAACTAAGCCGACCTCAGAAGGCACGGTTGTCTTAGGTATAATGAAGGGTGACGACGGAAAAGTATATACGAACGTCGACCATAGAAAAGGTGGATCTTCGAGGGGATTTTGAAAGACGACGACAAAATAGCTCAATTGAAATTATTATGCAGAGACGTCTGCAATATTGTGATAATTTCATTTGTTGGTTCTACAATCATTAAAATTTTAATGTTTATAAATTTTTTGGTATGTATATAAATAATGTGCAAAAGAAATATAAACATTTTTAAGTAAAATTTCATGTCTCTATTAATAAAAACAAAGTTCTTTAAGAATTATATACCATACCATACCATATATCATATTATTACAATGATACATTCATTATTACATTATTTAATATAAATTCTACAGTGTACAGAATTGTTACTTATTCAGATATTATTATCCGTCCCTATTTTGTGACAGGAATAAATTTATAATGTATTCAGTTTTAAATCAATGTGTTTTAATTTATTTAAATTCAAAATACAGTAAATAAAAAAATATTTAAAATTCTAAAACTCAATTGCTTTGATTCTAAACTTGAGTTTCAGAAGAAATAATTTATTTTCATTAACTTTACTTGTTACTTGTTTCTTTAATAAGGCATCTTATAGTAAGATATTATCAATTTAGCAATTATAAAAATTGTTGCCAGATGCATTCTAATACTACCAGTTAAGAATCATTCTGGATCAGAGTTAAAATTTAATCCAAACTCATTTTTGTAGGGAGTTCAGGTCAATGCATTAGACCTCTATTAAGTGACTTGAGTTAGGTAATCAGAATCCATCTTGAATGGTCAAATTGGGACCACTCTCATAACTGATTTGCCAAACGAAACCCAAATCTAGATTATCTGATAGTGCTGCTGTTTGCTGAATGCTATAAAATTATTACTTGATGCAGTCAGCCATTGTTCAAGCAGATATTCATTCTGCAGAATTGAAGTGCTTTAATACGACACATTTTTCCATTCTGTCTATCATACTTAAAAATGAATGAAAACACAAAATTCAACAAACAAATCTTCAATATAACCAAGCGTGGAAGAACAAAATAGAATTATCAATACATAAATGCTTAATGTTATACTATTTTTTCAAAACAGAAGCATGACATCTTGATACTGCAAAGGGACAATGTTGCAAGTAACAAAGTGGGAAATTTCTGAAACATTAGAACATGACGACACGAAAAATGAAATCTATGTGAATTTCTAGGCCAAGTTAGCATAACAACTTTGAAAAAATACTATAAATCAATAAATAAATGCAGCAAAATTTCTTGGCTCTGGTGTGACTTTTTCAAATGTTTCAGTATTGTTCATTTCTTCATTTAAATCTGGAAATGATTCTAAATAAATTTTGATGTTTCCAGTTTTAAGATGCTTTATGGAAATCAAACTGAGTTAAAATAATAATAATTATAAAAAATTTAAAATCATATTAATTATTTTATACTTCAGCCATCCACAAGCCAAATCCATTAACTCCACATTTTGAACTTTTTTACATTTTAGTGTGGAAGCACTCGATATACTCTTAACTTTTTATATTCATAATAAGTTTTCCTAATAATAAGGATCAATATCACTAACTATCTTCGTTCTGTACTTTTATGAATACGATTTTCCACAGAATGGTGAATTTTTTCTCAGGATTTGAACTTGAACTAATGAAAATGTTTCACGGGTTTTTAGGAATAATCAAAGTAGTTGAGAGTATTTTAAATTTACAAAGACATTTTAAAAATGTAAACTTATTTGTTGGTTACTAATAAAAATAATTTGTTGGCTACTAATAAAAATATTTTGAAAAATTCTAATAAAAATATTAGAAAAAAGTTCGAAATGTGGAGTTAATGCTGGACATAAGGCAAATGGCTAAACGTTAAAATGAAAACCATATTACAAATTTTAGTTTACAATTGTTATGTTTATCACAGTGTGGAGAGATCAAATCGGGAGGAGTGGGGTGTCTGGATTTCATGAAAGTATATTTTCACCGGAGTCCCAGAGAATAAACACGAATAATACGGTACGGATCAGACAAAGGGTTTAAGAGTTAATAAGGAAGGATTAAATCGAGAGGGGAAAGGTTTACAGGTAGTCTATACTTTCCTTAAATTCCGAGCAGATCGACCAAAAAACAAAAACATTTTATATCCTATATAAAGCCCACGAGAGACCGTCCAGTCAAATTGCTCCGAGTAGCTGAGCTTAACGGTTCCTCACTCGAATCAGTTTCAGAACCAGAACTGAATGGCCCATCTCTAAGTTAATAGATAATCTGGTTTGGAAGCAGAACAAATTTTCTATCTAGAGCCACTTTTGCTCACTAGGAGCGCTGCGGTTAGGATTCAGACAGTATATACAAAACATATGAAACTGATACGTAACTCAACTTCTAAATATAAATTAAGATCTTTCCGAATATACAGTATTTAAATTCAGAAAAAAACTTTTTCAAAATAGCAAGGCCACGTTCCCTAATAAATGACAAAAAGTTGTTTAATACGACCTAAAATCGCACAATTAAACTTTATTTTTAAAATAAAAGCATTAAAATTACTTATCTGTTAAAGTTTTCATTACTTTAAAAATGCACGCATTTTATCCTCCCCAAGAATGTGTGTGTGTTTTTTTAAGTATTAAAAAAATTGGTTAATGATTTTCTAAATAAAAATTCACAAGCTTCTGCAAAATATATTTTCTCAATAAATTCATTAAAAGTTTTTTAAATTCTTACAAAATAATATCGATTCGTTAATAATTAATACTATTAGAATAATTTATAAGAATAAAATTTTCGTATAAAATAGTTTGTGAAAGCTTTGAGTTATATTGTAAACTGATTTAAAAAATTTACAATAGGGTACTCTTTAAAGTCTTTTATAATTTCAAAATCCTTACATAACATCCATTAAAAACATTGTTATTTTGCAATTTCATTAATACAAAACGCCTAAAAAAAGGATTAATGACGCTGCCACACACTAACTTTTACTCAGTCCCGTCCTACCCGGAAAAAGTACAATGGAATGATTTTTATTTATTTATTTAATAAATAAACATTCTGTTTATATTTTTGAGATTTCGATTCAAAAATTATCATATTTATATTGTCTTATTTTAAATTCTAAATTAAATCAATTGATATTTTAATGGCAAGCCATAGCTTTCTACGGAGGATATGAATTGATATCCAAGGATCCGACTAAGGATTGACAAAAGAAGGGGAAAAAAGAGAAATGACTTGAATATAAAAACGATTAAATTAATAAAAATGTAAAGTTTAGCGTTTTCACGCTCACAATAAACAATTTAATTACAGAAAGGAAAAAACGTTCAAAGGATAATTTTTTTTTAATTTATTAATATTGTTTCGCACAGAGAATTATTGGATCTTGCGTATAATCTGTCTTTATTTTCAATTTTGCTAATCTCTCACAATGGCGACGTTCTAAATACAAATTGTTTTTGATTATGTTTAAAGAAAGATTTTCACATTTCTCTTTATTTCTCTAAAATTTAAAGTTAATGTATATAAATATATGACGAAAAATTGAATAATATAAACTGGTATAAAAATGACTAAATTACTCGGCATAGAAGAGAGAGAAAAAATTCGCCCGCTCCAATTTCGTATTTAATAGTTTGCAATACTTCCAATATAGACGTAGACGATTCGTTTTCTAAAGCAGAAATATAACAATTTTTTTCCAACAAATAATTTGTTTATAATAAAAATGATCTAGAAATAAATTTTACTCGATAAATGCTTAATAATTTTTTCAAATGACGCATTGTAAAATCTTAGATCTTGTATTGCCGAATTCACTTTATTCTCTTCTTTCGCTCGACGTTCGATATAACGTCTCTGTTATTAAAGATTAAAAACGATCATTTTGGTTAAAGTAGATGTCAATTTTGCAATGTTTTGCATTCCATATATTGTCTAGTGTAAAGAATACCGACAATTAAGAATAATCTATGGATCTTATTTTTATGAAAGAATTTTTGAACTATTATCTTCGTTTAATTTTTAAACGAAATCTATACTAATTAGCACAAGAAAAAATTTATCATGTAAATTATTTTGTATCACCCCTATAACGAGAGTTTTCTGTTACTTAAACATTAACTTTATTATGAAAACAATTGTAAAATTTTAATAACAGCGAGGTTGAGGCCGAAGTTTTAAATGCGAAAACGTGTACGTCGGACGTTCGGCGCCGCTTTCCTGTAAGCCTAGAAGTTTGACATTGGAGTTTGTAAAGTCAGTGGAATCATGCTCGACATTCCAAACGCCATTGTCAAACTTCTAGGCTTACAGGAAAGCGGCGCCGAACGTCCGACGTACACGTTTTCGCGTTTAAAACTTCGGCCTCAATCTCGCTAATAATTTCCAACATATAGTAAAACTTAAAATAGTATTTTTAATAGTAATCACCTGGACGTTTTCTTTTTCTGTTACCAAAAGTAAATATTCGGACCGCAGAGCACATAATATGCCTCTTCCATCACTCTTCAGTTTTTCTGTAATATAAAAAATTATTATATTAATATTTTACAATTAATTACAATTTAATCGTTGTCACTACAATTGTGTTATTGAACGAACATTTATTAATTAAGAATACATTCGTCTTGTTTGTATTTTCAAGAGCTTTAACTAGAAAATAATAATAATCTATACAAAAATAACCAAGAATATATCAAATTATTAAAGGCGAGAAATTCTTACCAATACCTTTTCTTAATTCGGTCAGTTTCTTCTCGGAAACGTTTCTTGTATGCTCCATAAAATTATTTAACAGTAATATCTGTCTGTCCTTTCGATGTATTTTCATTCGTAAAAGCTCTAAAACAAAATTTAAATTATTTTTTAAAATACTGAATGATAATATTTCAAAAATCATCAAACAAAAATATATAAATTTATTATTTTACTCGTTTTTAACTTTGCACAATGTAATTTCATTTCCTCGTCTCTCTGTTCGAGCAAAAGTATTATTATTTCGTCTTTCATTTGCGCTTCGTTCTATTTTTAAAATGCGATAGTCGTACAAAAAACACACACAAAAAAATTAACTGTTTTTAATTAATCTCGTACTTCGATTTTGTGATCAATGAGATAAATTTCTAACTTATCTGCCATTGTAGGTTTTAATAAATACTTCCGTGTACTGTAAACTAATGCATTGGGACAAAGATTTCTACAGTTCTTCTGTATTTTCAATTTTGTTCTATTAACAAGAGTACCAACTTTTGTGGGGGAAGCAATCTTAATTTTTGTTCTCATCAAATTCGCCGCCCGGCAGCTATTATTTCTATAAAAATGCAATAAATAAAATTTAACGATGATTGATTGATTTCAGATTTTTGAACTTGGACCTGTGTGTTTGCAGTAATGGGAAACCGGCAATAAAAGAAAATCAGTAGAAAATGCCCCAATACGATTTCCCCTTTTTCTAACTTCGAGAACCTGGGCAGAGCTGATGAAACCATTGAACACTGGTCGTGGTTCGCGCCTCGCGGAGTTTTCCGGGTTTTCTTCGCGTTCGTAACACCTAAATATGAGCCACTCTCCCATAAAATTTCCACAAATAGCTTTAAACCTGAGTTTAAAAAAATACAAGATAAAACTTTCAAAAGCCGTGAAATTATCAATTTCAATTTTCATAATTTTATATAAAAAGCTGTGAGCATACCTATGGCACGGTTTATTGTGCATTGATTCTTACAATATGAATACTTTCGTGATTTTTTTTAGACGGATCATATCAAAAGCATCCGATCGATCAATGATGATCATGATCGTGTGCCATTCCGTTCCGTTTTAATCTTTTCTCCTCGTGTGTATTAACGACCAACTAGAACGGAGGAGGACATTTATTTTGTGCATAAAAGTAATCGCGTACTTTGGCAGACGGGATCGCGTCGGTGTGAACGCACTTGGATTGCAATGGCGGATCCAGCGGAATTCAGAGCAAGAGAATGAGTGTTTAAACGGGATGTTTATATGCTGTGAATTATATAATTTTTTGTAGCATCGTACTAGAGAAATTAGTTGAAAAATGAAGATGGAACTAATGTCTAAGCGTTTTTTCAAGTAATAAAACCGATAGTAGCGAGGTTGAGGCCAAAGTTTTAAACGCGAGAACGTGTACGTCGGACGTTCGGCGCCGCTTTCCTGTAAGCCTAGAAGTTTGACAATGGCGTTTGTGAAGTCAGTGGAATCGTGCTCGACATTCCAAACGCCATTATGAAACTTCTAGGCTTACAGGAAAGCGGCGCCGAACGTCCGACGTACACGTTTTCGCGTTTAAAACTTCTGCGTCAACCTCGCTAGTAATAACTATTGTCCAAGTAGTCCCGCTCTACTGTAATAAATGTAAACATTATAGTAGAGCGGAACTGCAAAGCTTTACCAACTTTGCAGTTAGAGGTATCCTTTTGACGGGAGCTTTATACGATTTTTGGCGGGTCAAAATATCGAAAACGAAATTAAAAAAAACATCCTATATATTACATATAAAAACGAGAAATGAGTTTACATGAACTTTCGTTTAGATAATCGAATGGTACGTTCTTTTGCTGAATTATCAACAACATTTTACAGTATATAAGACATCCCTATTTCGGTATTTAGTGGGGAAGTATTCAGTGTACGAATGTTTAAACTATTCCATGCCTTTGGCAGTCGGACCCAAAGATATTTTACTGTATTCTGATTTTGAAAAAGTAATAATTAGTAATAAAAGTTAGTTTAATTAAAGAATAACGTTTTTATACAAGGGTTAAGCTAAGTAGAGGATAACCCTTGAACACGCAAACTTCACATATAAGACGCAGAGTAATTTTTGAACCTTTCTTTTAGGGCCAAATCCGTGAAATAAGGGATTATCTGCTGACGACTTTATTATTTACGAGCACTAACCTGTGTGTTTGGTAATTAAGGAAAAAATAGGCATTACCGAAAAAATGGTTGCAGTTCTTTGTTGTTAACAATACTATCTGTTATTTTAGAAGTTAAATCTGCATTATGCGATAATTTGCGAACTTCGCTTTCGTTCCCTTTCGACGTTCTTTCTAATTTGTCTAACTTATCGGGATCAAACTTTTTGTAGATATCTGATAATTTGTCTTCTAGTTTTCCGTTACTTCTTCTAATCTCGCTCAAATCATCTATTTTTCGAACGAAATGAATCGGACTGAAGTAATCTATTTTATTTTTCATTTCTTCCATTTTTCTTTCCTTGCGAGTATCTGTTCTCTGTTCATCTATAGTCTTTTCCAATTCGTTTGATATCGGACGACATAACGTGTTCTTACTTTCGATTACATTATTTTCTATCGCACATTTTCTCTCGACAGATCCTTCGGCGTCATTAGCTATCTTCTCAATTAACTCTTTCGATTGATTTATATTCGAAATGTTTGTACCCATTCCAATATTAACAAAAATGCCAAATTAATTTCCAGAATATCTATTGCATTTACTAATACTTATCCCTCGGTATATTTTCTATTTCTTCTGATCTGATCGGTAGTTTCAAATAACTAGAAAAAAGTAATGAATTAATTACTGTAAAACGCTTAATTAATAACAAATTTAAATAACTCAAAATTCTGTTTTCGGCGTTTAATCCAGTTTGAAACAATTGTAATGATTTTATTCTTGTCATTAAACTAAGACATTTAGAAACATTAGAAAATCCTGGCAAATTAAAAATTTGCTGCAATTTCCAAAATTAAAATAAGATAGCAATTTTAAATTTAAACATAAATCTGCGATATTTCTTATAAACTAATTAATTTTAATTTGCAAAACGAATGATTTTTGGTTACTTAGTGGCAGACTTACTATTCCTTTGTTTCATCTAATAATTAAATAAGCATTATTTAATTAAGAGTATTATTAGGGAAACATTACAACAAAAAACATTTGAGAAAATTTGTAATTCTCATTATACATTTTCTATTAAAGATTTATTACAGTTTAATGACACTTAAAATTCTAATAATTTAAATTACATTTTGTCAAATTTATGTAAATACATAATCATAACACAGTGGAACCTGTAACTCATTTTCTTCCCTCAATAGTCTTGCATAAAGTCAAATCAAACTGGTTAAATCCAAGTCCGAATTTTTTTTTCCTTGGCCAATTTGAGTTAAGCAGATTCCACTGTATTGACAAACTAATTACTTAAAAATTTAAAAAATCATCCAGCAACGAGTTGTATAATTTTCCCAACTGTTATGAGATTTTATTTTAAAAACGCACCTGGGACATTGGTATTGAAGCTGGGCAGTCAAAAACCCCAGAAACTTTTCTGAAAAATATCCCAGATATGTTGTGAAATTGATGTAATTAAAAGGTCCTCTTAGCCCCCACACCAGAAAAAAAGCGACTTACGTTCATTGATATGGCCACAGATATCAGCACTTCTGAAGCGTTGAATGTAAATTGAATGTAACTGCCACTATGGAACAGTGTGTGATCCTACATTTGAAATTTTTCATGCAGTCCACATTATGAACACAATCTAACAGTATGTGGACTGTGACCATTGTCATGAAAAAGAGAAATAAATATCAAATTTCTCGTATAAGTGAATAAGAGACAGACATTGATGCTTCAACTTAATGCTGTGACACACTAAGCACTATCTCAACCATGAGACTTATCTCTGAGTAAGCACAAACCTGTTGACATTTAGTAATGTTTTGGCATATGAGGAAACAAATTGCCTGAGTTATATGATCAACATTTCTTATCTGGTAATCTTAAATTTCTGCCAATGGTGCAAAAACATCTTGAGTACCTTATCATGATATTCTTTAATAGTGTGATTGTAAAGTGGTTCAAACAATTGAAGTAATGAAATTAAATGTAGTGTCCTATCACCATTTACAAGAAAATTTCCTCCATTTTATTTTTGTGTTGTAAACAAGACCTGTACTTCTGTGATAAATCTATGCATGATCAATGGTTACAGTGATTTTTTCTCTCTCAAAAGTCAAGTCATTAGCTCAAAAGCAGTCATTTGACTCCCCAATGACTGCTCTCTCACTGCCTGGAGAAATGTTTTTCTGTTGTCCAGTAACATGACTCCCACAAAAATTGACTAGTGTGTCACAGCCTGTAGTGTTATCTTGCACACACACATTCCTCTGGTATGCATGTTTTGAAGATTTCAGCTGACAAGTAAGTCATTGAAGAATGATATATTGTTCACAAGCCCATCTTAGAAGGTAAAACTGTCACACTTATTATTTGGGCGTTTCACAATTATAAATGCAGATTGTTCATGTCAGGCTCAATTTACCATGTGCCAGGCAGTTGACTGTAATGAAATTATCATATTTAATATCCTTTTTAGAGTAGACAGTTCATAGATAACCCTTCCCAATATACACAAATTTAACTTACCATATTCATGTTTACCCATTTTGCATTCTAAAGCTATTGGTAATGTGAATATATAGTGTGTATATCAAATATATAACACATTTTATTTATCAGTAATCTATAAATTTGAATTTTTTTCTGAAGTTTAGTATTTGTTTTCTATTAAATTAACTACTGAAAAAATTATTACATTTGGAGTCATTAGTTTTCCTATTTTATGTTAAGACAAACATTTTATTAAAGATAATTTCCTTAAAAATAAGTATGCATGTTTAGACTGAAATAGATTTAGGTATCCTTTGAATTTCAGATCATTACAATCGCGGGGTGTCCCGATGGGAAGTCCATTGTCAGGGGACTTGTGTGAGTTAGTGGTGAGACAACTCGAATCCAAAACACTCCCGGGATTCACCAATGATATCCTACTATACAGACGTTATATAGATGATGTCATCATCGTATGGAAGACAACACCGAACTTGGCGCAATTCGTAGAAAAGATGAATGACAACACGTATGGTCTGTCAATCGAAGTTGAGCAACATAGCGATGCCAATGTGCATTTTTTGGATTTGGATATCAGGATTGACTCGCACAACATCCATACCTCGGTGTATCACAAACAATGTGCAAGCCCCACATACATCCCGAGTGACTCGTGCGACCCCATCCAATACAAAATAGCAACATTTAGATCATTGGTCAGACAGGCATACACGCACTCTTCCACTCAACAAGCACTTGAGAAAGAGTTGAAATATATTGAGAAGATTGCGGATATACACGCCTACCGCAACATTATTCCAAGAATGTCGAAACGCCAAAAAGCACAAATGAGCCAAAACGCACCTACAGTGGCACAAGGTAACAACCAAAGTACGGAGGTGGAGAGAATACCCATCACATATAACCCGACCTTGAAATCCATATACGAGTCTATCGCCAGGAGACGTAAGGTCACCGTTGCTTACAGGAGAGGCCCAACTATTTACAGTTTGTTATGTAATGGAAAGGACCCATCTGACCCGAATAGAATGGCAGGCGTATACTGAATTTCGATAAAAGACGAGAGATTTAATAGGGATCTGATCTACATAGGATCAACGAAACGCTCTATGGAAGTCAGGGTTAAAGAGCACAAGGCGGATATAAGATACAACAGAGCTACCACGTCACTCGCAGTGTACGGTTCTGAACCGGGCATTAATGTGGACTTTGCGGGGGCCACGCTAATAACCAAAACAACTCAGATGGAACACCTTAAATGGCTGGAAGCGATAGAGATACATAAAGCGCAAACTAAAACAACATGCATTAATTCACGTGACGAGATAGCTCTTTCGCTTGCTTGGCAAACTTTATTACAAGAGGATGCATGAAGATTTATTTGGGTCCGATCACACATGAAGTCATGTGACCCAAAGATAAAAAAGGAATACAAAGATTAAAAACGAACACGATACAGTACGACACGGAGCACGATGGTCATCGCGCTTTCGAACTATCATCATTCGAATTCATTCTTAATTAAAAGATCGGAACGGAGTTTTTTAAAAATAATAGAATCCAGCAGTTTAACCTGAAGGAGGACACGGAAGGCGTCCAGAAAACGTTCGTTAACTTGAATTAATTAATTTCACACCGGTCACAGGCACAAGTGAGTTCTAGTTATACATTACTATTTTGTATTATTAATAAACAATTGTATTGAAATATTTTTTCAGTGTAATTTTTAGATTGATAATGTATTAAATTAAAAATGAATTGGTATACAATTTATCATTTTATAAAAACCAATTTTTATATACATTTTTAAAAATATTTTTCTTACTCCATTTCATTTTTAATTAAACTAACAGATCTACTATAGTCAAACACATACATTACAAATATCAAATTCCTTGTAGATTAATAGTAATTATAATAATTATTTGATTTGTGTTATTTTTGTGGCTGGCTTTGTGAAACTATTGGATTTGTTTCAGTCTGAGGTTGAAGAAGTCTCGTTCTTTTCCTGGTATAATGCTGCCAATGCAACAGTTGTTGATCATCGATAAATTTTGCACATTGTGCACTAGTTATTTCTCGTCGGAAATGTTCATATTGTAGTAATTCTAAGAAATAGAGACACATGGGATATCTACAAAACAAATTTTGCTTTTAAAAAAACAATAAATCTTGAATGAATTAGAAGTAATTTATATTTTTAAAAAGACAACTTATTAAAAAAGAAAAATATGAGTATATTTCAAGTTGATCATACTCACTTCAAAAACTTGGCATATTCAGGCTTCTTCCAGTATTGCAAATACTTCAAATAATTGACAAAAGCTTTATCTTTCAGATAACCCCGCTGAGCTAAAACTGCAAAAATAAAAATAGATAAACTTCAGAAAAATAGAAATATCTAATATAAAGTCATATTTTAAAACTAAAGATAGTATTTATCAATTAACAGTTTGATGGCTGAGTGGCTGAGAGAGTTAAGACATCTTACTGCTCAAAGAGACCCAGGATCAAATCTGCACAGGTTAAAAACTCTAAAAAAATTTTTCAGAAAATCTGTTCCAGATAAGTCAGGTCATTACCTCACACCATTGTAGGCCTGATAAGAAGGCCCTCTTAGTGTCTACAGGGCATAAACAGTAAAAAAATTTTGTGCTGAAAACCCAAGGCAATATATAACTTGCAGAAAATGGCAAAAACAAAAATAAAACCTTTGTATAACTCACTTTATTATGTACTCCATGCCTCCAGGGCAGCCATTGAAACAAGATAGTTACTGGTATGCAGTTTAGAAATTGCCAACTCAGACATTAAAATACACAGTGATTCAAAATGAATGGGACAAAAAGACAAGCAGTGTGCAATTTATGTAATAAATTTATTTAGCAAGTGCAAATATAGCATAAAAGCACAAGTACAAAAGTTTTATCTTGCAACAACAAAAATTCTTCTACATACAAAATCACCACTAGAGGCACTGTTATTCCAAATGGCGACCTCCCCATAAGAGAAACCTTATTGTGTGTTGGAATACGCAAAAACTTCATTGCCTATCGCTGTTATGAGACATTTTTGGACTAAATTTGGTAAAGAACCACCTCATTGTCATAACATCATAAGATGAGTGAAACAGTTTGAGGAGACAGGCTGCTTATGCAAGGGAAAAAGCACAGGACAAACACTGGTCAAAAACAAAATGGTGGAAAAGATTCACAAAATGTTTTCATGAAGTCCAACAAAATCTATGTATCGTGTCAGTGCAGAACTGAATGTGCCCCAATCAACAGTGTGGTGTGTGTTACACAAGTGTCTACAATTCAAGCCATTCAAATTTCAGATGATACAAGCTTTAAAAGATACTGACAAACTACTGCATAGAGCATTCTGTGTGGATTTGCAAGCAAAGCTAAAAGCTGATGGTTTCATCAACAGACTGATGTTTAGAGATGAAACAACCTTTCACTTATGTGGAAAAATTAACTGCCATAATTTACACTTCTGGGGCTTGGATAATCATCATTTGACACTGTCACACGAATGGGATTCTCCAAAGGTAAATGTTTTCTGCACCATAATCAACAGCTGTGTGCTTGGGCCTTTTTTCTTTGTGGAAAAAACAATTATGGGTTTCATCTACCGAGACATGCTCTCTGAGTGGTTGTTGCCTCAGTTAGACGAAGCAGTTCCCAACTTCATTCTGCAGCAAGATGGTGCTCCACCACATTGGCATAAAGATGTACGTGATTACCTCAACGAGAATCTACCCCATCACTCGATTGCCGTACTGAGACAAATAATGTGCCATTTCTTTTTTGGCTGCCCAGATCACCAGATCTAACGCAGTGTGATTTTTTTCCTCTGGGGGGTTTGTGAAGAACAAAGCATTTGTGCCCCACTTCCTCAGGACTTACAGCAATTGAAAGAGCAGATAAGTGACATGTTGGACTCAATAACACAGGATATTCAGTGTTATTGAGCTGTGAATTGGATTACTGCATAGACATTTGCCGTTTAAAAGGAGGGGCCCACATTGAACATCTCTAGAAACTTGGATAGTGTATTTTCCCAGTAAATTTTGTATTAACAAACAAATCCATTACAGCAGTCACAGGTGTACATTATTTTTGTCCCATTCATTTTGAAATCACCCTGTATTGTGTTATCTGTTTCATTTCTGTTAACAAACCATTGTAGATATTGAGCTTGGTTGTTATATATATATAATAATTTTTTAATTTTAAAATTACTATGACAGAATTGTATGTTTCAGCATAACCATTTTAGTGCAAGAAAAACTTGTCATTAATATATATAATAATCATTTGAAATGAATGTCATTTAATGGCAATGTTGTTATAAAAGTATTATGTAACAATAAGTCACACTGCTACATTTATAGGACATGCTATTTATTAATGATTATCCAATACATTTTGCAAACTATACTTTTTAATTAATAAAAATTGTTAATTAGAAAAAAATATATATACAAAAAGTACCACAATTTCATGCATATAACCCAGGATCATCTTTTTAGAATTGCTGAATTATTAAGAGTTAAAATAAGATGTTTTATTATATAAATTTATCCTTTAATTAATCTATAACCATAAAACTTTAGGACTTCTACAAGTAGGGGGGAAGTCAGTCATTAATAGATCATGTAATCTGTTGCAAAAATATAAATTTATTAAATTTTTCCCTTAATAATTTTCCCAAATTTTATATTAACTAGAAGAAAATGTAATAAAAAATTAACTACAGTATTTTGTTCCACAATCAAAATTATTAAAAGATTGAAAATGTACTATTTAAATTACAATAATTTATAGTTTTTGCACTTTGTTTTCATTTTTAGAACACCTACCCTCAAACTGAAAGTGTGACTGGTAATTGTGAGAAGTTCCAAAAATACTAAAATATTTCAAAAACGAATTTTATTGGTAAGTAGTAGTCAAATGACACACATGAATCACAAAATTCTCATAGGATAACATGTATGACACACTCTAATCACAAATTTATTCCCATTTGATATAATGTATGACACATTCTAATCACAAAAATTGTTAAGTAGATAATTTTTCAAACTTACCTTTTCAGATTATAAGAACTGCAATTGGTGGGATTTTGATATAATTTAATTTTTAAGATATGTTAGAATTTATTTTAACGCTAGGATCGGTCATGGAAGCATACGGTGTTATTATTACCTACGACGGCAACAGAAATTATTCTGTTTCTCCTTGTTTGTACAAGTCACTTGATAGCTGTATTGCTGTGGTAAATAATTTTTCTTTTAATATTCCTGATAATTTTCCTATTATTTTGCGTTATTTTAAAGTTAACGGAGAAATATGGAAAGGAGATGGAAAATTTGGTTTTGTAATTGTGGATGACGGAAGAATTAATGAAGTTAGTAATAATTTATATTATTCGTTCGAAGAATGTTCAGATGTTATGAGAGAAGTTTATGTTGAAAAGAATAAAAACAGTATATTAATATTTAGAGAGATAAATTGCAGATCGAAACATTATAAATTTACTAAAGTTCATAAAATCGATTGATATGTATTTTAAACATCCAAGTAACTGTATAATTGTGAGACTGTCGCAGTGTGGAAAGACTACGCTAGTAAGAAAAACTATTTGTTGTAAAATTTATGAAAAACAGTTAAAGAAAATTTTATGGTGTTATTATGTATATCTGTCGTTTTTTTCAAGACAAAAAAGATATTACATTTATGTATGGCCTACCTGAATCTGTGCAAGGATGGGATTTAGTAATAATTGATGATTTGATGCACGAACTTAGTTCAAAAACTGCGTTCCTGTTTACGACAGTGTCTCACCATTATAATGTAAGTTTGATCTTGATAATGCAAAATCTATTTCCGAAAAATAGAATTATGAGAGATATAACTAAATACACATTATTTGATTTTGTTTAAAAATAATCGTGATGAAAGTCAAGTAAGTTGTTTGGGGAGGCAAGCTTTTGCAGGAAAATGTAATCTTTTTATGGATGCGTATAAAAAAGCGACAGAAAAGGATTTTGGTTACTTGTTATTGGATTTTCACCCTAAAACAGACAAGAAACATACGGTGTGGGATTCGTGTTTTCCGGATAAACAAGGTATTTTTTGAATATACTTACCGATAAAATGAAGAACGTAAAGAAAAATTATCATATGCTGGCGCTTTTAGCCAAAACTACCCCTTCTCAACAAAGAGCAATATTGAAAGAAGCTACTCCTGATCAAGTTAAAGTTTATTGTGAAATATGCGATAATTTGCAGAGAGGAAATATACCCGCTAATGTTCATAAATTACGAAAATATAAAAAAATAATTAGAAAATTAAGTGAAAAACACATTCCTTTAAATACCAAGAAAAAAATTTTGGTTAATCAATCTGGTGGATTCCTTCCCCTTCTACTAGCACCACTTTTGTCTATGGCAGGAGGATTAATTGGTAAAGTAATCGGAAAAAGAATCTAATGGCAAAACAGATGGCTCTGGTTCCTCCCGAATTGTTAGCAGTGTATCAAATTAAAACTGAAATAAGAATTGGAAATAATATTGAAGAATTACTCGAGAGTACCAATTTATCCGACGATAGTAAAGTTAAATTATTAAGTCAGTTGATTTTGAGATATCAGAGAACCGTCCATAAGCTGAAAGAGCCAGTCAGAGTGTCTGTTGTACCCGATGGAAAACTGCCAGAACCACCCAAAGAAACACCTGCTGCTGACGATAACGGTGAGGATGCATTTATTAAACAAATAATTATATCTGTACTGCAGCTATATCAAAAATACATCCCTCATTTAATCGACAAACTGAGACAAAATAACTATGGATGGAATACAAAAGGTGAATTAACAGTTAGGGGCACTCCAGTTGTAGGAAGTCATATAATTGATCTGTTATTCCATTTAATGAGAAATCGAAAAACACCGCTTTCTCCGATTGGTTTTAACGTGTTTTGGGAAGCTGTAAGAAAATTAAATTTTCCTAGAGAGTGGATAGGAAATAAAAGTTTGGCAACTCTACCCGAAATCGGCGAAAAGCCGAGATATCAACCAATACAAGTTGAAAGTCCCGAAGAAATTTTTTTCTACAATTTCTCCAAGAGTATTTTACCAGTGGAAAAAGTCATCGAAAAAGAGGAAGAAGAGTCCCGAATGCAGAAACTATTGAAATCAATATACTATAACCCTAAATCTTCTGCATCGTTCAGAGGAGTGAGTAAACTAGTTAAAGCTTCTAATTTATCGATATCTACTGTCGAAAAATGGTTGTCTTCTCAGCCTGCTTATTCATTGCATAAACCTGTAAGAGTTAAATATTCACGAAGAAAAACTAAAGCTTTTTATCCAAACGACTTATGGCAAGCCGATTTAATTGTGTTAAAGCAATTTTCTAGATATAATAATGGTATAAAATATTTATTAACAGTAATCGATGTATTTAGTAAATATTGTTATGTTGTACCAATAAAGGATAAAAACCTAAGTCTATTTTGGAAGCATTTAAAATTATTTTTAAATAAAATATTCCTAAAAATGTTCAAAATGATGAAGGAACCGAATTTTATAATAGATTAGTTAAAAATTTGTTTAAAAAATATAAAATTAATCCTTATTCGACTCATTCAGATACTAAAGCTTCAGTGGTTGAGAGATTAAATAAAACTTTACGAAATAAAATATATAGATTATTTACTTATCATAATTCTTATCAATATATTGATAAATTAAATGATATTGTAAAAGGATATAATAATAGTTATCATAGAAGTATCGGGATGGCTCCATCTGAAGTCGGTCTCTTGCATTACGGTTCAATTTTTGATAGGATGTATGGTATAAAAAGGAAAAGTAAATTTAAATTTAATATTGGTGATTTAGTTCGAATTTCGAAAATACATAAAACATTTAGTCATGGATATCTGCCTGGATGGACAAAGGAAATATTTGTTATTCACGATCGATTTCTATCACATCCTCCGACTTACGTATTAAAAGATATGAATAACGAGATTCTAGAAGGAAGGTTTTATACTGAAGAATTACAAAAGGTAACAAAATGATGCAGTCAGATTTTTACGTAACGCTGATAAGTAATGCAAGTATGGACCTGTTTCTCGAGAATACGCAGGCACATTTTACGGTGAAAATGAGTCTGCCTATTAATTTACACGGAAATTGGGCCGTTGAACTTGCCGAAGTTATTATTCCAAGAAACTGGTTTAATATATCTAATCATAATAATCAGTATATTGTGACAATCGAAGAAAGCGTGAAAGGAGAAGATGAGCCCTTGCCAGATAAATCATATATGATTCCATTAACTTCTATTAAAAGTGATAAAAGTGAATTGTTTGATATAATAAATTCAAACATAATTAGTCTAACAAATTCTAATTTGACAGAATTTATTTTTGATAAAAATAATCAAACTGTGGATATAAATATAAAAGACTAACACGAGTTATTTATTACTGTAAAGGATTCATCGAAATTACTTTATATGCTAAACTTACCTAACGAAGATACTGTATTAAAAGATAATTCGACTCATAATTTTCGACCATCAACTCAGGACTACTCTAATGAATATTTTAATTTATTGGAGAAAAATAGAAAAAAAAGAAGTAATTAAGAAAGTTTATAAAGATGAAAAAATCTTTATTCCTATCAGATTATACTTGTCTCCAGAAAAATTTCTTAGCATTTTTAAGTATATAAAACTGGCGTTGCTACCCAATAATAAAATTATTTTAAAAGTTCCGTCGAATATTTCTATAGAATTTGGAGATGAGTTGAAAGACTTTCTGGGATTTACAACTACAAAATTTCCACCTGGTGAATATATATGTCATTATCCCATCGAAATGTCTGCAGGAATTTCGAAAATTTTTATTTATTCGAATATCATTTCTTCTCATCACGTTGGAGATATAACAGCACCATTATTAAGAGTTATACCCGTTATAGGCAGGAAAGAAGATCAGATAGTTAAAGTTTATTCGAAACCTTTGTATTTTCCTATTAGGAAAAATTTTATCGAAACTATAGAAATTGAACTAAGATCTGCGAGTGGAAAAGAGATTGTCTTTTTTGGTGGAAAAACAATATTAATTTTATCTTTTAAACAGTTATAAATACCAGTTAGTTTTATTTCTAGTGTTAGTTTGTCTTTAAAAAGTGCAAAATGAAGCTCGACCCACAAACTTGTATAAATTATTACTGTAATCAAGCAGGAGGTACGTTATGGATTCCAGATTTATATTTGAGGGAACGTATGGCGGGATGAGGTTATTTTGCAGGACCTCAAATACAACGCGGATATGGATTTTTTGGGAATCTGTTTCACAAATCTGTACCGATTTTAACCCCTTCGTACCCGCAATCGAACTCAGTTCGATCGGTTTACATAGCGTTACACAGAAAACGGTGTTTTAGACCTTCGGAGAAAAAAAATCGGCAAAAAAAAAAATTTTTTTTGAATTTTCGGATGTTTTTTCAGTCCCCAAATTTTTTGAAAAATTTTTTTCCGCGCGAAAAAATTTTATTGCGATTTTAATTAACCCTTAATGATGCGCGATTAACGCTTAATTTTTTTATGGAACTTTATTCATCCTTCTAAAGTTCTAGCGTGCCGATTTTACTTATCTTATCTAAGGTGTTTTGAAACTTAACAGATATGTATCTTTAGGAAATTTGGCAAAACTTAAAACTGTCATTAATGTAATTACTTAATCACTTGCCAATAAACCCAGAAATTTATATAAATACTGTTTACAAGTAATCAAATCAAATTTTATTATCAATATAGTAGTAGAAAGATTAAAATTTGAAAGTTAAACATAAACAACAAATCTGTGTTATCTATTACAGATTTATTGAGAAGATTATATATTCTGGTAAAAATTACTAGTCTATGTTACTAGTTTTTCATAATGATATGTGTTAATTCAAAAGTTAATACATTTCATTTATGCATTTAAAATTACTTTGGCTTTAAATTTTATTATGAAATAACAAAAGGTAAAAAAGTTGTCACCAACTGTTTCTTTTAAAACTTAATTTTCCATATTTACTTCTAATGTTACTCTGATTTCTTAAAAAAAACAACCAAGTTGATTTTTACTTTAAAATTTAAATGATAATCGGTATCAATACTGATAAACAATGCATCCAATTGATAATGAAATTTTTAAAAAGTAACTAATTAATTAATACTTACAATTTAAATAATTAGGATTGGCCAAACACTGAATAAATTCAAGTTCTATTTGAAAACGCAACTTTTGCTGCTCTTCAGATTCTATCAAACAAAAAAATTACCAATCAGAATTATTAATAATAATACGATCTTTTAAATACTTTTACTAGTTATTTAATTATATTGATCATTATATACTTATAATGTATAACAATAAGACAGTATTAGCTAATGGGTTAGAACTTTGCCAACTTCTCATATATTATGTAATTTGTACTAAAAATAGATGATTTCTTTTCAAGTTGGCTGATAGTATTTACAATTTTAATAAAACATAAAAATATAGAAGATACAAAATGTCTTTGGATGAAGATTCTGTGTTGCTGACGATTGTAAAGACTGATATCCAAAGACATTTTGTAATTCTATATTTTTATATTTTATTAAAAGTAGATGGTTAAAAACTATCATCTTATATTAAATTTAATAATTATATTTGTTTTGAATTAATTAATTTAAACTATTCTGGAAGAAAGTTACCTGTATGGTTATATCTCACAAATCAATTAATCTAAAGATAATGACTAGATAAAGGTGTGGATAGGATAATTGACAATGTGCCTACATGATAAGCAAAAAAGTTGTGGGTTTCAATTCCTCTATCGACTGATAAATAATTTAGACTGTTCTGGAAATAATTACAGTAGAGCATCGATTATCCAACCCCCGATTAACCGACACATCGGTTAACCGACCGCGTTCTAGTCAGCAAATTCAAATGTCCGCTAGTGATGTGGCACTACAGTATTTGGTTACATCTTGGCTACTTTATTATTATTTTTGTTAAATTTTTGCATGTTTTAGCTGGCAGCACTGGCTCGACCATGAAAGGGAGGCTAGTATTTACTAATACACTATACTAATAATGTATTTTTTCATACTTTTTGGTTATCCGACCAACCCCAGTCCCCAATTAAGTCGGATAATCGATGCTCTACTGTAATTCAAAATTAACATAATTATTAAATTTAATACAAAATGAAGACTTAACTATCTACTTTTAGTTTAAATCATATAGTATTTATGAAATTAATTAGCCAAGTTCCAGTCCTGTAGTTAATTCAGCTTTATCATTTGAACATTAGAATATTTTGGGGATTGTCGTCCATATACATGTATATATATATATATATATATATACACACACACAGTCAAACCTCAATTTTCGAATGCCTCACTTTTCAAATAATTTGGTTCATGAACAGAATTTCAAATTCATAATTGTCCCGATTGCCTTATGATAACTAAATTGCTGAACAAGCTACTCAGCAAGAACCAACCATAGATTAGAGAGAGAGATAGTCAACTCCTTATGTTTCCTATCTTAAAGAAAGTTGATGGTCCGACTGATCAACACCATGACTACCAATTCAGTACTTAATGATGCTGAGATCACCTTGTGTCAAGTTTTATAAGTAGTACTCTTTTAGTAAGAATATTTACTACTGATACACATGTATGGTGATTAAAATTCTAAAAAAGTAGTCTGACGTTGACAGTGATAAAATGCATTGTATGTTGTATACAGGGTGACAATAATTAACCCGTACAAAGTTTGTAGCAATGCTGCACCTGAACTTTTTTACTGTCACCAATTTACATACTATTGTTTAATTCTCCATGATTTCCTGCCTGTGTAGATGTACTTTCGATGTAATAAGGGTTAGTTCTTTATTTTTTTTAATGGTGTCAAACAAATGTTGTGCAATTTTGGAGCTATTGCGGCAAGGAAAGCATCAATGTGAAATTGTTCGTCTGCTCGGTGTTCCAAAAATGACAGTCTCAGATGCAGTTCGGCGATTCAAGGAGCTTGGCCACAATGGTAACCGTCCCGGACGTGGAAGAAAGCGCACTGTCAACACGTCTAGGAACCGCAAGATTATCACAAAGCAAGTTGACTGACATGCGAAGGTCTCCATGAGAAAAATTGCTCGTGAGATCAGAATCAATCGCGAATCAGTGCGGTTAATGGCGAAAAAGGAACTCGTACTCAAGCCCTACAAGTTCCAAAAGGTTCAGCTCCTCACCGATGAAAACAAGTGCGTGAGACTCCAAAGATCCCGTTAACTCAAGCATTGGGCCGCAGGTCGACAATGGGAGTGCATTCTCTTCACAGACGAGAAGCTTTTCTCCGTACAACCATCAAAACGACAGGAACTGATCCGCGGGGGCTCCTGGACGCTCAGCCATCATCGAACATCACAAAATCCAATGTCAGTCATGGTTTGGGGTGGAATTTGTGCGAGCAGCAAGACACTCCTTGTTTTCGTCGATCAAGGGGCCAAAATTAATCAAGATGTGTACCACCGTGACATTCTCGAGGACTGTGGTACTTCTGTGGGCTCAGCAGCATTTTGGCAGTGCGAAATGGATGTTTCAGCAGGACTCGGCGCCGACACACAGGGCGAAGAAGACTCAGGAGTGTGCAAGGCTCATTTTCCCGATTTCATCTCGTCTGCGGAATGGCCACCATACTCGCCGAATCTGAACCCAATGGACTACAGTGTGTGGTCCATTTTGGAGGCCAGGGCCTGTTCTAAGCGCCATGAAAGTTTGGAGTCGCTGAAGCAATCCTTGCACTGGGAGTGAGACAAACTGTCTCCAGAAGAGCACGGCCCATCGCTGAGAATTTCAAAACACGTTTGGGGCTCTGCATCAAATCAAAAGGAGGCCACTTTGAAACTGGCTGAATATCTGATTAATACATAAAGTATTGTCACTGTTATATGCTGTTGTTTTGCTAATTTTCATTTCTTTAATAAATTTACGATACAAAAAACTTTTACGGGTTAATTATTGTCACCCTGTATTTTCAATCCATATAAAAAGTATTTTATTTATTTAGTTCTTATACTGATATAAATAAGAATCGGAGATGATATAAACTGATGAGTCATAGTTGAAGTTTTTGAACACCAACTCTCCTAAACATAAAATTTTTCTTACTGAGCAACTGCTGGTAATACAGACAGCTATCAATACTTTTTATGCCAGAAACATTACAGTATGTAAATTTTTATTAATTAGTATTTTTCAGAATGGATATCAAATGTAGTAAATAGTTCTTTTTGAAAAATACTAAAAAAAATTCTATCACAGAAAAATGTATGAATCTTTAAAATGATTCACTTACACTGAAACCTGAATTTTAAACTTTCAAAATATTTTAATCAATTATTTTATTTTATAATTTGTATAATTGTTTCCATTTGCTATTTTAATTATAAATGGTAATTTCTTTTTAAAAATTTAAGTTAATATAACAGAATCAAATAAAATCAAGAATTCCATGTATATAACAATTTATATAGGGTACACAGCAAAGCCCTAAGTCATCACAATAGCTTTTGAACAAAGATAGCTAAAGCTAGGGAAGTGGGTTATTGATAAAGGTGGTAAAATTTTTTTATTTTCACTGGTGCCAACCAGAATATCTTGGAACCAGTGCATTCTTACCTCTGAAATTATTCAGTTATTTTATTGCTGCTTTTTTTTTACTCTAAATTATAAAATATTATTTTAAATAAATGTTTCTCCTTACTTAGACACAATGTTATTGTGTCTAAGTAAGGAGAAACATTGCACAGTCAATCTAGGACTTTTGTTTTACATACCTACAACTTAAATACATACAATTATTTTAGTAGATAAAAACTTCATTCAGTAATGCAGTTTATCTTTAAAAATACTCTCATGATATTCAAAACCTACTGATATGGTACCTGTATATACCAGCACTATCACAGCTAGTTGTATATCAAAAAAAGTTATTAAGAGAGTATATAAATATTAAATTTCTATATTATTTTTTCCAATATTTCATTAAAAAATGCAGCTAAATTATAAATACTAACACAAGAAGTTGTGTCCTAATGCCATCCTAGAGAAAATGGTCAATTGGACAGAACTGACCTTTAACCTTATCTTTCATTGGAAACTCTAAGAAACAATGTCTGTCATATCCACCAAGATCACTTGACTTCTGTTCAATATAGTGACCCTACAGTACAATGAAACTTAAACAACTTCTAATGAGGCTCACATATTGCAATCAATGTATGTAAAAGAAGATGAAAAGGCTGCCATATGAACTTGTAAGAATAAGTTTTCAGTTTCAAGCACCAAATTTTTAGTCATCCTGGCAACTGGAATTTCATCAACTGACGTGGTAAAGTGACCGTACATTATCAGATAAGACTGAAAAGTCACATCCCTAGAGGAAAAATTTGCATTAGTATTCCTATTACTGTAGAGCATCATCAAATTCATAAGAAATGATATTTTACAGAAACAGAGAGTCAAGTAGAAAGCTGGGCAGCACATGCATACCTGCACTGGGTTAGCTATTCAAGACAAGCTTCAATACTGCCAGTCTCTCTTAATTGTCAAACAGCTCAACAAACAATCAGTTGAATGTAGGGTAGTAGGCAGTGGTGATAATCAGCAGCTTTGCACAGGTTCGGCCGAACCCGTTGTTAAAATTTTCAGTTTTCCGAACCTTGTTAAACACACACATTTCTCAGTGGTTTTGTTTCTTTTAAAAAATATATTAAAATATGCATATTATACTCTAACACTTCTAAACTAGAGCCTTATATCCCATTCGCACCGAGCATTTCAATCGAGATTGTGAGCAAGGTCGGGGACTGTGCCTTGGTGCAATCTCTTTCGACCATTTCAATCTCGTCCGAAACGAGGTTTAATCGTGATCGATTCAAGAAAGTTCTTGAAACTAAATCCAGTCATAAGAGAGATCCCACAATCTCACGTATGTGAGATAATACAAGATGGCAGTGGAACACGTGTCAGGCTATGGACAGCGAAATAAAAAGAATATTGTATTTCGAGAAATGATGACATCTGTCTATTATCAGCAGTGCCATTTGAGGTGAAAAATTTCTCTGCCTAAAAAAAGAAAACAAAAAAGGTCGACAGCACTAATATACTATTGTTACTTGATCTTCGCCCAGGGCCGCTTACGTTCCAAATACGCCATTGATTATTAGATATATCGCAAGAAAAGGTATTGTATTTATTTCTAGCCAAAACTTCCATTTTGTTTGTCGGTGATTGTTAGGGAAAAATTTTCTGCTAGCAAACCCTTTGTTAAATATTTCGAATATCATCACTGGTAGTAGAAAACTATATGGTATACTGCATTACAGCTTTCCTCTGCATTCATCAGTTAGCAGTATCATCTTGCAATACTATTCAATCATATAGCTTCCATGATTTTTCATTGATACAATATCTTCAAAGGACTATCTGATGATCAATGACCATTTTTATATTACCATTCCTGAGTTTTTATCCATAGGAACAGTATCACGTCATAATTATCTGTTGAATATGAGAAAGTGTTCTGCTCATATGCAAATGATAGCATTATGCATAGGGTTTTCAGCCTTCTATTTACATTGTCTGTTTCTGTGAAATATCATTTCCAATTAATTTAATAATGTTCTACAACTTTCTCATTTACTTTATTTCTGTATCTCTTGTAGTTTTTGAGACAGAAATTCTAACTTCCAAATTTTATTGCTAGGGAATTGCCATCTGATAGTGCATGATCACTTTATCATACCAATATTTCACATCTATAGCTCTAGATATCTTCATTCAAAAAAGTTATGTTGATGACTTAGGACTCTACCATACACCCTGTATAATATATACAACAGGCTCTCAATTTAATGAACTTGGATTTAACAAACAAAAAATTAAGCCCGAATATTATGTCAGAGAAACTAAGAATCAGTTGGGAAGCAATTATCGGAACACATGGCAGCAATAAGATTAAAAAATAACATTTCACCATGGTTTCATCATTGCTGGGAAAACAATTGCAATATCAATGTAAATAACAAAAATTGTGTACAAAGAAAAGAATATCATAAAAAGAAGGACACTATGCAATTGTTATGCAGAATAATGTTATTAACTTAAATACCAGCATGAGTACAGATGCATGCTAGGATAATGTAGTTACAGGTATAAATACATCTTCACACAAAATAATTGTTATCAAAGTCAATGTTTGTAATACAAGTAACACTTGTGATGCTTTATCCACTGAATAGGCCCTGTTATAACCAAGGTGAAATGCATTTGGAGGTAATATTAAATAAAGCTTGTTCCTTTTTAGAAAAAAGTTGTAGTCTATAGTTTTTAATTAAATCTCCTTGAAAATCAGTAAAGACTGAGAAGGCTATTTTCTTGTAGTAGTTTTTTAGAGAAGTTTTTAACTTTTAAAAGGTTATATTTTAAAAAAGGCAACTTATAAAAGTTAAGAATGTTTTTAATTTTCAAATAAAAAACATAAAAATTTGGGTCAATAAGTCAATGAATATAAATTACTTAATGACTGTTAAATGGACTCAACATTATACAGCTGAATCCACTTAACAGAGCATCAGATAAGGAAGTAGTTCATTTAAGAGCACACTCGTGTTCCTCATTTTTTCTCCTATGTTTTACATTAGCACATTGATTTTCAACCAGAATGTTGCAACACTTTATGATACATTAGGAATGCTGCATAGTAGTGCTGAACAGCACTAACACTTCTTATGTGTATTACTAAAAGTATAAAAAGTACAATAACTCTACATCGATAAAGTAGGAATGCTACAAGAAAAAAATTACAAAGTTGAGGTGCCACTATCAGAAAAAGATTGAAAAACACTGTAATAGCAGGAGTCCTGTTAACATAGTCAGATAGTAAAGTAATCCATTTAAATGAGTGGTGTGTTGGCAGAATTTTTAGAGCAATAATCCACATAAGGGAGCACTATTTTAAGGAAAATACTTTTATCTTGTAGTACATCAATACCAAAGGTGCCTGGCAATAGACCTACACTACAGGTACTCCTCACTTTACGACAGTTCCGTTCCGACGACTACGTTGTTAAGCAAGGAGCTTGCGCCGGGAATATAGAATCATTGCAAAATTATACAAATTATGCAACAAACTTCAAATTTATTCATAAAAAGACTATTATACTATGCTATTAGCCTATTTTAGTACTATAAGACTATTATAGTAAGTGCAAGCCTGTTATAGTACGCTTAGTGCACATGTCACCATTCGCCACTGACCGACACTCAAGCTGAGAAAGGGGATTCCCCGAATTGCAGATTGAAACTCCATTGGTTGTAAGTGTGAGTGGTCGTTAAGCAGATAGGTTGTAAAGTGAGGAGTACCTGTATAGCATACATTATATAGAGATTTGGTGAAACTTTTCATTGGTCGGTTTTCTAATACACGAACAGTAAAAAGATTTACAGAACCATAAAGAACAGGTTTTATTGGACATGCCTATGAGAAGTAGGTACATATTAAAAAGTTACCAAAAAAATATACTGTATATGAATAAACAACACAGATTACATTACAATACACCATCTTGAGTGAACAAAGCAAGTGATTACTGACCAGAGGTCACAAGACCTTACTGTAAAACAGTACTGTATTTGTTTTTATACTGTATGTCCCATTAGAGAGCTTTCAGAAATTTTGGAGCAAATATGTTCACATTTTTTAGCTAATTATCTACTGTATTTCTGGGAAGAAGTAAAAGTAATGTGACTAGTAAATTTATACTGAATTTATGATTATTCAATATAACAATAAAATTAATGATATACAGGGGTGCATTCAAGGGAGCTACAGGGACTTAAGCCCTCCTATTGACAAAAAAAAAAAACAGTTAAAATTTGTTTGAACTTCAAAATATTTTTTTAAAAAACATTTGACAACAAATTTAGTTTATTAATCCATCTTCAATTCAATTGTCATGCATGTGTTAACATAAAAAGGTCCTTATTAATTATTCAATATTTTTAATTTTTAAGCTAGCTAGTATTATTGGTTTCCATTCTTAAATCATTATTAGTGGGTCCAGAAGAACCAAAAGAGAAAATATTTGGGTTCTTCTGGATCCACTAATAATGATATAAAAATGGAAACCAATATGTAAATACAATAAAATTATGTTACAAAGAATTTTAACATTCCCAAGCATGTTACAAGTTATATAGAGCCCTTAAAACATGAAAAAGTGGAGAAAATTGAATACCATTTACAATCTCCTAGGTGATGATGTAACTTCAGATAAGGGAGCATAATGGAGTGATCAAGGATGCTCTTAAATGGACTCGACACTTGCTAATCTGTCTTTCAACTATCTGCATGCTCCCCAATGTGATCATCTAATCACTTCTGTTTCCACAAAAATGTTAATCATGTCACACATCATGTTTTCCTGTTTACTCAGATTTTATTTCCGTGTACAGTATTCCATGCCAATATGCTGTATTATTTGCATACCTGCATCCAAAAAGAATCAGTACTGAAGGACAACAGTGTCATTTTATTTTTCATATTAATGTAAATCAAGAATTTTGATCAATTCAGTTAAATCTGTTTATACATAGATTCTTTGTCATAATAAAAAGAACATAATAAAAGTTTAAACTTTATAAATTTGTTACCTACAAATTTTAATATTAAGAAAATATTGTAATAATCAAGTTTTTATTTCTTATAACAAGTTGAATAGTAAAAAAAAACAAAAGAATTCTGTACAGTTTCCATAATTGCATATCAATAAGTATGGCAAAGCACACACAACTTTACAATTAAGAAATGAAAACTATCTTTTTGGAACTGATACAATTGAATTAATTTAAAATACAAATATAATTTTATCTTTTGTGTATGTGTTTTCAAATTCATCATCTTTAAGTAAAGAACAAGTTCCACTTTAGTTTGCAGAATTCTTTTACTTCCTTCCATTATTCAAGAAATAAAGAACAAGTAAAAATGTATTTTAACTGCTATTTGATACAGATATCCCTTGATTAATGCAGTTTTGCTAAACACAGGGTTTGATTAACACTGAAATAAATTGTGACATCCCTTTATATATGTGGCAAGAGTTTTAATTAACCCCTTTGTACCCGCAATCGAACCTTAATGTGCCTTGAAATTTACCAAGCAAAATTCATGCAAGTTTCAATGAGTGCTTTCTGTCTGAGTGTCAGATCAAGTTGTGAGCATGATGATGCCATTCCTTTCATGACACAGCCACACATTCCCAAAATGAAAGCAGGCAAGTTACTTCCCTGCCAAGATTAAAAATAGAAGTATTACAAGTATCCATTGTATCAATAATAGTGTCTTTATAAGCTCTAATCATTCTACTGAATTTATAAATTACATTATTTGTAAATTTTACAGTCCATTGATCAAAACATGCTTGTTTGCTGAGGTCTAGGAAAGTCATTTTATTGATAAGATAAAAACTAACACTGTTCAAAGGATTCTTGATAACTTTTTCTCTAGAAACAACAACTAATGGAGGTACAACCATTCATTAAAGATTATTTTGCATTCATTTTTTATTTTTCTTAAAATAGTACTGTACTATGAATTTGTGAATTTATTGTGAATTTATTAATACAATAATCAATAACAAATGAATTGTAATTTTTACCATGGATTATATTATTTGATTAATATGATTTTGATATATGTGGTAAAATCAAGGAATTAATTAACTGCATTAATCAAGGGGTACATGATGTACTGGCTATCCTGTTGAAAAATTTAACTGTATTAATCAGAAAATGGAATGTTCTGCATATTCTATCTTCTTTATATATGCCAAGCCAAATTTAAATTTAACAAAATTTTCTATCTATCACCTAGTAGTAATAATAGTAAATCTATTACCTAAAGTATTTCATTGAAATTGGTTAATTTGAATATAAATCCGACTTTACAAAACAAATAATTTTTTAAAATTAAGATTAATAACTAATGACAGGAATAAATTATCATTATGGGAAAATCAGGAATTATGAAATTCCTTTAGTTAACACTTCTACTGGAGAATATTCTTCCATACACAAAGAAGCATCAATAAGCCTACTAAATATACCACAGCACTTAAAAATCAGTTATATATAAGAAAATAAATTCTAACTGTAACATTATTATTATTACAGTTTTGTTTAGATTCCAAAATGCTCTTTACTTGGGAAACTACATACATAGCAGAAGCTACTTATTGTAATCATTTTGAATCTTGCCTATACTGATAACATGAAGTGGGGTAAGTAAATAAGACTGCATTAGGGGAAATTCTGATTTTATTAATTGACAAAGAAAGACATGTTAGAATAATTAAAAATTAAAACTTGAAGATTTATTAATTAATAAGTGTTATTTGTCTTTTTAACAACAGCTAGTACGTAATTGAAGTAAGATATATCAGCAAATTTAACTTATTACTACAGATAAATAAAACAAATCAACATTTAAAGTACTGATTAAGATAAAAAATTATTATTCTTTCAAGATGCAACTGCTGTACAAACTGATAAAAAAAACAGACCCTTTTTTCATTTCTAGCAATGCTGTCAATATAAATTGAAAGCAAACGTTTTCAGCCTCATTCAGCAGCCAGTGTCAGGCTTGTATAGAAGATTCTTAGTCAAACTTTTGGAAACTGGAATGTTTTTTGAAACAACAATAGGGTAGAAGTACCAGTTTTGGCCAGAAAACAAATTTAACTTAAAAATATAATCACCACATATTCAAATCTGTCCAATGAAACAAACTTTTATTGTTAACTGTTCACACAGTTAACAATAAAAGTTTGTTTCATTTGTGATTATATTTTTAAGTTAAATTTGTTTTCTGGCCAGAACTGGTACTACGCTGGCCAAAACTGGTACATCTACCCTAGTTTGGAACAAGCTCTATTTAAACTGACTAAACTGTTCAGTTTTTCCATTATGTCATTCTAGGACATTGTTCTTTCAAACAGCATTCCAGATTCCAAAAGTCCATCTAAAAATCTTTTATAGAAGCCTAATGCTGGCCCCTGAATGAGGCCAAAAACATTTGCTTTTCATTTATATCAACAGCATTGATGGAAATGAATGAAAGGTCATTATCAATTTGTACTGATTAAGACTGATAATAACAACTGATAGTAAGTATGTGTTAATAGTCATATATTGAGGATGAAAGAACAAAGATAGTTTATAACTGCCTCTCTGATGATGATAAAAATCTTCAGATAAATAATGAGAGATTTTAAAACAAAACTATATTAAGCAGTTTTATAAATGTATTTTAACTTGTCTCGGGGCTTGCTAATTCTGATAAAATTAAACAACTGCTAACAACATCCATAATTACAATAAATGAATTCGAACTATATTATAACCAAAAATTCATGCAACAAACCAACCATAAACCTACCATACTATAAAAAAATCATTAAAATGTTAAATAATAATTTATAACCAAAATCACATATTATAGCCTTTATTACTTTTAAATTCTAAATATTGTTTTTTAGTTAAAATATTAATTTTATATTAAAGAAATATTTAGAATTTATAATCTACATATGTTCTAAAAATAAATAAACAAAAAACTACTTAGTTACTTATGACTAATGAACAAGCTTATTATACACCAAGCCTATTTAATTAACTTAATTAAATAACACAGACAAGCTTTTTAATATAAATAAATAAACTTGCACTGATTTTTAACAAACATTTTCATTTATACTTGTAGCCGTCTTCAGATTGAAATAAAAATGTGCAATATTCTAGATCAAGGGTGGAAAACCTTTTTAAATGGTGAGCCAAATAAAATGTAAAAGTGCATGTATGTACAGGGGCCAAATTTTCTAGGTTTTTTACTATTTATAGCCAGCTGGGTCAACTAGTGACTAAAATGACAGCAAAAACAGTCAAAAAAGACTTATACGAAAAGAAATATATCAGGTAACACAAAGAACTGACATACAATAAAAACCTATAGTAGTACAATTAGTTTATCGTGTGTTATTTTGTAAACAAAAATATCGATGAGCCAGATTACATATGTTTGGGGCCATAGTTGCCCATGAATCATAGGTTACTCATTGCTGTTCTAGATCATCACTAAGGTCCGGATTTTTGGGTGCCGCACCCACTCGATTTTTGAAAGAGGTAGAGTGTAAAAAGACAAACTAAGTTGGTTTTAGTGCAGTAGGCCCACTCATTGCCAAATTGTTTAGCACCCAAATCGCAAACCTGCCCCAAAAACAGTGACCAGCTTTCCCCTTTTTTTACATTTTCAAAGAATATATTGACAATTATCTTTTTTTTTTTTTTTTGGTGGTTTTTATTCACTCTCTTGAGAGGGAAAAACAAATTTGTTAAACCAGACCACGTATGCTGAGGGAAAAAATATGATAATTAGATTACTCTCTTCTTTTGTTGAGAGAAAAAGGGGTAAAGTGGAATTTTCTGGACTAAACAACTAAGCCTTAGGATTATTTTAAGAATGTAAACAGATTCGCTGAAAATCTGCAACACATGTTTTCTTTTCTAAGAAAAAAAACAATCTAGAAAATTCTGTATTGACGTCACCTTACCCTGACTTGTCGGCAACATTAGAAAATGGCAAAATAGTCTGCATCTAAACTGAACATTTTAGCAAATAAGTTTAAAGATGAAGGCATATGCAGAGATGGAAAAGTTCTTTGCTGTTCCATTTGCGATTACGTGATTTTGGTTGATGTGAAACATCAAGAAACGAAAATCAGGCAACACATAAGTTTGGAAAAGCATAGAGAAGGCTAACAAAAAAAAAAGGAATTTCGAGTATATATTTATAGGGCACTTGGATGTCATTGGAGACAATCCTGTAGTGTTTATACTGGAAGAAACAACAGATTCCACAAAATGGTATGTGCTGAACATTCTTGTTGCACCACTGACCAGGTACTATGTACAACCAATGTTGTTCAAAATGTACCAACTTGAAAATACGAACTCAACGAACTCTAATATCTGGTCATCCGTTGGGGGTCTTGGATAAACAGTGTGGTATTCTACTGCAAGAAAATTAATGCATTTATCAACAAACTTCCTCCTAGTGATTCTGCAGCTGTCGACAGTGTCGAGAAACTGGTCGCTGATCCAGTAGTGACCACAGAGCTCCACTCCATGCATTCGTACAAGTGGTTCGACAAGTGTTCGTACAATTGGTTGATAAAATCAATGAGCTGGAAAGACATGGAATTGAAATGCGGGATCAGTGGAATGTTGCAAGTCAGGTGCTTGATGTACTGGACAAACTCAAATCTAGTTTATCAAAAAATCCCAATTTGAAAAATATTCTGGATTGCACTGAACTATAATTTTGAATAAAACAAACATGTCCCCTTAGTCTCGGTCGATGTAAAAAATTATTTTTCCTTATATAAAGACATTCTATCCTCCAAACAAGAAAACTTCGCTTTTAAGAACATTGAAACGATTACTGTTGTAAATTACAATGCTCATCTTTATGTCTAAATTGCAATAAACAATTATGTAGTTTGTAAATATAGTATATCTTGTTGGTTTTTGTCTTAATACAGCATTTAAAAGCACCAAAACTGGCACCCAAAACAAAGAAAAAAAGCACCCAAACGAGCACCCAATCCAGTCTAAAACTGCACCCAAAAATCTGGACCTTAATCATCACTAAAGACATTTACATTACATATTATGGAATAAATTTAAGTTCAAAATAATAAAAATATATTAAGAGCAATTTAAATTCAAAATAGCAAAATACAAACAGATTAATAAATATAAAATTAACAGCAACTCAATAAATGACAAAGATATATGATGCTTGTATGTTTGATTTCAGTTCCAGTAAACGTTTGTCATTTGTTTTATTCGCAATATATGATACTTAATCACATGTGATTATAAGCAAGTAATTGCCTAAATGTGTTCTAAAATGTAAAAAATTATTATATTTTCTTTGCCTGAAGAAGAAAATCTGCATTTTCATCAAAAGTACTTGCAAATATAAATTTATTTTTGTATTTTATATTCAAGTCAAGTCAAATATATTAACACCAAAAGAAGAGAAATAAATTAGTGTTTTGCTTATTATTATTCAGTTTCCCAAAAATTAGGTTGTAAGTTAATTTTTATTGAGTCGCAAAAAAAATTTTGAATTTTAGAAATGTATATACCTAACTGAAAAACATATTAAACAATTCCATTTCTAGATGTTTTCATTGATAGAAATTTCCACCATTATACTTAAACAGACTTTACACAACAGTGTGTGTTTTAACTTCAAAACAATCATCAAAAAAATATCTTGTAAATTGTGTTAATAATTACTAGCAGATTAGTTAGTGAAGTAAAGCATTAGTGTTATTTGCATTATTTATTTCGGTCTCATCCAAGTTTATGTAAGTTTAACTAGTCACTGTAGTTAAAATACCAAAAAACCTTAAATCTAGTAAAAATAATGTTTAATAATGGAACAAACATTTTCAACCATGTACAATGGCCACCATCAGGTTCTAGAATGGAAGAATGGAATATAATAAATAGAACAGGAAGCACATTTAAAATTAAAAACATTGAAAATTACAAATTTACACAGCAAGTCACATGCTCTGGAAGAAATAAATTAAACATAGAAAATGGGAATAAATAAATAATTTTGTTCCATTAATAAACATTCTATTTTTACTGGATTTAAGGCTTTTTTTGGTATTAATTCAGTAAACACATTCAGTTTTTAGAGGTTATGCTAAAATAAACAAAAAACTCTATAGTTAATTCAATAAAGTAGCAATACAACTTAACAATAGGTAATATTGGCAAAATATCTGTTGACCTATTAACTGAGTCAAAAGTTACTGGCATTCCACTTTTGTTTGACCACATCTAAAGACAGTCCATTAACAGGTCAAAAATGTTAGTGTTTCTCCTATCTCATACACTGTTAAAAGTATACTGCTTGCATCATCTGAGTTTGTCTTTTTTATAGACATATGTAACAGCTTAAAGATCTGTTATGAATCTTTTGCATTCTGGATAAGTTATTGATAAAGAAGACAATAAAAATGCAAAATTAAGGAATTGAGGAAAAATAAAAACTGAATTATCAAAGAAAAATATAATTCTAGGAAAAAGTCTTCAACAAGTTTCAAATGAAAAAAAATGTTGAGAATACAATTCTGACTACTTAAACTTGAATTTTTATGAAATGGAGATAATTAAGATCTACAACTGCATGGGTTGTTTGCTGCAAAGTATTCATAAACCAGAGCATGCAACTAAACAAATTGCATTAATATATCAAGACCAAGCATGTAGATTTGAAAAACAATATACGGTGATACCTTGGTTTTCGTCAATAATTCATCCGAAAACAATCGACAAAATCTGAAACTGGCAAAAACCGAGGCAATTATTTCCATAGGAATCAAGTGTAAATCCAATTAATTCACTCTTTACACTCCAAAATACATACTAAAAACACATTTTATAGAGAATTAATATAGTGTTAAATACTAAAAGCAATAAGAAATTAATATAAAAAGACTAATTTAAAGGAAAGCAATGGAATTGTTTGGCTAGACATGCAGGGTAATGTCTTGTCTTGTAGAAGTTAGTTGAGCATGAGCTTCTAGCCAGTGGTAATATTCAAAATAGTTAACAAAGGATTCACTAGCAGAAAATTTTTCCCTGACAATTACTGACAAACAAAATGGAAGTTTTGGCTAGAAATAAATACAATACCTTTTCTTGCGATATATCTAATAATCAGTGGCGTATTTGGAACATAAGGGGCCCTGGGCAAAGACCAGGTAACAATAGTATATTAGTGCTGTCTACCTCTTTTTTTTTTTTAAGGCAGAGAAGTTTTTCACCCCGAATGGCACTGCTGATAATAGACAGATGTCATCATCTCTCTAAATACAATATCCTTTTTATTTCGCTGTCCATAGCCCGACACGTGTTCCACAGCCATCTTGTATTATCTCGCATGCATGAGATTGTGGGATTTCTCTTATGACTGGATCTAGTTTCAAGAACACTCTTGAATCTATTGCGATTAAACCTCGTTTCGGTCGAGATTGAAACGGTCAAAGGAGATCGCACCAAGGCACAGTCCCCGATCTTGCTCACAATCTAGATTGAAATGCTCGATGCAAACGGAGTATAAGGCTCCAGGTTAGTAGTATTACAGAGTATAATACGTATATTTTAATATATTTTTTAAAAAAAAACAAAACCACTGAGAAATGTTGTGTGTGTTTAACAAGGTTCGGAAAACTGAAAATTTTAACAACGGGTTCGGCCGAACCTGTGCGAACCTGCTGAATATCACCACTGCTTCTAGCCTATATTGCCCTGTGGTAAAGTGTGATGTAATTGTCATGTAATAGTAGTTGTATGCATTTATGATGGTCGTATCGCGGGGAATAATGCCTTCTGGAAGGTCCATTTAAGGGTAACTGGCCCCTATTCAGGCATTACAGACGTGGAGAAAACCTGGAAAACTCCACGTGATCAGCCCATCCTGGTAAAACGTGAACTCAGTGTTCAGGGAACAAACGTTGGCCACTGGTGGGTCGTTGCGGGATAATGCTCACAGAATGAGAAATAATGCCACACTGAGCCGGAAAATGCATGGGTCGCCCTTTGTTTTCACAAAATTAACAGCAAGGTCACTTGTGCATGCAGACGAAATCCAAGGTAATCAACAAAAACTGAAATTTTTCGCAAAAAAAAAAAAAAGAACAAAAACCGACAATAACCGAAGTCAACGAAAACCGAGGTATTACTGTACTTAAATTTTTGAAAAGAAAACTAAAAAAATTAAACTTTGAAATGAAAGCTCTTGCATTTCACCAAGATCAATAAAAAAACTATCTACTCTTTGTAACTAATTAATTTGCATAAACTGTGAAGCTTTCAGCCGCCAACAATTGGCAAGTCTTTAAAGCCACTTTATCAGCAACACATCTTTTGTTCATGAACAGGTTGTCAGTCTCATAAAAATCCAGGAAATATAAAATTTGATTTATGAATAAATTCAGTGAAGTGTAGCAAGATAATTTTGTGATATTTATTTAATTATTATTATTATACCCATGTATTGTTCTAATAACAATACAAATATCACGGACTTAAATTTATTGAAAAATTACATCTCTTATTCTACTGCTTTAAACTTTTCATTTCAATAAAAAAAATTTTTCAATTTTTCATGCTTAAAAAAAAACCAAAATTCTTGATTCTGGTCATCATACATAGAATTCTCCATAACTCAAACCAGCTATTCTTTTGTGGCACTTTCAAATTCAATATTTAGAGGTTTTACCATCTTTGATGTATAAGAAAAAGAATTTTCAAGACTAAATATTTATACAAATATAAAAGATCTGAACTGAATAAAATGCAACAGGCTAGGTACAGATCATATGGACTTTCATAGCAATCGTCGTCATCAAAAACTACAATGATTTGAAAAGCATTTTGAATACATCCATGAAAATAATGAACTTCATCAAGTCAATGCTGTTGAAATTGTGCTCATTTGAAAAGCTATGTGAGGAGATGAAGAGTACCCAAAAATCATTTCTGCACACTAAGACATTGATTTTCAAGGGGAAAGTGCTGACAAGGCTGTGATGGCACTGCAATGTTTCTCTACAAGAAAAGCAATTACACAATATTGTTGATTATTGAAGAGCTTGTTCTGAAACTCATGTATTTGGCAACATATTTTCAAAATTAAGCAAACTGAATTTGTTCTTACAAAGAGCAGAAAGAGCCAATATATTTGCCAATCAAAACAAAATTTAAAGTTTTATCAAACAACTTGTGTTATGGAAAAAGAACATTGAAGATCACAAGAATAACTACACTGGTGTCCGAAATTAAAGTAACAGACATATTTAGCACAATATCAGCAAATTTGCTGAAGAAAAAAAAAACACAGAAGTTGCTCTGGGAGAAGGAAAAAAATTGCTAATCATTTCACCAGTTTTACTTACTAATTAATGCAGATTCTGGTAGTCTTATCAGTTTGTAATCCTGAAAGCAAAAGTAACATGTTAAACTGTCACTTAGAAATAAGAATCATATCTGAATAATTTTTTTTAATGCATAATTCTGAATGATATATTTGATCACAATACTTAAACAGTAATTCACCTATCCTATCATAAAATTTTTTTATGATTTAGTGTACTGAAAAAAGATCAAAGTAAAAAAATGTTGCAGGAAAAATTCTTCAAATTTTCTGTCAGTCAATAAACATCCCAATCTGGGAGTTTTCACAAAAACTGCCTTTGATTCTCAATTTGACTTCCTACTTTCTCACCCAAACTCACCACTTGGCATTATGATATCACTAGGTGTATGGTGCATGGGAGCTCACATTCTGCTGTTTTCCTGAAGCATGCTTTGTGATTCAATTTATACTCAATGTCAAAATAAGACTAGGTTTCATCACCAGTTTAATAAAATATTGTCAAATAGAAATTTTGGGCTATGCAGCATGAACCCTGTATATATAAAATTTTGCATGACAAATTGAAATACCATATTTCAAACTGAAAACTTCAGTTCCAGTCAATATGAAATTATGCAAAAATTATGAAGGAAAGGGAAAAGAGGGTATTCCTTGTGATTCAACTATTTTTGAGTACTAATTGTAGTCAGGTAATTCAAATTTTGATCAAATGACATTGTATCACTATTTAGATGACACATCAAGATGGAGACTTTCAGCAGACTAAGCACTAAGCAGATGGACAGATGGCTACAAGTATCCAGAAAAATGGTATATATACTGTAAAAATAATTCCAAGAGACAGGAACCATCACCAGAAGATTAAACCAAAGTCAACTAATGAAAGTTTAGACCATACAAAAATAAATTTTGAGTCTTTTTGCCTATTAATATCCTTTTATTCCAAACCAGGAACCACAAAATTCAGCTGGCGACGTGAAGCAACACTTTCACAAACAGCCTATGAACACAATCAAAGAACATCACAAAATTAAAAATGATCAACATCAACCTTTCATTAATGAAATTAGTCAAAATAATCCTATGGGCTTCTATGTACAATTACGTAAATTAATTCTAGGCTGCCCGAAATCCGCCAGAGGACTCTCAGCTTTGCGATTATATAACACGAATGCTGTCGTGGAGAATTTTAATAAATTTAGTGTGTAGATGTCGTAGCCTACAGAAAAAGGTCGACATTGAGATCATTTTTAATTTTGTGATGTTCCTTGATTGTGTTCATAGGCTGTTTGTGGAAGTTTTGCTCCACTTCGCCAGCTGAATTTTGTGGTTCCTGGTTTGGAATAAAAGGATATTAATAGGCAAAAAGACTGAAAATTTATTTTTGTATGGTCTAAACTTTCATTAATGAAATTAGTCAAAATAATCCTATGGGCTTCTACGTACTGTACAAGGTCAACTAAGATCACTGGCCCCCTCAAAGAATATCAATTGGCTTTAATTGCTTGGCCCGTAGATAGATGATACAGCAAGACAGCTCTTGAGCTTGCTGCTGAGACTAGAACATCAGTATCAAGGCAAACTGTGTATAGACAGCTATTACAGAAGGGCCTTTATGCTACATGACTAATGATGTGTCCCCTTTCAACCTTTCCCACAGGAGAGCATATTTTTCCTTATGCCATGAACATCACCTCTGGGCATAGAACAAATAGATCCTTTTTATGTTCTCTGATAAATTGCATCACAGTTTGAAAACTGATTCTTGATGCATTAACATCTGGAGAGAACAAGCTATCAACTCTCCAACTTCTTTGGTGGAAATGGTGACCTCATGTGGGAAGACATTTTGAATGGATCCATACATGCTTCTGCACAATTTCAAGGAAAGCACTTTGTTCAGCACTATAAAGATAAGATCCTTAAGCTGTATATGAGGCTTTTTCAGGATGCTATTGGCTAACCAGTTCACTTTTTATGAATGACAATGTTAGGCCACAGAGTCCAGCTAATTACAATTTCCTAAAAGAGGAGGATGTTTGTAGTAGTGCCCAGCTAAGTCTCCAGATCTAAATCTGATTGAGCATGTCTGAGATGCTCCGGAGAGGGCCACTGCAGCATGTCAGCCCTCTCCCAGGACCAATGATTCTGCAGCTAAGATATTAAGCTAAAATCTGATTTTGTGAAAAAGTAGAATTTATTTCCCAAAGCCTTCTCCATAGCATGATGGCTCATTGTGAGTGTTGTATGACTGTAAGAGGCAGTCACATTCCCTTATTAGCTTATTTGTGAGATCTGCCATCCCATGTTTTGAGTACTTGAGTACTCTGTAATAAGAGATATGTATATTTCACTAAAAGTTAATTTTTCATTTTTATTCTGTATAACAGATACATCAAGTCATGAGGGACCTGTGTACAAATTTCATCCAAATTCTCCAAATATTTTTCCAGATATCCTACAATTTGCATTTGTTACTTTCATTTTGGACATCGGTGTATTTTTAAACATTTGAAACTCTTATCAAAAATGAGGTAAAATTTATCATCTCCACAGACTTATATGGCATCTAGATTCCAGATTAATTGGAATAATTTCCAATGCTTTTAGCCCATCACTATAAATTAGAGTTAAATAACCTAAATGAATAGGATTTAACAATTTGGAGGACTTATCACACCAAGGCCAACAGAAAGGACTAGATCTTTCATAACAAAGTTAGTCTTTAATAATCACATTCAAATTTAGGTAAGGATGCCTTTCGGGTACAAGGACCCCTCATCAGCTTACAAACACATGGCACCAACATAATAATTAGTTAGCCAAACACTAATAATTAGCCAAAACAAAGGGGATATCTGAAATATACAGTGCACTGTATTTACAATTTTAATGTAACCCAAATACTACAGAACTAAAACTATCAAGCATTACATTTTAATACAATGACAATGTGATATATTATATTATTTGGGACCAGTAAATGTCTTATTTTCTCCTACATTTTCCAAATTCTGGTGACGGTTCCACTATTAATAATAAACATTGTTAAGTATATTAAAAACCAAAAAGGGAGGAAAACTAACAATGTACTTACTATTATTAAAATAATTGGTTTCCAGACATTAAACAAATACAAATACACCTGATCCATAAGACTGTGTGAAGTCAACGGTCTTGTTACAATTCATTTTACAATGTGATGTGACTATACTCCAACATCTGTTCAGAATCTGTTTCAAGGTTATGTAAGACTGATGTCAATCCACCCTTCACGTAGCTTCAGTCCCACATTGTTATTAATTCTAACGTCTTCCTGTATTTTCAGAATTTCAAAGTGTTCCTGTAGTCTTCTTTTTAATTGATTTTTTTCTGTCAGAATACTCTTGATACTATCTTTTAAAATTTCACAACCTTCGGTATTGCAATGTCGTGCCACTGATGATGATGATATCAAATTGTATTTAATGGCATACATATGTTCTTTAATTCTTGTCTTGGTTGTGAAAAAAATGTAGGATTCAAATCTGGAAACTGTGGAAAATGTTTCAGTGTGTGAAGTGTATGATAAAGTAATCATTGATAAACAATAGCCATATGTTTATGGTCATGCTGAAAGTAAAAGTCATTGTCCAAATTTAGTTTATTTGCACTTTACTGAAAACTTTCCTTGAGAATATTTAAATACATCATTTCATCCATTGTACTCCTACAAATACAAGTTTTCCCATATCAGTAGCTGACATGCAATCCCAAACCATCACTCTACAACCCCCATGTTTTACTGTGGGTTGAACATTCTTTTCTTGCAGCTCTGTTTGGTTTTCTCCAAAATAATTTTTTTCCATTGTTACAAATTAAAGTAAACTTACTTTCATCTGAAAACAACACTTTGGGCCAAAATGAATTATCTTTATTTATATGATCTTTTGCAAACACAAGCCTCTTCTTTCAATTTATTTTACTTATATATGGCTTTCTTCTGGCTACTCTTGCTCTGTAACTAGCACAATGAAGGATTCGGCAGACAGTTTTCAGATGAACCACCTTGTTGAAATCTTCCTTTAGCATCATTGCAGCTTCAGTTTAATGTATTTTTGGCTTCATGACTAAACAGACATCATCTCTCTCTTCTCTGGGAATAAGATTCCATGAGCAGCCACATCTCTTGGTTTATTTTTCAAGCTTAAAACACATTTTTTACAATAAACCTACTCTTTTTAACTAATTTCCCAATTTCTAAATATGATTTGTTAAGACTATACAAATGTAAGATAATTTTTCTTTTTTCTATTGTTGTTTCAGTATCTCTGCAATTCATTTGGTAATTACTACTACTAGATTGAAATAACAATTTTCATACCTGATAAAGCTAAAAGAATCATTAGATTTCATATATTTAGGATTAGGATTAGAAAATACTTGGATTAAAAAATGACTTGGATAAAATGAATTTGGTTTAATATCATCACTGTGACAATACTTTTGTCTGTTCAAATCAGGTATATAAAGATACAGTAAGACCCCGCTTAACACGGGATGCATTCCTAGACGACAAAGTACTAAACGAAACAGCATTAAACGAGGTCAATTTAACAGAGTAAATTTGGGTTCCTTGTTTTCAGAATCTCTATTTTCTAGTTCTATATAAATTCCTTGTTCTGCCAGTTCTTGACGACCACTGTTAGTAAAGCTCTCACCAGAAACCTGCAGTGACTCCTCGATATCCTGCTCGTCTACATCTCCTAGTCCTGCTGTATCAATTAGGTTGACCAAATTGTCAACCTAACAATACAGCAATAGGCTCTTCTCATTGAGAATCCTTGGATACCTCTGGCCATACCTTCTTCCACACTCCATTCATGCATTTATCAGTTAATTCTTGCCAAGCCAAGTCAATATTGCCTATAGCATCCGTGATGTTATATTTTTTCCAAAATTGCACCAAACATAGATTTAAGGAAAGTACAGCACTACGACAAATTGCCACCTTTTGCTGATAGGTTTGTGTTCGTAAATAATTGTATTATATATAAATCAATAAAATGCCACAATAATTTGAATCAGCATAAATTTTGAGCTTTTTTTAGGCTTTGAGCAGACTGCATTATATCAAATCAGCATTAATTGAAGCAGTGTTAAGCGGAGTCTTACTGACTTTCTAAGTTTTTAAAGCAAAAATACAAATAATATTTTTTTTAGTGTTGTTATGTGATGAATAACATCTAATTATTATGTGAAAATTTCACAGAGCTACAAGTTTTTTTACTAATAAATTTATAGAAGAAAATTTAAGAATTGGCTATGTGCCAGTAGTTTTGTCCACCACTGTAGTTAACCGGGACCTCCTGACCCCAGTTTTTCCATATCCAGTCTTGGCTTTCATCTATCTAACTCTGTTCTTGAGATTAAGGACAAGCATCAGATGGATAGATGACAGTAAAAATTTATAGGTCTACGGTTTTTTCAAATTGCAGTCCAATAACTTTCAATCTGAGCATATATTGACAATGACAATAGCTTAATACAATGGCACAAACACATAAGCATGCACTTCTGTATTACCTTCACTAACCCATCTCTTGAATATGACACAGTATATAAATCTTAACAGGGAAGTGGCTACTGAGAAATCCATCCGAAATACTGAAAAATTTACCTTTGTACTCATTGGCCACTATGTAATTTAAGTGCAGGCATTTATGAACTGTCCCAATTATGTAAAGTATAAAAATAAATGAATATATTTCCTTTGTCTAATAATAATAATAAAACAAAGTTGGAAAAATTAAAAATAATTCTATCATCAATATTAAAATTATTAGACAGTCTAAATAAGTGTGAATCAACTTTAACTTGCAAGTGAAATTTAAGACTGACATATAACCTGCCCCATCACATAATACACACCCTTTCAAATATAACCCACAGGTTATCCACCCAAAACTATAGTAATTAATAATTTTTTTCTAAATGACTTAATTTTACACTGTTTCACTTTTGTTTTTATATTTTGTTCAAATGTAATGCGTAAAATGTAAACAGTAATATGAAACTATTTTGTTAAGAACTACATGTACAGTACAAAGTCAGTTATAGTGTTAATTTGTGCCATGCCTTAGTTTTGTGACTACTATATTTGCTCTGAAAGCAATTCTATAATAGTTTCACTTACATTTTTCTCACTTACGTAATAGTTTTCTCAGTTTCCTTGATAAATATAAATGGAAGTTTGACTATTTTTTTCTTTCTTTGACAATGTCCTGTTTTATATTCAAATATTTCTGATCACCTTATATATAATATGTCTAATTATCATTAAATTACTATGTGGGTATGAAAAGAGAAAGAATAGCAGATTGATTTTTTGTGAAACTTTAAGTTAGTTATCTGTCTTGTTTTGAATTCCAATCCTGATAAGATGTAATTCAATGACAACATATAACATGGTAACAAACAACTAAGTGATATTGATGACAATATAATAAGAAAAAAGTCAAGAACATTGCAACACACATTTGAAATGTCAGATCATCCATTAAGTACTGTTTTTTTTAAAATAATTTTAAATAAAAATAATGCATAAATTATACTTTAAATCAATTATATTCTTTACAACAATATGCCACTTATCAATTTTTCATTCCATTTGAAAAATCCAGTTAGGTTTGATATGATAAATGCTTCAATTGCATTTCTGAGATTCTATGTTTGCAAACCTTTTAGAATCTATATACAAGGTGTGTTCCATAAGTAATGCGACCAATTTTTTCATGAAGCGACGATATGCTGTAACTTGTTCTAACCTGCTGCACTAAGTGGCGAAGGGTGTTAGCTTCAAAACTCACCTGGTCTTATTTGCCTCCAAGCTGCTGGCAGATGAGGACGTTCGTTTCTGTGAACCCCATTTTGAGTTAATGTAAAACGATGCAACGGATCATTTTGTGAAGCAATGTTACGCTATCAAATTTTGCGTTAAACTTGGGAAGTCCACCACCGAAACCTTTACATTAATTCAGCAGGCCTTTGGGAGTGATTGCTTGTCCAAATCACAAGTTTCCGATGGCACAAGTCGTTCAAGGATGGCTGAGGAGGAGTCACGACAAACCCACAGTGGACGTCCATCAACCTCCTGAATCAACGAAAATGTGACGCGTGTGTGTGATTGTTGAACTCTGACCAACGACTGAGCCTTCAATTGATAGCAGACAGTAAACATGACAAAAACAACCATTTATCGCATTGTGACCGAAGACTTAAACATTAAAAAGGTGTGCACCAAACTGTCCCAAAAGTGTTGACCAATGAACAAAAGGACATGCCAAGTGCTCCGGTGCAAGAGCTCTTGGAAATGTGTGAAAATGATTCAAATTTTTTAAACTCAGTTATCACCTGTGATGAGTCATGGATCTTTGAGTATGACTCTAAGACAAAAAGGCAGAGTTCAGAGTGGCACACCCAGCATCGCCGCGCCCCAAGAAGGTATGCATGAGCAAGTCTAGGATCAAAACCATGCTCATTGTCTTCTTTGACGTCAGAGGTATTATGCACCACGAATTTGTACCTGCCAAGACCACTGTGAATGCAGCTTTCTACTTGGAAGTGCTCAAAAAAATGATAAAGGAGGGTCGTGCGTTGCCAAAGCAACGTCAAGGACGTGTGGAAACTTCATCACGACAACACACCAAGCCACAGTGCCTTCGTTTTCAACGATTTCCTGGCCAGGACCCACACCCCATTGGTTTCCCAGCCTCCCTACAGTCCTGACCTTGCTCCCGCCAATTTTGTTTCCTGCAAATGAGGACACAAAAACTCATTTAAAAGGGGCCATGAAAGGGAAACATTGGAACACAATTGTAAACATCAAGGCTTATGTTACACTGGTTCTAAAGGACATTCCGAGAAGACCTTCCAAGCTGGAAACATCGCCTTCATAAGTATCGATGCAGGAGGGTGCTACTTCAAAGATTTTTGACTAATTGTAAGAATATGTTCAATAAATGATTTTTTATAAATTTGGTCACATTACTTATGGAACGCACCTTATATTAATAATTTTGCATTTTGGAAAAGATGATAGTATAATGGAGCCAGATAGAAAATAGGAAAGTTATAAAACCTCCTAGTTCAATCTTAGTTTTGCCAGCGATTGCTTTTGTCATACTTAATCTAGAATGGCATTGTTACAAGATCAAACTTTTAGATACAATCAAACAAGATAGATATTTTCTGATAAAGCAGTACATAGATTGCCTAGATGTTGACTATGTGTCTTATTGATATTTGTTTGATTCTGGATTAGCAGTTCAAAGTAAACAAGGCCTTTCATATCCTACAAATGCAGAGTATTATCTTTCTAGGATGTAGGACTCTTCTTTGATGGAAGATTTTGGAGGAGTATTTTTGTCAACCCATTTTAACTTCCACTTAATATTGTTATAAACTATCTATATTTTTGTCACTTGTGATTCAATCAAAAATAAACTGGTTTTGTTGTCAACAAATCAAAAATGAGTAAATTCTTATACAAGCCATGACAAATTCATTTGAGTTAATGCAACACCTATTTTCAACTTTAGCATTTAAAGATTCTTGAAAAAATTTCTAATGTACAGTAGAAGTGGTCAAATGAAACTTCACAGAAAACTCCTCAGTGGATAGATAAAATTAGGCTTCCACTAATGCTAAGAAATCATCTTCATTGAACACAAATGGTCAGCCTCCAACTCAATTACACATTCGAAACTTTGTAAATTGTGTTTGACAGAAGTTGATACTTTATGGATATAGGATGTCAGAAACATTTTTATTTTTTTTTTATCATAACACACACATTATTTCCTTGTTTAAAATTCATATAGCATATAGTATAGTATCTTATATGTCAATCTTATTCAAGCTGTGGTCTGCAGCCCAATGCTGGTCCACAATTTATTACTGTACTATAACAAGATTTTACTTAAAATTTCATAATTTCATAGATCATATTAATAAACTATTTAAAAGCAGGTCATTTTATTTTGTTTTTCTTTATTGTTTAAACAACTTAGTGCCTAGGATGGACCGGTAATTGAAATCAGCTTGAAAAATTTCTTAAAATCAGCCCATAAATGCATTTTTTTTCAAAATGATTAAAACCAAATTTTGTTAATGCATTTTTCTTACTAATTCAGTCTAAAAATAAAAAAAAAATGCATTTGAACTGTATCATAATATAATTATGTTTTATTTAATTTCACAAAAATACTGGTCCAAGAGGAACTGGAATGAAGAAAAACTGATCTATGAATACAGAAAGTTTGAGAAGTACCATTATGTTTCATTTGTTGTTTACAATTTTTTTTTTATAAAAGAGTAAGTTTTAACACTCAGATATATCACATTGTTGTCAGATTACAGTGAATATTTATCAATTAAAAACAAAGTGTATGGGAATGAATACATTTAAATTTAGACGTGATCTACATTACAATAAAAAACAAAAATTAAAAAGCATCACTTATGAGATGACCAAATACAAGTGAAATTCTTTAAAAAGGGAAATACATAATTTAAAAAAAAAAATGGCACAAATGTTTTATAAATTTTGAGTTTATAACCGAAATCTTCTGATAAATATGAATTAATTGAGAGTTAACTATAAAGTGATTCTAGAACAATCATAAATATTTCAACACAGTACAATAATATTAGCAAATCCTTCAAATAAAGAGTAAGCTAAAATCAAGTAAAAGAAACTGAATATTTATATTTCATTTTTTCAATGAAAAACTAAAGATATATAAAAGTAATTGGACCTTAGTACAAAATAGAATAATTAATTGAAATTTATAAGAGAATTGTGTAATAAAATAGATTTGAAATGAATAATAATACATAATGGAATAGTTGAACATTGAAGTTATTAATGCTGTGATACTTAATCATCTTAACAAAAAGAACTGCTTTAAGGAATAGCACTGATCAATTATAGAAAAAAAACTTGGAAAGATGTAATAACAGTAGTAGACAAAACCAGAGAACATTTCAAAAACTATTGGCAGATAAAAAAAGCACTAAAGACAAAGAAAAATGAAAAAAATTGTATAAATTTATGTATATGATTATGATATTTATGATTTATCTCTCATTTGCAATAAACTTCTCATAAACCTTATATATTAACCCTCCTTTGAGATCTTGTATAGGTTGTTACATGATCCAAGGGAATGCTCAGAAAAATTTAAAAAGTTGCCATTTCATCAGTTTTAATTTTTTTTTTTGTCATTTCAAATCATTTATCACCACCAGTTTTACATACTAATTAATGCAGGTGTGTAGCCTTATCAGTTTTGAGTCTGGAAAGCAAAAGTAACATGTTAAACTCTCACTTAGATATAGGAATAATTTTTGAATAATTTTGAGCAACACATTTGTTCACAATGCTTAAACAGTATTTCACAAGTTCTGTTTAAGCAGACACAACAGAACTTGTCACAATTTCAGACACGACAGAATTTTTTTCAGAACACAACAGAAATTTTTTTCAGTATGCTAAAGCATACTGAAAAAAAATTGAAGTAAAAAGATGTCACTCCAAAAAATTCTCCAAATTTTCTGTCAATTAATAAAAATCCCCAACCTAGAAATGCTGGGCAGCATTGCAAGAAAACTGCATTTGGTTCTTAACATCAGTTCCTGCTTTCCTGTTCAAACTTGCTACTTGATGTCATGACATCACTAGATGTGCTGCACAGGACTCCTATCATACAGCAACTCAACATTCTGCTGTTTTTCTTGAAGCATGCTTTGTAATTCAATTTTACTCTGAATGTTAAAATAAGAGGACTAGTTTTTATTGCCATTTTAATAAAAATATTGGCAAATAGCTATTTTGGCACTAAGCAGCACAACCTGTGATCCTGATTTTAAACTTGATAAGCTTAGGCTCCTCATTGCTTTCTGATACATTGAGATCCATACAATAGCATTTGGATCAATCTTTAGACCAGGGATGTCCAACTAGTGACCCACGGGCCGCACTTGCAACACACAATATTTTTATGTGGCCCTCTGCACCCTACATTTTTTAGGTACATTTTCATTTATTTTGGTAAAGTATGTCATAAAAATTATTCTCGTTTCACTGGATACACTTTGATGTCGTAATGATGTAATTGGTGCTAGAAAACTGTTATGTATGTGGGATAGTACATATTGTTATGAATAATTCTTTTCATGCATGAAAAACATCAAAACTGCTAAAAGAAATAGATTGAGTGATTCCCATTTAACTAACATTCTTACAATTACGACTAGTAACATAAACACAGATATTGACATTATTATAAAAGGAAAGCAACGTCAAAAATCGCATTGAATTTATTTTTATTTTGTGCAAGTATGATTTTTTTACTGTCAATAATACAGTATTTTTGTAATTATATATAATATATATATATATATATATATATATATATATATATATGTTACCGGCCAAACCCGATTTCAGGCCAAACTGATTTAAAATTATTATTCAAGTATATTAATGGTGAAAAGGCAATCAATTAGATGAACAATATTTATTCAAACATAGTCTACTTAATTATAAAAATGGGGTTAATGTTACCCTAGGTATCGAAGGTGGCGGCTTGTATCCGATTCCAGCAATCAGAAGACAGGGAACAGTGGGGATGCACGTTCTAACCTAACCTATTCTAATAATAGGTTAGGTTAGAACGTGCATCCCCACTGTTCCCTGTCTTCTGATTGCTGGAATCGGATACGAGCCGCCACCTTCGATACCTTGGGTAACATTAACCAAAAATGGTATTGATTAGAAGTGACAACACTTGTACAAAACTATAAAATAAAAATAAGCTTATCAGTACTTATCAGTTTGTATTTTTTTTATTAAGCCATTCACTTTTAAAAGGTAATTGAATTTTTGAAAATATTTGCAAAAGTTAAATGAAATAATAAAAATAACTTGTAGAGTCAAACTAAAATTAAAAATGAACTTATTTGTGCTTCTTAGTGTAACATATAAAATATTTAATCTTTTATTTATTTTTACAGGATGTACTGTGGTGGCATTTTGAATTACACAAAATCATTTTTTTTACATTGGCACCTATTTATAGTACATAAATCAGTTCGGCCTAGGTCAAACTAGTTAAGCCTAAAGTATTTAGGACAAACTAGATTGTCCTGGGCTAAACTAGTATATCCTGACACGTGTTGGACAAACTAGTTTGGCCAGTAACATATATATTTGTTCATAAAATTTGATATTCATATTTTGAACTTTTTAAAAGCATATATTTATATAAGGTACCTTTGTGGCCCACTGAACATAAGTAAATTTCTAATTTGACCTGCAAAGAAAAAAGGTTGGACAACCCTGCTTTAGATTCATAATTGCTACTTCATGAGTTGTTACCTAATAAATTATACATCTAACAACACTTACATATCCATGTGGTCATCCTTCATTGATAGAAAACAATTACAAATCTCTCTAAACTTGGATTTCAAGGCTTCTATTCTTGTTTCACTGCTCATATCTTATCAATTCTACTCTCTTTTGATACCAATGAAACCGTATTGTGATTTATGTTGCTCATCCAACAAAACCTTTGAAACTCCAGTGAAATATGTTTACAAATCAGCAAACGTTTTCGACCCCATCTGGGTCTTCCTCGGGCTACAGTTTTAAGGAATTCAAATACGTGTGAAATGGAACAGCAAAACCAAAGCGAATGTGATTCAAATTTAGAATGAAACGGTTACGGAAGACCCAGATGGGGTCGAAAACGTTTGCTGATTTGTAAACATATTTCACTGGAGTTTCAAAGGTTTTGTTGGATGAATTATATTTCCTCCAGTATTCGATAGGACGTTCATTTGATTTATGTTGCTTTATGCTGACACAATGAAGTGACTTTCTTTCAAACACTTGGCAGGTTATTCATCTTTATTCAGTTAGAACGCAAAGGTACAAATTGCGTTTCAGGCATTCGTCCCGCCTCAGCTAACTTAAAAGTACAATTCTACTATCCTATGATTCAACTTGTGTGAGTTGATATTCTTTAACTTATTTTTATGTACTACATTGCTTTCTATATTCTCTGAATTCTGCACTTTTTCATCCTTTCTGTACATATTCCATCCATTTATTCACATATTGAAGATTTAGATCAGTGGTTCCCAAAGAGGTCTGTACTGTCCACTGGTGGGCATTGAAAAGATCTAAAGAGGCTTTTTTGGTCCAAAGCAAATTTAGGGGTGTTGAGGACCAACCGTTGACCCACAGGCAATACTCATAAGAATGTGCTGAAAAGTTTGATTAATACTAAAAATCATTGAATGCATGCTTCAACAAATAGTTCTAAATGTCTTTTAAGCAAGATCAGTCCATATTAAAAGTACAAAGTGTTTTGTTCCCAATACCTTTTTGTCTAGTACAGTACATGAATGAGTCGTAGCATGTGCAATGCACCACATAGAGCACAATAGTGTGCATATGTATGTTCCAGCTCCGTCAACAAAGTTTATATTTACCAGTTTGCACAAAAGTGGTAAATATAGGTATTGGCAAACTGGTAAATGAACCTCAAGACTTTCATAGAATGTCTCTTTCCACATACATCAGGCCCTCACCATCCAGTTATCATTGTGAACCTAGCTAAACACACAATGGATATGGTAAAAAGAGTCCTCTTAGTGCTTGCAGGACAAAAAGTCAAAAATGCATTTGCTTCATTAATCAAATTTTATTTTATTTCAAAGTGTGTCACCTGAAGATGATTTGCATTAACATTGTGTTAAAACAATTTGTTATACTGTTCAACTAATTAATTTTAATTTGAAACTAATGTTCTATTCCATTTCATAAATGATTGTGAATATTCCAGGTACTTTCCCAATAGCACAGACATTTCCAGTGGATGGCTTCTCTATGACAACAAAAAATGTCAACGTACATCTCCTTGTTGACTGTGCAATTTTCAGGTATAAATTTGTAGTGAACATCCTGGCAGTCAAAGAAGACCTCCAACATGACTTTCCCTTTATTCCTGTCCTGCTTGAATTTCATGGACCACGATGAGGTGGGTGACTTCCATTCCATGGACTGTTGTTTGGTTGAGGATCATACAAGAAAGATCAGGTTTCATCACCCATGATGTCAAGAAATTCCAGATTCTTATCAGCCAGTTCGATGAGACCGCCACATAATATCTTTTGAGTCTGTTGCTGGTCTGCCATGAGCATTCGTGGCACCATGTGTTGGTAAACACGGTGCATGTTCAATTGATCATGCAGGATGGAATGACAACTTTCAACCAAAATTTCTGCTGTCTTGCCAATCTCTCAATTGACTGCAATCAGTTTGACCTCACAATCTTGCATACAACCAACACTTTCTCCTCAGACATTGATGTCGACAGACGACCACTTCGCAAATCATCATTAATACTTTCCTGTTCCTCACGAAAGCATTTATGCCAGACATAAACTTGAGAATGCTTTATGGCAGATTCACCAAAGGTGTTCACCAAGGTCTCAGTGGGTTTTTTTCCCCAATAACACACAAAATTTAATATTTGCACATTGTTCTTCCATGGACATTTTTTCCAGACTCCATTTCACAATTTCTCATTAACACAGACTTCAGTGAATGGTAACTCGTCATCTTCACAGCAAATACAAACAGGTTTGAACATGTTTCTCTATTCCTGACATGTTTAGCTAAGACTTACATTACATGTTCCCTTTTCCATTGCCTGTAATTGACTAACCCAGCATAATTCCAGGAACTTTTTGAAGCTACATCATATTACAATTAATAAGACTAACATTACTAAACTCAAAAGACATGAAAATCTAACATAGATTTATCAGTTACATTTAAAACTTTGTTATTTATCTAACAAGTGAATGCTTAAAAATATAAAATAATAGAAACAAGATACATCTTGCAATTTTACAAATTCAAAAAATATTATTTAATTTTAGGAATATCATACTTCCTTAACCAGGTAATTCATCAAATCTAAAGGCTCATTCAGACATATCTAGTAATTTAGTCAAGTGGTTAGTAGTCATTTACTAGGTAAATGGTTTAGTACAAAAACTTTCCAGACTAGTACAGTTGAGCATCCTAGGAGCTTCAAGATGGATAAATGTACACACATTTGTGCAATACCAAATAATGTTATAATATTGAACTAATGAAGTTGACTATAAATAATTCAGTCTAAATATGTTTAGTTGTTAAACATCAACCAACAGCCAAATTAATCAGGCAGAAATTATGCTACGAATATTAATTAGAAATTACATGTAATTTCTAATTAATATTTGTAGCATAATTTCTGCCCAATTAATTTGGTTGTTGGTTAGATGTTTACTGATACATCAGGTTCTTGTGGATGTTTATATTTATATATTTAGTTTGTAAGTGATAGTGGTGGGGTTGCTACTTGAGCAGAAAAATGAAATTAAATGGATTTACTAAACAATCATTTTATTAAACTAGTCAATTAAATTTTACAGTCCACACACAGTAAGTTACTAAATTACTGAATGTGTCTGAATGAGCCTTAAGTGCAAGTGACTTTATAATGTCTGAAAAGATTAATAAAATTCACCCTTGCAACAAAACTGATTCCACACCAAAGTAGGTTACTGAGATTATCAAAGAGGAAAAATTATTATTTATTATGCCTTTGTGTCCTTTCTATCTTAATTTAAATTTAATTTGTATACTAGTACTTTTTATATATTAACAGGACTTATTATACTGGAAAATATGGATGCAGATATTTAGTCTTACAGATCAAAAATAATGTTTTTTATTTAGTTCACCTGTGAACTAAGGTGAACTAAATAAAAAACATTATTTTTGATCTGTAAGACTAAATATCTGCATCCATATTTTCCAGTATAATAAGTCCTGTTAATATATAAAAAGTACTAGTATACAAATTAAATTTAAATTAGGAAAAATTATTAATTAATAGTAATAAAAAGCAAACATTATTACAGAATTTTTTTTACATTTTATCATCAATTTAGAAAATAAAGTATTTATAATAAGAGGGATTTTTTTCTTTCATAAAAACTATATTAAAAACATACAAAATATTGAAAAAAAAATTTATACTTAATTAATGTAAAATTCATCTATTGAACAATAAGAAACTTTGATAAAGAGAGTTCCAATAATTTCAAAAACCTGTGACTTTTATTTAAAACATTTTTCTAAAATTAATCTCAGCTTTTTTTTAGCTTTTTTAAATTAAATGTGATTTTTATAATTTTTATAACATGGTTCCATTTAAAACTTCAATGTAACCCAATTACTTGTCTACAGCAAGGAGGGTTAATTTTACCATGATTCAAGAGACCTGACTCTTCAGAATAATATAGAAAGAAATATTTGATTCTATTATATAGTTTTGGACATATTAGTTTGTAACACTGTGGTGCATTCAGTATATATATATTTTCTCTGTTATAAAAGTTCTCACAATGATTGATAAAATACGAGATCTGTCCAGAAAGTTTGCAAACTTTGCAAATAGAAGTTGTTTGCATTTACCTAAAAGCTAGTTGGTTTTGTTGCCTTTAAACTGGTCCCCTTCAAATCCAGTGTTTCTGCCATAAAAAAACCTTTCCTGAAATGCTTCTTTTAGGATGATGAAAAGCTCTAGTGTTGCCATCTTTACAAAATCACTGATCCAGTTGGCAGGTCAGGTTTGTTCGAACAGAAGTTCCTGACGCACGCATAATGTCATTTTACAATGCGAAGTATAACATGCATGCTGGTTCTAAATCAGTTACAGTTACAGTTAGGGACTTGTGTAGGAGTAACATACAAGCAAAAAAAACAGGTCAAGAGGCAGGTTGCACGTCACGCATCACCATAAACAGAGTAACGTGGCGGAATGGCAGATGAGTTTCAGTGAGTGAGAGGTCTTTCGTTGTTCAAATGATGTAAATTTATAAAAATATTTGCAAGAACTTTGTTTCATCGTAATTTCACAATTTCTACGAAATTTCCAGACAAAATTAATAATTCACCCAGACAGTGAGTCAATTCCCGGACAGGTGGTAACACTAAACAGCTCACTGGCAAATTTACTGTAATGAATTCAAAATGGCAACTCGCCCCTCACTGTCTGCGCCATTCCCGACTTTCGCCCTGCTCGGGGCGTTGTTTGGACTTGAAGTGCCAGAGACAGACTGGGGATTTGGTGGAATTTTGACTTTTGATTTGTTCGAAAAGAGCGAATAGATCATGAAACATGTCGCAGGCCTTGCTCGGGCCGATGTCTACTTGTTTCTCAATTTAGATTTTCAGATTCCTACTAGCGTCCATAGAGGTGACGACTGCCTGGATAACCTTGTCAAACACCACGGGAGATGGGACATAACCGACTGACATTTTGATATCTCCTATTCTATAGACCCCCTATTCCGTGCCTATTCTACAGACCTATCCAGTAGACCTCCTATTCTGTGCCTAATTACTTGTGGCAACTTTTGAAAGCAGATTTTAATTTGGAAAACAAAAATAAGTATTCTAGGGCTTAGTCCAGTGAATATGGAAGTTGAGGAACAAGTAGTATTGAGTTCTTGGCCAAAAATTCTGATATCAACAGTGATGTGTAGGCAGGTACATTTTCTTGATGCTGTTCTCTCCAAATAGTTGATTTTTCTTCTTCTTCACTGCTTCAAAAAGACATTTTATCACTTCCAGACGGTGTTCATGGTAAATAACAGTTTCAGAATAAAAAAAAAAACAGTGAGCAAGACTGAACTTGTTATGCACTTTTGGGTTGAAGTGAAGATATTCCCACTCACTCTGATGACCAAATCTTTTTTCCACATCATGGCCATCGACCCTTGTCTCATCCCCAGTGATGTTTTTCGTGAAATTTTCATCAGACCTAGCCATTCCAGAAGCTCTTCACTCACCGAGAGAAAAATCACAAAATGCAATCAACACATGTTTACAGAAATGAATGTAACACAACAATAAACGAAGATAGTACACAAAACTTGCCACTAGACAGCAGTGCAAGCTGCATTCAGATTCAATTATTGGATGATGCATAATTTAAAAAGTTCATGAACTTTCCAGACAGACTTCATACACTTTACATCTGTGGAATACTCCATCATTATTTATTGATTTTTGAATATATTAAAATTTTGTAATCCTACAAATATATTTGCAATTTTTGATAATGATGATAGTTATGTTAAAATAGATATTAAAAGTATCTGATAAAAATGAATTTTGATGCAATCTGCAGCTTCAAGAAATTTATATTACTTTGCAGTCTTCAGCCCATTGCAAAATTCACAATTCTGTCCTGACTATAATATAATATAAATTTAAACACTCAATATTAACTAAAGTCAAAATTAATATTACAATTAAAATTTTGATATTTGAAAAATTAATTCAAAATTATCTATGTATTTATAATAAAGAAATTTTAATTAGTATCATATAAAAATAAAAGAAGAAAATATTAAATTTAAAAGATTTATTTATTTATTATTCTTTTGTATTCAATTATTAATTATTATAACATAAAATAACAATATAATTTTAAATGTTTAAAAATTGAACATTTTAAATTATATTATTAAAAATCTTAAATTTATAATAAATAATCCTCTAAAATAAAAATAGAAAAACCTATTTTTTTTATTTGTATTATTCTACCAATTCTAAATTACAATAATAAAAAAACAAAATAAAGGATTCCATAATTAAAATTATTTTATGCTTATGCAGAAAAAAAAAGCATTTAAAAACATTCATTTTTCTTAAATTGACCATACTGATGAGAAAAGAATCAAACATTTCACAGTCCTTGTCAGACAAAAGTTAGTGTATTCAGAAAGTGTATTCAGCTAAACCTATTACAAAATCAATAATCAAAGACTATTTATAACAAACCAGTTCTAAGGAAAGTGATATTTATTGAAATTTTTAAAATAATCTCCAATTTACTGTGACATTGAAACCATAACCAATTTTTTGTAAAAGCAATTAATATTGTAATTTGTAGTATTTCATATTAAAGTTTAAATAAATCATTTTATATTCACTTTTTAGATTTATCTATATAACATCATCACTTTAATCTTTGCTCTTTACTTTTAGAAAGTTCTAAAGCAGGCATGTTAAAGATAGTCTGCGAGACAATTACTTGTGGCTTGCGACATGAATTCAATAATGCTATTTGATTATATTTTATCATCTTGATACCAAAGAAAATGTCATATTTTGTACTTAAACAAATAATACTTGATAAACAAAATTGTTCTTATTTGTATTTTTTTTTATTCACATTACTTAGAGTTATTTATTTTATTTGATTATTTTTATATTTAATTTTTTGTTTACATTAGGTTTTCTCTATTCATCGTTTGAATTTCAAATTAAAGTCTGTGTTCGCAAGATCATTTATTACATAATTCACACTATTTTTCATATAAAATGAGTGTTTTTGAAATATTAGTAAATTACAGTTTATCCTTGTACTTTGAGTTTTGCAATCCTTATTTTCGGATCAGTTTACAGAATTGCTTCAGGCCTGTAAATTGGCCGAAAATGTTTGTTCTGTGACTAAAGTTATTGCTGGAAAAGTACAAATGGTTTTTTTTCTTAATTTATTGTCAAATCTCAGGTTATTAAAAAAAGTTTTTTGAGACAGCTACTTTTGGGCTACTTTTTAGAAAATTTTTGGCTATAAAAGCTAAAAACATCTGGCCCGTTATCATACTCCAGACAAAAAATTGGCCCTTAAGTAGTTTGAGTTTGACACTCCCGTTCTAAAGACACAATAAAAGGAATTCAAGCATACTCAAGCATAATGATTTATCTTTCAGATTCCCCTAACTTAATGCCAATTTTATAATTTTATTGATAACTCTCTCTTAAATGAAGTATTTTTTTCATTTGTAAGTAATTTTTTCTGAATAGTGGCCATGATAAAACGTTTAACATTATTAAATTTGAAGAAGAAACACAAACACTAAGGATTATAGGAGTCAAAACTTCTTTATTGGATAAAATGATTTTAGGGACTTCTCTGTCTTATTATCAGACCTAAAAAACTTGAAACAGAAATGTGAAGAAGATATACTAGTTTCTATTGAATGTTAGAGAAAATTCAAATTTTTGTTTCAATTTTTTCAGTCTGATGATGGGATAGGTCCTGAAAAACATTTTATTCAATAAAGAAGCTTTCACTCCTATAATTCTTAATGTTTGTGTTCCTCATAGTGTTACCATGGAGTCATTATACTCAAAATAATTTTAAAGCTTTTGATACAGATTTAGGCAGAAGCATCAAAACATTTTAATTATGGGCATTTCGATTTTTATTAATGCTTTCCATTATCTCTAATATATTACTATTATAAATGTAATAAAAATTTTGTAATACTGTATTTGTAATGACTATAGTATTTAAAGTAATAATATTGAATAAATTTTGTTTTAAAACTTTCTAAAATATGATAGATCTTTTAAAAAAATTATAATTAAACTAATGAAATTATAATTATGCAATTATAGAAATCATTTTATTCCAAATTTTATCAATAATTCAAAGTTTTATAATCATGTGAAAATTTTTTCCTGTTAATGATATGAATTTTTTGTGCTTTTATGAAATATCACTTGTTTTTAACATACCAGGTGATCATAATTAAAATACTCTTATTCAACACTATTTAGAGAGATATTTAGCAGTCTAAATGCAACCAATTTGGTATGGTAACATTTAAGGATTGTGGAAGACATTTCTGTAAAAAATTAGTTCCAAAACTCACCACTATGGCACTTTTGATGCTGCAAGTCATATTATTGTTGGTTGAGGAAACACTTAAAAAATGTTTATTGAGGACATGTTGCAAATTTCATAGCCTTGAAAGTATTACACTGAACATGAGAAGCATCAGAGATGGTCTGCAACTGAACACTTAATTAAATAAATAAAACTATACTTCCTTACTGAAGAGACAATATAAAATAAAAATAGACAACCATTCCAACTTCAGCAAAAATTCTTTAATCCTAAGAACGTTTTCAAACGCATTAAGCGTCCATCTTCAGTTACTTCTTTAAATCGAATATGAAATTCGAAAAAATATTAATTCGAACAAATATTACGTAAATTAACGGTACGATTACAATAAATAAATAAATAAAAATAAAATAAAATAAACAGGATTATTGTAATTTACAAAATTATGCCAATAATTCATAAACAAATAAAAATAAAACAAAAAATAAAACAAAACACTTAATTGCTTACAGATTTTTACACATTCAGAATGAGGACCCACCTTGAGCAGAGGATACTGCTCAAGGTGCTAAGGTACACTGTATAGCATGATTGTCTTGTGCAAATAAAATGCTTGCTGTGTCAAAAATGCCAGTGGTGAGTTTTGATGATAATTTTCATTCTGCATATTCTGAAATGTCACCATACCAAATTTGCTTGCTAAATGTCTCTCTACAGGTCTAGACAGAATTAAATTAGATTACATTATTTTAATTATGATTACCAGATATATTTCTACTGCAATATACCTACAGTGAATAAATAATTTATATTATACTGTGATTAAAAATATTCAGAATAAAATTTATTTGTTATCATTATCTAATTGTTACTGTATTATTAAACTGAACATGATAAATTTTCAAAATTTAAAATTTATTAAATTTATATTGAATATAATCTAAGAAGTTAATTATAATGATTGAAATTCAATAATTTATCTTAAACTTTATTCACTTTTCAAATAGTCAGATAAGCTGATTGTTTAAATATATCATAACATTTTCAATGCATTCAAATTTAGAATAAACTTTTCTTGGATACTTAGAGAAATTACCAGGCTTTAAAAAGTTTTTTTTTGTTTATTGGCAATATGGTTCAGTTTTAAGAGGTTGGTCCCTTTCTACTCCTAGAGAACAAAGGAATCAAAATTTTGTTTTATCAGTAAAATTAATTAATTTCATTCAAATCTATAAAATAAAGATTTGATTTCACACACAATTCAAAAACTTAAGTGGTAATCTATAATATATGATAATACATAGTAATCTATAATATTAAATTTCAAAATTTAATATTAATTTAAATATTTGTACTATATTAATGTAAGTTTTTTTATTATAATCTAAATGTTATCTTAAATATTCCTCAGAAGAACAAATTAAATACTATAGTTATGTTTTTATTAATTTCAAACTTTATGAAAAAGTTTTCAGAAACAAAAACTTAAAACAGTACTCTATAATTAATAAATTTAATGTTAGAATCAGTTTAAGTATATTTTTTCATTAAATATCTATAAAAAATTTAGATAGAAAACAATATTCTGTGACATTTACAACAAGAGATTTTTTTGTGCATGATATGCAAATAATTCAAATTTTAATGTCTATCTAATAATAAACTTTAATTTGAAATACTTAAAACTGAATGATTAGTATAAAAGTATTAAACATACTACACACTTATTTTTAAGTGTGATGATAATTACATTTATTAATTTTCATGTTACACTTATATCACTACTAATAAATTTAGTTTTAAAAAATTAACACACATCTTGTAAAACTAATACAATTTTTCTCACATTATTCATGATGAAATTTCTGATCGTGCATTTTGCATTAACTTGGTTTTTATTATTTAAATAATTTCATGAGTTGTGGAAAAAGTTTTTTTTAGCAATTTAATTTTATTCATAATAATTATGGAATATCAAAACAAAAATTTAGGTACTCTTCTGTTTTGTTATCCATATGCAATACAACACTGCCTGAGACTACCATACATACCACAGGAAAATGGCACACTTGTGTTTTCTCATCCATTCTTTGACTTTTCCTTTAAGACAAGCTTAAATAGATGAACAACAAAACGGACATTAAGATATGTTTTCTTATCCACGTTGATTCTTTTCCTGTTAGGTATATTAGATAAATATATAGATAACAAAACAGACTTAACTACTTTGTTATCCATTTCCTCCCTTTAGGTCTAGCCAGTGTAGATCTGTATATATCAATATATTGAATATATATATATATACATATCCACAGTGTATTTTTATTTTATACCATAGTACAAAAGGTGTAGAAATGAATACTGTACACAAGTACACCTCAATTTTTATATTCACTCAATAGGGCCTACCTGAAAAATAGAAATTTTTTCTTACTCATTGTCATAGGCCCATCCCCCATCATCAGTGGATCCATACTGATGATGGGGGATGGGCCTATACATGAAGTGATGAAAAATTTCTTTGTCTGGTACTGAGTGAATAGGCCTATAAAAGGTGTACTTGTGTACAGTTATCATTTCTACTCCTAATTTTTGTAGTACTTTATAAAATAAAATACCAAACAATTGCTGGGTTATATTGGGCTATAATAATGTTGCTATTAATAATTACAGCCCCCTGCAATCAATTAGCATTAATCTAAAACTTGGGTTATTGAATGTTTATATTTTAAATAAAAACACAATGAGAGATGGAACAATTTGTCATACAGAAATATTAGTATATGTCTCTTCAATATGGATCTATGCTCATAGATCTAGTCCAATGGTTAATTGTTGAGCTGTTGTCCCCTGAATAGTATTTTTTATGTCCACTACATAATCATCTTTTATTTTCAATTTTTTCCATATCATATAAGGACATTATCACCCAAAGAAATTTTATTTAATGAAAATGTCACTTTTGGTTCCAACCACCTACTTTATGAAGCCCTGGTTTAGGATGTAAATATATAAATAACAAAAGAGATAATACTTAAAATTTATTGCTAATTTATACTTAAGTATATAAATACAGTAGGAGAATTAAATTATTAAGTAGTTTTATGTATTAGATTCTACCCTGTACTTTATGCTACTATTCAATGTTTTAGGCTGAGTTCAGACAGGCTCTTATATTACATTACATCTGGCAAATTAAAGAATACATTATTTAAGGCATTACAAATAATACTTTCTTTGATTGACTAGATGTAATATAATGTAACGTAAGAGCCCGTCTGAACATAGCCTTAGACTCTCAGAATAAAACAACAAATATAAATCAAGACCGCACACGAGGATCAATATAAAATTAGACTCACTTGAACCTTTAACCTGTATTACAATTAAACCTTGTAAATCGAAGAACCCAAAGAACAACCCAGAAGGGGTTAAGAAAACGTTCGATTTACAAGATTTAATCGTAATACACACAGTTTAAAAGTTCAAGTGAGTCTAATTTTATAAAACAACAAATTTACAAGTTTTTATTGACTAAAAATATATAATCTTAAATAAACCAGAATGCTTAAATTTACCAATTTAAATTTTCAATTAATATTTATTGATTTCCATTCATTTTGTCTCATCATGACAAGATAACATTAAAAATAACTGAGTATTTTTCAACAGGAATGCATAATTTACAATGGTAATCAGGGAAAATTTTCACAATAAATAATATTCAGAACACAAACAATATATCAGAAATGAGTTTTATTTTTCAGGAATGACAATATTTATAGTTTACAATTGTTCTAACCAAAATACTGATATTTTTAAATCTTAAATTTGAAAATAATAAATTTACCCAAACAACAGAATAATTTTAATTTTATTCACATAATATATGCTGATTTAAATATAGAAATATTGACACAAAATTTCCTTTTTAAAAACTTTTATATTTATTAAAAAGCATTTACAAACAATAAAAAAATTAATGTATTAAAATTTTCTATGACTACATAGCAAACCAACCATAAAACTTTGCATACATCAAATGACACATGCAATCAAATGTCAAATAATATTTTAACATTTATGATCAGTTATTCATACAGAGAACGAAGTTCAAATTGATAAACTAGAATGACAGATCAAAACACATTAAACCCTTCAATTCCAGCAAAGACATTTTAATTCAATGAACATTCTTGTCCTCTTTTGTACACCATCTTCAGGTCACAATATTCAAGAAGAGAATGTTTGTTCAATTTGGAATGAAAGTTGAACAAACATTCTCTTCTTGAATATTGTGACCTGAAGAAGGCCTACAAAAAAGGACAAAAGTGCTTGTTAAATTAAAATCAAGAGTTACAATTTTCATGTCGACTCTGGATATTTGATCTCAAAAATTGAATTTTATTATTTTTTGTGAATAGTCTAAAACTTCAATATTGTGAAGAAAATATCCAGAGTCGACATGAAAATTGTAACCATATGCAAAAAAGTGGGTGTCTCGTACCTACCACCAGAGGGCTAGAAGCAGTTAAAATAGGATAAGGACAGTATGTATAAGAAGAATTTTTGTGGTTTTAATAGAAAAGTGTCAGATCCTCCAATAAAAGGCTGACACTAGATCAATTTTAACTTTGTGAATTTTCTACATACGTTTTACTTGTTTTTAAAGAAGTTTATTCTTCTAACCATTATTGCTGTTACTTCGGTGGTCGGATTAAAGGATTAATGATAGACTCAAAAATATTTTATTATTTTTTGTGAATAGTCTAAAACTTCAATATTGTGTAAAATCAAGAGGTTTAGAATGATTGTTTTGATACAGAGAACATGTTATTTAAACTGCTTTAAATTCATTAACTTTAGTTCTACTGTATGGATCCTTGGTAATGTAAACAATTTCAGTTCTGTATTTTTGAAGAATTAATTTTGACGAAGTACCAATACATTAATACAATATATTACTAACAATGATTTTGTTCATTATAGACAGGCCTGATCCACAAACGAGAGAAAGCATTCCAAATTACTCATGATAAATTATGAGAATCTCAATCAATGATAGCTTGACATTTTATCACATGGTCATGTAGCCAACCCATATTTATAAGGCATTCTTATATACTTATCATTTATTATATAATGGAAAAAAGTACTCAAATCTTAGTAACTTGTTGCACTGAATACATGTATGGTTATTAAAAATAACTGAAAATGTTAGTTCATTAATTAAAATTTGCTAGAAAAAGTGAGAAAGATATTTTGTTATATTTTATCTAAGTTCTAGCTTACAGCACAGACATTACAGTATACTCCATCCTACAAAAAAATTACTTTTGAAAAGAAATGTTTTGTAATAGCAGTACCCCAACTTGGTAATTTTTTCTTGCAATATACATACTTCTTTATTAATGTAGTTATTGTGCCTTTTGTGTTTTCAGTAATACACATATAATGTTGTGGCAATGCTCAGCACTATACTTTGTGGTACCCACAAAGAATTATTGCAGCACTCTAGAGTTACCATAAATTTGGAATAGCAATCCCAGACATTTACCTAATTATAGATAAAGATTCCAGGGCATCCAGGATACTTTTGACTAGCATTGCCAACTGTTCAGAATTTCCTAAACTATATGAAATATCAATTATATTTTTTAAAATTGTCAGAAAATGAAAATTGTTTGAAAATATTCCGAAAAATAAACAAGTTGGGTTTTTTAGCTTTTCTCTTTCCTCATGAGAAGTTGTAATTGTAATCCAAATTATTTTCATTCTTGGCAGTTCATTTGCCATTTTTCCCCACATTTTTCTTTCTTTCAGTCCTGCAGACACTTGTTTTAAACATATCTATCATGGATTCAACTGAGACAACAGGGTGGTGAGAGTCGAAGTCTGATATATCCAGAACAGATCATTCATGAAACTTCCGGGGATTCCTCAGTTGATTCAAGCCTGGGACCCCACAGCAGTAGGTGATGCCTGAACTGCTGTGATAACTGATGCCTGAACTGCTTCAGTTATCTGTCTGTCTCATCATCCTCATCATCATTAAAAAAAATTCTTCAAAGTTTGTAAATTTTTCTTTTCTATCAGTTTTTCAAGTAGATATTTTTCACACTATGTTTAGAATTTGTTATTCTGAAAGTTGCAAACCACTACAACTTTGGAAAACAGATAGAATTTAGTGAAGATATATGATTTAATCCTTTCTTATAAAGCAAGGTTTCCTATAAAAATGCACAATGAAATGTTAAAATGCAGATTACAGAAAGAAATACATTTAATCTACATATATAAAAAAAAAGCAAAAAATCAGGCATGTAAATGATGAAAATGATTGTTGTTCTTTAAACTCATTGCATTGTATTTTTTTACCAGATAATACTTTGCTTAAAAACTTTATTGGATTTTATATAATAGAATATTTATAATTCACTTTCATGTTTACTAGGTACTTTACACTTGTAGCTGACACCTCTCTGGTGAAAGAATATTGTTCATAATGGAAACACCCTTTCTAATGGAACTGATGTCACACATATCAAACCCAACTAACAACCTGTTTCATGACATTAGTATTGAGAAGAGCAAAATTGCCAGACTAAATCTTTACTAAGCTTTTCTGAACTAGCATTAAATTACTTAAAAATAATTTTAAAATATTATAAAATTCTATTTGTAATAAAAATATATATTACTGTAAAGTTATTTATTTCTTTATTGCATATATAAAAGGAAATGTCATAAAAACAAATTATATCCTCCCCTGAAAATAACAACAAAAAAAATTTAAAAACAAATAATAAAGAATAAAATCAATAGATCAATAGACATGATTAAAAAAATGAAAGATTACATATAATGAATCCTTGTGACAAATACTGAGTAATAAAATTATCATTGTACATAAATAATTTTTTTTCTTTGTTTCTTCCCCACACAAAAATCCTCAACTATTTTTATTTCCAGATACAATACTAGACATTACCATGATTCCAGAACTGTCCGGGCCAAACGCAGACATACAGTAACCCTACCTTAATGTACTGTGGCAGCCCAGTTGAAAATCACTGATCTAGGAATTTGTTCCTTGTGCATATTTGGCATTGTAGTGCAATCAATACATCTCTTGTTGTATATGCCACAGATATTACGGCCGACAGATATATTATAAAGAATAATAAAACAATTGATGTCACATTTCAAATTAAATGTAAACTTTACATACATAATTTATATCTCAGCGAAATTATTATATACCAAATACGTTTATACGTAAGAGCTTTAGCGAAGTATTCTAACGTAATTAAATTTACAAGAGAAGCATTAAAATAAATAGTTTCTTCTATTTTGGATTTAAAATACATTTCAAAAAGTAAATAAATAATAAAAGAAACTGCAGAATTATTAAATAAATAAACTTCAAATTTCAAAAATCATTACTTCAATGTTTATAATTCATTTATAGTTCTCTTATGAACATTATCTACGGAAAAAAAAATGTGTTGGAATAAAAACCTTGTACTTTTTGCCAGTTCTGGCTTGAAATTTTATTGGGCCAGGTGCGAAATTTTCTCACAGGACCTATGTAATAATAAAGAATATTATAAAACTGAAAAAAAGAAACGAAAACGAAAATTTATTTTGGTTTATAACAAAATATAAATTATTATAATTCTCGAAAATGTGTAGGGCACGAACTTTTTAACCTGTGAGATGCGATAAACTACTTTTTAAATGGATTGCATTTGACAAATGAGAAGTTGAACTTTCTAGCAACTCTGGCAACGTGTTTAGCTACTCATCAATTGCATTATTTAATTGTCGTATTGTAAAATTACACGTTAACTTCATCCCCATAAAGTAACAGTACGAAATAGCAAAACGAGTAACACGAATATTTCTTATTGGTTACGAGTATCTCTTGGATGTTTTCATTTTTTATCGTGATACAGCATTATCTACTTCAAAATACGATTACTCATATCTTACCTTTTACAGCCATATTAAATCATAAGTAAACAATTTCATTCAGATAAATATCTGCCGAATTTCAATAAATACGCATAATATTACTATAAAATACAAAGGAAATTTATAACGCCACCTAACGATTCATATATATATATATATATATATATATATATATATATATATTTTTCCAAAACAAAATGCTTGACATTAAAAACTTTAATAAAATATATTTGTTTGTACTTTAAAACTCCCCGCTAATAATAAATAGGATTCAATAAGATAAATTGTGGCGTTCTAACAATAATCATAAATTAGGATTTAATTCATCTGGGGTCTCGTGATTTTTCATAATTTAGATAGGGGCGTTATTTCTATTCTTAATCATGTTGGCTAATTCCATTGAGTAACTTATATACTGTATATATATATATTTTTTTCTTTTTTCACTTTCCGTCGGGTGGGTTTTAAGAAGGTTCCTTGTTTTTAGATCCAACATTGTCAGCCAGACCCACAATAGAGACGCCGAATGGTGAGTGGACGAAGCTCACATATCACGAAGACAGTAAATACCAATCCTGAAAATAGTCATAAACACTGGTTCCAGAACGGTGTACTGACGCCTTTACCGTCTCGGCCATTTACCCATCTACTTGGTGGTTACTTTTTTTTTTTTTTTTTTTTTTTTTAAACACTCTCCGTCCTCTGGGCATTAAAAGGTCCTTTTTAAGTAAGTCTATTTTGGGTTCGGCCAGGCCCACAATGGGACAGCTGGGTAGTGAGGAGCGGGTTCCGACATATCCGGACGACCACCCACTGAAAAAGTCCTGGTGTTTTCTAATCTTTACAGATTCGATCTCAAGCCCTCAAAGTGGTAGGCAGGGCCGGATTTACATAAGAGCATTTGGGGCCTGTGCCCAGGGCCCCCACAAAACTAAAAAAAAATTATGTTTAAACATAATTTTTTTTCTATTACCGCGACAGCCTAGTGTGGCCTAATCATGAGGGCAACAGGCAAAGGAAACCAAACCCGGGAAAAAACTTATGAAACATCGGAAAATTTCGGGAAAAAATTTCACATAGGTATTTTTCAGTTAAATTAAAATAATTAGTTTTACACAATAAAATATATGTATGTTTACAATAACCTTATTTTTAAATGAAATTTACAACTTCCTAGTTCAAATCTAATTGAAAGTACAGTATTTTGTGTAAATTTTCTAAATCATCAAATTTGCCTACTCTTAAAGGGGGGGACCCCCACCAAATTTGTGCCCAGGGCCCCTGGATTGGTAAATCCGCCCTGGTGGTAGGCTGCCTCCGTAGGTAATCGCTCGGCCATCCGGTCGTCCGTGGCTGTTACTGGACCCAACTGAAGAAACAGAGCTGCCCTAGATATGTTTAGATAGGCTAAATATGCCCTCCACTTTCCAACAATAGACCTTTTTTTTTTTTAACTCTTTCCGCCCTGTGGGCACTAAGAGGGCCTCTTTTAGAAGGCCCATTATGGGTTCGGCCAGGCCCACAATGGGGTGACCGGGTGGTGAGGGACGGGGCCCGACATATCCGAACGGACCACCCCCGAAAAATTCCTAGAGATTATTCGACCCGTTTGGATTTGATCCCGGGTCCCCCAGAGCGGTAGGCTGCTACCTTGACTGCTCGGCCATCCGGCCGTCTACAGATGTAATGTACATTGTTACTTCAAGAGCAATGAGCGCAAAAATATTAATTCTTTTAAAATTATGAAAATATCGTTTATAGGGTAGATGTACCAGTTTTGGCCAGCGTAGTACCAGTTCTGGCCAGAGAACAAATTTAACTTAAAAATATAATCACAAATGAAACAAACTTTTATTGTTAACTGTGTGAACAGTTAACAATAAAAGTTTGTTTCATTGGACAGATTTGAATATGTGGTGATTATATTTTTAAGTTAAATTTGTTTTCTGGCCAGAACTGGTACACTGGCCAAAACTGGTACATCTACCCTATCTTAAATTCTAGATCAAACTCTCTTTCTGTAAGCACTGTTTGCTTCAAATTAGAAAGAAACGAGGAATAGTATTTTCCACTACTTTTGATTCATTTTTTTTTTCAAATTATTCCTATTCATTAAAATTAAAAATCTATCTCTTTATAATACGTGAAATTTAAACACAAAATCTCCAAATTAAATATTATTTTCGCAATTGTAGAAATATAAATCGTTAATATTCGACATCCCAAAAATTCAATAAAAATAATTTCATAAAAAATCGATATATATGTATATATATTGTAATATTTATATTTTCAGTTATTTCATATATATTTTAATAACGAAAGGAATATTAATAAATTTCTATATAAATTATAAGAAATCGAAAGAAATGAAATAATTTTCGTAATTATTAAAGTTATAAAATACGAAATTATCGTCTGCCGGAGAAAACTGTCTTTGACGATTTTGTCCACTTGAGTTTGAATTTTGTATCGGGGACAGACGAGGAAATATACAAAGGTCGAACAAGGAATAATATTCCGCTAAAAAATAACTAAATTTAGATTTGCTGCATTACAAAGTGGATTAATTGCCATCATTTTAAAGGTTAGATTCAAGGACACAATTATCCCTTAAACAATAGAAAAAAAATCTTTAATCCATTATAATTTTCTGAATCATATCGATGCATAAGTGATATTAATCTATCCGGTATCGTTTTTAACATTCTTTTATAAATTTATTTACTTATTTACAGTTGTTATTATTTAGAAATTTATATAACGAAGATACGATTAATAACTTTGGTATATTTGTTATTAATTTACATTAAGGTTAAACTGTCATATTTTAGTTCGGGAATTTGTGATTACAGCTTTTAAAAATGAACAAATCTGACATATTAATTTATTCTTATTGTCATTAATATATAATTATGTGAATTATTTAATTCTTTAGGTTTATTATGAATGATTCAATTAATTGATTTAGTAACAACTGTTTATAGAATAGGCTGCATATTAAATGATGGTAATGCAATGAATAATGATTATTTACTGAATATTTTGAGAATTAATATCAAAGTATTTGGTTATCTGGTTCTATATAAGGGAATTTTATTTATAAGTTTAAATAAAAATTTGACTTAACATCGAACATCTCACATCTTCTTTGATGTTAAGTCAAGAAACCTTAACTGTAATAGTACTTTTAATTGTAAATATATTTTAAACTATAATGGTACTTTAACATTAACACAATTTTAACTGTAAATAAGTAATTTTAAACGGAATATATACGTGTCAACACCACCTACAAGAAATCCCGGAAGTCATGCCGACAGATGAGGGGTTTATGCCTGAAATGCATATTGGCCTATAAGAGATTCAGAATAAAGATGATGTAGAAGTGCTGTGTCTATCAATGCACCTAGTCGTGAAGATAAAAACAGATAAAAGAAGACACTGTTTCAGAATACACAACTATTTTACTTTATATTAAACTTTTCGCAGACCCCCTGATGTTGTCCACGCACCCCCAAATTAATTTTAATTTGCCACAGACCCCCAAAGTGCTATCAAGGATCCCGGGGTCCTGGGAACCACTTTGAGAACCACTGTTCTAAACAAATGAAGACCAAACAATCTAAAGTTAAATCTTAAATTAAAAGTATTAGTATTTAACACAACTGTTGCAAATATTTTTTCATGTCAGAAAATATAAAAATGAAAAGTTGATTTATTTTTATATTATTTCCTATTTTTCATACAATTATTTTAGCAATATACAACTACTAGCAGATGAGCTCTGTGTTGCTCGGGCAGAAAGTAACTGTAGCGAAGATTAAGATTATTAGATTATAGCCAATCTTACCCATTTTTATGGGATGCAAGAACTATGATAACCTTACTTGAATAAAATGATTAATTTTAAATTCTAAAATCTAAGAAAACTTGTTTAGAACATTATATTTTGAATTTTTCGAATTTGGAACAAATTCAAATATTCATTTAAATTCATTTATTTGGATTTATTTTTTTTGGGTTACCCAAACAGTGTAAAATATTTAATTTCCAAAATGTATACTATATGTGCCATTATTTACTTTCCTTTTTTATTATTTACACTTTATACTGACTAAAACTAACTCTCTCCTCCTTTTCCCTGGGCGAGTTGCATTTCCAAAAATTCCTTCTACTAAAATGCAGTCAAAAACACAAAAAAACCGCATCTAAAATAGTGCAGTAGAAGCTGTTTCTTAGGATAAGCCTTAATCTTCTCCCTCTCTCCCGTGGGGGGAATTTCAAAAAATCCATACATTCTCACGACGTACCCTAGCTGTGTACCAAATTTTAACTTTCAACTCCTAACTGTTTGAGCTCTGCACTTTATTATTATTATTATTATATACAATAAGATATACAATTTTTTCAGTGTTATCTGTTAAAACTTTTACAATGTATTTTACCATAAAATTTTATGTAAAATGAATTAATTTTTCTTCCAATTTTTTAACAGATGACAATCATTTGCTTCAAAAAAATAAATTAGGAATAACTAGAATTTTGAGTTAAGAAAATTTTTCCCTGAAGAGTGAAAATGATTATGGAATTAAGATTTTAAATAAAGGGATTAACTAGTAATCTGAATAGTTTATGTTGAAACTGTCTTCTAGTTAATCATGCTGATAGACAATATTAGGGCTGACAATAAGTTTTATGCATGTATATGTTATGGACAAAGTGATTAATTGGGCATTATTCATAATGCCTGGTCATTATGAATAATGACCAAAAAGGGCGAGCAGTGTGATAAATATTGATTAATTTATCAAATTGACCGGTCATTATAAATACTTCTATCACCTAGTCGGGCAAAGTGATGATGATAAGTTGAGGAGTGATCATCCAACATATGCTAGCCAATCGGCACTCAGTTGCATGTGCGTATGGTGTTTAGTACCGAATTTTAAATTTGATTACAAAAAACTCCACTTATTTCATTTAGAAATATTTATTTTTTGTGAATTACTTCAAAGTACTATTAACTGATATTCTTCCAATAACTTAGAAGTAACTTTCATTTTTGACTCTCACTTTTTGTATCATTGACAAATATGCTGATTTTGTAAAAATTTGATTGTTCTCACCTTTTTCTGCTATTAACTCGTTTAATTAGTTGTTTGAAGCAATTATTCATATCACTTAATAGCGAGGTTGAGGCTGAAGAACCTTATTAAGAACGCGAAAATGTGTACATTGGAAGGTCAGCGCTTTTCTGTAAGCCTAGAAGTTTGACAATGGTGTTTGGAAAGTCACTGGAATCGTATTTGACATTCCAAACGCCATTATCAAACTTCTAGGCATATAGGAAGTGGTGCTGAACGTCTGACGTACACGTTTTTGCATTTAAATCTTCGGCCTTAACCACACTAATGATTCCTCCATGATCGTTACTTTTGTCAAAGAAGAAAGATTAATTACTGGTCACATAAATTTAAAATTCAGTACTAAATGCAATACGCATGCACAACTAAGATGTAAGTTCTGATTGGCTAGAATATGTCAGATGATCACTCCTGAATGTATTATTATCACTTTGCCCGACTAGGTGATAGCAGTATTCATAATGACCGGTCAATTTGACAAATTATTGAAATTTGTTACAATGCCCGATTTTGTTGGTCATTATGAATAATGACCAGGCATTATGAATAATGCCTGTATTAATCACTTTGTCCAACATATATACCCAATTAAAATACTAAATATAAAATTCTGTTTTTTTGTCATTTCATATTATTCCTAGCTAATTTTAAGGTTATTATTTAAATATTTAAGACTTAACTATTGTATTTTATTTCTGAACAATGAAAACATTAATAAAAAGAATTTTATCCAGTTCAAAGTTTGAGAAAAGGGTCCATATTATCTTAAAGGTTATTATTCTGAAATAATTCTATAATTTGAAGGAAAGGTAGAAATTAAATTTAACTATTTTATTATTCTAGATATTATTAATATAGAAAATAATTACAAGTATTTATGCAAGAAGTACTTACAAAGTCATGCTATATTTACCTCTGTAATCATTACATCATTGAAAAGCTTTCATTCCCTAGATAATATTTACCATATGTCACTTAATATATTTAAAATATACTTTACATAAGAAAATATAGTTTTATTATAACTGTTTAAACAAAAGTTATATAAAATATAATTAAAAATCCTTGTAATTTGCAGTAGAAAATCTTTAAAATCTTATTTTGCTGTTTTTTAAAATTTGAATATTTTGAATTACATTATATACATTCCAACATCATTTCTTGCATATATTGTTTTAAAGTCTTAAAATTATTGTGAAAACAAAAAATGAGTTATGTGAAAAAATCAAAGCAATTAAAATTTTGTTAAATGTTTTGATTAGCCAATTAAATATATTGAACGTGTAAAGTATAGAGAGAAAAAAATTAAACAGAAGTTTGTTTTTTATATAAAATGAAATTGATTTTTTTGTTGCTTGTGTATATTGTTTGATTAAGTTTGTAAATTTTGTTGTTTGAGATGTTATGGACTTGTTGAAATTTTACATGCTGTTAATATGACTGAACACTAGAATAATTCTATTGTATATATGACTTGAATCATATATCCTAAAGCAGCAATTCAATATTATCTATTTGCAAAATGCTCTTGCCTGGAAATCTGGGGAACTAATTTTTATAGGCATAAAGAGTTGATAGTGCAAGAAACCAACAGTAGAGAAAAATCTATTTTTGTAGTAGTAATGTGATTCTCCTTTCTGGTGATGCTTAATGTACAGTAATAGCTAACTCAGAATTGGTAAAAATGCTATTGAGAAACATTGTTTATGCTGCAACAAATATGCTATATTAAGTACTATCTTATGTGAAACATGATATGATAACATGACTGACACGACAGGTATGTATAGTACATTCAAATGATCTAGAATAAAAATTTGACTTGTGACAAGTATCTCAACTGTCAAAAAATCATGTTACTGATAGCACACAATTTAAAAAAAAAAATATTATCATTGTATATAATCAGTTGACTTGATTAAAATTTGTCTGATTTATGGATGATAGAATTATTTCTAATTAACCATTAAGTTAACTGTTTTTATTTTTTGGCTGAGTAATATTGTAATCTAAAAATACTTTTAAATTAAAATGAGAAAATAGTTTGCATTATTAGATAGAAAATAATTTTAATTAGTCATAATGTAATTATATCTATGTTAAAAAGACTCAAGATCATTAATTGCAGAAAAACATGGAATAAGAATGAAAGGTTTACTGTAGTAACAACGTAAAAACACGTAAACAGATAATAAAAATATCTTCTTTACTCGCCATGTCCAATCATCAGGAACAAACTATTCTCCACAGCAGAGACGACCTTTCTTTAGAGGCTATGCCTTTGCCAAATTATGTAAAACAGTCTAAAATGTCCACAGGTGACAATCCCTTCACAATTAAAAATATAAGATTTCTTTGTAAAATAGGGCTGGCAGAAATATAGTAGTAACAACGTAAAAACATGTAAACAGATAATAAAAATATCTTTACTTGCCGTTACTACTTTTTACGTTGTTACTACTGTATTTCCGCCAGCCCTATTTTACGAAGAAAGCTTATATTTTTAATTGTGAAGGGATTGTCACCTGTGGACATTTTAGACTGTTTTACATAATTTGGCAGAGGCGTAGCCTCTAAAGAAAGGTCGTCTCTGCTATGGAGAATAGTTTGTTTCTGGTGATTGGACATGGCGAGTAAAGAAGATATTTTTATTATCTGTTTACGTGTTTTTATGTTGTTACTACTGTATTTCCGCCAGCCCTATTTTACAAAGAAAGGTTTACTATTAATTCCATAAGTGTTAATGCTTTCAGTGATGAATATTACGAGGGATCTTGAATTAATAGAATATATAAGTTATTTTATACATTTAAAGGGAGAAGTAAATACTATTATTTTTTGTTTTATATAAAAGAAAATTTATTTGAAATTTGCACATTAACAATAATTATAATTTGAATATAGAAGCAAGCAAGTAGCTCTATGTATTACATATTTCTATTGGTGTATTTTATATAAAACCTTTTCTTTTCTTTATATTTTAAGCAAAACTGAACATTAAACCAAACTACAGTATTAAATGATTCAAAATTTTAAAATATTTTCAAATATCTTTTTAAAAATACTGTAATTAGCGTTGTTAATATCAAAGTAATTTACAACAAATTTTTGTTTATATTATAAATGTAAGAGAAAATATTTAAAAAGTTTTATGCATGAAATTAAATTACTTTCATTATTTTAGTTCCTTTTTATATTTATACTTGTAGATCAGACATTTTAAATTAGTTACCAGCAGTTCTAAATAAACCATTCAGTTAGTATTCCATTATATATATGTGGAGTAAATTTGGCATCCATTTATCTTTGTGCGCTAGGTAATTATCTGTTTCATCTCTATGAACAAATTATTATTAAATTTTTTTTAATAGATATTAATCCTAGTTATTCTCTAGTGATGTTAACAAATCTTTTCTATTGCAATCTTTAGTTGTAATAATTATAAATTGAGTGTGCCTTAGAAAAGAAAATTTGTAAAATATTTAATAAAAATTAAGTTTTAAAATTAATAAAAGCTGTTGGAGTATGATTATTATTAATATAACCATAATCCAATTAATTATTAAAACAATTATAATAGGTTATTTAATGATCAAAGAGCATGAAGTACTGATATAAATAGCATGTTACAAGTTTTAATTGCTAGTAAATTGAGTTAGTTTTGTGTGTTTAAAAACTATCCAGAGAAAGATTCAACTATTATTTTAAATCCATGGCATAACTAACAATAAGTTTACATTTAATATTAAATTATTAAAGCCAAACTAACTATTGTATAAGATTGGGTTATTTTTCAGGGATTATAATAATAATTAGTAATTAATTTGCCCTAGACAGAAGTGTAAGGTGTCATCTTGTATTAAATTTAATAATTTAGAATATTCTGGACAATGGTTATATCATAGGTAAATATACCTGGAAGAGGAGATCGGACTGGAGGTCCTGGTAGCATAATTGGTGATGCATCCACTCGGCAAGTGGGAGTTGTGGGTTCGAGTCTTTTCTTCCAGAATATTCCAAAAATTATTTAATTAAATTATAATAATTAAATTTAATACGAGATGGCACCTAACACCTCCCTCTAGGACAAATTAATTACTAATTAATATTATAATCGTTGGAAAATAGCCTGATCTTATATGGCAGTTGGTTTGGCTTTATACTAATGAATCGAGTTTCGAGAGATCTTTAAATAATTAAGTAAAAAGTTAAGTTTCACTTAACATGCAAACTTATTGTTAGTTATGCCATGGATTTGAGACAAAAATTGATCCAGATGTATATATTAATTTCAGAATAATCATATCAATTATTAATTTCCAATTCAATCAGAAATAAAAACTGTAAATCCAGTACAGAATAGAGGCAGTTGTGTCTATTCTATACTGAATTTAAGGTTTTTTGGAGTTTTGATTCAGTTTGTGAGGGAATTTTTTGTTTTAATCAGAAATATTTTATACTTATTGTTTGGGAGACACAGGCTAAAATCATTATGCTTATATTCTAAAAGTAATATTGGACTATCACTGAATTATAAAGGTTTTTTGTGGAGGGAAGAAGTATAATTCATCCAGTATACAGTAAGAAGTATATTTGTTAAAATTAATATATTGATACATCTGGATCAAATTCTGTTTGAAATATAATTAAAATATTGTCACCCTGATATAACAAATTTTTAGTTCAGATTTAGTAGTCTGATTGATTTGAAAAAAATGTTAATCTTTTTAAATAATTGATATAATTTTATAGAAACCAAGTCAAAACTATATTAATAATCAAATGATAAAGCTAGATTTCTAGCTCAATAATGAACCTGGCTTTATTGTTTGATTATTGATATAGTGTTGGATGTAATTTAATGAATCAATAATTGATATAATTTTTAAGTATTCAGCAAATGAGAGCATTCTACGTTTTATTAAACTTTAAAAAAATTTGTTTTTTGAATTTTGTTCTATGTAACATTCCATAACCTGAAGATGGTTGTTAAAGACACTTGAAAATGTTCTTATAATAAATTTGTACATTTTAACTGAATTACAGGTGTTAGTTAATGTTTGTACAAATGTATTTACTCTCTCTAATATAAATATATATAAAAGAATTAGAGTTGCTCATTTATATATTCTGTTAAATATTTTTTCACTAATCTATGAAAAAAGCAGATTTAATGAAATCAAATTATTAAGCTTATAATTCTCTGTATTGCCAGTAGCATTGATTTGATATTCAGAAAGTAAAGTCACATTTTGCTATTTGTGGCTTCAATTATTTTACTTTTTTGAATGTTAAATATTTATAAATATTAAGTCTGATGTTTTGAAATATAATGTGCTTGCTCTTGTACTATTTTTGTTTTAAAAAATTTGATCAGACTAAACCATGCTTAGTATTTATACAAAAACACACTGTAGTTCCTCAATTCAAAATTTATTATGTATTTAAAATAGTTTTCAATTTTTTTTTGTGAAAAAAGGAAAATTTTTAAATAAATAATTTTGTTAAGTTTTGCTAAATAAAAAGTTAGGAAAACAATAGAAAATGAATTATTTCAGAAAATAAAGTTTATTTTCAAGCTCTTCTGCATAAACAATAATAATTTATTTTACTGTAGCAACATAATGTCATCTTGAAGGCATTTTAAATGGCCAAAGGAATTTAAATTTATTTTTTTATTTTTCTTTTAAATTTAAAACTTATTTAAACTGATGTGATCATTGAGCAGTATAGTTAAAAACATCTATTATTAATGTAAAATGCATCATGTGACCTGCTTGTAATAATTGTTTTGTATGTATGATTGATTGAATGATTATATTGCAAATGTAATATATCATTGATTATAAGATAATCCTTTATTTTGGACAAGTAAAAATGGATAAAAAGTAGCAAATTATTCTATTAATTACTGAATTACCATTCAAAAATGTATGCAATGTGATTAATTTTGATTATTTGACTTATAAGTTGTTAACTTGGTTATCCTTCCAAGTGGGGTGAAAGTAGCCTGTGTGTGAGCTTCTCCAGGCTCACACGCAGGCTACTTTCACCCCACTTGGAAGAATACCCATATGCTCTGACCAACCCAGTAGACAACAAAGTCACGTTGGTCAGAGCTGACAGTCAACTATTAGAGAAGCATGTTAACTTGGTTAGTATTTTTTGTATGATGATATACTTTTAGCTATGTAAAATTTCCAAGGTTGATCAAATAATCTGTAATTCTTTTTCTTAATGATGTATAGTAATGATGATGATATAATTACATTAAATATAGTATGTTAGTTTTATTGCCCTCTATAGATAAGGTTTAGAAAATAATGACTATATGAATTTTTTAATTAAGAGATATATATATTTTGTATTAATTAATGTTTTTATTAATGAATGTTGAAATTAAAACCATTAAAACTTATACTAATTAAGTGAAATAATTGATGATAACAAATGATTACAGTTCATATGACACAAATGATGAAATATAGTGTTTTCAAAATCATTTTATATTTGTAAATAATATGTATGATGTAATACCCTAAAAAATCCAGCAATTTAATAAAAAGGAGAAACAAATGTTTTCAGTTGTCATATAACTATTTTCATACTGTACATAAAAAGAAAAGGTAAACTATTTGGAATTGTTTTCTAATTCACTTCTTTAATTTGAAATGTTTTTATCTTGCTTATAAGTTTTGAATTAAGTGGTTTTTTTTTTCTAAAAATTTTTAAAAATTTTATTTGGTCTTAAGTTTTATTTCACCTAATATTTTTGGAGATATGTCTGGTTTCATTTAATTCTATGAAATACAAATGAAATTATGCATCACCTAAGAAGTATAGATTATTATAAAACTAACACATACAACTACTTAAAAATGATCTAACTTAAGTTATTGCTTACCTTCAAAGAACAAGTTCTAACAAGTTTTATTTTTCAATTTATACAAATTAGTATAATTAATATTTATAAAAAATAACAGAATAAGTTTATTTTTAAATATCTGTAGTCTTAATGTATCCATAATTAGTACTACTACTTACAATGCTGAAACAAACTAAACTCCTGGAGGGAATTTCAGAAACTCTACACTGATTCTAAAGGAAAAAACTTCAAATCTGATTCTATCAAACTTTTTTATTCAAAATTAGTAACAAAAATTTACTAAAAAATTCTAAAATAAACTTTATATATTGTATGATATGAGCAGTATAGTCAAATTCAAATTATTTGATTCTATAGATTAGTAATAGATTTTCATTTAACTTTCTATTTCATATAAACAATTCTTAAATGTTTTTACTTTTCTAGGTTATATAGAAATAGCTTAGGAAAAGTATGGTGATTAGTCAAATTTTTACTTTTTTTGCATTTCTTTACAGTTTGACATTCCATGAGCCCAAAAATGTAAAAAAAGAAACCCTTAAAAATTTGTGTTGGTGTGTATTTTGCATTATACCTCAGGAATAGATGAACCAAAAGTTTTGAAACTCCACAGGATTATTCCTATATGTGAGATATTGATGCTATTAAATTTTGGTGGTTTATGGTCAAGGGTTGGAGAGAGAGGGGGGGTCATGTGTCATCTCAAGTGGGGTCAGACTTTATGAAAATTTTACTTGTTGTTGTCATTTACAATATTTTTAAAAAGTCACCCTTACCACAAAAAATAAGTCTCTTGCTTTTTTATAATAATTAATAATAATATAAAAATTATTTGATATATTTTATTTTTTGACATTCATAATAGTAATCATTCATTTATTTTTATAATAATTAATAAATTAATTCATAAAAATTTTCATAAATTTTTTCATTTATCATTACAGATAAAATATTCTGCCTTCTCTATTTTTTGTAACATTGAATTCATCAGTTCATACAGAAAGGATGAAGTTAAATTTTTAATGAAAAAATATTGAAATAATTATTCAATATAAATTTATTCAGGTAATTATAATTGAATACTATGTAGTTTTATTCATAATTGATTTATAACAAATTTTATTGTAAATGGCCTTTTTCTAAGTAAAGACCATTTATGATTCAACATAGTAAAATTACAAAATTCATATATAATGTTCTTTCATTTAATTTTTGCAAATGTTTTTGAAATAGTTAACTTTATTTTTATTCTTATCCAATTCACCAACCACTTTTGTATTGAATAATTTACTAGTATAATAATTATAATGAATATAAATACAGTATAATGAAATTATCAGTATAATTTGTCAATCTCTTGTCAATTTGCTACACATTTTAATTTAACAAATTCCACCATAATGAAAATTTTAGTTAATTTAATAAGGTTTAAATTTGAAATTTTACAAAACAAAAGTGCTGATTATAATAAAATTTGTAAATTCGTCTTTTGTCATCAATGGATATTGTTTTAATGTTTACCTGGTAACATGACTTTTATTCCAGTCAGTTTAATTGTAAAATTTATTCTTTATCATGTCAATTTAGTTTGTAGTAGAGTGTCATTACTATACAGTTATCAGACATGATGATCTTAGCCTCATCTAATACTGTAAAACAGTGTTCCGCAGAATGTGTGCCGTGGAACACTGGTGTACCATGGTCAATAGTTGGTGTGCCGCGGGAAAATGTCAAGTTTTGTGAAGATAATGCACCTGTACATAGCTGAGAGTTATGCGAGCGAAGCACTTAGTTGCGTGAGGAGCGGGACAGCCCACCCGTGCGCCACACGCATGCATGTGTCAATGTGATATTGTAATGCTACGCCCCTCTTAGTCATTGTTGTCACACGCTTTTGTAAACTGAAACAAATTGCTTTTCGCCAGTAACTAGCCGCAAGTTTGTGATTGTGTTGTCACAAACGTATTTGACTTTTTTTATTACAAATAAGTAGACCCTAATGCATGTATGTGTGTATAATGGATAAATTCCTTAAACGTACCGCAAGTTCGTCAAGTGAAACTAATGATTCTCAAGAAACAGAGTCAACGAAGAAAAAACCTAAGCTTGTTAATCGAAAATATGATGAGAGCTCTGTACGTTATGGCTTTATATATTGCAGGGACGAATTGTGCCCAATCCCAAAATGTCTTGTTTGTGGAGAAACTTTGCGTAATAATTTGATGATGCCCAGTAAACTTTTACGACATTTAACTATTAAACACCCATCGGTGGCTCAAAAAGACAAAGCCTTTTTTCAACATTTGAAAGACAGGTAACTCTCATGAGTTTATCTTTCAAAACATCAAACAAAGCGCAGAAAGCAAGCTACGTGATCGTTAGCATGCTTGTTAAATCCAAGAAGCCTCATTCTCTTGCTGAAACTTTAATTTTACTTGTCTGCAAAGAAGTTGTCAAGATCGCCAAGAAGCCGCTAAGGAAATCGAAAAAATACCTGCGTCAGCAGATACGATCTCACATCGAATTAATGATATTTCTAGCGACATTCAGTCAACGTTAATTGGAAAATTAAGGCTTAGTGGAGTTTTTTCGCTACAAGTCGACGAGGCTACTGATATCACTGGTCACGTGCCTCTCATATCAAATGTGAGGTACACTGACGAATATGAAATAAAAGAGGACTTTTTATTTTGCCTGCCACTATCTGGTTATACCACTGCAGAAGAAATATTCAAAGTAAGAGACCAGTCCTTCAGTGAGCATAATTTGGAATGGCACAACTGCATAAGCATTTGCACAGACGGAGCAGCAGCTATGACGGGAAAAATTAGGGGATTTATAACCAGTGCTTCTGAAAAAACCCTAATATTAAAAATGTACATTGCTTTTTACACAGGGAAGCACTGATGGCGAAGTCTCTGCCTGATGAATTGTTCTGTCCTACAAGAAGTCGTCAAAATTGTCAATTATATCAAGTCGCAACCTCTGAACGCTCGTCTGTTTAATGCTGTGTGTCAGGAAATGGGAGCAGATCATCAGTCACTTCTGTTTCATACAGAAGTACGATGGCTTTTTCGCAGAAAAGTGCTTTCTCGAATTTATGAGCTAAAAAATGAGACCCAGACTTTTTTAGAGGCCCAGGGTTCAGATTTTGCTTCTTTGTTTAAAAAGAGAAGAATGGGTAGCAAAACTTGCATATCTGGCAGATATATTTGCCAATTTAAATGAGCTCAACAAAAAACTGCAAGGCAGGAATTCTAATATTTTAACGTTATCAGACAAGATTGAAAGCTTTTGCGCTAAGTTGGTGTTATGGATCAGCCACGCTACCAATGGTAGTAATGAAATGTTCGCAAATGTCATGGCTGCCGATTCAGAAAAAAAGTGCAGGCTTTGATAGTGAAACATATGGAGCTATTAGGAGAAAAAATGAACTCTTATTTTCCTAAATGTGACCTGCAACTTATGGACTGGGTACAAAATCCATTCTCAGATAGCATTTCCATTGGACACCTCCCGATAAACGAGCAGGAAGAATTCATGGAGCTAAAAACTGATCGGACGTTAAAACTAAAATTTTCCAAAACAGAGCTAGCACATTTTTGGCTACATATAAAAAATGAGTATCCACTGCTTTCAAAGCATGCTATTGCAATTCTCTTACCATTTGCCACGACCTACTTATGCGAATTGGGGTTTTCAACTCTCACTACGATTAAATCAAGAAAAAGAGAACGCCTGAGGATGATCGACCAAGAGATGAGAGCAGCCTTATCAACGATTGTTCCAAATTTTGATCGCCTGTGCTCAGTTAAGCAGGCTCACATTTCTCATTAAACATTGTATTGATTTTTATAATAAATAAATATTAAATAAACATTGGTTTGTTCTTTGGTGTACCTCTAAAATTTCGTGATTTGATAGGTGTACCTTGAATACAAAAATTTGCGGAACACTGCTGTAAAAGATAAAGTTGAGATTTTAAGGTCTGATTAACATGATGAAAATTTCTGATAAAATAAAAAGATATACACAGATGGCATATTTGAATGTTATGACACAGTTTAGGAATTTGTGGAGGAGGCTTTCATTAAACATAAAATATAATTAAAAAATTACAAATTTCTTTCAGCAATAAACAATGGCTGTTTTGGAGAGTTATTAGTATCACTACTACTTTGTGCATTGGCTTTTTATTCAAGACAGTGCTGATAATACACCTGCAAAGGAAGACCAAAAGTAACTATTTTCACTTTTTAATAAAATGCTATTTATTGAGTTGATGTATAAGTTCATAGTATTTGTTTTTGCACAGCAACACTGCAGTGTTAGGAGTTTGTTTATTGTTTGTCATTTAGAGTGAGTGTTGTGGGCTTTGAACATGCCTTGCCTTTTTCAGATTTGAAGAAAGTTAGTGCTGTTTGTAGGTTAAAGATGGAGTGTCAAGTGGGAAAAAACAAACTTCTGACATATTCTTCTATTTGAGTTTAACAGAGGGGTAAATGCAGCAGAGGCAGCCAAAACATTTGTGCTGTTATGGGAAAGCAAAGCAAGAAAATTGTTTCCTTGTTTCAAATGGGACACTTTGATCTGAGTGATTCTCCATGTTTAGAAAGACCATTAGGCTTTGATAAAAACTGTTCAAACACTCCTCCATGATGATCTATGAAGAACCTGATCTAACCTGAGAATTGGCAAATGTGATGAACTGTAACCAGTCAACCATTATGCAATGTTTGCATTACATGGGCAAGATTCAAGTGTTATCACTGCAACGTCTTGTAGATCTTTGTTCTCTTTATAAGCAGGTAAAGCCATTCATGTAAATAGGCAATACACAGGGAGGAAAATTAAAGAAATATATGTGTAGTTTATAAATAATTCATCTGATAACTTTAATGCTAATTGCATTATGACATGGTCAGCAATTCTTTCGATTTCTGACTTGCTAGCTTAGGATTCAGCCTCCTTTTTTTAATTAAATACTAGCAGACCTGGCCACATGTTGATGTGGCTCAAAATGTATCTATTATAAATGTATAACACTTCCCCCCGTGAGGGAATTTCAAAAAATCCCTTCTTAGTGTACATTCTCTTGACGTACTGTATTAAAACGCAATCAAACACGCATCTAAAATAGTATAATAAAAGTCAAGTTCTTCACAGTAAGCCTTAATCCTGTCCATCTCCCTCCAGTAGGGGGAATTTCGACATGTATATTATATAAAAACACATGCGTATTTGAATGCAACGTTGTGTCAAAATTTCAAAGGAATCGGTAGGAACAAACGTTATATTTTATTTATATAGATAGATAGAAAATGATCTGCTTTAGTCCATTCTTATAGAAAAGCAAACTTAGGTTGTCGGAGTTAGTGCCATCTGTTGGACATAAAAGCCTTAATCCATATATAAATATATTTTTGGAAGAGGGGAAATGGTGGTCTTCACATATGCCAGAAACCTTTGCGGGAGCGTATTAAACAACTTCCCGAAGTTTCATGGCAATCGGATAAATGGTGTGGTAAGGCATGAAGGACAGACAGCATACATTCGTTTTTATATATATAGATGTAAAAATAACTTATGTTACTTTTAATAAACAATTTAAGACTTTACAATGAAGAGTCTTTTGATGTCTTTTTTTTTCACACCTCAGGAAAATAACAGTCTTATAGCAGAGTTGACATTTTATTAGAGGCAACCTTTTATTACCCTAATTAGACCTTTTATTACTCTAATAAAAGTTATATTATTTTTACTTGTCCAATGCCTCCAGTTCTGTATCATCTGTTCGAAGGATCTTTGCCTTTGTGAAGGTTCGCAAACCAGGCAATCAACTCTGACCTGTTGTTTGACAAATCAGCCATCTTCAATCTGAATTGAGAGAATGCCCAATTGTTATATCATGAGCAATCTAGAAATCTATGACCAGGTCTTAAACATTTTGTAAACTTAGTGGAATGATTACAATACTCCAACTGAATGGACCATCACTGTAGCAATGTTTCATTATACCTGCCCATAAAATTGGAACTGTGTTTCTGTGATCTTTGCAATTTCCTACTTGAACATTTGAGTTACCCAGGCAAATACCACACTAAAGGAGCTAGATGAAATTATGTGCTACACCTCCTTTTTCCAATATGTATTAAAGCTAAACAATTGCCAAATTATATAACTGTCAAGCTTGAATGTTTATATTTTTCCAATAAGGAAAGTATTCTTACAATGTAGTAGTGTAACAATGGGAAGCTGCATCTCAGGCACATTTTGTGAATTGGTTAATTTGACAGCTTGAAAATAACATTTTCCATCTTATGAACAACACTTAGCATTATACTCAAGGCATGCTGACAACATTCTCATCATATACCACAGACTGAACCTCCAATATTTTCTGGACTCCATAAATTCTAACCCATTTGGCTTCACCTCTCTGTATAACAGGAAAGCCCATACACACTTGATACACTTCACATTACAATCCAGGGGGCAGTATCTCCACTTCTATCTACTGGAAATCTTTGCACCATTCTCTATGCATCCCAACGGTCTCCAATGATCTCTTCTTTAAAATAGCTGCATTTAGAGCCTCTCTAGACAATTTCAAATGACAAAGACTGGACTCATGAACTCAACTATATCTTCAACAACATGGCTATCATCCCACGATAATCAAGGGTCTAATCAATCTTTATCTCTCTTATACTCTATAAAAGTTAACCAACAATTGAAACAAACTTATATGGAAATAGCAAGAACCAACAATATATCCATCATTTTTAGATGAAACTTCACATTGTACACATTACTGAGGAACTCTAAGGACTGTTTTAAAGACCTCCATCTACCTGGGATTTATACTATTCCAGGCATTGATAATAGTCTCAACCAACAATTGGAATACATAAGTGCCACTACCCACCCTCTTGAATGATTGAAGGAGCATCTAACTTTGATAAATAAAGGACATAACACCACTTTAGCTCTCTTGACCATAGAATACCAGATCCAAGTGCATCTGCTCAAGGCCTGACTTTTACATCCAAGGAGCTCCCCTCTCCCAAACAGCTCAATATACTGAAAATATATAAAGCTTGTAGAGAAAATATTGCCATCAGTTATAAGGACAGCAACATCCTGCATCAAGTGTGTATATCATTATTTGAGGTCCTTTTATAATTCTTCCCCATTCTACATCATTATGCCTACATCTGATCAAATGGAATCTTACCATTATTTTAAAATATCAATGTTTGAAGTTTTATTTTGTTTTTGATCCCTTCTTTAAGCTATCATCCTCAGGTTAAGCTATTAAAAACATTTGTTTATTTATTGAATTCTCATGTATTTTACTGGAGTTTTAGTTTCTTTGGTGTTTATAGATTAATATCCAGGTTTTTAAGTTGAATTTAACATGTTTATTATTTTTGGCACTTACTCTTAAAGTAATTTTAAGGGTCTTTCTTTAAGTTATTTTTTATTTTTACATCCTTTTTAAGGACTGGCACTGTTGTGCACTTGGTAATTTAAACATTTTTAGCTTTACAAGCACTGAAAAGTGAGAAAAAGGCTGTTTTGCTTTAAGGCAGCAATTTTTTTTCTAGTTCATGTAACTTAATTGTCATATTGGCAAGGTAGGCTATGCCTGTATTTTCTATAAAAAATAATTCAACCTATAATGATAAATTTGGAAACTTTTTTAGTATAATTCATTAAGAAATTATATTTTTTCATAATTTATAAGAAATTAACAATTGATTTAATTTGTTTTTTTTTGTTTTTATCTAAAGAATTGTATGTAAGTTTTATAATCATATACAATATCTTACAATCAGAAATTATTTAATATGTGATGTTGAAATTTGTCTTTCTTGAAACACATGCACTCAGACACTTCAGTGAAAATTTTAATTTTTAATATAGTGAAATTATTTAAGTAAAGTTAATCGATAAAGTTACAAATAAGATTAACCCTATTATTTAAGAAACTAAGATATAGAATTTGATTTAAGAGTTATAATTTTAACTTAGAAAATTTTTCAGTTATGTATTTTCGTTTCTCAGATTTTTTAGTGAACATTATGGTATCTGCAGGAAGAGAAGAAGATGACCTTCCTGATAAAGATGTGGCACGAGATTTTTATGCAAAATATGAGCCTAAAGAAGTATTAGGAAGGTACATTTTATTTTGATTTTATAAATTATCATTTTTATTATTATACAACAATTTCACAAATCATTTTAATAGTTGATTGATAGTTGATTAGAATAGTTGAAAGTACTTGCCTATTTCTGTGAAGGATTTAAATATTATCTGGATCATTTTAATTATTTTAATGTTGTTTAGGTTGGAATGCTTCATCAGTCAGAATTTCCAACTAATTCATCATAAATCATTTATATTTGATAGCAATATTTAAGAATAATTTTAAACAGTTTTTAATTTTAATAAAAATTGTTTTATTAAAATTAAAAACTGTTTTAATGGGATCATTTATTGATATTTTCAAGAATCTATTTACTTTAATGAATTTTTTTTTAACTTTATAAAAATCTTTATAATTGTAATTAAATATTGTGAGAAATGTAAATTTTTTTTCTAGTTCATATTTCAAATTTTTGTTAATTTGTGAATTTTTGTATTCAACTGTTAATTGATGAAATTTATATCTGTTACAATAAATATAATAAGAATTGTTTTTTTATATTAAGAATATAGTGCTAGAATCTAGATTTTCAGTAGCGAAGAATTTTACTTGTATACTTTACAATAGCTTTTTTTTAAATAAGTGTAAGATTTTATAAGCATACAATATTAATTATTATATTAGAATTGTATTAATTTGTTTAAGATCTCATGAGCAACTAAATAGAAGGATAAAATAAAAGCTAGAAAAAGAGAATGTTTAAAATCTGAAAAATAAATTAAAATTCTTTTGATAATTTCTATTATTTACAAAAATAATGGATACTGCAACGATCTTTGATAAAATAAATTAGGAAATCTTCAGAATTTGATTAAAACTAAATTTTTATATAACAATGAGTAATTTGTAAGTTTTACTGTTGATATTTATGATTCAGCAAAAATAGAATTATTACTATAATGCTCAATTGCTACAAAAAAGAAACAAAAAGTTTCAATATTTCAAAATGTTTAGAATAAAAATATTGATTTACTCTAAAGAAAACTAGCTATTTACAAATCATAATATTGAAAAAAGTATAACTACAAAAATATAAATTTAATAATATTAATAGTTACTGCGATCATTGAAATAAATTACTTAGTATTTAGAAAGTAAATTATTTGAAAAGTATACCATACATTCTTTATTACATATACTTACAATGGATACAGACAGATACTGTAGTTTGATGATCATTCTTCAAAATGCTGTGAATTCAAATATAGTTTGTATTACAAACTATATTTGAATCTATTTGTAAGGATTTTTGTCAAATCTCAAAGATTTTCACTATGTATAACTAGTTACGTAAATATTTTAAAACCTTACTGTTTTGTGATTTATTGAAATAATAATTTCATATAAATAGAATTTATTTATTTTTAAATTTATTATTTAGAGGTGTTAGCAGCACGGTAAGACGATGTGTAGAAAAGGAAACTGGAAAGGAATATGCTGCAAAAATAATTGATATTAGCAGTGATGATGAGACATCATCTGTTTGTACAAAAGAAGCTACAATAAGGGAGATCCAAATTCTAAAAATTGTTGCAGGCCATTCCTATATCAGTAAGTATTATAATTACATAAGATTTATTTAAATCTGTTATTGGGTTTATTGTATATGTAATAAGAAATAAATGTTGCAGACAATATGTCATATTGATAAAATTTAATTTTTGAATAGTGTAACAAACAATTTTAAATAAACAATATTATTTCGTCATATATCATTTTAAATCACAAGTAAGATTAATTCCATGTCTGTTAAATACAAAAACAGACTATAGTCATACTGTTTTTATACAGGGTGTTTCAAAAAAGATGGGCAAAACTTTAAGTGGTGGAAGAACACACCAAAACAAGCATTTCTCATCATAGAATGCATTGTCAAATGTAAAATGTTGAGGTGCAAACACAGTAATGACTTATGACACAACATGAGAAAAAATTTTTAATAATGGATAATTACAGAAATTGCTCAAAAGAGCAACTGCCAACCATAATGCATGCTTCACAGCATTGATGGAGTGGATTGCATACATTTTGGAAGATAGGTTTTCTGATCAGGAACTGGTCTATAGGAAAGACACTACTGGTACATTTGTTGCACTTCCATGACATTACCCTTGGCAGCTCCATACATGAAATGCATATTGGCCTTTGTGGCATTGAAATAATGATCCATCTTTGTGAATGACCATGTGTGTAAAAAAAGTTACTTTTATACGTTTGTCAGAAAGTGCCCTTTACCACCTTTGCTGTTCTGATTTGACAACACATTATATGATGAGAAATGTTTCTTTTGATGTATTCTTCCATCCCTTAAAGTTATCTTTTTTTTTTTTTTTGTTTTTTTTGAACCAGTGTTTGATTGCCCACCTATAATTACGGGTTTGTTTTAGATATCAATCAATAATTTATTACTATGTTAGAGTTTTTATAATTTTCCACAATCTGATCTAGATAATTTGATGACTAGATGGCTGAGACAGTTAAAGTGTCAGCCTACCGTCTGGAGGAGCTGAGATCAAATCTAGGAATTTTTCTGGGATGGTCTGTCCTGGATATGCCAAGCCCCATTCATCATCATCTGGCCATCCAAAATATGAGCCTGGCTAAACACATGATGGATATGATTAATTAAAGAAGGCCGACAGTGCCTTTTTTTAATTGTATGCCTACAAAGCAGAAAGTTTTAAAAAAATTTCTAAATTATTTTATTTCAGTGGTTCTCAGCCATTTTTCCATAAATGTCTGTTAAGCATGCTACAAAAAAATCATTTAAAAATGTTAAATTTTAAATCTTTTAATATTTTAATACTTTTTTATATAGAAAAACTGCAGATCTTCAATGCTGCTGTGTCATTTATATATATAAGAGCATCTTTAATGTGACACCAATTCATAGTATGTCACTTGCTCGAAAGAATTGAGAACGACTATATTACTTGATTATATTCTGTTTTTTTTTTTTTTTTTCTTTTTTTTTTTCTTCTAAATTAAGAATACTTTCTTTGTGTTTAAGGAAATTATTGAAAATTATTATTGTTATAATAATGAATATTTAAATTTACCAAATTAAAACTAATAAAATGTTATATTCACATTAATATTTTAAATCATTTTTTTTGCACTGTCACCCATTGTTTGCAAACTTCTATATGTTATAAAAAAAGTTTAAATAATGTATTAAATAAATTTAAGAAATGCATAAAATTAAAACTATCTTAATATTTAAATATTACCCTAGACTGTTTTATTCTGAAAATTAGATATAAATGATTTTTATACAAATGTTTATAAAATTAAAATGGTCCTGCTTTACTTGATTATTGGTTCCTTAAAATGGTTCCTTATAATTGCTTTACTTTATAATTATTATAGTTAAAAGATTAAAAATCGTAATTGTTTAAATATTCTATTGATATTAGTGAAAATTTTTAAATAAGTAAATTAGCCATATTAAAGTATCATTTGATATTAATTTTATTTTGACATAATTTAATATTTTTCAGTTGAATTGCATGATGTATTTGAATCATCAACATTTATATTTCTTGTTTTTGAATTGTAAGTATTTAAATTATTCTTATTCTTTTAAATAATAAAATATTAATTTAGTTATTTTAAAAATTTTATATGGTATATAACATCAAAAAGTGATTGGTTTTTCTGAATGAAAAATATTGTCAAGTTTTTATCTCATAAAATAAAGTGAAATTTTGATATTTTATAATTCTCTGTTTGTATATACATGAGTAATTTTATGCTTTTTAATAATTTAGTGAATATTAAATTAGCATTTGATTGACTTTTTATTTTTAATATTTATTTATCCTTTTATACTGAATACTAAAGCTAATAAAATATTATATTCAAATTAATATTCTATCTCATTTCCTTTTACACGTTCACTGATTGATAAGAATGAACTAGACACTGTAGTTTGTCAACTAAATTAATCAATGCAATTAGTTAAACTTATGAATACACTAATGTTTTCAATCCAGTTAACAAACCATATTCAGGCATTGATAATTGAAAGTGGAATCATTGTAAATGTGCATTGATTAATTTTACTCATTGTTTATAAACTTTTAAAAGCAAAATGTTCCAATATTTGTATATGTTAATATCACTTAGGATGAATGATACTATTTTCAAATTAACTTAATTGTTCAGTTAATTTTATTTTTTATTTTGATTAATATTTTAAACAAAATATTTGTTTTTTTAATTGTGGATTTGTTTTATTTTCCTGTTTACTATATAATTGCAAGTGCAAAATTGTTTTTTTTCTTAAGTTGTTTTTTGTTTTTCTTACGTAATAATTTCATATTAAATTATTTGCCAATTTTAGAAAATAAATATACTAAATATCTTAATTTTTATGAAGTTGTAATAATATTAGGGCACAAAGTTTTATTCCAGTTATTTGAATAATTTTTAATGGCAAAGTATTTTGTTAATTTTAATGAATGTTACATTTTTTTAATTTACTGAATAATGCTTTTATTATTCATGCAAATACAGGGTTGATAAACAGGAATTATATTTTTAGCATGTTAGATTTGTTCTCTATATTTTTTTTTATTGAACAAAGTTTTTCTTGCTGCAGTGGGTAACATTATCTGGTAAAATGTTTCTTATTGATTTTGGTGTTCTGACTGCTATACCTGTAATTTCTTGTATTTGTTGATGAGAAATTTCATGTTGTTTGAAAATACTTAGCTCTTTCCATAACAAATTTATAATATTTTAATAATAGCATGTACACAGCACAATTATGCCACTAATATATACAAAATGAATTTAATAGACTATATGTGTTTCAATGTGAATTACATTCGTTCTTGCTATAGTTAAATAATTATGAGAATTTTTAGAAATTTGTATATGGAATTGTCCCTAAATTACATAATGCTATTTTTATACTTTTCAACTATCAACCCAAATTACATAATACATATTTTTGATTGACCCCCTTAGTTGTACTAAAGTATAATACACAGTATGGGTTACTGAACATTGCCATTTTTTTTTAATTACTTTCAAAACAGTGACATAAACATTGGTTTGTCATGCAACTGTTAGGAAACAAAAATGAATGAATCTATTACCCAAGAATTGAGATCTTAGCAATTATAAAAACTGTACAATTATGAGACTGCACATATACACAAGAATATAAACAGCGGTCAGAGCTGTAGATCTAATTTGCTTATCTACTTTATGGTTTCTAAGGTAGACATTAGTATGCCATTCCAGTCTCCAGGGTAAGCCCGCAGTCTACACTCATGTGCAGTGTGCTCAACAGTCTGATGAGAAGCACCACAATCACACTCTGGGCTTGGAACTGGAGACTGGTAAAGGAGGTGCAAAGATTTTTTAACCTGCCATTGCCCATCCTGACATGGTTTAATGCAGTTCATGTTTTGCGAGGTAAGTTGAATCCCTGGACTTCTTCTTTACGGCAGAACAAAATGTGCAAGTGGGACCCCATTCCTGTTTCCCAGCAGTTTTTCCACAATGTCATGTAGTCACCGTCAGTTGTAGCCATGTTCTAAGCTGCCCGAAGGGTTGGATTTCGAGATTTCAAATGGTCAGTACTCAAAGATGGAATGTTACTCCATTTTGTTATGCTTTGTTTGTGTCATGTATAAGCCATATGCTAAATAAATAAATGAGATCTTAGCATTATGTAAAGTTTTTGTAAACACTTCCTACCCCCTTATAATGCAGGGTAAGATACCAACCCACCCATATCTGCATTACATAATCTATGGACAGCTCCTATATTTATAAAACAAAGAATAGTTTAAAATTAATTGTATTGCTGGTTATGTGAGAGATGAATATTTAGAGAAAAAACTGTAGAAAGTAAAAATTAAAAAATTGCTTTAAAAACATTAAATTTTAGAAGGTAAAATAGAATTACACTTAAACTGGATGTGATGTCATTATCATCATCTGGAACTATAAAAACTATAGAAATAACTATAAAAATGAAAGTAATTAGAAAAGTATTTAATAAATACATAATTACTATCAAATGATATGCAGATTATGACAAACTTTTAAATTAAAATGTGTTTGAAGTACTTTAAATTCTTGATTGAATCTTTGAAGCAATAGACAAATAATGGCAGAACTTCACTTTGCTAAAGTGCAATGTTATACCTATGTAATTGACAGGATATAGATAATGTGTCATAGCCAGTCAGAGTCAGAGTTTCATCTGACATTTTTACTTTCCCATCTCTGTTATATATAACAGAGGGAAAGTATGGATGGTGATTGGTCAAAAAAGAACCTCAAGATTTTTACATTTTTAGACTTGGAACCTTGAAACATTGAGAAATATAAAAAATTTGGAGGTGTTTTCTGTATGTATTGATGTTAGTGTGTGTGTGGGGGGGCATGATTTTGTTCACCATCTTTGAAGCTTAATAACTCCTGTGGTTTTTGTCAAAAGTTTCTGAAATTTTGCAGGGAGGTTTATCTATTAGGGGGATTGATGCTATTAAATTTTGGTGATTAAAGGTTGATGAGGTGGGGAGATAAAGGGGGTTATATTCCATTTATATTCTATACTTTATTTTTATTGATATTTTTAATCTGCAGTTGGCTGATAAGTTGAAAATGTTAATGTAAATAATTTTTATCTGAAATGTTTGTATTTTAAGTAATTTTTATATATGTTGTAATTCTTAATGCAACATCATCTTAGATATATAAAAATATATAAATTTATTTATTTAAACAAAGTAAAAATCAAACAATGATTTTAAAAAATACTTACTAAATGTTCTTGCATGTACAGAGTGCATCTTCACACTATGTAGAAATGTTGCCCATCTCTGATATGTAAATTAACAAAATTACTTAATTTGAGATTTTTTTAAACTGGATTTATTAATGTTATATACTCATTTCTATTTACATTATTATAAGTGTAATTTAGTTCAACTTGATTTATTTTATTTTATTAGTATTAATGCTATAATCACATATGATATTAAGTAAATGACACTATTTTCTCCAAAATTTTTGGTTTTCTTTCAATTTTAGTCTCCCAGCTGTTATGTATACATAGCAGTGGCGTGCCGTCATTGGAAGTGATGGAAGCGCCGATTCCACCTTCCAATGACCTTCCCTTGTATTTTATAAAATATAAATTTTCATATTTTAACGTACTTTGCATTAATTAAAATTAATATTTTATTATAACTGCATTATGTATCTTTTACAAATTTCTATACTACATGAGAAAAAAATGATAAGATTGCTATTGTATATTCGAATGATTCGGTGGCGGAAGGAGTGTCGAAACCAGGTCAGTTTCCAATCAGCCAGATTATATAGGCATTGTCACATGCGGTTTACAGAGCACCAACCTCACCCGGTTTAGCTGGTAGAAGCGACACACGCATAAAGAGTCCTACTTTATATCCCGGAGCGGTTGTGGACTGTTAGCCACCTGCCTGTCAACTTCCAAGCAGCCAGATTATAGGCATTGGCGCATGCGCTTTACAGAGCACCAACCTCACCCGGTTTAACTGGTAGAAGCGACACACGCGTAAAGAGTTCGACTTTATATCCCGGAGCGGTTGTGGGCTGTTAGCCGCCTGCTAGATATTCGGCCACCCTCGCCTGATTATGTGAATCATGAGCAGACTAGATCAACGGCGGACAACCCCCGGCCCGCGGGCCAGCTACGGCTGGCGAAAAGTTTCTATCCGGCCTGCGAGATCTTTAATAGATTATTAAATTGGAAAAATAACTAATTAATAGTTATTTTTCCAATTCTTTGTAATTTTCAAAAACGATAAGAGAAATAAATGTAGTAATTAACTTTTTATTTATTTATTTCATATTTGCAGACTAAAAAAATTACGAGTCACAAGAAAGCGTCAATTAACTACTACGGCCCGCGGAAAAAAAAACGTAAAATTTATTCTGGCCCACGTTATAAAAAGGGTTGCCCACTGTAGACTAGATTTATAACTTAACCCAACCGATAGGAATTTACTGGCATGTTTTTATGATAGTTCTGTATAGTTGACAGAAGTTTTAAAAAAATCCATTAAAATATTTGATACATTTATTCCGCGTTTATTCTGCTCTCCCATCTTATATTACTTACGGATTTCAATGTTAAACCGGTGATATTACGATTTAGTATGTTACATCTGTAAGGGGATGCAGAAAAAACGTGTACAATTCTAGTACAGGGTTAAAAAATTAACTGTTACTTTGGCTGCATCATTTAAAATCAAATTTAATGAACGAGACATACAATGGTACAAAAAAAGCTCTAGAATTTATTTTCCTTAAATTTACGATTTATGTATCTGTTGTCATAAAAATTTCTTTCCACTTCTTTCCCAAGACTACAGATATTTGAGTACAAAGTAACCGGTTTCGACTTATTTCTATTTAAGAAGTAGTTAAATAATTAAGCGATTAGGGAATTAAAAACATAAGTAAAACCCCGATGAAAGAGCCGAAATTTTACTTAAACAAAAGCTTAACCGAACCAATCTCTTGCCGAGTACAGTGGGGTCTGATCTCTTCGTAATATTAGATGTAATAAAGACAGAAATTTTTCCAGTTCAATGAGAGTGACCGAAAAGTTGTAAATTTTGGAAATTTCCGTGAACACTCGATCCTAAAACGAGTTAGTTAGAAAACGAACGACGGACAATCTGTTAAGTTTAGCATATTTAGACTTTTACAGCTATGGTGAGAAACGTTTAAAATCTACAACAACCCCGTCGCGTCCTTTGATATATACTAGTGACGCAACAAAAGAGGCATTTGACATTGACCGGTATCGGCACCCTCGGGATTTGGCACGGACACACCTACCTGGACCGTCTCTGATTCCATTCATTAGTCACTCGTAGGGAGCTACAGTATTTCACTAAGTGGATTGTTTTAAGATTTAAAAAGTAAAGAATATTGTTATTTTTATGTACGTTTCTTCACAGTTATATTTAATTATAAGTTTCATTAAAAGTATATTCATACAATTGAAGAATTTTTTGTACTAGGTATGTATATTCATCACACATTTTGTTTTACCAAGTAAGTTTTTCTGATAATTTTAATTTTAGCCCTTATATCGTGGCTAGTGATTCAAAAATTTATTTTAAAAAAGTTTTGGCTCAAGACCATATAATGAAAAAGAAAACATTATTAAAAGAGAAAGACCAATGCCTAAATTAAATATAAATGCGTCAACAAAAAATTTCGACATTTTGACGATAAAATTTATGACGAATGACGATTCTTTCGTAAAATTTAAGCAATTTGGAAATCAAAGAGGAATAGAATTTAACATTGGTAGACAATATAAAATAAATATTGAAAATTATAACAAGATAATTAGGATTAATAGATATATCTAAATTAATAGATGTTATATGTTTTTTCTCAAAGTGAGAATTGGCATTTAGAGGGCGTAGGGAATTTATTGAATCTAATAACAGAGGTAATTATATTGAACTTTTTTATTTATTAAGTACGTCAGATAATCTATTAAAAATACATTTAAAGAAGTATACGGTTTTTACTGGCTTATCGAACAAATGAATACGAACGGGCCCTGACGCGTAATTGATTGATTGCCCCTGAAAGTCGGCTTCTTACAGAAACACAGCTTCCCTATCATCAAATGTCATGGCACGCCACTGATACATAGCAAGGGAAAGTATTAGAATTACGTCAAATTTGATCCTCTGGGATTTTTGCAAATCTTTGTTTTAATTTCCTGAATTCAAAATGTAGAAAAAGGGGAAAAAATTCTGTGTGTGTATTGGTGTCTATTTTGTATAATATCTCGGAATAGGGTAATGATTAAGATATGAAGTTTGGCAAGATAGCTTGTGTGTAATAGGCATTGATGCTATTAAATTTTGGTGGTTAAAGATTGAGGGGGTGGGGGAGATGGTGGTCACATGTCATATCTTAAGTGGGGTCAGACAATGAAAATTTTACTCGTTGGTATTACAGTTTCAAATATTATTAACAATTTTGAAACATATCAATTTAAAAATTTTTTAATTAATGTTTTAGGTGTAAAAATGGTGAATTGTTTGACTATTTGACAAATGTTGTAGCGTTATCAGAAAAGAAAACTAAGTGAGTAATAACTTTTATATATATTTTTTATTAAATTGTTTTATTATCTAAATGTAATATTTCACAGAATTAAACTTTATAAACTGAAATCAGATACTTAAAAAATTTTTTTTTATTCATTATAAGTACAAAAAAACTGACATGTTTTGGTGTTAATTGCATGAAAATAATTCATGATCTTATGCTTTAAAATATATTTGTATTTATGAAGTTTTTGATATATGATATGAAATCTAAAAATAAGTCTTATTTACACATTTACATTTTGACATTAATCATTTTATCATACTTATTGAATTAATAAACAATAATAGACTTTTAAAATAATAAGAGAAATGGATATATATTAAATAAGATTTTTAAAAAGTTTTTTTTGTGTATCTCTTCTCATAGAATAATGTCTAAATTCTGTATTAACTAATCTTTTAATTACAAATAAGTCACTAAAGTTTAAATTCAAATTTAATTAGTAAAAATAATTAAATTTACTTCTTTGTGACATTTATACAAGGGCTATTTTTAAATAAGGTCCATTTGTGAATGAAAGTGAGAATAATGCGCAATCACGGCAGTATGCATATGCTTCTGCTCCGAGCAAGCTTGGCGCACGTTTTGACATCATTTGCAGCCATATCGTCTGTCTGTATGCTGAGCTGTAGAAGTTTAAAATGTTTAAGAAAATTGAGTCTCCTGCTGACTGTGAGATACGATCTGTTATTCGATTCTTGAATGCAAGAAACTTGGCAGCAGCGGAAATTCACTGTCAGATTTGTGAATTTTATGGTGATAATGCTATGAGTGACAGTAAAGTTCGAAAATGGGTAAGAATGTTCAAGGATGGGCGAGTTAATGTGCATGATGAGCCACGCCCTGGCCGACCTTCTCTGATTTCTGAAGATTTGATTCGTGATGTGGTTAACAAAATTCGAGAGGACCGACGATTCACGATTTCAATGTTATCAATTGAATTTCCACAGATTTCAAGATCAGTTTTGGAGAAACTGAATTATCGAAAATTGTTTTCTCAGTGCATTCCAAGACTGCTTTCTGACGATCACAAAACAAAAAGATTAAACAGTGCTTTATCGTTTTGACTCGATACGATCATCCACACAGTCCAGACCTTGCACCCAGTGATTTTTACTTGTTTCGATACTTAAAGGAGTTCCTTTGTGGTCAACATTTCATCGGCGAAGAAGAAGTGAAAACTGCAGTCGTGGATTGGGCTTCTTGACAGGCGGCAGATTTCTTTGAAGTCAGAATTCAAAAAATTGTTGAGCGGTATGACAAATGTTTAAACAAAATGGAAATTATGTAGAAAAGTAGATAAAAGTATGTAGAATATGGAAAAAAATATATTTTAATAATATTTACAGTATTTTTCTTATTAAAAAACGGATCTTATTTAAAAAATAGCCTTTGTATTAAGTATGTTTCCTTTGTCCCAACATTTTATCACACATTTTTAAGAAGTAGGCATCAGTATTCTTTTATTCTTATTTACTATCTCAGTTTCAAAAATTTTAAATTCACATTATTTTTGCCATAATACTTTGTTTGTGTATATTAACTAAGAGTGGACATAGTAGTTTCATTCAATAGTTTTATGTACCAAATTATGATTAATTATCTGTACTTAGAGCTACCTGCAGTGATACATAAAAACAGTCAAGTTGAAAGTTTTTATGCATCGAGATACAATTGCAAGCTATTTCCACTGTATTTTTATTATAATTCCACACTTGTATAAATATTTTTCGTTACATGAATATAAAGTTTGTAAGTGAAATATCATTTATGTACATTATACATACAATAAGATTTATGTTTAATTTTATATTATTGTTTTTTAGGACAGTAATGAAACAGTTACTAGAAGCAGTTGAATTTATTCATTCTAAACATATTGTTCATAGAGATCTAAAGGTAATATTTTAAATATACTATTTGAAATTTTTAAATAATAATAAATAAATAAATGTATTTTAAAATCTTACAGCCAGAAAATATCTTATTAGATGATAATTTTAATGTGAAAATAACTGATTTTGGATTTGCTCATATTCTAAGTCCTAGTGAAAAATTAACTGGTAAGATGATTTTAATTAAAGATGGCAAATATTTAAATATTTTATATTAAAACTTGTTTTAAAAATAGAAATTAATGTATGTATTAATTTAATATAGCATATGTTTAATGTGTGTTGATTTATAATGATTTTTTTAAATATATATTTAAAGACATTCAATATTTTTAACTACTCAATAATTAATGCCAGAATAGAAGAGTTCATTTGAGCATTTTTTAAATGTAGTTATTAATTATATAATTGATTAACACATTTACCATGTCATTGGGTGAAATACTCCCCAATCACATTCTCAATTATGCATGCTTTTGTATACAATACTCAACTTATAACATTTTCCAGCCAAACTCATAACAAAAGCATACTTTTACAAAAAAAGAAAAAAACCTCTGGAATTATCTCTTGGTGTATGAAACAGAAAATTCTTCAATTAGGCCAACTAAGAGATAATTTGATCAATTCAGATAAAGCTAAATATAATTGGAGATTAATCATGTTAAGTCTTTTTATAATCAGTTCAAATGCTTTATTATGTTGGAAGAAACTTGGTAGTTAAAGGAAATTTCCTCACTTGTTACTTGGTCAGTAAGTGCTCTTGCCTGTTTATTGTATTTATATACTTTCAAACACAATCAGTTCAGTTTCCAATGGTTGACACTCCAGCAATAATAATTTGATGGGTTGAAGTCTCTCTCTTACTTTTACATGCATTGTCATTTATCAAGTAAATATTATTATTAATAATTACTTACATTATGCATGCTTGCACCAGAGTTATAATATAAGTAGAAAGATGTGTCAAGCATTGCTAATATTTTTCTTTTAACAAAGACCAACAAAATTAATGATAGTTGTATAATTTTTTACTGTTTGAATGAAGCAACATCATTGCATCATGCAAAGAAGTTCTTCACAGATCTTAGCAATTGGTAAACAGGTGTGAATTTCATAATGTTCAATTAGTAAGACCATAGAAAGAACAATGCAAATTGATTCATTCAATATAATTTGCTTTATTTAAAAAAGTAAAGATCTCTGAATCATGTGTGAAGTGGAATAAAGAAACAATTTTCTGTTTATCACTCCCAAAGAAACTTTCACTTACTTTGAAATTTTGATAAATCTCATTGCTTTTTGTAGTTTTATAGAAAATATATACAATACCTTTGTTGTTTGATTTTGTTGATGGTTTATTACTAAAATATGATCTGTCGTGTAATGTTTTGTTAACTCAAAATCATTTTAAGTGAGGAAACTATAAAGAAAATTAAATAGTTATTTCTTGTAATATCTATAAGATAATGATATAGGCTACATGTCTTCAACAGAAATTTATAAATTAGTTATTGCTATAAATAAATTTACAAAATGAAAATAATGTGAAGTATGTTTACGTTTTTTCTTATATTCACCAAACAGCACCATTTCTTTCACTGATGGAATTAAAAATTTTTGTTGTAAATGACTTCCCCATGTTTCCACTAGTTGACAAGACTATGTCTTGTTTCTGAAATCACACTGCTGTCAACAGCTGCATACCTTAGAGGTATGAAGGAGTACATGTCAGGAGTTGCAATTTGGCACACAATATTTGGTGCCCAAATAATGTGCACATAAAATAAACCAGACTTGTAGGTAGTCACGGGACCGAGAACCAGGTCAAAAGAAAATATGAAATGCTGAGACTGTTTCTACAAACAGGTGTGAGTGCGAGATTTGCTGATGCACTGCTCGTATTCTCCAAGACATAGTCTCGTCCCAAAAATGGCTTCACCATTTTACTTGTTTAAATACAATTTTTCATTTACTTTTGTCAATAGATTTTGCTTTAGTAGAAGTCAGTAATTGTAATCATCCTGTATTTCTACTTCATCTCATCTATAATTTCAACATTCTATCATAAAATTATTATTTTCCTCCTACATACATCTTTTTTAGTTTTTTTTAAATTATCTATTAACAAATGAGTCAATGTGATGACTACAAGCAGTGATATCAGGTTTACTATTCAAAATATTTCTTGCAAGATGCCTATAAACATTAATATTCTCTTATTGTAACTAATGCATGGCTATTGTTTTGGTAGAACAATTTTATCAGGAATGCATGCATATTTTTATCCACTTGTGTTTGCATACTATTAATCTATTCAACTGTAATGTTCTTTCCTTTTTTTACTTTTCTGGTTGTTTTCTGTTATAACAAACAGAAGGAAAGTATTGCAAACTGGAAAAAATGTCCTCCCCAGATTTTTACATTTTTGGACATAGAAGACCTTGAAACATCGTGAAATGCGAAAAATTTGGGGGTAATTTCTGTATGTATGTATGGGTGTGTGTGTGTGTGAGGGGTCATGATTTTGTTCACCCTGTTTGAAGCCTAATAATTCCTGTCCTTTTTGTCGAAAATTTCTGAAATTATTAGGGGGATTGATGCTATTAAATTTTTGTAGTTAAAGGTTGAGGGGGATGGGGAGATAGTGTGGTCATGTGTATCACCAATAAGGTTGGATTTAATGACAATTTTACTTGCTATTAGCATTTACAATATTTTATAAAACTCTCTACCCTTAAAATTAAGGTCTTTGCCATTTTATAATAATTAAAAATATAAAAAGTTTTTTAATAAAATATGATAACAGATGGTACCAGCAAAATTTTAAATGTTGCTGGAAAAGTTGAGCAACTCATTGCTGGTTTATTTTATAATCTAGGATAGGCATTCTAATTTGCTTAAAAGCTTACACACGATTAAAACTTACCAAACAGTGCCATTTCTTCCCCTGGTGGAGAATTTGGAACTAAAATTTTGTTGTAACTGGCTTCCCAATAGTTTAAATACAAAACCTCATCGACAAATATTCAAATTTTACTCTAGAATCTTCTAAGTAATGTCAGTTTAATCATAACCTTTTTCTGTATTTGTATTTAAAGTAATCTGAAAATAAGCTTTTAAGATAGAATATGTATAAAAAATTTATTTAATGTTTTCAATTTAAAAAAATTTTTTATAGTAAAAAGCTTTAGTCAAAAATTATATATTCAGTATATTGTATTTCTTTGATTTTAAGACATGTTATGGTTTTGGAGTAGAATTTTAAGATTTTTTAGGGAAAAAATCATAAAATCGATTTTATTAAATAACAGCAAGTTAGATGGAGGAAATGCATATGCCATGAACTTGGTATGTTTTGGCAGTTTTTTCTCATGTTCATCTGTGTATACAATAAATATTTGTTCTGATGTTCTATTGTAATGTTATCTTAAAGATATTTTAAACATTAAAAGGAATTCAAATTGAATTTTTATTAACAGTAAAGTTTATTTGAACTAATTGCTAAAATATCTATAAGGCATGTTATGCACACAACACATCTTCTACTTGTATTGACTGCTAATTGTTTTTTAGGATTGTAAATGTAAGATACTATTGATTGAATGGCTTGTTTCTACTTTGGACAAATAAATTTGTAAAAAAAATACATTTTAGAATTATGGAAATGTATAATTTTTATTTATCCCCTGTGGATTAAAATTTCCACTAAAATTCTCTTGTTGGTTTTCAGAGAATTTCCTAAATTAATGGAAATGGATATTTATGCTGACATGTAGAAGATTAAGAGAGAAATTTAATTTTGAAAAGCACTTTTTGAATCTAAAATGAATTACATAAAATTAATTATGATATACAGTCAAACTGTTTTTGTGCGGTCTTTTTCTGTGCGATTTTTATTTGTGCGGTATATGAAAATTTCAATCAAATTGGAACATAATTGACTCCTGTAAAATTTTTAAAAACTCTATTGGTTGTTTTCTATGACATCAGCAGGTTTTTTCATTTTTTATTCAGTAAAATTTTTTTCTCATACGTTTATTTCGGTTTCCTCTTATTTTAATAGCATAAAAACCATAAATATTATGTTATATTTGAACAGATGCGGTAAGTTAGCTCCCCTCCAGCTTTAGACTGCAGGTGTGAAATTTCACGTGTTGTTAAATGAAATAACACTTCCTGCAGCTATATTTATCAAATAAAATAATTATTTAACGATTATTTTTAACTTTTTAATGTTAGATTCGTATTTAAGTGGAAATAATTAATTAATATAAAAATTAAAATTCTTAGAGGATTTTTTTCCCCATTAGGTGTTGCAGAAAAAGTCCCAAGGAGTTAAAAAAGCAATTCCTAGTTATTTCATATGGTTTCGAGTTGGTTTCCAGTTATTTTCTACGTGAGACTTTTTTATGCCCCTATTCACCGCATAAAAAAAATATTTTTTAAATTTTGTTGCCAAAACTATTTTTTATAGCCACTCGTGAAGTTTCGCGCGATTTTTTTTTTTTTAATGCGTTTTCTTTTATGTGGTCCCTATCCCCCCGCACAAAAACAGGTTTGACTGTATATGGTTGTATACATCTGTTATAGTTTCAAAAGAATTCTGTCAGAATTAAATATTGTTTTTAATTCTATAAAAATATCTTGCTGTTTACAAAATTTTATTTTAAAACAGATGATAATGTTTTTCTGATTGGTATTTTGGTTAAATTCTGGTGATAATGTTAATAATAATCCTTATCAGAAAGTTATTGTTTATGTTGTTGAATTTAGATTCAAAATAAAAGATTTTTTTAATTTTAAAATTAAATTCTTCTGATGATATATCCATGATGACTTAATATAGTGTGTTTTTCTACTTTGTTATCTATTAATTTTGTACTTTTAATTTTAATTGTATTTAATATCTTTGAGTTTGTTATAAATCTTATCAGATTGAAAAATCTATTTATTCTGTGACTAATTGGTTTTGTATTTTAAAATTTTTAAAAGAAAGATATAAATTTAGTTGTAAAATATAATAATACTAAACATTAAAATTGAATGATTTTAGAACTATGTGGAACTCCTGGTTACTTGGCACCAGAATTATTACGTGCATCTATGTATGAAAATGCAGAAGGATACAGCAAAGAAGTTGATCTGTAAGTGTAGTTTTTTTTTAATAGTAAATGTTTTAAAAAATTAATTATAAATCTTTAATTAATATTTGCAATATTTTTAGCTGGGCCTGTGGTGTAATCATGTTTACTCTGTAAGTATACATTATTTGAAATATCGATAATTTATTTTAGGGGGAATTCCACTTTGAAATTGTTTATTTAATGTGTTTAATCTTTGATAAGAATTTTTTTTTACATCACTTAAATTAATAGCTATTTCTGTTTATTTTTAAAATAACTATGATTGATAGAATTTGTTGTTTTGTAGTTTAGTTGGATTTCCACCATTCTGGCATAGAAAACAAATGGTGATGTTAAGAAACATTATGGAAGGAAAATATGAATTTTTTAGTCCAGAATGGGATGATATCACAGAATCACCAAAAGATCTTGTAAGCTTTAATATTTTTGTTACTATGTCTAATAATCAGATACTTACATAATTATTTTTTACTATTCTAGATACGTAAATTTCTAATAGTAGATCCTAAACAAAGAATAACAGCAACTGAGGCACTACAACATGACTTCTTTAAAATTGTGGTAAAGTAGAAATTCTTAATTAGATAGTAAATCCTTATTATTACTTTATAATTTGTTTTCATTAAATTTTTTAAATGTATAAATGTTTTGTTTTTGTAGACTACTCAAGGTAGAAAATTTGATGCAAAGAAAACATTTCAAGTAAGTGGAAAATTTGTATGAGTTTTATTTTTTCATAATCATCATAGTTATGGCAATTTTTCAAAATAAGTAAACCCTTGACTTAACAGACTGTCCCCTAATTTAATACAAAAACTTTGTCCTATAGGAAAAAATTTAATCTTATTTTATTTGCAAATAGTTGTTTTAAAAGATTGGAACAATGAGTCCTTGAATATAAATTACTCAATGTACATAGTAATAAGTTATACGTACATTCATGATACAATTTTAGTACATCTTGTACATTTTAAGTTTGTTATTAATATCTGTTTTTAAGATACATTTGATTTAATGGACTTTCCATAATAACAGGTACACCTTTTCCCCAATTAGTCCATTAAATCAAGGTTCTACTGTATATTATATTTATTTGATACATGTTCTTTGTAACTAAATAAAAAAAAATAAATTTAGAATAGTCCTTCTCTAATTTTTTTTAATATTTCTTTAACTTGTAATTATGAATAAAATTATTTTAAATGAATGGTTACGTTTAATGAATCATCATACGCCTTCTATTGCTGTTTTTCTTTCTATTGCTGAAAAATGTTTTTTAATAAACATTTCTCAGCAATAGCTAAAAAATGTAAAATATTCGGATATTCTATTGTTTGAATGTTAAATATTTAAAAATACATTCAAATTCAGTTACAACTGAAGATTGCCTATTCTATTAGGTTGAAAACGTTAGTGTTTTGTTTAATAAACATTTCTCAGCAATAGAAGGTGTTTGATGTTCATTAAGTGTTTAAAAAGGCTGAGTTTGATATTTGGTTAGTGAATGGTGACATTGAGAAAAAGATTTCATAATTAATATATTATAATTTTAATTGAATTTATTATCAATATTATTTCATTAAGCTTTTCATTATGTTTGAATTTATTTTAATAATTATTTAAAGTGCTTAAACTAATTCTTTTTATAACTTAGTTTTATGCTCTCTGTATTCGTGCCATGGTACGTTTGAAGAGACTCAAACACTGTCCTGAACCACTTTCGGTGGATGTTGCTTCTTCAGATCCCTACAGGATCAAGACGCTCAGAAAAGTATGGCTATGTTTTTCCAATAATTAATAACAATTAAAAATTATTCCATTAATGCTTTTCCAATTTACCATTTAAATTAATATAGGTAATTGATGGCTGTGCCTTTAAAGTATATTGTCATTGGGTGAAAAGAGGGGAAGTTCAGAACAGAGCAGCATTGTTTGAAAATCATCCTAAAGTGGAAGTTAAAGTTTCTTACTTAAGTTCATTAAAGCAAAAGTGAAGCAGGAAGAATGTTTTGCATTTGTTTTAAACCATCAGGAAAGTTTAATGTTAAATAACTTCCATTTTCTATACAGACTATCATGAGATGGGTGATAATTTCACAGTTCTTTTATTTATTTAAAAAAAAATATATATATACATATACATACAAACCTATACATATATTACTTATTAAAGTCCTTTTATCTTCCTGATATATACCATTAAAATGAATTAAAAAAATAAATATTTCATATTACTTCTAAATATATTTTAAAAAAGATAAAATTAAATAATTTTTAATGAAGTTTCTTTAAAAATTCTTAAAGGGATTGTTGAAAATTTGAGTGTTCAGTTGCATGTTGTTTTCACAGCATGAATAAACTGTCCCATTATAAGAATATTAAAATGATAGCACATTCAAATGGATTTAAATTTTAATAATTTCAAAATGTTTTAATGAAGATCAATTTCTGAGTTCATAAGTTTTTGTTTTAATTGAATGGTTATGTTTTTCTTTTGAAAATCATTCACAAGGCAACTTTTATTTGAAAGATTTTATTTGTACAGAAATATCTTTTTAGTGATTATAAGCCAAATAAATTATAACTTATTAATTGTATAAGTTTCATTAATTTATTTGTTAAGAATATGTAAATATAAATGTTTAGTTTTGGGATTATTTCATTCCTAGAAAATTTGCAATGAAAAAGATTTTTATCAAAATTATTGATGGAAAATTTAACATGGATAATTAACAAAATGTTTCCTAAATTCATTTAGTACTTTGGAATCAAACTGTTATTAAATTATTAATATGAAAATCAAATTAGAAATTAAAATTGAAGTTGAATTTTAAACTGGTTTATTGTGTTTTTTTTCATTAAAAAATAAATTAAAGATTTCTTTATTTCTGAATGTACAATATATGTTTGGAGAATTTTTAAAATTTTAAAATAATAATTCTATTAGCACAGAAATAATTTACTATATTTCGACTTAAATATTCTTTATCCACATTGTCAAAACATTCGGAGAAATTTTTAAACTGCTTTTTATTAATATAGTAGAATCTGCTTTATAAGGTTACTTTGGGACTTGCCTATACTGATAAAAAAAAATAGAAAAAACTGAATAATGTTAATTAGAATAATTAAATAAGACTAAAATTAATGAAAATTCTGGTTTATTGAGTCCATTATCATAGGATGTCTCGAAATCTTTGAGTATATTCAAGTAAATGCCTGTAAATTTTCAAAATACACATTTTTTTGTTCTAACATGAACAATTAAAAACTGTATACCTTGAAGATTTATTAATTATTATTATTGTTATTGTCATATAAAGAGGTTTCATGTCATCATCACGAGTGACGTCATGAGCATGCGCAATTGTCCAGCGCCATCTTTGTGACTGTTTGTGACTTGTTTACGTTGTGTGTGTGTTCACCTGTGCTTTAACTGGAGTTCTTGTGTTTTTTATTTTCGTCGCGAATATCACTGTGGTGATTTGTTGTGTAATTGGGTGTAATGCTAGTTCACTCAAGAACAAAAGAACATCATTTTTTAAAATTCCCGGCATTATTTGTCATCAAGGATCCCAAACTGAGGAGCTTTCACGACGAAGGCAAACTGCATGGCTCTCGAGAATTAACCGGAAAAATTTCAATACAGATAAAGTGAATATCAATACAAGAGTTTGTCAGAAACATTTCATTTCAGGTAAGCAATAAATCAAATTACTAGTTATCAATAAATTAAATAAACTTTTGCATGAGTATCATAGTGTCTGCTTATAATAAATATGCAGTAGAGTTAACATTAAAGTGTTAAACAAAGATAATCACTTAGCAGATGAAGAATTAGAAGTGCATTTTGAGCCAATTTTCCTCCAGTCTAATTTACATAAATAAGTGTATTTTTAAGATATAAACTAATAATTTCCATTGTTCATTTACAAATAGCTAAGTTAGGTTATTTTGGTGAGCAACATTAACATTTCTTTAAGATGCTACTTTTTACTTTGCATTTTTACATTAGTAACAAATAATTATTACATAGTAATGTTCAACTTGTTCCTGACAAATTCTTATTTATTATTTATATATAACATACCATTATGATAAGTTTTTTTTAATATGTGAAATTAATAACATTATTATTATTAATACACTGTGTTTAATTTAATATTAAATTGTCATAATATATTATTTAAAAAGTTTTTTTCACCCCAAAGGAAAACCTTCTTCATTGTATGATGAGTCATCACCAGACTGGGTGCCAACATTACACATGGGATATGAGAGCAGCCACAACTTAACTGCAAATCAGGAGCGTTATGAAAGAGCACGTAATCGCAAGATACAACGAGCTGCCTTAGAAGCTGAAGCTTGCACCCAACCTTCTACTGTTAAAGACGCAGATATCTCTACAACTGCAGAAATGGAAGAAGCAGAGCCTTTAAAATCTAATGCATGGGTACAAACTACATCTTTACTTGAAACTGTCACTTGCCAGACCGAATTTAAAGTTAAAGATATAGAAAGCTTGCAACTTGAGTGTGCAAACTTGAAAACTGAAGTTTCATTATTAAAAAAAACATATGTTCTTAATGAAGAGTTTTTTGAGGGTGATGACAACAAGATTCGTTTTTTTACTGGACTCAGCAATTTTAAATTGCTATCATTGGTGCTGAACCTTTGTTGTAAACAAATTGATCATCCAAATTCCAGAAAATTAACTCCTTTTCAAGAGATGATAGTATGTTTGATGAGAATTCGCTTAAATTTAAGTTTGGAAGATTTGGCTTACAGATTTAATATTTCAAAGGCAACAATATGCCGAATCTTTGACAAGTGGCTGCACATTTTATACATCAGGTTAAGCAGATTGATTGTTTGGCCTGAAAGAGATGTGCTGCAAAAAACTATGCCCAAAGAATTTAAAAAAACTATTGGCAGTAAGATTGCAGTAATAATAGACTGTTTTGAGCTTTTTGTTGAACGGCCTTCATCATTAGATGCTCGCTATTTGACATGGTCCCAGTATAAGCACCATAACACAGTAAAGTTTTTAATAGGTGTTACTCCTCAAGGTTCTGTGTCTTTTATATCAGAACCTTGGGGAGGAAGGGTTAGTGACAAACACCTAACCGAACATTCGGAATTGCTTAAATATTTACTGCCTGGGGATTTAGTGCTAGCAGACAGAGGTTTCAACATTACAGATAGTGTTGGAATTACTGGAGCACAGCTAGCAGTTCCTGCATTTACCAGAGGTAAACAACAACTTTCTGCATTGGAAGTAGCAGAAAGCAGAAAGATGTCTCATTTGAGAATCCATGTAGAGCGAGTAATCGGTCGCATTAAAAATAATTTTAAAATTTTAGAATCAACATTGCCAATTGAACATGTGACACTAAAAGGACATGACAATGTCACGTCAATAGAAAAGATTGTACATGTCAATTGTTCTTTAATAAATTTATGTAATAGTGTTGTGCCATTTGAATAAAATCAAGTTTACACTGTGTAATGTTTTAATAAATGTTTTTATTTACAATTTCAATCTATTGTTTTGAATACCAACGTGTTGTCAGTTCTGGTAATATACAGAATTTGAAAAAATTTCTTGCTTTTTCAATGATAGTATTCCACAATGTAAAGTCTCTATAAATCCTCTCAATATGCAAACTTTTTTTTGTCCAAACTACAAAATCACAATATTTGACATTACATACAAATATTTGTGTTTGCATTTGATAGTAATAATTACTGCTTTTGTTAATTGTGAAAATACCATTCTCCTTAACTAAAAAATTAGGCGTGTTTTCATCAATATTTTGTTGTCGCTGACACCAAGGACATTTTACTTCAACCACTCCTTGGCCACAACAGTTGCATTCTACAAGACCATCAGGTATGGCACCAATAAATGGATGAGCTGGTAACACATGAAATCCTGTTTCTTTAATAATGAAATTATGATGTAATTTAGCATGTTTTTCTTCGTATTTCGATCGTGCATGGCTTTCGTGTTCACATCCCCATCTTACAGAGAGGGGCTTTTGAATCGATGTTCAAATGGATAACAAATTTTTTTAATCAATGACTTTGCTGGATTTATTAAACTTGTGTGACATGCTACTTTCATAATAGATGCAGTTATGCATCCAGCTCGATACTGATACCAAAGTTTCTGTTTGTATTGTTTTGTTGTCATGTCACTTATGTTTTTTACCTGGTCTTCTGTAAGTTGCAACTTTTGAAACAGTTTGCAACAGTATTCTTCCAGTTCAGGCCACTCCAGATCAACAAGTGATGGATTAAAAAGATTTCCAAACATTAAAGGAAAAGGTATAGCCTGACTTGGAACAAAATGATCTGAAAATCTTGGTGTAACAGCCAAAATGCAAGCTTGTGGATTACATTTTGCTACATCTGACAAAAATGAATCCAGCTCACTGTCATTCATAGGTGTTACCTTCATGTTTCTCTTTTTGAATGAACTTTGGTTAACATTTAAACTAGTCATGCAGTTATACTTTGCAACTGATGAACTAAAATCTATTTCTTTTAATGGTCGAGGAGCAAGAACTCTTGAATGTGGAGGCAACCACTCATTTGCTCTGTCGGTGGATGTTTTTGACTCCCGGATTCTAACACCCACTTCTAAAGCAAAAAGTACAGTACCAACATGTGAACATGCTGAAGAGCAACCTGCCATGCAATTGCAGTGAGCTGTTATGATTTCTCCAGAAGATTTGCCAAGAATCCACACTTTTAAAGGTGGAATTCTCAAGCTTTGAGAATGACTAACCTGAAAAAATAGACATTATGTGAAAAAAGCATTCTCAAGAATTTAAGAAAATTGTGTCAAGAAATGTGCTAGCATTAGAACATTTATATTAACATTTAATTTTAACATTAATAAACACTAAGTTATATTTTAAAACCTAAAAGAGTTTACTGATTTGCTTGTAAAGGAGTCAATGTCCGATCGTTAATTTTTGTTTTGGGGCGTTATTTTTATTTTATTCTTTTCTTTTTCTTGGTTCCTTTTTTTTTTTTGTTGTTACGGACAAACTCCCAAGCACCAATGACCAAAAGAACAAAAAACGAAAATTTTTAACTTAGTTTGCATCGGTGCCCGATCCTGGAACATCATCCTATGTAAATTAGACAGTGCGGAGCTACACTGGACGAACAATTAAAAGCGGAACAGCCAGGACCAAGAGGAGAGAGAGCTTCAGGTGACCAGGGTGGTAAACGTTGTGGGTGATAAGCTCGAGGAGATTGTATCGTTTGGCTATACACTATTTATAGTTTGAGTAAGAGAGAAAACGTTTTCTGTATTATTAGAAAGACGTACAAGATTTTGCTTATTGATTTGGTTATTACTTTACAATTAGATAACTTTTGTTCGGGTCAATTACCCCATTATTATGTAACCTCTTTTTGTTTCCGAAAACGGTGGGTTACATGCTTATATTAATTTAGTTAGGTATAGTGCATTTATAAATGAACTAATGTAATTTCAGATTTTAGCTAGTGCAAACTTATAAACATTACACGTTAAAACTAAAAACAAGTAGGCTTATTATATACTCATTTCAACTAGAAAATAAAGGTACTGAACAATTTGAATTAAAAAAAATTGCCACAGCTGTTTTTAATAAGACTTTTACTTTCAGACAAAAATTTTTTAGTTAAGAAATACGTAAAAACACTAGTTTAAACAAACAAAAGAAAACATACCTTTTCAAGCAATATTACTTCGTTGTTATTCATGACTTTTACTTTGATATCAGGAGAAACCCAGCCACTTGTTAAATAGTTATGGGCCTCTAAATATTTATACCCTTTCATTTGTGACAGGGTGTAGAAATTTGTTATCAAAACCAAATAGTTTATAATGTCACCAAATTCTACTTTCGGCCACAACTCTTGATCAACGACGAAGTCTGAAAAACTGGCTTCGTATGGATCGCCTTCACATAACGAAATTTTCTATTCATAGAGAGCTGCATCTCGTCCTATTAGATTGCTAGAATAGCCTGCAAGAAAAGAATATTTTTAAACTTTATTCATGATAACAGAACAGCAGTATTTTTGAACGTTTAAACTAAAAAAAGGCCTCGTCCCTCACCACCCGGTCGCCCCATTGTGGGCCTGGCCGAACCCATAATGGGCCTTCTAAAAGAGGCCCTCTTAGTGCCCACAGGGCGGAAAGAGTTAAAAAAGAAAGACAATAATGAAATTTTAACATGTTTAAATTAAACTATATACAAAACAATACTTAAAAAGGGTGACTAGAAATATACCATTCCAGCAAATGAAACCTTTTTCTTTTCAACTCGGTTTCGTAACCTCTTGATTCTTCTATTTCCACGCTGAAGCTCCATGGCAATTCCCAGATTATCACAAATTTCTTTGGCAGGTTACTGCATTAATCACTTGCTCGTTGTTTTCATCTAGAAATGTTTCTAAATCTCTGGGTTTTGTATCACATTGTTCAATTTAGTAACTGCGAAATCCAAACTGGAACCGGTATTACAAACAGAATAGGCACATCACTTTTCCAGTAGATTGCAGTGATTTGCAGTGATTTTTCCAAACGTTTTCGGCTTTGTTTGAAGCCCATTATGGGTTCCGCCAGACCCACAATGGGACGACCGGTGGTGAGGGACGAGATAGAAACTCTGTGGAATGCAAGGAGAGAAGCTGAGTGTTATAAAAAATATTTTTCAAAAATCGTTAGGGCTGCATTCCACCGGGTACCTATTTCGTCCTTCACCACCGGTCGTCCCGTTGTGAGCCTGGCAGAACCCATAATGGGCTTGATAAAAAGATGATCTTGGTGCCCGCGAGGTACAGAGTTACAAAGAAGAAAAAAAAAAACACTAAATGTTGATTAATATTCGTACGTTTTGAAAGGGAAACTCCCATTTATAAAAAAAATAGTTTTAAAAAACTGTTCTGCGAGCACTAAGTTTGTCTTTTTTTATGCCGGTCACGGGTCATAACTCCATTAGGGTCGATTTACACACAACTGTGACGTGCCGGCACAGTGCAGTCAGCATCGATAAATATCACACACAGCGAATCAGAATTTCATGTATGACACTTGTATGATTGACAGAATACAAATCACGTGTTATAGATGAAACTCTGATTGGCTATGTGTGATATTTATCGATGTTTATGCACCAAACGGTCACTGTGCCGGCACGTCACTGTTGTGTGTAAATCGACCCTTATAGTGCTGACCAAATCCGTTTCATCATCCACTCGGACCTGACATATCCGGGACAGATTGTATATGGAAATTACCGAGGTTTAAAATAAATTCAAGCTACAGTAGAGCATCGATTATCCGACTTAATTGGGGACGGGTTGGTCGGATAACTGAAAAGTCGGATAACCGAAAAGTATGAAAAAAGACATTATTAGTATAGTGTATTAGGCCTGGTTTAAATACTGGCCTTCCGCTCATGGTCGAGCCAGTGCTGCCAGCTAAAACATGCAAAAATTTAACAAAAATAATATTAAAGTAGCCAAGACATAACCAAATATTGTAGCGCCACATCACTAGCGGACATTTGAATTTGCCGACTAGAATGCGGTCGGATAATCGATGCTCTACTGTATTTTTAAAACGTTTTAACTTTTTACCTCTCCATTGTTACTTGTAGCAAGTTGTGGCTTGAGACTCAATTGTACTGTACTTCGATAAGTCTGGCGATCTTAGAATAAAGTAAAAAAGTACCCAGGGTGCACACAGTTACTATTATTGAAGAGCCTTGACACACAAATGTATATACAGTAGAGCATCGATTATCCGACCCCGATTAACCGACTTATCGGTTAACCGACCGCGTTCTAGTTCTAGTCGGCAAATTCAAATGTCCGCTAGTGATGTGGCGCTACAATATTTGGTTATGTCTTGGCTACTTTAATATTATTTTTGTTAAATTTTTGCATGTTTTAGCTGGCAGCACTGGCTCGACCATGAGCGGAAGGCCAGTATTTAAACCAGGCCTAATACACTATACTAATAATGTCTTTTTTCATACTTTTCGGTTATCCGACCAACCCCAGTCCCCAATTAAGTCGGATAATCGATGCTCTACTGTACAGTACTTTTAATTTTTATATTAATTTTAGTTATGCATTTCAGTTCTCTATTATGTTTTTAAACCTTTTTTTCATATCACATAATATATTTTTAAACAATTAGTGATTTCTTCCTCAGTATTCCTCACTGAGCTTTCATTCTTTTATTTTCCTCTTTCATAAATGCCATGTTCTTTGGAAGCTTGTTTAATGCGATTACGCAACTCTAATTAAGCCGACATTAGTGACGAAAAACATTCAAACTAAACTTGAAAAGTAAAAAATATGAGAATAAACTATATACATTATTACTACTTCGCATATCGTTAGCAAATATTAGTTTAGCATTGTTTTTTCCCCTCCGCTCTGTGGGCACTAAAATGGTCTTCTTTTTGCTTAAAAAAAGGGGTCCAGTATGGGTTTGGCGAGGTCCACAATGGGACGGGGCCGGAGTTACCCGAAAAATTTCTGGACGTTTTAGACCCGTACAGATACGATTTCGAATCCCCAGAGCAGTGGGCTGCCATCTTATCCGCTCGCTCATCCGGACGTCTTATTTTAGTACCTAGTGTACTAGGGCTATATTGGTACTCAGCAGGCTTAAAGTCTGCACGCGGCTCGCCGGAAGCCTACGAAATTCACTTGCTGCCCGCATCCAGGAAAAAATTACTCATCATTAGTGTAAAGCGGGAATAAAATGAAAGGAATACAAACAGAGACGTCCTTTTATTGGACATTTTATTCCCTACAATATATTGTTAATATGCAAATTCTGTCGGCCAATTTTTAACTCGTTTGTATCTTCTTGGAAATAAGATTGTCAAGACAAGCAATAAAAATAAATTTTAAATTAATCATTTTTTTAAATTCTTCCATAATTTCGACACATGTTTTTAATTTGTAGACAGCTATGATATATTTCTATCGATAGTTAGATCAATATCATATACAGCAGGCCTACAGTATTTCTTCTCATTTAAAAAAGATAATAGAAAGTATTTCCGCTCCAACTTAAATTAATTATTGGAGAATAATAACTTTATTATTCAAATACAAATTATACTATTAGTTAGATAAACATTCTTACGATTTACAGCATTAAACATAACAATTGACCAGTTTTGTTTACAATTGCATGCTGAAAAACGCGCATAAAAATCTGATCATCCTTATTTTCGATTTTATAGGCTGACGTCATTTTTCAGTGTTAGAAAAACACAGTAAAGAACTCTAAATTCTGGCTTACTCGTCAGTCACCGGAAAAAACCGTTAGTCATACTGTTAGTCATTATTGCGTGAAGAAATAACACTTATCATATTTAATGATACTTCATGCGATAATCCCGAAAATACCATTTTACTATCTACGTTTACACTATAAATAACTTTGGGTAATTATTATTATTAGCGAAAGGATAAATAAAAGAAAGTATAAATGAAAATTTTAAAATAATTAAATTAAAACATTATTAGAGCGCGTAGAAAATTTTTAACAAGCAAAATATTTAAAAAATTATGTCTATGACATTACTATATGGTTACATAAGTGTACAAGTAAGTATTAACTAATAAGTATATGATAGAATAATAATATATACGTAAATATAATTAATATAGACATTTCAAAAGATATTTTCCGCCGTACGATGTCACCAAGTTCAATGATTATAGAAATAAATACATGAAATCGCAGACACACGAGGATGCATTATTCAAACAATACAACTCTACGAAGATAGGTCTATTGATCACGCGTGATTTTTTTTTTTTTCATAAATTTTAAAACATTAATCAACTTTTTGACAGTCTTATCGAAGATAAACAGTGATTTCAGACTAAACCCTTTAAAAATTCATTTAGGTTTTACCAAGCGTTTCTCTTCAGAAGGAAAATTCGATTCATCTCCAGCTTCGAATCATTCATAAACGGAGCGTGACTCGACTTATTCAACATTTTCAATATGACAGATCTTAAACATTCGCTATTAATCTAGCATAACAACTATTTATTACGGAATATTAAATAATTTAAATATAAATATTTAACGTCACGAAGCTATCTAAAGATTTGACATTTTAATGTAAATTTTGAAGATGCCGACATCGATTTGATGTAGAGAAGCATCGAACATTAATCAAAATTTTAATATCGATATGAATGAATGATTTTATAATAAAATAGTAATAATTTTGATTTCGGAACAAGTGAATATTTTTAAATATATTTTAATATAACATTTTTTTGTTCTTCTTTTTTAATTTTTTCAGTCGTGAATGTCTGATTCAATTATGCCAGAAACTGAAAAGATCGTAATGAATATGATAGACTTTCAGGTTTTATTTCTTGAAACTTAAATTTTGTTTAGATTTTATGAATGCTAAATATATTTAAGAATAGATAATTAATTATTTATACCATTTTCTTTTATAGTTAAGAGAACAATACAAGGAAGAGATTTGGAAAAGTTACAGTCTTCCAATTTTTTTTTCTATTGATTTTTTCCTAAATACATCAATTTTTAATTTAAGTATGAATAATTTTATTACTCATACTGAAATTTTTTAAAATGTTTTATCTGAAATTTTATTACGGATTCACTTTAATAATTCAGAAATGGATCAAAAGGGCATCGCCCAATAAATCTGTTTGTAATCTTTGTGTTATGTTTCATTAACACACGTGTAATTGTAAATGTAATACAAAGTTAAATTTGATTTTTTTTTAAATTATTGACAAATACATTTAGTAAATTATAATCACAAGATATAATATTCTATTTTGCTTATTAAATTTTATTCAGATTTCAAAAAGTAATGTTTACAAAGACATGACAGACAAAATTAGTAATAAGAAAACTAATATAATCTTTAAAACTTGCAAAATCAAAGAACAAGTAGGCTCGTTCTTCTAGGACATTTCTATTATTTAACAAGGATTCACTGAATAGAGTGTCGTAGAGAGATAATTTCTCCATTTATCGAATATAATTGAGATGTTTCAGCTTCTAGTTATAGACTCAATTAACTAATTTCTATACAAATTCTATAAACTATTACTAAATAAAATTTTTTTTCTTTATAATTATTTTAATAGAAATGTATATTTAAGAAATTATTGTTAATAAACAGCAAAATTCTCCCAGTATTTTTTTTTATCAGTCGTGAAACTCGACGGAATCAATTAGCTGTTTCCAAGACTTGTTTGTAAGCAATTGTTGATGATATTTGGGAAAGTGCAGGAAGTGTTTCATTCTCAGCTGTTGTCTATTAATCGAGTGATGAGGAGAAGGGCAATGTTTGCGTGATGTTTCCACGTCACTGTATGTGAGGTTGAGCGTGACAGGTGAGCATGCGGCCGAGTGACAGCCTCGTGGAGTCATTCTTTCCACAGATTCTCGACTTGGATGAAAACATTTGCTTTGGTGAGTCTTGTTTTTATCTGTTTATCTTATTTTTATTGTGATTCTTCTTTAATTTATTATATTTATCTTTGCCATTTTTTAAAATATTAATTAAACTCTCGGCAAGTGTAATGATCTTCAAGTTTAAACGCCAATATTTTCGACATTTTTACGCAAATTGTTGACATTTAAACATTCTATTTTCGGATAATGTAAAACAAATATTTATATATAATAATTTAAAATTTTATTTAAAGAAAAATATTTTTATTAATTAATGTATTATGGATATTTTATAATATGCATATAGTTGTTGCAATTTTATTTTCTACTACTCTTTGTTTAGTTATAAAAGAAAGAAAATTTTTCTTTTTCTCTCTTTTAAGCTTCAGTTTCTTTTTTAAAATATAATTTTCTAGTTCGTATATTAATTATAATAATTTTTCCATAATAAAACACGAAGAATAATTTGATTTTGACATGTTAATGTTCTAACTTAAATGCATTAAGTGAAGCATCCTACTTAAGCTACACATCAGTAGGCAGATATAATAGAGCGATGGAAGTTAGGCGATCGACAAGGTTTAATGCATTCCATAAATACGAATTGTTTATGTAGGTCTGATGATGATGCAAAATAGGACATGGAAATTTAAAAGCTAATAAAATCCTTATCTACAATAAAATATTATTGAAATTTCTGTCATCAAATTGATAAATTAAAAAACATTTCTATTCAATGTCAAGTAGTTTTAATGTTTCCATTTTTAGTAATAGTTTGACAAGTAAATTACCTGATTAAACTTTTACTTGATACGAAATTCAATTTTTAATAATATAATTTCTCGTATCCTATGGGGCGATGTAGACCATATTGACCTTTTTCTTAAAGGAAAAAAAAATTCCTGGCTCTAAATAAACTATAACTCATTTATGTGGGATCGTAATTGCGTGAGAACAATAAATAGTGCAGTAATTTACGGTCATATAAATTTAGAAAAGAATAGCAAATACTCTGTTTCTCTATTCTTCGATTCTATTCCGTTCTGGGAGATCCTCCTTATCACGATTCACCGTTTGCCCTTCGTATTATTTGTAAAAAGAGATGAAATTTAATATAAAGGGGCCAAAATATTAAAAAATATATATGTTAGTAATTATTATCCTATTTAAAATATACGAAACAGCAAATATCATTAAGCAATTTTTGCATCTACGTACGAGAAAATCACGAAATTATTTGTAATAGCGACACTTGTGATTTTATTAAGTCTCTCGGCACTTAGTTCCGCTTTTTTTGGGGTGGAGGCCTCCGGTTTCGGTTCGAAGCCTTTCTTTTTAGTATAACTGCAAAGAATGAATCGAAAGAAGGGCGTAACATAGTTTACATGACGTCATCCGTAACACGCAAGAGTCACGTGAATTGCAAGAGAATGTGATTCCGCTTAATTCACGCCCGTCTCTTATCGAATAGTCTATTAATTTTAAGGCACGAAACCGCTTCCAGATTCTAATTAAGCTTTTATTTAAATGCAAGAAAATTTGTATATTTTTTCGTATTAAAAAATTAAATTCATTATTAAAATATTGTTAAATAAATCTGAAGACATAACATTTATAACAAATAATATTTTTCAGGGAAGATAAACTTCGGCGATGAATTTGACACAGCAAAGCAGGAGTAAACTGTTGGTTCAAAATTGAAAATCAATATGTATTCGGATCTGGATCATGTATTTCTCATCTTAGGATCTCCAGGAAGATATCAACTGTTAGTAGGATTTTTAGTTTGCTGCCTTCAGTTACCGGCATATTTTACAGACATTCTGTTAGAAGTGTTTTCTTTTACTCCACCTCATCGATGTCGAGTGAAACCCGATGGAAACCGAACTTTAGGTGAAAGCGAACTGAGACCTTTGGTAGAAATTAATGGAAAAAGATTATTTTCTTCGTGCAGTAGATACGTCGATCCTAATGATAAAAGTTTAGGCACAGAAAATTGTCTAGAAGGTTGGGAATTTCTGTTACCGCAAAATGATTGGAGCGTCGTTGTGGAGGTGTGTACTTTTCAATTATTATTATTATTATTATTATTAATCAAAATTATATGCATAAAATCAAGTAGCTGTAAGACTTTTGTAAAAGAGAAATGTATTTTAAAGAATTAAAATTCATTTTTTCAGTAATATATTACGTTATCACACACTTTTTCGCGATTTGCCTAATTTTATTTCGTTTTCCATTCTTAGCATGTTCATTTTTTTCCTATATTTTTGTTCGTGAAATATTATTATTCCATAAATTATTATTTTATTGCATGTTGTATCCACGACAAGGCCCGTGCGCAGGATTTTTAAAAGGGTGGGTTTAAAAAACACGTTATTTTTTCATAACGTAGTTTATTAATTTTTCCGATATAGACAATACAGTAAAGAAGAAGAATGAACGGGTTCAAAGTATAAATTATTTTCTATTTGTTTTAATTTTTTTCCAAATGGCTTTCCCATTTGGAAAGAATTACCGTGCATATTAGGGGTTTAGGGTTAAACCCGAAACCTCTATGTCCTGACTCCAAATCCCGTGTGCATGACCTTGTACAGTACATGGTATGCTTAAACTTTTCTAGTTTCTTTATTACAAAACGTGCAGGGAAATTTATACAAATGCAATAAAATCTTTTAGAAAATAAATTACAAATGCTATTTTTTTAAAATCATTATTGTTATATAATTTGTCTGTAATTATTTATAATTACTTTAATTGTATTTAAATTCAAAGTATTATTTACTGTATAATGTATTCTATCATTACTAAATTGCTTTCTTTAAAAAGAAGACATCTCAGCATGTTATGCTTAAATTTTATTAGATTTGTTATCTTTTAATTATAACTTATGCAATAACAAAATAATTCTTTTTGACTTTTTTCGTCTTGTGGGCCTTTTCATCATATCCATCATGATTTGGTCAGGTCCACAATGGAAGTGGCAGAGTGATGTCGGGGACCAATGTATACGGCCAAACCAGTGGCGTAGCGAGGGGGTGCAAGGGGGTGTATCATGCACCGGGCACCACTCGCAGAGGGGCACCCAAATGGTCTTCAAGACAAACTATATATGTTTCTGGAGGGGGAGGGTTTTTTTTTTTTTAACTCTTTCCGCCCTGTGGGCACTAAGAGGGCCTCTTTTAGTAGGCCCATTATGGGTTCGGCCAGGCCCACAATGGGGCGACCGGGTGGTGAGGGACGGGGCCCGACATATCCGAACGGACCACCCCCCGAAAAATTCCTGGGGATTATTCGACCCGTTCGGATTCGATCCCGGGTCCCCCAGAGCGGTAGGCTGCCACCTTTACCGCTCGGCCGTTAATGGAAATGAATAAATTTATAATTTTTAAAAATCAATACGAAAGAACATATCGATGATTATTTTAATTCAAAATTTTATAATAAATTGTTTAATTTTTTTCAGTGGGAATTAGTCTGCCAAAGAGAATTTTTGGCCAAGTTGCTACCTTACGTATACAACGGAGTGGCCATCGTTGGTTGCACCCTCATCGGTTGTTTAGCCGACCGTTATGGTAGAAAAATAATACTTTTATTCGCTACATTTCTGCATTCTGCGCTCTCAATTGCGTTATATTTCCCACCAAATTACACATCGTTTGCTACTCTTTATGCCATAGACGGAATATTTGCTTTGGTATGTCTTCCTTTTTTGATTTAATAATATTTAATATTGAAAATGTTACTAATATTCAGTTTGTTATTATCTTTTTAGAGTATTCAATGCATTTCTTATATTTTGTTACTGGAAATTCTTCCGACTCCATATCAGTGGAAAGCGGCGGCATGGTTAGCTGCAATCAGGCCTTGTAGTCTGCTTATGTCGTCACTTTTGGCCTGGCTTATACGCCATTGGAGATACGTACAACTAGCTGTGGCAGTTTTAGCTATCGTCCCGCTTGCATTCTTTTGGTATGTTGCCAAAATTATTTACAATAACGAATATTTTAATTAAAAATTAATTATAGAATTTCATCGAAGGTTGATACCTCGTTCTCTTCATTGGTTGGTATCAGAAAATAAATTATCGGATGCCGAAAACGAAGTAGAAAGAATTGCTCAATTTAATAATATTAGTGTTCGTCCAAGTTTCCGTCTACAGCTGCAAAACGCCTATAATGTCATCAGATCATCCGGAGGAACGTCTTACTCCCGTCATAGTCTGGAAGTCATATTTTGTTCGAAACGTCTCAGAAGATATACTTTTATACAATATTACATCTGGTAAACTGTAAAACTTATATATCCTAACTTCTTTATATAATTTATATTTTATTTATTTATTATTTTGTAAAATGTTTGAAATTTTCTACTAGGTTTTCAATGGCTTTGGTATCTCAAGTAACAATAGATGATGTTCCTGCTTTGAAGGAAAGGAAATATTTAAGTCTCTTTGTAGAAGGTTTAATAGGATTAGGAATGATCATATTCATTTATTTTCTTGTCGATAGGTTTGTTAAAAATTGCTAAAAATGATTTACATTTATATTCGCTTGCATCAGATTATTATTATTATTTAACTTTTCAAGTAGTTAACGTTTGAATTTAATTTAACATACTTTAAATATAAATATATTTTCTTCAAATACAAAAATATTTTTGTAGTTAAAAAATGTATATATAAATTTTAATTATATACATAGGATGGGATGCAAATTTATCCAAGCATTTTTATTAATTGGATCTGGAGTTTTGTGCATAGCATCTTCCATTTTAAGTCATTATATCGAACCACTTAAAGGTAATGCATAAATTTAATTATATATTAAAAAATTATGATAAATAATAATCTTAGTTATACAATTTATTTATTTTATATTTTAGATAGGGACGAGTTAACTATGGCTCATATCCCTGCTGTTTTCGGATTGCTAGGAAAAAATGCCATTTGGGCGACATTCTCTTGCGCTTTCTTTCTTGCTGTTCAAATGCTTCCAACAGGAATAAGGTTTAAAAATTTAATTATTTAAACTCTCTATTTAATTTATAAATTTTAAATTCACGTTAATAATAACGATTTTTTTTTTTTAAATTAAACAAAATTAGAGTTCTTGGATTATGCATTTGTGTCCTATGGTCCAGAACTGCCCAACTAATAATCCCGCATTTATCAGAATTGGTTTGTTTTACTTTTCTCTAAAAATTGCTAGTTTAAATATTGGATTTAACAATGCTCTTATGTTTTGACAGGTAGGAGACGAAATGAAGTTTTTGCCTTTATCATTAACGGGTGCCATGGTTTTAATAGCAGGAATTTTGACATTTTTGTTACCGAACTGTTGGCGTCGACCTCTTCCTATGGTAGCAGACGAAGCAGAGGAAGAAGTCAGCCATTTTGAAATCAAAGGAAAATCCGTATACGTCCCTCCAATGCCACCTAATGATATTATAAATGGAGAAGATACGTTAAAGACGATTAGTGATGGCATCGATTTTCACAAAGGAGCCAGAACGCGAACGGAATGTTATATTCAAGAAGACGGAGCGGATAATGAATCTCGCTTGACCGATTTAGAGGAAGAATTAACGAAAATTTGGGAACAGAATACACATCATTACTGTAGAGATTCAAATAATTCTCACGGAAGAGATCTCTACGTATTTTATCATTCCGATGCCAACAAGAGCAGAAATACGAGAGAAACGGGACTATAAAATAATTAAAATTTATTTATAAAAATTATATTAAATTTAATATATATTTATATTAAAATAAAAACTTTATTTGTAGAATATTTATAGTTATTGAAATTATGTTAAATTTACGATTCCAATGACCGTTAACAATAAAGTTGATTTTCAGATTGTATAAGTTAATCAAATGTAGCTAATGAAATACAATATTATGAGATATTTTATTTAGAATGTTTGATTTGAAGTAAATGTTAAGAATTATTCTTATAAAATTTATACAAATTTTTTACACTTAGATCTAAAGTTTAGAAAAATCTTGAATCCCAAGCTTGGAACCATAATCTTCTCCAATTAAATTCCCAAGCTCGGGGGTCATATATATAAATATTTATTAATATTGGATAAAATTTATAAGTAAATTATACGATATACACAAGTCTATATGTATGCGAGGTATTGATATAGACTTGTTAATCATAACAAATAAACTTCATTAATTCAGAGATTTGTCAACTCTAAATTTTATAGGAATCAATTTTATATTTTATATAATTAATTTTTATAGGAAAGAATATATATAAGATTGCAAATAGTTTAGTTTATTTTAATTAAATACATAGAAACACGTAGAAAAATTTTAAAGCTATATAAATTTAATTTTGATAATATGAAATACTAGGCTAAGTAGTTTAAGGCAAATTTCTTTATTGTAATTTATATGTACAGTACATACAATTCAAATGTTATTCAAATTCATTCAAACAGTTGTTTTACATTAACGTTTGAAATGGCATCTTTACTTTAAATTAACAAATAATAACAAAAGATTTTATACAATAACTAACCTTTAAATGGGACACATCCTGAAAACACGAATGTTCACAGTTCAGTTCATTCAGATAAAAATCTATGCAAATAGTTCTAAGGACAACAAACAAAGGGAAAGGAGAAAAGAAGCAATTTCTCAGTATTTTTAATGTTTTAATTGTTAAAATTCTAATATTAAAAAACTCTTGACAACTTGTTTTAAGTTTTTATTATACTTTTTGAAATGTTTAATAGTACTGTTAATTTTATTAAATTTAGTATTAAACATATTAAACTATTTAAATGATTCTCGTCCGTTGATTTTGTTTAACAAAATTTTGAAAAATTTATAAAAGTCGAATATGATAATTTTTCATTCTTTTAGCCCCTTGAATACTGAGATGGTCCATTAAAATTTAAAACGTTTATCTCTGTTTAAAAACTCTTTATAAATATATATAACCTTCGTTCGATTTTCATTCACAATGAACAAACATAAGAATTAGTGGATTTGTACGGGTTTATTAGCAATGTCATTCAAATAAAATCCAGCAACGAATTGTGTAACTTTCCAGACGAAAAATATTTGTGTTTAAGAAAAACACATTTGCAAAGTTTAAAATTTTTGTGGCATCATCTGTTATGAGATTTTATTTTAAAAATAACTTTTATATTATTATTAAAAAATTTTCGAAGCAAACACATTTATTTTTTGCTAAACTAAAAATCTGTACAGTAAAAAAAATTCACAATTTGGAACTTTTTGAGATATTGCCCCGTCCTCTTAATATCGCCGGAAATATCGCCATACTTGTTCCTGTTGTATAACAACTTGGAAAGTAATATTTAAAAAATTATCCAAAAAACAACAATTATAAGAGAGGAAATATGTTGCAGAATTTTTAAAGTAATGATTTCCATATTTTAAAATGCGAGCATCTGCTAGTTTGTATAATTTGTAGCGAAAGTTTTGCAAGTTTTAAGCTCCTAAAGAAAATAAATCATCCAACGTACGCCGAAAAAATTGTTATATATATATTTTTTTTTTGAAAGAAAACCATCCAAACTCCTCAAAAAACTGAAAAATATATTATTAAAGTGTAAAATGAAACAACACTTTTAAAAATTGATAATTGAAAACATAGGACAAATGTAGGGCACGCGAAAAGCTAATTGACCCCGCACAAAGCGGACGGCGATAGCTCTGAAAGTTGCATATGTAAGTTACCGTCACGCGCCAAAACTGTAAGATACTGTGTATAATACTAGAGGTGTTTACAGTAATTTTGATCCGGAACTACTAGAAATCGTTCTACACCGAGTGTTGAGACAAGAATGCTAGAAGCGGGAGCAATGAGCCGCTCAACAGTAAAAATGGGATTGATGCGCTCTGAAGTGATTCTCAAAATTCTAACATTGTGGTTGTCAATTTCTAAACAAAATTGATATGTGTCGCTAAAGATGCTATGTTGCAAGTCCGTAGCGATCCATGCTTCTCTATCACACCATCATTGCAAATGACGCCGATGATGTTGGGATACTAATGGCAGGACAAGCAGTGGTCGCCATGCATGCAAATCAGCCTCTGCTAGTTGCCTGCGAACAGGCGTACAGGAAGAGAAAAGATTTGTATCTGAATGGTGGACAAAGTGTCTTTGCTTGCGTTACGATCAGACAACTATCTCACCCAGACTCTGCTCGCCATGTATGTGCACCCTGACGTAATCATAGCGCCTATAGGGACACCAGGACATAGTAAGGTTAGAACGGCCCAAATGACGAGTAATTCGGCAAAATGGCCATTATGCTTCAGCTTTAAATGGAGCCTTTCTCAACTTCTATCAGCCATATGGATCATTTATTAATTATAAAACTAACTTTAAAAAGTGTATAAAGTCAGGTTGTATAAAACCACTTATATATTAAACTATAGGCGGATACACCCGGAGCGGCTACAGGGGCATAAGTCCTCCTCATTGAAAGAAAAAGAATTAAAACTTATTTGTTCGAACTTCAAAACGTTGTTTTTTAAAAATATTTATGATGGCCAAGTATGGTTTAGCGAATCATCTGCAGTACAGTCGTCTTGAACATGTTAATTAAAGATACTGCAATTATTCATATATTTAAAATTGTTGGCATAACTCCTCCTTGGGTTCTTCTGAATCGCTGTTGTATATTTTCCTAATAATGATATTATTGGTATATATTTCAAATAAACACAAATCTTCGTAATAAAATTTTAATCATTGTTTACAATACAATATTTACATTACTGAATTATAAAAATTATAATAAATTCGATACTTTCATGTTTCAGATTTAATTTTATAATCTCAAGTTGTTTTTCCCTAGACTCGGGACGAGAAAAATTTTGGAATTTCCGTCCGGGTCAGACACCTTAATCCGAATGTCTCGCCCAGGATAGAGCATTCATTAGAATTTGTTAAGATAAACAGGTTATTCAAACGAAAATGCAAAACATCGCTTACGAAATTTTAACGCATTCAATTTACAATCAGCGTTAGCTTATTTTGTGTAAGAATATAGCTTTATTTATTTATTATAAATATAACAAAAACACAACCTATATTAATAAACCTCTAAGACGAATTTGATTAAAGAAATACCATCAGATATCCATTTATTTTATTTTCACGGAAGAAATCTGGTTTCTTAGGATGGGACTTTGCGGTAAGGATTTCTAATTCTGGTTAGATCCTACGAAACTTTTATGGATTATCTGGTGCGGATAAGCTGAGTCTTGTCGATCATCGACCATCCTCCAGATTGTAGTCCTATTTATAAATTATTATTTATAACTTGCAAATACTTGTTAGTAGGGCCTAATTACACATTAAAAATAAAAAAATAAAAAAATACATTCACAAAACGATTTGGGATCCCACAGTAAACTGCTTATAGGTACTGTACATCCTATTCTGAACCATTAAACTACTCATATCATTTGTTAATTAGTATACCGCTAAAGCTCGAAAGCCGTTAATGTGTACATTGCCTAGCTAATCTCCAGATTAACTAAGGTGATCCCTTAAAGTTTCGAAAATTGTTCCATTTCTCAATTTACCTAGGTAATGTGCAGATGATCTAGGTAATCTGCACATTACCTACTAGGCAATCGGTAAAGTGAAAATAAGATCTTTGCCGGAACAACAGCAACGTTTCTGCACGCATAAATTAACATAATGTTATTTATTTAATTTTCGATATCTAAAGAATCAAGTTAATACAATCAAACAATCAACAAATTAGTTGATAGAATCAATTATCAATCAATTAAAAAAAACTGTAATACAAAAAATCAAACGGTTTAAAATATTATTACAATTAGGAAAATGAATTTGCAAAACACATGATATAATTGTGCTTACTTATTAGTGCAATCTAAAGATTGGTGACACTTTGAGTTACATAGCAATTGGTTTTTGTCACAAGCACACTTATTTGTGGTACATTTAGATTTGCAGTCACATTTTCTGAAACCCTGTCCAGTATCAAGGTATTGTTTTATTGCTGTTTGACGTAAAGATATTTCTACAGCAAGGACATCTTCTTTCGTTAAAAAATCTCTTTTTACAAACACTGAATTCAGATTTTGCATACAATTGTTTTAAAATACCCGTTTTAGTACCAAGTTTATAAAAACCATCCTCTGTTTTACTAAGAACCACAGCTAAAATTGAGTGTGCATCAGTTTTTGCTCTGTCTTCTTCGGGAAGTAGTAGGGAAAGGAAATGAGAGAAACAAACTTTTGAACTTTAACGATACGGAAGCCGTTAATGTGCAGATTACTTAGGTAAAATGCGGAAAACTCTTGATTCCGCAAGGTTAACGGATCAACCTAGTTAATCTGGAGATTAGCTAGGTAATGTACACATTAACGGCTCTAGCGGTAACATATATAAGATAAATGTTTAATAAATTTTAAAAAATAAAACCTTTGTGAATTTTTAATGTAAACTACCGTTTCTTTTATTAAATAATAATTTATCTGATTTCTGTATTCGTTCTCATACGCTCTCTTATAGGCCTATTGTATATTTACTTCCTCAAATGACACGTTTCGTGATCTTGCGAGTCACGACGTTGTTATTCGTTCTTTAAATCCTACATGTCATAAATTAATCATTAATAACGACGATTTGTATTAGTATCCGCATGTTTTGTAACCTTCTAATTGCCACTTCATGCCTATCTTCATTAGCAAATGATGTCTTTGACATAATTTTTAATCTTTTTTTTTTATTTCCTAATTAAATTGGCCCTAACCCATATAAACACGAGTTTGACACTAATAATACTATCCAATTAAAATATTATTACAAATTACATTAAATCTTTGCAAAATGTTTAGTAGAATTTAGTCTTCTTATCTAAAAGAGATTTATTTAAACATACTGATAAGTAAAATTGATAACCAATGTCACTTATTGATATTTGATACTAATAACAACTTTGTAGCCATTTTTCTTTATTAAAATATATGATTCGTGGATTTTATTTACACAGGCAATTTATATCATTTACAATTTGTCAACTTTTTCAGACAATTTTGTATATTTTTTGTACAGGCTATCTTAAGCTCATTATCAAAATTCTAATAAATTGCCAAAATTATTTTAATTATTCTTGAACTGATTTTTTAAAATCCATACTTTTCTAGCATACTTTAACTAAATACACTTGTAAATCTTTCTCAGTTAATTAATAAAGTAGGGTTTCATTCTGGATCATTAAACAATACTACTTAAACGTTATTACTGTATTGTTAATTATGTTAGTACTGACTAGTGTATTTATTCTATATTTCGTATATTAAAATTAAAATTCCATTGATCCTTAAACGTTAATTTATATTTTATTGATCAGTTCTGACGTCAATCTAAAATATTTCATTTTTTTACAAGCAAAACTTAACGTATTTGTAACTATTTCTTACCGAAATTATTATTTTATAAGACCCTTTCCTTATAAAGAACTATATTTTATATAAAAGTTTGAGTCAATAAGATATTAAACGGTGATATATTAGGTATTTGTCTCGGACGAAAAAAGGTTTAAAATTAAAATTTTCAATAAACAGATAAATTCTTATTTTATCGTAAACGTTAGGTTCGTTCGACCACAAAAATTAGGTTTAAAATAAAGAATTCTTTGTTTGATTTACTGTTTCAAATCACTAACTCCAAAGACAGATAAATAAATAATCGAGTAAATATGGAAATATTTGCCAACTTCATTTCAAGTTCCAGTTGTATTTTGTAGAATAAAGTCATAAGATTATTTGAAAATTTCGTAAATATCATTACTGTTTTAAATCTTTAAATGAAAATCAATAATTTAAACGTAAGATATTAAAACTAAATTATTAAATTTATGTCATTCAACATTTTAATAAGATAAAAAAAAATACATTTACATAAATGATATTTAAATTTAAAAATTTTGTAATTAATTTTATAAAATTTAGCTCAAATGATTTAATATAAATTCAAGAAAAACTATAAAAATCGTATTTAAAAGCAAAAATTTAATTTTCTCTATCTCTCTAAACATTACTCGTTAGTTTAAATTTAGCTTAAAATCTCCTCTACTTTGGCTACATATTTATAAAAGAAGTGCGACACTTGTAACAAAAAATGCTAATTTCGCAATTCGAATAGAAGACTGCAAAATTATTTTTTAATATATAATTATAAAATCAAATCAAATATTTTAAAATGTTTTTACAATTATATTGGATTCGATTATTTATTTCGTCTTTCCTGAAATAATATTAAATAGAGGAATATATACTATAACAATAGATAATGCGTATTATTGAAATTAATGCGGTTAAATTGTAAGCTTGAATGGTTTTATTCAAAGAGGAAAAAGAAAATAATAATAATAATAATAAACAATTATATTTTTACACATACCTTTTTTTCCCCTTCATCTTCTCTAGCATCACTATTCAAGGTCAAGGTTACTTAGATTCGTAGGCGGAAAATATATTTATGCAGCATGTATCGTTTACGATATAACGAGTAAAAATAAAATAAGTGCTACAAAAATTCTTTGCCAGTTTTATACATTTAGAACCACGTTTTTTTTATTATACTCTTTCAGGAAGATCTTGTAATTAAAAATGTAATGTTTTTATATATTTTCGATTCGAATTTTCGAAAATGCCAGGTGTATGCATTCATATTTCATATTAATATTTTATACATGGTGTTTAGCATTTATGTGGTAGGTAGATAGGCTGCAAATCGCCCTGAGTAAAGAAACCTTAGTAAATAGGTAGCAAATGTAATCGTTTCTGAGATAAATAATTGGATAAAAACTAGGAATTTTTATGTAAGTATGCTGCCCGCATTACCTGATTATAGTCTGTCTTGGTGGAAGACAGAAACACTCGCTTTTCTCGCGAGGGTGTAGATGTGCTGGATCTAGAGACTCACGCGGATACCGGAGTGACAAAATTAATGGCGTTTAATATGACAAAACATGCTTACGATGAAGTACGGTACCGTCTGTTCGAAACGTGTCACACAAAAGAGCACGCCGTAGAGTTCGTTTCCGATGATATAGGTCGTCACACAAAAAGGAGAAAGTTCGTTTCCGATGGTTGTTGGTAGACTCGGAGATTGGAGGGATAGAGAAGTCGTCGTTGGGAATTGAGTCCCTAGTTCCTTTCGTCCTCGTTTTTGGAGATTTGGGTCTTCTCGGATAATCCGAGTCCGGGTCTCGAGGAACGGCGTTCTCGATCTCAACCTCTCTTGTCTTTGAGATTTCGTGCTTTTATACCATTTTCGCCCGAAATCCCAATTTTTGGTAGGTCCGAAATAGTGGTCTCCCGTAACTCTTTCGGTCCCCGACCTGTTGCTAGGGGTGCGATTCGGGTGACACATCTCCGGTCCGGACCGCTCTCCCCGAGGTAGGATCATTCTCCTTCCCGAACGATGGTCCCATAAATTACCGACAATGTGTTTTCTCCTCTCGAAGAAAAAGAAGAAAACTCAGCTGGCGGTCTTCTTCTTCGTACGGTCCTAGCCGCGAAGAAGCGCACGCGTTTCTTGCTTTGAACTCTGTGTCAGAATTTCCTCCGCTGTCGCTCTCTCTCGCGATCTACGACGGGGAATGTGTCAATTAAGTCGTATCACACATCGTTTCTCCGCGGCCTCGCTTTTGTTTACGAAAATAAGTAACCGGTTTATTGACTGTGGTTCGACAGCTTGTCTTCCAGGGAGACAGCTGTCGGAGGGTGAGGTCCCGGCCTCACTTTAAGAGATTTCGCGACTTTGTAAGACGATGCTAAGCGTGCGTGAAAATGGAAGGAAGACACGTGGAACATCTGTAAATATCGAGATAAAGATTTGGCAAGATTATCTTCTGTTTTTATGTCGCATGGAACCAGCGCCGGATTAAAGCATCTAGCGGGCCCTAGACAAAATTTAAATCGGGGCCCCATTTAAATAAGTTGCTTCTAAACAAATCTTATATAATGTGATATTAGCGTAGCTAGCATGGGTGACACCCGGTGCGGATATCGTAGTGTCACCCTTTTTAACTCTTTTATAAAACACTATTGAATTGTAATATCTTCGCACTCGAGCAACTTGAACGCTATATCGAATATGCGATGTCGCGACGTATAAGTGTAGATTTAGAAAATAAATCATAACCATACATCAGTACATCAGTACTACCACGAGAGGCGGCCCTAGGAATATTTCTAGATGGTGCGAGAGATCCCGTAGCGTACATTACTTCTGACGCACAAGTGGCTGTTGACCTTTTTTTTTTTTTTTTAGGTAATGGCTAGTCGAGCGGAGCTTAGTAGGAATTGTCAAATACAGCCTTTTCTGTTCTATCGAATTTCTTAGATAATTTTTAACTCGTTTTGAAACGGAGAAATCTTTTGCACTGAAGCCGGGCCCCTCCGAATTACGGGCCCTAGACATTTGTCTACTTTGCCTATTCGATAATCCGGCCCTGCATGGAACACGTAGAAGTCAAGTCAGCCGTAAAAAAATTGTTAATAGCGAGGTTGAGGCCGAAGTATTAAACGCGAAAACGTAACCCATATACTACAGAACTATAACATAGATAACATGCATAAATTTTAATACAATGACAATGAGATGTATGATATTATTTGGGACCAGTAAATGTCTTACATTAAATACTGTAAATACAGTGCACTATATATATTAGATAACACTTTGTATTGGTTAACTATTGGTGTTATAATTATTATGTTTGTGTCATGTGTTTGTAAGCTGATGAGGGGTCCTGTACCCGAAATACATACTTACCTAAATTTGAATACGATTATTAAAGACTAACTTTTTTATTAAAGATCTAGTCAGTGGCGTAGCGTGGCTGTCAGCCGCCCGGGGCGAAATAAAATTTCGCCGCCCCCTTATTTAGGTATCTCAATTTAAAAGACTAAAATATACAGTAATTCTAAAGAACTTTTCAGCAAGAGCAATCATCATTATCGTGTATTCTACAGGTTCAAATTTTTACAAAATAATATTATTTATTGTGAAATTTTGCCGCCCCCTAAAAGTGCCGCCCGGGGCGGGCCGCCCCTGCCGCCCCCACTACGCTACGCCACTGGATCTAGTCCTTCTTTCTGTCGGCTTTAGTGTTTTTTTTTTTTTTTTTTTTTTTTTGTAACTCTTTCCGCCCTGTCGGCACTAAGAGGGCCTCTTTTAGAAGGCCCATTATGGGTTCGGCCAGGCCCACAATGGGGCGACCGGGTGGTGAGGGACGGGGCCCGACATATCCGAACGGAGTCGGCTTTGGTGTGATAAGCCCTCCAATTGTTAAGTCCTATTTATTTAGGTTATCTAACTCTATCCAATTTATAGTCGTGGGCTAAAAGCGTTGTTTATTATTATTAGCTCTTATGTAGTTAATCGGGACTTTCTGTCTCCTAAGTTTTTCACATATGGTCTCAGCTAATCTATGTATATTCATTCTCGAGATTTAGGAAAGACAGCCAGACGGACTATAGTGAGAATGTATAGGTCTACATTTTTTTCAAATTGCAGCCCAAAAATAAATTTCGTGAAAAGAGATCTCATTTAGAAATGGAAAGATTTAGAGAGTTAAATTTGAGTAAAAGTTAAATTTCAGATTAACTTTAGATTTCTTCTTACGCTGCCATTTTATTTTTATATAGGTAAGTCTGAAATGAAAGTCTAAAGTATGAAAAATCAATTATGTAAAAATTTAGTCTATTATTTAAGCAGATAATTCTCAGTTACAGTCCTAAAATACTAATGTATTTCTACATAAAGTAATTATTGAACGTAGACTAAATAGGAAAAAATATTTCTAATATCGTTTTAATTACTCTGCAGTTTCTTTTTATATATACAGTATATAAAAGAAAGTAATTTGAATGAATATTTTTAAGATTTAAGTCTAAATGCTCTAGTTCAAAAAATGATTCATTACTCTAATATTCAGTCCAATAGTCAATCAAGATTTTGAAATCTTTTGTCAGAGAAGCTTTACGGAAAAGCTCGACATCGATCTTCTAGATTGATCACTTCGCGAAAATGCCTTAGAACCATCGATTCAATGATTAATATTAAACCGTTCTCCGTATATATCATCCATCGCGTATTGAGAAATTGAATAAAATAAATTAGCCAAGTTACTTCTTTTTGAAGAGCTTGAAATTTTTTAATAATTCAAAAAAGGAATTTGTATAAAATTTGATTATTTCATTTAGAAAGCAAACAAACATAAACCTATTTTTAAAACTCCTTCTGCCCTGTGGGCACTAAGAGGGTCTTTTTTTCATATACATCGTGAATTCGGCCGGACTCCACAACGGGGGCGACCGGATGGAGAGGGATGGAGCCCAACATTTCCGGGACACACCATTTATATAAATATGACATAACATTTATATTTAATATTAAATTTAAAAATAATAAAATAAATTTGTAAAGACACAATTTTAAATATATAATAGAAAATTTCGACTGTAGGAAAGTAATTTCAAATTTGAGTTTATAATTTTACGTTTTTTTAACACGCTATTGATAACCTATATCGTACTCCAACAATTTCAAATATTACAAGATAAAACTTTCGCAGAAAAAATATTTTAAATTTAGCTTCGATTTAGAATAATTGAAATGGTAAGAATTAGAACGATAAGAATAAAAACTAATTAAGTAAAAACGATATTGTTTTAGAATGTTATAAAAATTAGGATTACATCCGAACTGTGTGCAATTTGAACGAATATGATGCATGAATTAAAATTGTTTTTTTCTAATATATGTTATTCATAATTTGTTTTAGTTTTTCATTAGAATTAATTATATATAAATACAGTGGAAACTCGATTATCCGAACTTAATGAGATCAGATGTCTTTCGGTTAATCAAGAAACTCGCTTGTAGATGGTCCAAAATACGTCTTTTGGTGTTTTTATATCAAACGAGTGCTTGACATATAACACTTTAACATATAAAAGGGAAGAAACGTTTCTTATGTGGTCATTTACTTCTTTTTTGCTCTTTCCAACCGGTAGGCACTAAGAGGGGTTTTTTCCCCCGTATCCATCATGACTTCGCCAGGCCCAATATGGAGTGGACATGTAGTGAGAGACAGGACTCGACTTATCCGGAACAGGCCACCTTCTAAAAATTCCCTGAGTTGCTCGCCGGGACTTGATCCAGGGTCTCCCAGAGCGGATTTGACGATCGTATACTTCAGATGTTGCAGTTTTACATTTTTTGTTAATAAGTCATATATGTTAATAAGAATAAAACTACAATAAAGTTAGTAATTTTAACTTTATACCAAATAAGTAGAAAAAAATTCAATACTATATTTTGATTTCTTTTGCTAGATATAATTCTTTTCTCGGCAAATTTGAAACTAAGATTCAGAAAAATGCAGGATAAGAGTGAAAACAAGTCTGCTGTGAATAAAAAAATAAATCTTTTCACATATAAATTATGCCTAATTCTATATTATAAAACTATTTGTCATGGGAGGTGTGTCGGCTCATGAAATTTCTGCCTTTCCGTCCTATCAATAACAAATCCTTCCATACTTTTATTGTAGATCTGGTCGAATGCATGTGTTATGGGTTCGATCAGACCTAAAAGAGACTGGGTGTTGGGGAAGAAATTAACATATCCGAGACGGGCCACTCATGAAAAATTCAAATTTCCAATTAGAACTTACCAGGCTTACTGTCTCAGTCATCTGGCAGTCAGTTACATTATCCACTCGAAATATGAATTTCAATAGACTGCAGTATTGAGAGTTAAAATTCTTCCTTTCTTTTGCGCACTCTTATACGAATTAGAATATTCTAACTCGTTGCCTTTACACTTCAAATCGTACACTCCTTGACTAAAAAGAAAATGGCGGACGTGTATTCAATTTTCTTTAAATATGGCGTGGCTACAGTCATTCTGTCTCGTAGTATATTCAAGCTCGTTGCTAGTGAGTGATAAAGATGAAACTGTTAACAAGAAAATAAATTACTAGAACATCATCTGCCGATACTATTTCAGATAATGAAGTGAAATCAAACAAAAACTGTGGTGATGCAGGTTATTGAAAACCATGTGTTATGAATGATATACTAAACACCTTTCAATTAGAAATACGATAACAATATCAATTTATTTTCTCTAAAATCTAATTTTACAATATCCTCTTTTCCGTTGTCCTTTCTTTATTAACAATGCTCATCAATCTTCCGACAATTATGAATTCCGAAGCCGCGCCGGCTTCGGAATTCATACGTAGACAATCCACTTCCATCGTCTTATTTTTCTAATTAAAACTAAATTATCCTAAACTAATACTAATATTAATTAATTAAAGTAAAGAAGGAAAAAAAGGAAATTATATTATGGAATCCCTTTTCCTTTGTTCAGCGAGTTGGGCACATAAGGTGCCAAATGTTCTAAATGTTTTAATAATGTTTTAATACCACAGTTAATTAATCTCACCACGTGGATACCCGAAAATTCCACTCACAACCTTTTCTCTATTTCTTGACATCACAAAATTCGAGCACTACTCGCCTACGTCTCCACTGCGTACATCCTCTTTTCGGTGCTCCTTCCCTTGCGTCACCACGTGCTTCTCTCTTCACTCCCTTGACCAAGAATGACCCAAAAATCATCTTCCTACACCGTAGCGTCGGCCAATGCCCCTTCTAGCCCAAAACTTGCCGTAAACGATTAAGAGTAGAAAGGGCTGAGCAAGGGGAAAATGATAGAGTTAGTTGGATAGATGAATAGAAAACGTATAAATTAACTACTTATTTAATAAAACATACATATATACATTGTGAGCCCCACAATGTATACATTGTGGGGCTCACAATGTATATATACAAAACAAATAAAATTTTAGTATTTAAAAGGAAGACATTATTGATAAAAAGAGGATAGGAGCAGTGGCGTAGCAAGGGGGTGCAAGGGAGTGTATCATGCACCGGGCACTACTCGCAGAGGGGCGCCCAAATGGTCTCCAAGACAAACTATATGTGTTTCTGGAGGGGGGATAGGGGCGCCAATAAAGTGTCGGGCGCCAGTTATGTTCGCTACGCCACTGGATAGGAGGACAATACAGTTCAATGGAGGACTGTCCTCCTAAATGAAGGATAGTGGACAACTCTACTACGAAGACTATTAAGGGTTTGATTTATCTTACGTTGATTTTAAATTCATTTCATTACAGTATTATTTTTATAATTGACAATACTGAAATTTCTAAATGTTTTAATAATTAATTTACGTTATATTTCGATCTTTTAATCCAGTCAAAAATATCTTTAAGTGTGGTCAATGAAATATAAATAAAAAGCATTTCTTTTGAAAGTCGATACAACAAAAATCTTGTAAAATCTGCCACGCATAAAACTGACTGAAATGAAATAAAATAAAATAAAAATAGAAATTTTGAAAGAAACCAAAGTTATGCAACGAAAAAATTTAATTTACAATAGACAATAATTATTTAAATTTTTAAAATATATTTTTTAAATTGAAATTTTATTAATATTATAAGCAAAAATTTATAATATATATTCATTATAAAATATATTATTTTGTCTTTTTTTAAAATTACATTTTATTTCAAAATCGGACTCAGCCTACAGCAGCGTCACTACGTTCTATTTTGTGGGGATGACGTCATGTGATGTTGTTGATTTCGGCCATTTTGATAGGAAGTCATCTTTATTTTGTAACTCGATTTTAACAGAGAGACCGCACCAAAAAAATAAGTATTTTGATATTAGCAATAACCTAAAACTCATCCAAAATGACTGATATGGATAAACTGAACATCGACAGCATTATAGCAAGACTTTTAGAAGGTAAAAATTGTAATTAGGTTTCTATTTTCAGTAGAGATTGTAATGTCCGGAAACTGGAATGTCTGGGATGTAAATTTGAATAATATATTACTTTTTGCCATTATTCAGCGATGACTTTTTATTAAATGAATGCTTTATTTAAAAAATTGTCATTTTTCAATCGATGGAAATCGTTATTTAAACAAAATATTATGGAAAAAAGTTTTTTCCGGTTAAATCTTCACTTGAAATTACGTTAAACTTGAAATATTTTTTATTTAAAATTATATTTTAAGAGTTATTTTCGTACTTATGTTAATTCTTCTCTTCTTACAGGTATTGGCTAATTTTAAAAATCTAATTTAATTAAAAATATGTTTTTATATTCCAAAGTACAGCATTATATTAATAAAGGAAAGAAAATATTTAACTTCATTGTTATAAAACACTATTGGAAATTGACTTGTGTTAGTCATAAAGTGAGATTTCATTTAATTTTATGTTTAATTGAATTATTAAATTTCATGCTGTGAAATTTAATATAATTATTAGATTTGAATTTATTTTAGAGACACCCGATCAAAAATTAAATTGCTCGGGGGCATAGGCCGACTTCCTAGATTATGGAATAACAAAAAATTGTTTATCTGGATGAGCAATTATAAGAAAAACTAACCTTGATTGTTGTTTCTTTTATGTTACCATCATACCACATTCTTTGTATTAATTTATGCTAAATAACTATGGAGTTGAAATAAGCCAAAATTCTTATCTGTTGTAATAAAAGCTTAAGTAAGAATTCTTAATGATTAATTTTCTTATTTCTTTATTTATTCACAAATTTTTTTTTTTGTTTTTTCACATGGTGTAAGAAAATTTCTATTCCACTTAGTGTTTTTACCATGAGGTTGATGGAAGTATCTAAAACAGGCCTGGCCAACCCAAATTGTTTCGCAGGCCACTTTGATCACGCATAACATTACAGTGGGCCACAATTTAGGCAAATATGCTTTTAAAAAAGTAAAACAAATACAAAATGAATAAAATTTTATTGTTATACCAGGAGTTTGTACTTGCACTTGTGCATTATAACAATGACATATGCAAATTTTTATTTATTTAATTGTTTTGGTATACACATAACGGGAAACAAAAGTTTTAATAGATATATAATATCGCTTAGCACAGTGTTTTCCAACGTGGGGCCCACGTCCCACAGAGAGGCAATTCGAAACTCGTCCAGAGTTTAAGTTAGCCGTATAGCTGCTGTACGCCATATTTATTGCAAATATTGATTTAAATCACTGGAGGGGGTAGAGCTGAGTTAGTGTACTAAAAAAATGGTCATTGCCTGATATCGAATCAGTCATAATAGAAATGACGAATGAGAGCATAGAAAGCGTGCAAACAAGATTTTTAAGGCCAATTAACGGAAAGAAAGAGTCTCATACACTTAGCATTGAAAGTTTGAAAGATAGAGTTTTCTGGGAATATTTATTTTCAAATTGTCTTGAAAACATGTTTATTTGTCTAAATAACATCAATCAACTTCTCGTTAGCAAATTAGAAGTGAGAAAACGACTAAAACAAGCGATTTTATAGCGATTGTTTACATAAGTCAAAGTGGTAGTGTGTGGGGGCGAGGCATTTCGCAGGAATTTTACCGACAATTGTTTTTACTGGTGGATCTAATAACAGACAAAGAAAGTAACCAATTACGGTGTAAAAGAAGCTAACTATTGATGTTATCTGCCAATAATTTGCCTTTTTATCTCTAGTTGCTGTAGAGTTTCGGGGGGTGTATTTTTGGAAATACTAAAATATTTTTGGCCCGGGGTTTGTGACAAAGCATTTAATGGTTGGAACAGTTAAAAAACACATACGGGAACATGATTCAACGATTAGATAGCAACAGACTTGTTTACAGTTTGAAAAATAGACTTTTGAAGTTGACGATTTTTTCCCTGAAAAATTCCCGAAACGTAATACTTTTTTGTTTTCGTTATAAATAAACAAAAAAAATGATATATTTTAAGTAGTATTGTTGCTTAATACATCAAAAACACAATCCCACTAACGTCAAAAACAAAAAAACCGCAAAAAAATTTTGATTTTTTCAGTAACAACTTTAGTTGCATGGGGTGCAGGTGAGCCCCACCGTGTTAAATCCCCCTGCGCGCCTAACGCCAGGTTAAGTTAGTTTTAATTTTCTAGGACTTTATAACCCTTTTCCCTTGGGGTGGGATTAACAATTCTGGGAATCACTGAGAACAAAGAGATGAACGAGGTCCTGAGGCTGGTGAAAGAGGAGAAAGAACATTCTTTGCCCAGACCTCGAGGTGGGCAAACGTGAGTTGTGGTGTTCCACGCTGCGTTTGGCAATGACTGGAAAGTGCAATAGACTTTGATGAAAGGATTGGGTTTTATCGTGGTTATGATAAAACAGTGTGGCAATTAAGTGCAAGAAAAAACATCAACAAACACGACAATGAGAGACTTTCCAAAAGAGTTCAACATATATGTTGGGGGAGCATAAGAATTTTAGAAAGACTTAGGTGGGGCATAGCACAAAAAAGGTTTGGAACACAATTGCAGGGGACACAATTTAATGTGACTGGCTACTGGTTAGCCAGGCCCGATCTAAAATATAAAATTTGAGTTTTATATATATATTTCTTACATAATGTCTTTTGAACACATCTTTTTTGTTTTTTTTTTCTTTTTTTCTTTTAGTTCTAGTTGCTACTGTATTTTGTTCTGTAGATTTTTGATTGAAGATATAAAATCATTAATAATACATGTACTGTACATATATACTGGATAAATATATATATACAGTAAAATTTATGTTGTATATTGATGATTATTTTTCTGTAAATCAAACTGCATTCTTATGAATATAAATGTAAAAAAATTTGAAATTTAACAAATTCTTAATTTTGAATTTAAGTACTCGTATTTCATGTATAAAAAAAATTATGCATATTTTTAAAGTACTATTATTTTCCTTTTTGTTTTGGAAGTTAAATGCAATAAAAAGAATATTTGCTGCTTTCAATGTTCATCTTTTAAAAATGAAATAATCTTAATGATTTAAAAAATTTTCAGATATTGCTTTTAAAAATACAAATACTGTAATTTGAAACAAACATTTGCTTTGTTCAATTTTTATTACCTATATTTAAGTTGAAATTGCATTTCATACTGAAATTTGTTACAATATATGTACACATCCAAAATAATGATTTGCAAATTTATATACAGTTGATTTTGCAATATATTTAAAAATTGCAATAAAAATTTGTTTGTTAAACATCTGAATGTAATGTTTTTAGTTTCATTTTAAGTAGAAGTCAAACAAAGAGTTATTCATAAATTTGAGATTCATGTGAATTAATGAACGTTAGTTGATTGATTTTTGAAGTAAACAAAACACATGTTAAGTGATTAAAATTTTGTCTTATCAATATAATGCATAATTATAATTTAATAAACTTGTAGAAAGTCTCTTGATTTCTTTCTAACATTTACAAAATATTTTTAGATACATGGTCTAATATCTGACAGAAAGTTATATTCAAAATTCATATAATGCTGTTTTCATGATATAAAACAATAAGATTTGAGCATAAATAAAAAATTTAAATACTGTGTTTCCTTGATTTTAAACCCCAGGGTCATAGATGAGTACAATTAGAGCCCTAAATGAGACTGTTGGGTGAGATTCAAGCTCTGAATAAGTGGTTATGCACCTCTGAGAATTGTAGACCCTGTATACCTGTACATGTGACCCTTTGTGAGATATTTGCTTCCAAAGGTCAGTTTATAACATGTATTGGCATACTGCCTATTTGGTACAATTCAAGCTCTGAATGAGACTGTTGGGACCTTAGAGCATACCCATAGGAGCAAAAAAGCCATACCTCTAAAAGCAACCCTTTTTGAGATACAGCTCCCTGAAATAAGGTTGTGTGAGATTGCAAGTTTCCCTGCTCCACTAAGATTATCGTATTAAACTATTTAGCCCATATGACTGTTGGCTTAGGGTAGCCTACTTGACTGTTTGTGGAGTACTTGATGTTCTATAGTCTTAGGGGGTTAGAGAAACAAATAATTGTTACATGTGTTACATTTATCATTTTATTTCTGTTGAAAGTAAGTGAAATGATTTCTTTTTTAGTTATTGATTTGCTATATGTCATGAGTTAGTAACGTATATCATTATCTGTAAATTAATATAGGTAATACTTCAAAAATGAATGAAGTTTTATTTCAATTATATATATAGCATATAGAAGAAAAAAGCTGATAAAACATAACCTTAAGATGTTATTAAATAAATCTAAATGTATCGTACACAATTCAAAGTTTTCCTAATATTCATAATCCAAATCAATTCTTGTATATTTTGATAAATCTAAATGAACAAGATTTAGTAATTAAACTCAAAACCATGAAAAATAACTATTGGATTTTTCTTTGTTCAAATTGAATATACATAAATTATAATGCTAGCTTGTGATTGTGAGAATTGTAGATGTAGAGTTGAGAATTATGGAGTATTCAAATAGGAAGTAGCTGTAACACTAGAGTAAGAATTTATGTAATGAATTATTTAGAATAAAGAATTTTTCTAAATTCTTACTCTAGTGTTACAGCTACTTTCTATTTGAATACTCCATAATTCTCAACTCTGATTTTTCTAAATATAATAATGAACTAGGAATGATAGGAAGGTATATTTTAAATGGAAAAGATTTTCAACTAATTTCAATATTTTAATGAAATTTTAATCAAATAAAATTTTAGCCTTATAAATAGTCTCTTTCAATAATATCTAAAGGATGATATTGAAAAAGTTATTTGTAAAAAGCAGATAATTTACACTAGGACTTGGTAAGATAGTTTAAAAGTCAATAAAAATTATTGTATGGTGATCAAGAATATTTGTTAAGAAGAGAACATTTTAAGATGTTTGAAAAAAGTGAATTGTGTTGGATTCAGAATAAAGAATCAGCAAATGTTTGAAAGATCTCTGGTGTTCATTACTAAAATAACATGTATGTGAGAGGTGGCAACAGAGGAATGTTATTTATAGTTTTGTTTATATTGTTTGCTATTATTTCACATACATTTAATATTTGTTATACTTTATTATTTACCATTTATTTTCCATTTTGCTTTCTAATGTACTTTTGATTGAAATTGCATTCCAAAAGTAAACATATAAAGTCGTAAATTTTTAAATTAAGGACAAAATTATTGATATTAATCTTAAAAATTTTATAAATAAGAGCAACATCCAAAAATTTATTTGCACTTAAGAAAAAACTATAAAGCTGATTGCATATTTTCTAAATTGTTATGCCAGTCACAAATGTTTATACTTTTCATTAGGTAATAATCATAAATATGAAGTTTTTTTAAGATGTTTAAAGGGTTTTCCCCCTTAATAATAATTGTAATTAATGTTTGTTTATAATTCAATAAGCTATTTTTATCATCACTAAAGCAGTTTTTAGATTTAGATTTAGTATTAATGATTTGATTTGTCATTAAACTTTGAAACAAACTCTGTGTTCAGTTAATTCATGGTCACAAATAATTAATGTAAACCTTGCATACAATTATGAAACATGATCTTATAAAAAGTATTTATGCTTTCACAAATATAATCCTATAGATATTCAAGATGATGATTTTTTTTATTTTAGCAAATGCTTGAAGAATTTTTTAATGTAAATGGGATAAAAATGTAGTAAATTTTCTCCACTATTGGTTTAAGGAAAGAAAAAAATTGTTAGTTTGTAAATCTGAGAACATATACTTAATGAAGAATTTAAATTTAGTATTCCTGGCTTTATCAAAACTAAAATACAATAATTATTTAATTAATTGAAAGTTTAAGCTTTAATTTGCTCTTATTTTATTATGCTGATTTTTTAATGTAAAAAAAACAATGAATTTTTGAATATTTTTATCATATTTTTCTATATAAGAATGATGATTTTAATAATAATGTGTAATCCCTACATATTTAAAGATTATTCAGTTTCATATCAAAGGTAAATAGTAGTACAAAAAGTGACATCTAGATAGTGGCAACTTTCCAGATCTGTAATCAATAAGGAATTGTTAGTGTTTAGAAATTATATAGAAGAAAAAAAATTACACCAAATTCTCAGCAGCACTAATTGCTTCATAACACAATGAGATATAAGTTAGTATAAATCATTAACTCTGTAAATAGCTTTTCAAATTTTACTAGGTGTAAATTTTATAAAGAAATATCAAATGTTAGATTTCAATTAGTTAGTTGTTTACATGATATTGCTTTGTGTTAAAGTATTTTGTTAAAAGTTAATTTTTGCAAAATTAAAACATACATGACATTTCAAATTTTGTTTCTGTATTGATTTTTTGATTTTAATCTGCAAATTTCTCATTTAAAAATTGCAATTTAAATTATTCAATTAAATAGATCTTAAAAATTTTTGTTTGAATTATGTTAATACATAATTATTTTTTATACTTTTCAACGTAGAGAATATCTTAAATTTCAAAATGTCCTAAACTTCAGTATTAGTACAGTATGTAATTAGGTCATGATGGTGACACAATAGGTGATACAATAAATAATCAGGTCACTTAAAAAAAAATAACGAATCAAAATTTTTTAAAAATATTTTCTTAAAAATATAACAGTGAAGTGCTGCAAATATTTAACTGATTCAGTTAATTTAAAAATGGATAGATTATTTAAATTTAATTAATTAATATATGGACTAACGTAAATTATATATATTAATTACATTCATTAATGTTTAATCATAAACTTAAAATGAATGTTTAAAAATAATTTTGTGATTATAATCATATGTTAAATGTTGATAGTTATGTTTTGTGGTGATATCATAATGCAAATGCGAAAATTATTAAAATAAATTAGTGAACTATTATAATATATATCAAATACATAAAATTATCTAGATGTCTAGACTTGACATCTAACAATTGTATCAGATGCCATGTTTTTATAACAAAAGTTACCCATTATGCAAATTGGCTAATTTTCTTTAAATAATAATAGTCTGAGCATTGATTCTTTCTAATTGGTGCATCAAATTTTGTTTTCTATCAAGATATTAGATGTTAAACAGAAATCCAGTTTCTTTTTACTCTTAAAAAAAGATTCTGGAAACTTATTACAGTAAACTCCCACAAATACTGTCTTTGCATAACTTGGGCTAATGTTTCTAAAAGATTGTACGGTAATTTAAAATTTTTTAATAATTGGAAAATTATAATTAACAAGTGTTTTTGATATCTGGAAGTCTCTGTGATGGTATTCATTATATTACCGTAGTCAGAAATTTACTAAAGACTGTACATTACTGTATACTGTATTGTCGTCAAATTTTTTTGAGCTTATTTCCTGTAAAAATAAATTCAACAGTATTGCCTACTAAAGCTCAGTAAAACTCAGTAAAATATTAGATATCTGATTGGAATAAAGTAGTGTATCCACTTTTTTGTTTTCTGTGTCGTTGGAGAAAAACATCCTGCTAACTCAGACTTTTGTAAACTTGGAGACCTTCACTCCTGTTAGTCTGAGTTAGCAGGAGTTTACTATATTTTTTAAAATCATATTTCTTAAAAAAAAAAGATCAGATATATTATTAAGATAAGATGAGATATTGAAAATAAAATTGTTATATTATTGCCCCTTTCCTGCTTTAGTATTTATATAGCCAGTTATGTCAATTTCAGGAAATACATATAGATAAGTGATTTTAAAAAATTTGAACTTTTCTGTGTTTATTCATTGAAAATAATTTAATTGATTTATTGAAAGCTTAAAACAAATATAGGTTATATTCAATGTTTATGTAATAACAATAAATGACGTATTAACTAATTAAGAATGTAAATTTATTACTACATCAATAAAATATAGATAACTATGAGAATTGATCAGTAGTTTATTTTTTATATTACAAAATCAAATTGAGTACATATTTTTCTATTGTAAATATTTATGAAATCGTGAAAAATAATGTAATTATATAATTTTTTTAATACTAATTTGAAAAGCTGAATTTAGGTGTAAGAAATCAAAAATGAAAGGTTTTAGTGCATTTTTGTGTTTATACTTATTGTCAGTTTCTTGATGTGACAATAAGTCTGTCTGAAACTGGATTTTGCAGCCGAATCAGAAACTGAATGGAATTTTACACTATTGATTTTTAATATCAATATATTAGGTCAAAGTTCATTTTTATAATCTGTATATGCTTAGAGTTCTGATTACTATTTATAAATAAATATTTAGTTAACAAACAAAAGTACTGCATAATGTTTAATTAACCTTTCAACAGTGGGACAGTCAAGTGTGGGGCTCCCACTTAGTTGTGGAGAAGAAATGTGGGAAATTTTTAAAGTATATTTTCAAGCGTTTTTTCTCATTACTGTTTCAGAAAAAGAGTTTGTAAACAGTTCTATCTAGTAAAGAAAAGTCTTTTTTTATTGTTACATAATTCATTTTTTATGTGAATTTCTTTTTTGCGGTAGTTTTTTGCGATACCCCCAAAAGAATTTAGCGAGTATAGTCATCCCTCACCACTGCCACACGATCGCCTTGGACAATTATAATTGTCCCTCACTGTTAAGAGGTTAACTTGGATCACCAGTGATATTTTAAAATGAGCTACAATTTCTATATACTGGTTTATACTGATCTTTATTGTGTTCAAATTTTACAAATAACTTTCAATGTAAAGACAGTTTTACCTCTTCATTAATGATTTTTTATCCACCCTTATCTCATGTATAGTAGTATCCACAGAGTCCATTAATAAGACTGTAGATTTAGGGCTTTTGTGTGCATAAGACATCATACAAGTGTGAAATGAAGTGTTCTTCTGAACCAGATAGTCAGGATTTAATTCACTGGAGTGAGCATAAATTGCTCATTCCAGTGAATTAAATCCCGGCTATTTGGGATGAACAAAAAAACATAAATTGCTGCTCTGGGGCTCACTCAGCATTCATTGTAATGAGTACAGTACATCTATTCCCTCTTTTTACATGGTCCATTTTTATGTGATTTTGAAATAATGCAGTCTACAAAAGAAAACTAATCCTATTTTTATGTGAATGACTTTTTACATGGGGAGAATAATTTGAAAATTTTTTAATTTAACTTTTTGTTAAAATGTGTTCTTTTTAGGAAAGTTACTTTTTTGTTGAAATCAAGAATTTTTTTTTGGGCACAGTACAGTACTGTAAATACATCAGAGAATACTTACTGTGTGTTGGTTTTTTTTTTCCTAAACTATCTTGTGTTTGCTGTATTTATGTACAAATAATGTTAATGATAAATGATGATAGAATAAAAAAGCTTGTGTTTCTTTTGTAAATTGCTTATTTTTTTCATTCTATTGAAGTTGTGGATCCTATCGAGCATTTTCTTACAGGATGCATTACTATGCATTTTTATGCAATTTTTTTTATATGACATTCTTTGGAACATATCTACCACACAAAAAGAGGGATAGGTCTAACTTCTCAGCAGTAAAAATAATTGGAAGGCAACATGACAGACTGAACATTGACATCTGGCAAGATTTTCAGTTTTGATACCTGCCAGTATTGGCATCAGGGATCAATTCTTTAAGACCAATACTGATACTAGTATTGATACTTTAAAACTACTCATGATACCAGTATTGATAGGAATGTCCTGCTACCACAAAACTATCTGCATTTGCACATATACCAAGTTTCATTTAATTTGGTTCAGTGGAGCCATCTTCATGCATGCTTGAGTACTGTCAGTTTAATTCTGACAATCCTGTATATACCTTGAAACAGGATCCAGAGGTAGACCTAAGAAAAAGATGATTTGAGTATTGCTATAAGTGGAATGCTATTTAAATCAAAAAGTTTAAAAGAATAAAACTTTGGATTTTGCTTGTGTCTCTCAAGAATATTAATTTGTCTGCAATAACTTTTTTAAAATTAACTCAAAAGTTACTGCATTGCAGCTTTAATATTTGTGGTAAAAGAATTTTGCTAAATAAAAATGTCTAAAGTTTAGAGTGAGATATTTGTATATGAATGTCAAGTAACAAAAGTTGGTGGGTTTTTGTGTCAATGAAATGCATTTACTTACTGCATGTCATAAAGTTTGACTTTTGTTTTTCGTAATTATGAGGGTAATCCCAAAAGTAAGGTCACCTATTTTTTTTTAAATACAAAGAAACATTTATTTTCAATAATGTTCATATCATTTTAAAGCTTGAGCATTTATCTATTTTTCTACATAATTGCCATTTTAATTAATGCATTTTTGTATGCACTGTGGCAATTTTTGTATGCTCATGTCATACCAGCTCGCTGCCATGTTGTGTTAAACCGATTGAAATTCATTGCCAGTTGACGAAAGTGTATGGTGAGTCATGCATAGATGTCAAAAACGTCCAAGTGGTGTAGGGAGTTTGCAGCTGATTGTACTGAAATTCATGACAAAGAAAGAAGCAAGAGACTGTCAATTTCTGACAAGACAGATATGAAGGTTGAGCAAATCATGCGTGAAAATCGGTGAATTGCTCTGGATGATCTCTGTATTTTAGTTCTTGGGGCTTCTCGAAGCACCATTCTTATGATTTTAATTGAAAAGTTGGACAATATTGGAAAGTGTGCACAAGATGGGTCCCATGATATGGTGGCGAGCTGGTATGACATGGGCATATAAAAACTGTCACAGCGCCTACAAAAATGCATCAACAGAAATGGCAATTATGAAGAAAAATAGAAAAATGTTCAAGCTTTAAAATGATATGAAAATCATTGAAAATAAATGTTTCTTTGTATTTTTAAAAAAATAGGAGACCTTACTTTTAGAAGTGCTCTCGTATTTGCTTCAGAAAGATGATTGTTAATATTTGATGATGATGCAATGAAATTTTAGAATTTTTACTCCAATATTAGGAAAATTTCTTAATATTATGGTATTATAAGTACTATTAATTTATTTAACTGAAAAAGTTAGTTATTAAAGAAATATATAATCATTCAGTCTAAACTTTATTCACATAAGCTTGTATAGTTTCATTATGTATTCATCTATATACTACATATTCTATTACTAACATGCTAATGTAGCTCATGCAAATTTCTGATAACACTGTTTTTAATAGAACTAAAAGTTATGATTTTGTCTTTACAATGAATTCAAAATAATAATTGTAATAACTGTAGGACTTGAATTTGCAGGAATTTCTTCATGAACAATGAATCCTAATGAATATTAAATACTAAAGTAAATGACAGTTATGATTGATACTTTGTCTTTAACTGTCATTCAAGTTACATAGATATGAGTTGAAAGATTATATTTACTTAAATATGATTTGAAAGAAATATAGATAAATTATATTTACTTAAATATGATTTGATATTCAATGTATTCAAGTCATACCTAAGGATCTAATTCACATTTATAAATGTAAGTTCAATAAATTAAAATGACTATTGGAAGTCAGGGATTGGAAATTAAATCCTAACATGTTTTTCTTATATTGCTTTTATCCCTTTTTATAGTATTCATTTTGTGCTTTTATTTAGATTCATGTATAGAAATTTCAATGTTTAAATAAGTAGTATTTTTAGTGAAGGAAGAATCTTGCAGAGAAAATACACAACTTTATTGCATACATAAACAAAAATACTTTTTTAAATTTACAAGTTTCAGTATTTAATAGTCAAATTATTTTTAAATTAGTTTTGTAACAAATACTTTAAGTTTAAGAAAGTAAATCCTTTTGTGTTATAAATTGCATCTACTTGTATGTATATTTAATAAGTTTTTCATTTTTATTAATATACATAATATAGAATAATAAATAGTAAATATTAATTTACAAGCACATTTTAACAGTTAAGTTCAATTTTATATTTCAAATTTATATTCTAAGCAGTCTGTATAATCTTGTTTCAAACAGCATGATATACATGACTATTTTTAGAAGTCAAGGATATATTTAACTCTTCAAACTAGTTGGTCTACATATGTGCATACTAAGACATTTTCTTTAAACAATCCTTGTATTAAAATTGTGGAAAATATATATATATATATATGTTAATGGTTTTTAGAATAAAGTTTATATATTTTTATTGAAATATTTGATATATTCTTCACATATATATGTAGTTTTATGCATATTTTTATATCACAAAACTTATTTATTGAGTGTTTTTGATTTTGAAGTTGTCCAAAAAAATACAAGGATTACCAAAGAATGAAGCTGAAGTAAGATTAAATGCACAAGTAAATAAATCCCTCATTTGCTATAAATTTATTGGTAATGACATTTGACATTGACAAATAAGAATGATTTTAATTCTAATAAATATCTATTTCAATAAAATAAATATATGTATATACTCAAATTACTGAAAATAATATCAAGTTACTCAGGATTTGAAATTGGTAGTTGTCAGGTTGTCTTGGGCAGCCAAAATTTTCTTTGAACTACCAAATGTGGTTAAAGAAATGGTCTTGATGAATGAGCAACTTTATTTATTTTGTTTTTTTTAACTTTTTCATACTTCTCATTTTTCTCTCATTTTGCTAAATAATGACAGAAATATTTAGAAATAATTGAGAATAATAATTGAGAATAACGAGAGAAATATTTAGAAATAATGAGAGAAATATTTTAGCTAAATAATTTTCTAAAATAATAAATATTTTTCTCTCATTTTGCTAAATAATGAGATAGATATTTCTCATTAAGTATTTTCAGTTAGTTAGGTAGTAGTAAGACATGTCGAGCTATTGATGACAGATCAAATATAGCTGCCATGGAATATAAGAGAAAGCTTGCAAGATGAGAAAAAGAAGTTAAGCATTGATTGGCAAAAGGAATAATTGATTGATATTTATTTAGAAACTTTATAATTTTTCATTTTATCAAAAGTAATAAAAGTATAAGTATAAACATTCTAATAACCTGAGTATTGAATAAGGCCAAATAATGTCTGATTATATCAGGCTAAAAGTTTGGAAAGGGGTAAAGCATTAGCTAGCTGAATGTCATAGGGAAACAAATTTTTATAGAGTTAAAAAATATATTTATGTAAGTTATTTAAACATTTATCACTATAAGACTACATTTATAAATTATAAAACTAATATAATCATCACTGATATAGTGATAATTATATTATAGTGATCACTGATTTTAATACAGTGCACAATGTGAATAAAAGAAAAGTAAAAATTTGTTGTGGGCTATGACAATTTAATATTCAGACAACCTAAAGTCTATATTAAGAAACACACAATTTTCATAATATTCTTTTATAAAAATATTTAATGAAATTTAAAACATGTATAAAATTGTATTCATTTCAAGTATGAAGTTCAAGTACTAATATCATCATTTATATCACAGTTAATTGTGATATAAATAAAGATACCATTAGTAGGTATAAATAGACTCCCTTTGGTTATGTTCTCAACTTCAGTTGTATTAATTGCCAAACTGATGATTTATTCCAATTTGTGAGAGATAAGTAATTTAGAAAATATGACAAATTTCAAGAAAAACATGATTAACATATCCATTAGAATTTATAAAAAAGTTAATTTTATCAACTATACTAAAACTTGTTTTTATACAATATAGTGATGAAAAATTGTATTTTATTATTTATTATTCAAAGAAAACTATATGCATTATATACAATTAATAAAATCAAATTATAAAAACACAGTTATCTCCTTTAAAAAGTAATTGATAATCATTTGTAGAATGATAAAACTTTGATCAAATAAAATTCTTGTTGCTAACTTGTAAGTCTATTCAGTTGCACATTATCCACATATATTGATATAAAGTGATCTAAAATTATTATTTGATCAAATCTGTTTTCAGATGCATTCTACTTGTTTTAGAGATAATTATTGGAAATAAAATTTATTAAAGGTATCACAGTTGTGAATACTAATCAGTCTTTTTGTATAAATTGGATGATGGTTCATTATACAGTAAACTTCTGCTAATGTCGACTAATAGGGGTGAGGTAGTTTGAGTTAACAAATGTCTGCATTAGTGAGGCATTTCTGTGACACGGAAAACAAGATGGACATAGTGTATGTAATCTATTACAATCAGTTCTATACATACATTAAATTATAGGGATCTTTTAGTAGGACATAATGCTGAATTTATTACAGGAAATGAGTTTTAGATAGTCTAATGCAATGATTCTCAAAGTGCAGGTCGTGAAAAATATTTAGGGGGTTGAGAAAAATTGATGACACATCAATTTTTTCCAAATATTTTATAAATTTACTATGGATTCATGTTTAGAAATAGTAGAAATTAAAAATGTATAAAATAATTTTTACTTAAATAAATTGCACATATAAATAATAAAAATAATATGAATATTTTAATACGAGACTGAATATAACATTCAAAAATTTGTGCGCTATTCGGGAATCTCCTGAGCTTCCACTCCCCGCCTGAACTATGATAGAACAATGTTCAGAACAGAGTTTAGTAAGCAAACATTGAATTCTTTTTGACTTAGTGTGAAAACAGAGTATCCACTACTCGCTGAATTAGCAATGGCGGTTCTCTTACTATTTGCAACCACTTATTTATGCGAAATGGTATTTTCAGTAATGACCAACATCAAAACAAAGCAGCACTCTTGTCTTAGCAACATAGAAATCGCTATGAGACCTGCACTGACTGATATTAAACCCAAGTTTAATTTATTGTGCCAAAATAAGCAGTCTCACCCATCACATTAAATTTAAAATATGTTTAACTTAACTAATTCAGTTTACTAATGTCGAAATATGTATCTAGAATATTTTGTTCAAATATGTACCAAAGATAAGTTATTAATTTTTAATAAAACTAAAAATAAATCTGCTATTAAAATTATGAGTGTTTCAATGCAATTAAACAAAAAAAAAAGTAACTCCTAAATTTAAATTAATTCCCCTCCAGGATGTTTTTCTACACATATGCATTTTTCAGGGGGTTCTTTGAAATTTTTAAGTGCAAAATGGGGGTCGTGGACCAAAAAGTTTGAGAAACACTGGTCTAATGTATACTCTCTAGTAATTTAATGCATAATATCATAGACTTCAAGATATTGAAAATATTTGTTAATTATAATTTTTCTGTTGTTAATAAATTTTAACTTACTGTAATTTTTTGAAAACATTTGCCTGAGTTATGCAAAGTCAAAGTTAGTGGGAGGTTTACTGTAATTATTATGGAAATAAAATTCATAAAATAAATACAAATGAATTCCAAGAACAAACAACTTCTGGTTTTAACAAGCAATTTTCTGGAATCAGAAGTTGTCTTTCTGTTAATCTGACATTTAAACAGTATATTTTAGATTCTATAAATTAAATATTTAAGTAAAGATGATGGTTCATTTTAAAAATGCATAAATGGATGACCTGATTATTTTTATTAAGAACATTCTCAAAACATTCAGTAAGACTTTAGTATGGATTTTAGCTATGAACTGTTTATATTTGTAATAATGTAATTTTTACTTATGGAATAAATTAAAAACTCTTGCATTAATCAGAATAATAATTTATAAATTTTTCAGATGAATAGATCTTGTTCAAAATATTTTACTATTTTTATGTTCTGTTTAAGTTTAAATTAGGCTATATACTATGAAAAGCTGTTTTTAATTTTTATTTCAAAGACATTTCAGTCCTAAAATGATTTTAAAATAAAAATGCATGTGATTGTCTTGATAATCTTCATTCCAAGTATCTTGACCTTAAATTGTTTTGTAATATACTGGCTATTTTGATGTAATTAGGGTTTCTCAAATGGGATTCTGGTTGTTTTTAACTTGGGAAATTCTTCTCATCCCTGGGAAATCCTGCAAATTTTTTAAAAATTCACTTTTTTCTTATTTTGTGTTAAGGTTGAGGAAATTTTGCAAATAGAAAGTATAATTAACTCATAAACTGTCAGAATACATTTGTATTTATTAATTTTAAACCTACTTATTAGTTTTTTAAATTTTTTTTCTCGTGGTATGTTACATATTGTCAATAATCAATATGTAGCCTATTTGTGACAGGACACTGAAAATTCTTTTCTTGTCAGAACCTGTAATATATGGAATAGTTGTGCTTATGCTGTCTTAATTTTTAATCATGCCCAGTAGCTTCAATAACTGCATAGCTGTAACGCCAGGTTGTGCAAATTTGGCAAGGATACAAACGAGTATGAAGTCTACAAGAATGAGTTTTTCTTCATAAACCTGATTATTAACTTGGGAGGGGTCGCATGACCCATTCTGACCTGCACCCCCTATTTTATGATCGACTGAATCGTTAATAATTAAGTTTTACCATGTGACTCACAGTATCTTCTTAAATTTATTGTTATTATCGGAACATATCACCGTTACTCAGTTTTTCAGAACGCGTTAAGAGATAATTGCTCTTTGGGGTCATGGTGACTCGCAGTGACCTTGACGTCTGCGTAAATTTGTATTATTAATGTAATGTAAATACAAAAAATATAATTTTTTAAAATTATAAAGTGACATACCTTTTGTATGATAAAAGTAACTTCTATCATCACTAATTGTTTCATGTTTTTTTAAATAGTTAAAATTTTTCAGATACTTATAAAAATTTTCCCCAAAATTTAATATGTAAATTCGAATGTTAATAAATAATTAAATAAGGCTTACAAAGTAAACATATATATTTATTAAATTACTAAACAGAATGAAAAATAATATTTAAAAGAGAAAAGTGAAAAAAGTTGAACTGTTAAGAAAAAAATTAATATCTAAAATGCGGGTTGAGGTGACCCGCAGTGACCTCTATAGGTTGTTGACCTTTGCAACCTCACCCGGGTTAAAAACAAACGAACTGCCGAATTATTGGGCTATAAGCTTGATGTTTCTATTAAAGCAGCCAAGATAGACAAATCAAGAATACTAGAGAGCAAAAGAAGTACTGCAATCTCAAAAACAAACTAGAAATCTTCCAGGTTACAGGTGAAAAAACATATAACATCTGTCTTCTCTTAAATGCACTAAACACGATTTCACTCGCATCAATTGAATTGGAAAGGGCATTCTCGGTAGCAGGACTTTTCATTACTAAAATAAAAATCAGATTGAGTGATCGGAATATTGACCATCTTTGCTTTTTAAAATCTTATTATAAAAGTTTACAATAATATTTTGTATTTGTTTTATTTAAATATTGAAAAGTACCTTCTAACTTAGAAGTTTGATCTAAGTTCATTTTTTTAAAATTTTCAATTCAATTTAAAGGCATTTTTATTGTTGTTGTATGCAGTTTCCAGCAAACTTTAATAAATTTTTTCTATCTGTGAAAATTTCTACGTAATTCAAAGGTAATTTTTAATATATATATCTTACACAGCATTATTAATATGATTTTGGAGGTTGCAGAATGTATTAAATTATTTTAAAAAATGAAAAATAATTATATCATTTGATTTCAAGATATTCTGTATATCTTAAAAATAATTATTTCTATTCTGGGATTTTCCCATGATCCCAAGACAAGCAAAAGACCAGGAAATGAGAAACCATAGATGTAATATGTATGATTTATCAAAAATTTTATTATTGATAAACATTTAACTGTTTAAATTTTTGATTTTAATATCATAAGATACCTTGAAAGTTCATATCTAATACTACATACATAAAATGTACAGTACATTACCTTACTGGCTTTTCTTTCCCCACCTGTAGATGTGAAATGTTTGAGTAGACAATTGTTTTACAGAAAAATTTTGAAATCTCAAAAAAGTGTTGAAGTTTAGCTCATGATGTATCAGAATACAACACACAGGGCCAGCTAACTACTTTTAAAGATATTTTATTGTGATTTAATTTTTTATGTATTGATAATTTGTTAAATTACAGTAGTGTTTTATCTTGCCATTAATTATACTTCATTAAATTTTTAAAATTTATATATATACATTCACAAACAAAATTATATTTAAAGAATTATAAAATGCAATGTAAATGTGGAGAATGTGAAATGCCAGAATTGGACTGCTAAAGATAGATGGGACAAACCCCTAGTATTTATAAATAGTTGGTCCTCTGTATTTATAGGGATTAAGGGGTGTAGGACCTTCATAAAAGTGAAAAAATTGCTAATATTTCTAGGTTCGAAACAAGAAGCATGTAAAAAAAAAAAAGGTAATACAGTAGTCATCACTGAACTTAGACCAGACTGCAGTTAACATGTCATCCAATAAATAGGTTTAAAAAAAGTAGCTTTGATTCATTGCATGAATGTTTTACGTAATTTAGAACAAATATATAGTAATTAATCTTTATTTTTGCAAAATATTAACTTGATATTTTGCATGTTTAACAAGATTGAGCCAGTCAAACTTGAGTCACAGGCATCAAAAAACACAGATCACTGTGTCACCCTCGTCAATGAACATAGGACACTGCATGTTTAATATTGTAGCCTTTGCAACCAAAACACCTTCCATACGTTTTGGCATGCTGTTGACTAGGTGTTCACATTCATCTGCCGTTAGGGAATTTCAGATAGTTAAGATGGATGCTTTTAGTCCTCCAATTGTCCAAGGGCATGTTTATCACAGACATCTCTTCATAATGTTCCATACATTCTCAATTGGTGAAAGATCTGGGCTGTTGGATGGCCAAGGAAGAACTTCTATGTTCTTTTCTGCAAGCCACTGTTTTGTTTTTCTGCTTGTATGACATGTGGCCCCATCCTGCTGGAAAATGCAGGTTCTATTTGGATATAGCTTTGCTATGGATGGAAGTAAGTACTGTTGTAGAATGTTAATGTATTGCTCTGAAGAAAGTGTTCCATCATTAACAAATGTCAACTGACCTATACCACTGGTGCTCATACATCCCCAAACCATGAAGCTGGCAGGAAACTTTACTGAGCAGTATAACAATGATGGTTCATTAACTTGACTGGCAGATTGAATGACATGTTTGCTTTTGTCTATTGCAGATAATTCAAAGTTTGATTTATCCAACCACAGAATTTCATGCCGCTTTTGTTGAGACCAGGAAAGATGTTCTTTGGCTCACTGTACCCATTTCTTCTTTTGCTGTGCTGTTAGCAAAGGTTTTTCACGTGCTGCATAAAACTGGAAATGCATTTTTTGCATTCTCCTGTGTGTTGTCAAAACAGATACATTCTTTCCAGTTGTATCATTCCATATTATAGTTACATTCAATCAATATCTGTGGCACGGTGGTTGCTTTTTACAATTGTTTTAAAACTCCTATCATCAACTTTTGAAGTTTTTTGCAGATGTCCAGCAGCTTCGTTAGATATAACATGGCCATGGTTAGTGTACTAAACAATAACCTGGTGCACTGTTGTCTTGCTTAGCATTAGCTCTTTTCTAATAGCTCTCTCAGACATGTCATGAGTTTGTTTAGCAATGATAACATTCCTTAAATCTTCTGAAACAGCTTTTCCACTGGTCATTGTAGACAAAATGGAAAGATTCGTAAATAAAACTAAAAATGCACCTTATATCATTCACAGGATTACTGCAGGCTAAAGTAAAGCTAAAATAATCAATTGTTTCAGAAATACTGCAATTGTAACATTATTTAAACGCAAATTATCGGCTGCTCTATGTTCGTTGATGGGGGGTGACGCAGTAGTCTGTTTTTTGATGCCTGTGACTCAAGTTTGACTGGCTCAATCTTGTTAAACCTGCAAGATATCAAGTTGATATTTAGCAAAAATAAAGATTAATTACTGTATATTTGTTCTAAATTATGTAAAACATTCATCCAATGAATCAAAGCTACTTTTTTTAAACCTATCTATTGGTCTAAGTTCAGTGATGACTACTGTAGTAGACTATACTGCAATAAAGTTTTATAACTTTAAAATTAACAATGTAGATCAGTGGTTGGCAACCTCTTTGTTACTAAGGGTGCAGTAAAAATTTTAAAAACCATTGAGAGTGTATAGTTTTTGATTTTTTTTATGTTGTAATAAATAAAACCAAATAATTATATTTTGAAATATGTATATTTATACAAAATAAAGTTTATCCATTGTTATTACATGCATGTAACATACTAATTCTAATAATAAATATCCATCATTTCAATAAGTGGATGCTATTTTATGTCTATTCAAATAAGCTGAATATTTTTAAATTACTTTCTTTATGCTGAAATTATATGTATTATTTGATCTAACTTTACATTTTTTTTTTTTTTTGCTTATTTAGTTAGAGGGTCACGCCCAGGAAAAAATGTTCAGTTGACAGAGGCAGAAATCCGTGGTTTATGTTTGAAATCCCGAGAAATCTTTCTTAGTCAACCAATATTACTTGAACTTGAAGCACCGCTGAAAATTTGTGGTAAATAAATTTTTATTTTGAATATAAGATCTAATTTGATATAAATAATATCATACAGCTACAATAATGCAATAATTACACAAATTTATAGATATGTCATTATTATTATTAGGTATAATGCCAAATTTAGAAAAAAATTTTATTAAAACATTACTAGATTAAATGCAAAAAAAGAAAAATGTTTTTTAAATTTTGAAATAAATATTCATATTTTATGGTAGTGTCAAGTGGCATAAAATAATGGGATAAAATAGTTTTGATTGTTTTATCATTTACAATTTTTTAAAAGTAGTTTGTTTTTCAAGTGATTTTGAGTTTTTTTTAGCTATTTTGATTGCATGCCATAATTTTTCTATCTGAAAAATTTTGGCATTCAATCAAAATGCCAAAATTACTTTTTTCTTAGAATCTTTTCTTCCAGAATATTCTAAATTATTTAATAAATATTAATTAAATTATAATTGTTAAATTTAATAAAAGATGGTGCCTAACATCTCCCTCTAATGACAAATTATTTAGTAATTAATTAAATATAATTTTGGAAAAGTAGCCTGGTGTAATTCAGTGGTTGTTTGGCTAAATAATACATTTAAAGGAACTTATGAAAACTTTTTACCAAAAAACTGTACTATTGTTTTGCTCAAAAATTTAAATGTTTTAAAATTTGCTAAGAATATTTATATAAAAATACGGTTGATTTTATAATTATCATCCCACCTGACTCTAACATCCTTTGTTTGTAGCAATTCAGATACTTTGTTTTGTAACAATTTTCTTCAAGTTTGTATCATTTAAAACCATTGTAATTAAATATTCATAAAATTAAAATATGATACATCACAAACTAGCAAATATCTTGTTTCTTGCATTGTTAACATTGTTGCTTTGAGAAATGTTGTTTGTTCAATAAACTGATAATTTGCATTTAGATATCATGAATTATCCTTTTTGTCAAAATTGTATCAAGTACAGCACAATCTTCATAATCCAACATATATGGGACCGAAACAGTGTTGATTTATGGAGATTGTGGATTATTAGAAAATATGGTCAATTGAATGGTATAATCATTTGGAAAGAAAATACTTCTATTCACATGATATTAGTACATTCTATTAACAATATCAAAAACATAAATAGAAAGGCAAAAAAAAAAAATGAAAGCAGAACATTCAATTTGAGAAGCCTAAGATGATGAACCTAACATAAGTCTTTAATATTGTATCCAGCTGGAGTGTTCTAACTCAGGCTTGATATCATGCCTAGTTTAGGGGGAACTGGAGTTTGAACTAGTGGAAAGATTGTCTGAGTTGACAGCAGTATCTAATACTTGTGAGTCAGCTAGCATCAGATTACTGGACATGTTGAACTAGCAAATGGCCAGATTACTGAGATTTTACTGTATAAGTAAAACAAACTCTTTATCAGATACTTAAAAATACCTGGAATTTTGACAAGATCAAGATATACTAAATAATTCTTTTACACATCTGATCATAAAAGATTATAAAGGAAAAATGTTTGAATTTGAATCAAATTTTAAGATTTTATTTTCAGTAAAATAATTTAACAGAATTTTATGGAGAAAATTTTTTAAATAACAATAAGTAGAACAGTGCGAAGGACGAGAAGTATGTAATGTTTGATATCTCTGTTTTTTATGTTATGCATAATTCATGTAAATCTGCATTATATATTTCATCTTGAAAGCATCCTGAAAGATTGAAACTGAATTAAAATTGGACAAAATTTCATCTGAATTGATGTAATCATTTAGCAGTATAAACTAAAACATTTATTATATGCATAATGCACTGTACAGTACATTGGTGGTGTCTACTTTCAATGACTGCTGATTGTTGTTCTGTGAGTGAAAGATGCATTTCTATTTTGGACAAACAAAAAACAGGGTTTAAAAAAATTCATTTTAAAATCAAAGAAATATGGTTGTTGGAAAGTTGCATGAGGGTGTGAATAACTGCATAGATAAATATTAAAATTTGTCTGGAGTTGAAAGACACTGTTGCAGAATTTGAAGCAAAATTATCAATGTCACTAATTTCTTGAATTTATTCAGATTTTATAAATAGTTTAAGTTAGCACTGATATTTCTTTAGAGATTTCTTTAGAAATGTCTCCAGAAATATTTATTTTTGGGATTATTGTTAACCATATTTTATATTTATGAAAGGTATGAATGGAATGGTGAATGAACAGTTTGAGTTCAAAATTTATGAAATGGTTTAGATTTTATAAATTTTTTTTCTGTAGTGTTAAAGGAGGAATTACACAAAATGCTTATTTAGGAACAATAAACAGCACATCAATGTATTTGGCATAATATTTCTATTGTATTGTAAATTAAAGGCTTAGATTTGACAAGATAACAGCTCAGTATCTGTTGTAATCATGTTTCTAAAATAATTTATAACAACAATACATTGTCCTATAAAATGAAGGGGAATGTGTTCTAATCTGATTTATTGATGTCACAAGTGATGTGCCAAAAATAATAGATTGGAATTGTTTTTAAAAGAAACACTTTGTGAATGTATTATATTCAAAAGGTCATTTCAGTTTTCGACGTAGTTGTCCTTCATGCATGTATAAAATTACATTATTTAGTTTGAAATATTGGATTAAATTCCTAGGAACTGAAAGCTATTTATAATTAATTAATATAATAAAATTATCCTACTTAATACTTATGTAAAAATAATTAATACTTTAAACTTTAGTTTTAAACAAACTTATTAATAATAAATGCATTTACAAATAATAATTAAGATATATCAAAATATATAAACTTGTCAAAACATGAATGTGATAATTGAATATTTTTCCAAATGGGATCAAACCTGCCAGAGTATTGGCTATATTAAAATATATTAATTGATGTATAAATGGAATAAATGCATCTAGTTCATGTTTAAAGGAATCTATTTTATTATTAAATAATGCAGCAGCTTTTTAGTTTGCAGCTCATTTTTGGTGAACTTAGTTTATTAGTAAACTACAGAGATATATTAAATTTAATATGTAATAATTATTTAATGTCAAATAATAATAATAAAATTTCTGGTTTTTAAAGAAGAAACAAAAATGTAATAATTAAAAATTAAATCAAAAGCTTTTAAAAGTATTACAATCTGTTGATGAAAATATTAAAAAAAATGTATTAAAGTATATTATCATAAATAAATCATATATAAAATATTTTGTTGTCCAATAATTCTATTCAAAAATAATACTTCCTGGAATCTGTTTTAGACTTCTGACTGACACTGGTTTTGTATCAGTCAATCAGTCAGGTGTATAATTATAACCTTTGCTTCATGCAAAGGTTATAATTACAACATTAGTCATTTAATGCAGTATTTTTATTTTTATTAGAGTATTGGACATTAAATATATTTTCTTATGAAATTATTTGATTCAATTTATTTCATTTATTAAATTTTTTTAAATGTCTTTGATTAATTGGTTTATTATTTTTCTTCAATTTTTTTTACTTCTGAAATTAAAATAGCATCTACAATTAAAAATCTTTAGATTTTACAATTTGTGTTACAATGAAAGAACTACTCCAGTAATTATAGTATAAATGGAACTATGTTGTTCAATAGTTAGTAAAAGTTGATTTAGTTTAACTCAAGATGAATTCTAATTTAGTTTATATATTTCATATATAAACTATGAAATATCATATAATTTCATAATAAAATTATGAAAATATTTGTATTTCTGAAATTCTTAATTTTCTTTTAGTTGTGAATCAAATAAACTTCTAATTTTAAGTTAGAGAAAACAAACCTTCTGTTAGTTACAAGTAAAAAAGGAAAAATATTTAAATTGGAAAAATCTTATTTTATGTTTATTATGTGTATATACATATAGTATGAAAAAGATTATTAATTTATATCTTCTCTTCAACTTGGAAATGTCCATTATGATGATGATCTAATGAGTTTTAGTTTGTGTGGATTGGATTTATAGTCCTAAATAAAAGTCCTAACTAACTAAAGTAGCTAGTTAGTCATTGCTTTTTTGATATAACATTTAACTAGAAAATTAATTCAATAAACAATGAAGAAACTGGATAACAATGTAGAAGGATGAAATAACCAAACCTCCAGCATAAAATGAGAGATGATTTAATGATGAAAACAAATGTTTTCAATAACTTTTAGCTATCATTATCAGGTTAAAATAAGTATTTTGAAAAAAGAACCTAGATGTAGCTTCCTTTAAATTAAGATGTTAAATTCATCATCTGATTGGCTGTTATCCTGTGGAATATTGTACTATGGTATATTTATTGCACGACTTCAAATACAGATCTTTAAGCTTGAGGGAGGGTGTTGGAATCTTTGTAATTTATGTCTAAATTATTCTAATAAGTCTTTGAGAAGCTGGAGATAAGACTTATAAAAAAAATATGACCATAAATTACAAAGATAGCAATACTGTTCTCCAACAACATAATGTTAATCAATCAGGTGACATCTCTTCCTTTTAAATTACAATGTTTGATTCACTTATATTATCTTTTGAACTCTACATATTTTACCTGATGATAATGATAGCCAAAAGCTATCAATGTTTCTCATTAAATTTTTCATTTTATGCTGGAGTTTTGGTTTGGTTCCTTTAATTCATATATATGCTCATACATCTACCTAGAAATAAATTGAATTGCGTTAAAATTTTTGATTTTTAATTTATAAAAATTTGTTTACAGGCTAAAAACAATACAAAAAATGTTAGTTTTAATTTATTTTTAGTTATAAAATAATACACTTGGTTTGAACTAATAATGACTATGAGTATCATGTTCATTTGTCATACATTTTTAAAACATTAGTTGAAATTAAATATAAAACATCTGTTTAATCTTATAGTATGGAAATATATTTGGTATGTTATGATGCTCTACTACTACTACAATTACTTTTGATGGTAATTGTTTTGAAAATGTTGGTGACACTAATAATAGACATTATGCTCTGCTCTTTTGTGCTTTTAGAAAAATAAATTATGAAATTGCTCATAACAGGGCTATGATGTATTAAAAATCATTTTCAACTTTTTCATTTAGCTGTAATGTTGATATGAGCCGCTCAGTGCACACATCGATTAACTCTACTTTTTGAAAAATCTTAAATTTAAGTGTCAAAGCCCTTGGTATAGTCATAACTTTTTATATTTATAATAACTTTCCTGAATAATAAAGATTAGCACCGTTAAATGGCAAATTTTTTTGGCCATTGAATAATAAGTAATTTATTTCAGAAGCCATTTCGATTAACTCCATACTCTAATGTAAATCGTTTCAGTAACGCTGTATCTGTTCTGGCCGTGCATCGATGCTTATTTGTTTTTAAACAGCCGAAGATGCTCTCTCCCTCTCAATAATATTCGTAACAAAATCGCATCGGTAAACAGATAAAAAGAAGCACGATGCAAACGGTAGTTAGTATAGCAGTGATCTCGCACGCTGAATGTTACTGTGTACTTCTTAGTCTTTTCAACATTACTCCCAGATTGTTTTTAAAGAAACAAATACAGTCAAACCTGTTTTTTATGCGCTCTTTTTTTGTGCGATTTTTTATTTGTGCGGTATAGTTGGCGACTAGTCTCGTGCAATTCGTCATGTCTCACGTTGACTTATTATAGCTAAATAAACTTATTATAGCATAAATGAACTTATTTTAGTAACATTATTGCATGAATATGCGAAAAATGAAATAATTTACTTTTAATGTCAACAAAACACCACCTGGACAAAAATATGTAAAACAGACGATAGACCAGACAATGCAGTCAAGTGCTGACATCTGTTGTCAATAAATTTTATTTCGTACGGTTTTGAGTTATTTTCTATGTGAGACTTCTTTTATGCGGTCCCTATTGACCGCATAAAAACAGGTTTGACTGTATTATACCGTTATAATCAAGATGAGTGAGACTAATAATGTGAGTGAGGAAAGCAGTGATGATTCTTCAATACGATTTATCAACAGAAAGTCTGGTCCAAGAAGACGTTTATCGTTTTCCTCGGATTCATCGGATTGCAACAGTACAAACACAACAAACACATTGATTAGGAGGAAAAGAAGTCGTAATCCTGTTAAATGAATACGAAATTTACAAAAGCATAACAGGATAAAGGGTTTGGCATACAGGAATAGGGGAGGAAAATTAATACCTGCAAAAACATTTGTCGATATACAATGCAGATGCCGTCAAAATTGCAATCAAAAAATTCTTTCGGATGAGAGAGAGGCTGCCATGAAAGAATTTTATAGTTTACATAGTCAACTTGACCAAAATATTTTCTTAAGAGGTTGTATCAAAGTTAACGAAATAAAAAGAAGGCGCCCTACGAATGAAACTAAAGAACGAAGATCACATTCGTTTACATATTACTTTCGAAAAGAGAGACTTGATATTCCCGTTTGTAAAAAATATTTTAGAGACACTTATCAGGTGAGTGACGGGCGGATATACGATTGTTGTTCTAAAGAACAAGTTACATCTTTGATTGATAAGCGCAAAGGCCGCGCTGCAAGCAATAAAATAGATGATACAAATGTTATAAAGCATATAAAGTCATTTCCAGCCTACAGTAGTCACTACACCAGAGCTCATAATCCAAGACGACAATATTTAAATCCTGACTTAAATATTAAGAAGATGTATGAACTATACATCACAGAATGTGAAAAGGAAAACGTAGCACCAGTGAAAGAAAAATATTACTATAATGTGTTCTCTACAAAATTTAATTTACATTTTAAACAGCCATCAAAGGATACGTGTCAAACTTGTGATGCTTTTCAAATAAAAATTCAATCTTCAGACGATGAGGGAATTAAGATGGCGAAAATTGAAAAGGAAACTCACTTAGAAGAGGCTGAACGGGCTCGCAGTCAAATGGCTGCCGATCGAATGGCAACATCGGAAAAATTGTTCGTATTTTCTTTTGACTTGGAAAAAGCTTTAGCCTTTCCCAAGTTGACCACATCCGTAGCTTATTATAAGCGAAATTTATATGTTTATAATTTTGGATGTCATGAATTCAATAAAAATATAAGCCACATGTTTGTTTGGCCAGAAACTGAAGGATCTCGTGGGTCTCAAGAAATTTCATCTTGTCTAATAAAGTACATAAAGACTTACGCTGCAAACTTCGAAAAAATAATAACATATTCGGATTCGTGTACCGGGCAAAACAGAAATATTAAAACCGTCTTAAGTTTATTGAAACTTGTTCAAAGCACGGAAATCAAAGCTGAATCAATTGACATGAAATTTTTGGTAAGTGGACACAGCTATTTGCCCAATGACTCAGATTTTGCCATTATTGAGTCATGTGCGAAAAAAAAAATCAAAACATTTTTTCACCAGATGATTGGTACCATATAATCAAAACATGTAAAAAGAAAGCGCCATTTCATCTAATCCAAATGACTCACCAAGATTTTTTGTCAACAAAACCTTTAGAACAGTCTATCATTAACAGAAAAGTAACCGTCACAGGGCTTCCAGTAAATTGGCTTAAAATACGCTGGATAAAGTTAGAAAGGTCCAAACCCTATCTCATACAATTCAAATGTGACTATAATGAAGATACAGAATTTCAAGCCATTAATATCAGAAAATCTTTAGTGGGTAGACCGCAAAGTTTGAAAAATATAGATCAGCCTTTATTATATCCTAAAGGTAGAACTGTGACAAAGGAAAAATGGAGAGACATGATGGACCTGCTAAAATTCATTCCTCCTGTTAAACACGATTACTATAAGAACTTGTCAACAAATCGAAATGACGAATCCTCGCATACAGCTGATGAAGAAGACATTATTTATAATATTGCTGAATCATCCCAAAGAATAATGCCGCTAACATAAAGCTGCTATGAATTAATTACAAAAATTATATTATAACCGAACTGCCAACATTCATTTTTATGGAAAAGCTGTGATAAAAATGTATAATAACTAACTTTTTCTGTAATAAAAAACTTAAAAATGTAAAGACTAAATTTAACTTTATTACTTTTTTCAGTTGCCAAATCGATTAACTCCACCAGTCACATAAAAACTGTAACATTACTGACGATTGTTTGTTGGCTATTCTTTCTTATTAATTTTATATACCGTTAGATGAAAGCTATATCTGCAATTATGCATTCTACATTATATATTTGAATTCATATTATCAGAGGAATTTTAAAAAACAATATACATTACATCATCGCGTTTCTCAACTTTTCGTTTTATGGAGTTAATCGATGTGTGCACTGAGCGGCTCATATATTGAACTTAGATACTGTGAAAATTAATGAAAACGAGACCAAAAAATATTTTATATGTATTTTCTATAAACTGTCAACACATGCTTAGTATGTAATCTGGATTTCTTTTGTTGGTAAGTTGGTTTACTCTGACATAAGATCAATTAGAATTTTAAAAGTTTGTTTGTGTTCAAAATATGGTTCTACAGTAATAACAAGTTATCATTTTTTCTTTGGTTGAGTAGTTCTCTTTGATTTCCCAAGGATTTTCATTGGAATTTATGTTGGGTGAATTTCTTGGCCAATTCAAGTTTAATAGAGAGGTATAGGCTTATGAAATGTAGTTGCCACTTCATCCTCTATTAGTGTTATGTTCCTGAGATCAGCAATACTTTGGGTAGTTGAATTCTCAAGGTAAGGGGAAAGAAACTTGGAAGATGTTTCTCCAGTGGATATGTGGATGAGAAGCATTTCTCTCAACCACTGGTTATAACCTCTTTCTTTGTTGATTTTCGTCACTGAGAACAGCCTTGGAGCCAAAATATTTATTTAGTTCAGGAAGGGCAATACTTAGTGCATTTTCATCTAACATCCTAACATAGTTGGCAGTGGATGTAAGGTAGTGGTATTGACAATTTAACTTGCTGCATTCAGTTTTCCACATTTACCTCATTGTGAAGTGAGTTTAATCCTTCCTAATATGTGTATTTTTCATCAGGACAAAGTGTTTCAAGACATCAGACTTTGTTTTATTAGCTGTAGTAAGTGCCATATTTGTGTCTTTAAGCCAACTTTTTGTTGCTGTAGTGGCATTATCCATGTGTAGTTGTGTGAAATTGTTGTAATAGATGTTTTCCACCTGTAATAATTAGCTAAAGATGATGATATTTCTTTAGTTTGCTTTCTATTTCTGGGATAATATGAAGGAAGTTTATTTCTCTGCATGGAACAAAGAGCTTTGTTTTAATGTATTGATGACATGCTTTGGTATGGTAGCATTATGCTAATTGATTAGGTACAGGACCTCCGGTCCTGGATTCTTGTCAACTGGGCATAGCATGACATTTTGGGTTCTGTATCTTAAAGATCCATTTGACCTTATGGATTTATTTGTACTTGAGCCTGGAGGTGACACTATATGCTAGAGAAATTATTCTAGAGTTTACTGTTACTAACAGATTTGGATCGGTGGTGTGGAGTTGGTTTTCAAGGTCAATGAGTGAAGATAGGATGGTGATCCTGTTTCCAGTGACTGTGATGGCTCTTCAAAGGCAGCACTGTTGGATCTTGCTGGAGAGGTGTTTACCCTCATCTGGAAGATGAAGTCAAAAGAGTGACATAGGTAGAATGTTGGTAGGTAGAACAGTTATGCAAATTGATTCCACATATGTTCAATTGATGCAACTGGTCTTTGGAGGTAGATATGTATTTCATACTTTTTTCATTATTCCAAGTCAACATTAATACTGAATGTTGTTAATAATGTTGTATAATTATAAAAAAAATATTAAAAATATTTAAGGATGAGTTTTAGGAGTGACTCAAAAATATTGCATTAGTTAACATATCTAGACTTTCTAGTGTAACTTTTAAAATCAGAACCTCCTTTTATTGAAGGAGGTAAATTTATTGATAAATCAATAAAATTTATATAAAATGATAATTAATTTTTTATTGTATAAAATAATAAGTTATTGTTAAAACCATTAATTATCTGCTAATTATTTGATAAATCAAATAATTAGTTTTGCCATTAAATAAATTACGTATAACTAAGATTATTTCATTTTTCCAGGTGATATTCATGGCCAGTATTATGATTTACTTAGGTTATTTGAATATGGCCAGTTTCCTCCAGAAAGCAATTATTTGTTCTTAGGAGACTATGTAGATAGAGGGAAACAATCCTTAGAAACTATCTGCCTTTTGTTGGCATATAAAATAAAATATCCTGAGAATTTTTTTCTTTTGAGAGGAAATCATGAATGTGCAAGTATTAACAGAATTTATGGATTTTATGATGAATGTAAGTTAAAATTCCTTTGAATAATTGCTTTATTGCATTAAATTATAGTAAAACTTTCATAAATTTATTTTTTAAAGGTAAGAGAAGATACAACATTAAACTATGGAAAACATTTACAGACTGCTTTAATTGCTTGCCAGTTGCAGCAATAGTTGATGAAAAAATATTTTGCTGTCATGGAGGTATGAGAATGATTTATTATACATTTACTCTATTAATTAATTTTAAAATTATAAAGCAGTTTTTTTGTCGTATTACATGTTGTATTACATCAATCAAAGATAATTATCTTTCATTACAACAATAAATTTATCAATTTGATTCATTTATTGGATTAAATACATCCTAATGTGTTTTAGATAGTAGAAACATTTTGGAAAAATTGTGTATAAAAAAGATACTGTCAGTATGAAAAAATGAAGGTGTGTTCCAAACTTTAATATTAATATAACAGAATGTGTTTAAACAAAATGTTTCAATTTTAGTTAACAAATCAGAGGAGGGATCATTGTAACTTAAAATTTAGTTTTTTACGCCACTTTTTCAATTAAACCAAAATCATTACTTTTTGACACCAAATGGCATACAAAAACTATTCTGTATTGAAAGAAATTGGAAGATAAATTGTCATACAAATTGTCAAATTAAATTGCTTGGCTGGTTCAGTTATGGGATAAAGTCTGAATGAAAGATTGATTGTTACTACCAGGGCTGCAGAGTCAGCAAAAAACACTCAACTCCAACTCCTGATAAGTTTAGTAGGCCGACTCTGGCAAAATTAAATACCAAGTCATTTTATGGGGGCAGAGGTGCTCGTAGGGGTTAGCCTACTCTGAACTCTAAAAGGTGTGCGATTTAGCTACTTCAGCCCCTTGTTCAGGAAAAGAAAAAAATATACTTTGATCAATTAGTCTGGCTCATTCAGAAAAATAGAGTACTTATTTAGAGCAGGGATGATAAAGGAATGATTCAAAAATATTCAAATTCAGTTGGGTCAAAATAATTTAACTAATAAACACAAATACTACAAAGTCTAAAAACACAAATACTAAAAAAAATAATAAGTATATAATAAATTTTCCTTCATTTAAATAAAAAAAACAAAATTAAGTTAAAAATGTAGGAGTCCGGAGTCAACACATTTTTTCTGACTCCTCTGGCCAGAAATTCCTCCCAACTCTGACTCCATAGCCCTGGTTACTACATGTTTAGTCTGTTTTTTATGACTTATTTAATCTTAAAATTTACCTGAGTGTCTGTAGGAGCCTTATATGCAAATTCTGTGAATTTGTTTTGAAAAGAGCAGTTTTGTAGGAAAAATGTACATTTATTGAAACATGTTAGATCAAACCAAATAATGTAAATTGAAAACTGAATTTTGTTTTACACACCATGTTATATCAAAACTGCGTAAAAAAAATATTTATGTAAAAGGAGAATTTGGTGTATATTAATTACTTTTTATTGTAATCAAACCACTGTATAATAGTTCTTATCACCTACATAGGTGATAAGAACTATTATAAAGAACTATTAAGATCACTGGGATTAAGTCCCAGTGATCATAAAGTATCTTTTTAACACTTCTGAAGGGATGTCTAAATCACATTGAATGGCCTGATGATTACAATATATTACAATACATACAATATGGCCTTATATGATTGAGTCTTGATCATATAAGGAAGCTCATTTTTCATTGAATACACTATAATTATTATTGTTTTCAATACTTGATGCATTATGATTCCATCTCAAATATTTCATTTTTTCTATTTGTTTTTTGTAATTATGCAAAATAATATATAAGACAGTGTCTTCTAATCATATTTTCATCTGTGACTTTGGTGATGTGGGTTAATTTTTATTTTCATTTTGAACAATTTTCTGCAATATGCTGATGTAGGCTATATATTACTGTGTTATAAGCAGAAATTTTTGTAATATTTTACAAGGCATAAGTAAACAGTACAATGAATAGCTATAATTTATTTAGAGTATATGTCTAATCTACTGATATGTTTTTTTGTACTTATGTAGTACATTATTATTTTGATCCAGTTTATAAATCACAATATAGAAATGTAATATTTAATAGATTAAATAATTTCATTCTCTACTTGTTTTCACTTGTTATTTTTATGCATGCATACATGCATATGGTTTGTGTGTGTGTGTGTGCATGCGCATTTTAAAAGAATATATATGAAAGTTAAACTGATGCTTTATTAACAGGATTAAGTCCCGACTTGCAATCAATGGAACAAATACGTCGTATCATGCGCCCAACTGATGTACCAGATCAAGGATTGCTATGTGATTTGCTATGGTCAGATCCTGATAAAGATGTGATGGGTTGGGGTGAAAATGATAGAGGTGTTTCTTATACATTTGGTGCAGACGTTGTTGCAAAATTTCTGCATAAACATGATTTGGATCTCATATGTAGAGCACATCAGGTAAGAGTTAAAATTTTTAAGATTCTACATTATCAAAGTTGAATCTTCTAGTCCATTTTTTATAGAATTTAAATGAAATGTAAATACTTGCTATTTCATTTGAATTTATCTTTAATTAATCAGAATTGTAATTTTAAAATTAATTCAGTTTAGCTGTTTAAAAATTATTAATCATAGTATTATATTTAAAATAATAATCTGAATTTATGAATTTCTTTAAATTGTTTTTCAGATGTATAAATTGTTTTCTTCTTGTCTGTTTGCCTCTTGCTATTCTGTAATTAATTAATTTGTAATTATATTTAACAAGAGGTTGCAGCCTAGTGGCCTGTCTCCTACCAAATTACTTAGTAATTATTTAGCCTTAATAGCCCAATAAAGGAATATGGCTGTTTATTTGATATTTGAAATACTTTTTTGATTTATGTCTAACTTGTGCATAGTTGAGTTGGGTGGAGAGAAGAGGTATGTTCTTTGAGAGACATGATTACTCTAAGGTAAGTATGATGTATACCTTTAGAATCTGCAGTGTACCATGGATATGTTAGATGAGGTAGCTACTTTAGCAGGATGGACTCTGTCAATGTTTAAGTGTGACCAAATGTAAACTTAATAGTATAGCTAGGTACCTTGTCTGGAAAGACCATAAATCTAAAGCAATTACAAACTATGTGGAGTTTAAATTAATGTTAATTTTGTTTTGAAAAAGAATTGTACTCACAGAAATTCCCCACACATGAAGAAATGAGGAAAGATATCCAAACATATGCTCTCAGATTACAAATGTTAGCTCAAGACACTACCATAGAACAGATTAGAATAAAAACAATAGTTATATGGAGGAATCTAGTGAACAATTAACTACAAAGTCATGATAGGAAGCATAGAAGCATCTCTACACTAAAAGCTTTTCAAGTGTCAGTTACCAAAGCAATACAACAAACAATAACTCACTGAGGAAGTTAGTAGATATTATTATTATATATTACTAGCTGACCCGGCCACGCGTTGTTGTGGCTCAAAATGTATCTATTATAAATGTGTAACACTTCCCCCGTGGGGGGAATATCGAAAAATCCCTTTTTAGTGTATATTCTGTTGACGTCACCTATTAAAACGCAATTAAAAACGCAAAAAACCGCATGTAAAATAGTATAAATAGAAGCCGAGTTCTTCACGGTAAGCCTTAATCCCGTCCATTCTCCCCCCCCCGTAGGGAGAATTTCGACATGTATATTATATAAAAACACGTGCATATTCGAATGCAACGTGTGTCAAAATTTCAAAGGAATCGGTAGGAACAAACAAACGTTGTATTTTATTTATATAGATAGGTAGAAAATGATCTGCTTAGGTCCATTCTCACAGAAAAGCATAATGCCTCACAGAAAAGCAAACTTAGGTTGTCTGAAGTTAGCGCCATCTGTTGGACATAAAAGCCTTAATCCATATATAAATATATTTTTGAAAGGGGGAAATGGTGATCTTGACAATAATGCCACAAACCTTCGCGGGAATGTATTAAACAACTTTCCAAAGTTTCATGGCAATCGGATAAATGGTGTGGTAATGCATGAAGGAAACACAACACACACACACACACACACACACAGCACCACGACACCAAGCACAGACAGACATACATACAACATACATTCGTTTTTATATATATAGATTTGATTGTGACAATAAGCTAAATTTGTTCTTCTAATTAGCATTATTTTATAATATGAATTTATATTCATATTAAAAATGCATTTATTTTAATGCTATCAGGTGCTTTTGTGTAGAAAAATATTTCTGCATGTTTGTTGTATAAAAAAATGATCAAATACAAATAAATAATATATGTTAAAAGTATTAATTTGTAACTCTCTAAACATCTGGTAAAGACAAAAAGTAAAGCTCTTACTTTTTTTGCATATGCTAAAAATGTTTTAGTGATAGAAGAAATGTATTAACATACTTTTTTCACTTTTGACTCAGCCTAATTTTACACATTTAAAAGGCAAAAAAGTCTTACAATTGATAAGACAACATTGACTACATCAAAAGAAATTTGACAGTTGTCAGCATGACCAAATGTAACAGTCTGTCCAAAAAGTGTAGGTAATTCAGTTTTTTTTTTGTGAAAAATTCCATTTAAATATAAATATTTTGAATACAACAATTAGTAATTCTTATTAATTAGAATAACTTTGTTTCAGTTTTTTTAAATAAATTTTTGTTTAATGTATCAAAAAAGTTTAGATAATGTTACAAAACAATAATATATACTAAAAGTAATACATTTTGTGTTTAACATTTAATAAACTGAAATTGAAAATCTTAAAAGAAAAAATATCAAATTTTATAAGATGTAATGTCTAACAGTCCTCATAGGATTAAGAAGTATATGAAATCTTAAACACTGAATATGTACAGTACTTGTACTGTACTTGAAATTGAATTTCCACCTATAGTTGTTTTTTATGAGAAGACATACAAATTCTATAGCACTGAAGAGGGGTTGAGAGTTCACTTCATCCCAAAATCCATATGTAAAAAGGGAAAATTGAGTAATAAATTGTATATTGTTAATCCATTGGATATTTGTTTGCTGTTTGAAATACTATACCCGATAATAACAGGATTAAAGTTAAAACGGATCAATATATATTAATGGTTTGTGTGCACAAGTAGCCTGTCATATATTGCCAAGTCACACAGCTAAAGAAAAACAAGCTTCCATGTTGAAACTAAACAAGACTTTTGATGAGAGAAAATGGGCATACTAAAAAGCTGTATCACTTCAGTTCATTTTATGTATTTTTGTTGAATTAATAGAGACCAGTTTGCTATCAAAACTATTGAAAAATATTAAAGTTTTCAATGATGGCAGCAATGATTATAATGTAGCAATGTTATGAAAGAAAAGTGAGTGAATTTATTTCACTTTCATGTATAGGTTATTGACTAATGCCATGTAGCTGTTGTTTAAAATAGTCCTTAAATCAAATTTTTAAAAAGTATATGAACAATGTATTATAGTGAATTAACAGTTTTTTTTGGTCCTTTTTAACTTTTAAATTGCTAGGGCATCTTATCATAATAAGAGACAATAGTGGCAGCTAACATTGTCTTGCCCTTCTGTATTGTTGAGATCATTCTCTTGATAATGAGCTACATTTCATAACAGATAGTTTTGATATATCAAATAAATCTAGCATCTAAAGAGGCACAGATCTACACCACTACATACGGTATGTCCTTAACCAACGGTCAAACTCATGTTTTTGAAGAGGGAATTTCAAATACAGGTACTCCTCACTTTACGACCTATCTGCTTAACGACCACTTGCACTTACGACCAATTGAGTTTCGACCTGCAATTCGGGGAATCCCCTTTCTCAGCTTGAGTGTCGGTCAGTGGTGAATGGTGACATACGCACTAAGCGTACTATAATAGTCTTTTTATGAATAAATTTGAAGTTTGTTGCATAATTTGTATAATTTTACAATGATCCTATATTCCCGGTGCAAGCTACTCGCTTATCGACCAGTTTGCTTAGCGACGTAGTCGTCGGAATGGAACTTGGTCATAAAGTGAGGAGTACCTGTAATTTGGTATATGTTGAGAAGTTGAAGAAAATAATAATTTTCCATATGTTTAATTAAAAAACAAAATATTTTCTAAATAGTTGTTTAATATTTAGGTTGTTGAAGATGGATATGAATTTTTTGCCAAACGACAGTTAGTAACTCTATTTTCTGCACCGAATTATTGTGGAGAATTTGATAATGCTGGTGCCATGATGAGTGTTGATGAAACTCTCATGTGTTCTTTCCAAGTAAGCAAAATTATTAAATAATAATTAAATATTGAAAATTATTTTACTTCTTAATCTTTATTCTCTTTAAAAATTTCTAATACCTAAATATTAGAAATTTTAATTTATTATAAATATAGTAATTTTTTTCATAGAATGAGTTATGAAATTTTATAGCTGTAAGTTAAAGAAAATTCATACTGAGATATTGGACATGTTACTGATGTTATAGACATTCATTATTAGAGGTTGAGGTGCAAGTACAAATGTTAAACTTGTACGACAAGCAGAAGTACACATTTGACGTTTTAAGTGCAAGTAAAAGACCACGTGGCGCTTGTTCACAACATCACGTGACTCGGTGAACGTTGTGCATTGACTCACGGGAAATTTGTTGAAAAAATGGTGGATACATTTAACGTTAAGGGTTACCAGCAAAGGTAAATAAACAAATTAAACTGTTTAAAAGTATTTGTGGGATGTTTAATAACACTAAACAATTATTTTTAATTAGCATTATGTCTCCTACCATACAATCAGATGATAGGACTACCTCATACTTTTGTTGAGGGAAGTAGTGGCTTATGTAAATTTAAAAGCAGCTCAAAAAATTAATTTTTAGAAAATTTACAAACACATTACGCTGTTGATGATAGAAGATGCTGTGGAAAAACAAACCTACCTTAAGATAAGCTATTATGAAGGCAAATATATGTAAATTCTATAGGCACTTCACATCACTTGCTAAAAAATTGAATAATTAAATAATTTCTGGATAAAAATAGTCTGTTTCTTTACAACATTATTTTTAAATGATTAAATAATTATTATTTTAACCCAAATACAAAAAAATGAAGACGTTTAAGCCAATTGTCTACTTGCCATTCTAGACATAGCAAATGCCATTATTGACCGTAAAGAATTGCCAGATGGCGGTCGTCCATCCGCTGTTCATGTTTTGGGCTGAATATATGCACCTCAACCTCTCTATTATAGATATCAACTACAACAATTTAAAATTTTTTGCCATCTTGATTAAGATCATATTTTATCATCAAATATGCATTCTAATATAATATTTTACACAATTAAACTTCAAGAAATAAAAGTATTGTTAAGTTGTTTGTTCAATAAATCTAAGTTAAAATAATTATGAGGATATCTTTAAAAAGAATTCAAATGCCTATACCTGGCACTTTTTGGCTTATCGAGGCCCTTATACAATACACCCCAAATCTGACCAACCAAGAAAAGAATTTAATATTCTTGATTATTTTTATTAGTTTAGCCAAACAAGAATAAATTTTTTTTTTTCAGCTTGATTATATCTTCACTAGAATTAAATATAAAGATATTTAATACAGTGTTCAGATAAACATCAGAAAATTAACAAACAATTAATATTAAATATTGCTGTATGAGATCTGATATTTAATAGTTTGGAGTATGAGATTAAAAATAGTTTAGCTAATTTTTTTATTCCCAATTTCAAAAAGCGTGTTTTATTGGTTGACAGCTTTGTCTTGCTGTTTGCATATTTCAGCAATTGATGAATGTTGCTCTGAGACAGTTTTTCATGGTCTTTTTATTAAAAACAAAAAATCTATCCTATTGGAAATGAGATCAAGAAGGGTAAATTTTAAGACAAAAGTTGCAAAGCTGATTTAATGAGAGGAGCTACTCATTATGAATTCTTTTATCATAACTATCATTTATGTAAATTTACAATATAAATTTCATAAATATAAATGTGTAGTTTAAATATTAGAATGTTATCTAGTCCTGGTTAAAGTAGATATTAAAAAACATCAGAATCTAAATTTAACATTTGATATGTCGATTAGACAAAATTAATTGAAATGTTCTTTTCACAGATATTGAAACCAGCTGACAAAAAGAAATTTCCTTATGGAGGAATGAATACGGGACGTCCAATAACTCCTCCGAGAGGCCAAGTAACCAAGAAAAACAGTAAAAAGTAGTTTCTGGTGTGATTTTGCTGCCATCCTAATGAATTTGTGGACGGATGTTCACAGATTGATCGTTTAAATGCACAAATGAATACGGTGAGAAATGATACCGTAATTCTACGACCTAAAAGATAAGGACGGAGAATCTTAAAACCCTGATAATACAAACTGTTGAATAGTACATGTATATATAATGTGCTTAGTTTTTCTGAAATGTTGTACAGTGTTTTGACACAGAGTCTATCTTAATAATGAATAGAAACAAGTTGGTATTTCATAGTTTGGGAAGTACTGTTTTTTTATGTAGGTTAGATATCCTATTCTGTAATATAAATCTATAATTATGCAATATGTTTATAACTTTTGCAAGTTTACCTCCCAGTTTTGTAAGTTTTATCCAGACGGTGCAACATTAGCAGTATTCACATTAGTTTGTAATTTTCAAAGCATGACATTAAAAATATATATGCATTTTGAATCATTGAGTGTGTGGACACGAGTGTAACAATCCATTTCTACAAATAATCGAGATATATTTGTCTTCCCATTCAGTGTTAGATCTTGAGAGTATGATACCCATGGAGTCAATAATGAAATAAACTAAGATTACTTTTGAGAATCTAGTTCTCAAATATTGAAAGATTAGTTTGTTTTAGCACTCCTTGGACCTTTTTCCTGTTAAGTGAAATATAATTGTGTAGTTTAAATATTAGAATATTGGGTTTTTATCGAGAAATTTTGAATTTAGTTTAAAAATGGCTTCAAATGTATGCTTAATGTAAAATACTGTTTGAGATTAGCTGGGAAATAAAAAATTCTGTTCATAGATGAAAAAAATATATATATATATTTATACAAGCCATTTTATAAAGCTTTGATTAATTGTGAATTTTATTGAATTATTCTTTGTATTTTCATTGAAATCTCATAATTTTAAGAAAACAATCTAAAAAAAATTCAAATATACATCTATTCATTGAAATTGAATTGTCAGAAAAGTCAATAAAAATGTACAGCACATTAAAGCTAAATTGATATTTTCTTTGAATTCAGTGTCCATAAGTTGATGACATTTATTAACAAATATTCATAATGGTTTTACAGTTATCTAAATTTATTGTCATCATTTTTAATAAAAATAAGTTTTGGGATTAATAAATTATTCAGTTTTTTCTTTAATAAATAAGTACTGTAATGAATGAATACTTTTGTACTTCACATAATTTTAATACTTCACTTAATTTTTACATAGTTAATTATTTTGATTTATTTTTATGTACCAGATTCCCCTTATCGTATAAATCATCTCTGAAATCCACACTGAACTTATAATTTTGCATTATTATTCAAGTATGACTTAGAGAAGTTTAAAATTTTAAAAGAACTCAGCTAAAACAAACATACAGGATTTGATATTTCAGTTCCAGGATTGTGAATTTAACAAATCATATTTTACCAGTATTAAGCTTGAAACTACTTTTCTCTTCATCTAAAAGAATTTTAAAAATTTAAATGAATTTATAAAAACACATTCTAATTACTAATTCTTTTGTCTTATTGCATTTAACTTTTGTATTCTTAGATTCAACTTTTGAATATTTGATTTTGGAGGAAATAATCTGTAGCAGTTACATAATGGAATTAAATATTATATATTTTGCACTTTTGAACAATGTATAGTTTTCCCCCATTAACATAACTTTAACTGGTTCTGAACAAACAAAATCAGAATGAATTTTTAGACAGGAGCAACGATTGGTTAGATTAAAAATATATAGGAACAAGACTTGCATATCCATTATCTTTTACTTTGTTGTAATCAAAAATTGACTATAGGAAGTAAAGAAGAATTTATCAATTTCACAAGAATCAAACATCTCTTTAGGAAGAATTGGAAATTAAGTTTTGCAATTATGTTCTGTATTTAGCTGATTTTCATCAGATACATTTTTAAACTTTGTACAGGACTAAATTTTTATAATTTTCCAGTATTTTGTTTTAAGAGTAAATTTATTTGAGAAAATTAGAATTTCAAATTAGAAAAGTTTTTTGTTCTTTCCTTTTTACAAAAGATAGTTAACAAGAATAAAAACATCCAAAATAACTAACTATATCTTTTGCCTTTCTTGCTAGAACTGATATTTTATACATGTTTTATATACATAATTAAAGTAAAAGAAAATCAAATTTTTAAACAAATTAATGGTAAACTTTGCTGTTTTTTATTGTTTCTTCTGTTATAAATATTGCTCGTGCAAATAAGGTAGGATGGCCAAGTATAATTTTGAGTTCTGATTGTATGTAACAAATTGTAATTTTCTCTCACACACACATTCTCTATGTTTAATTACTTTTTTCTGTGGGCAACCAGTATTTTGTCCCCAAACTAAACTTTACTTCAAGGTCCTTAGGGTAGAAGATTTAGCTAGTAATCTACAGAGTATCAAAGTGGTAAGATTCAAGCTCGGAATGAGGGGTTTTTTATCAATGTTCCCTCCGGCCATGCACTGCTCAAATTGTTGCCGTGCACCAGAATTTGTGCGCCACGCAGGCGAGCATTGCACACTGATTTGAATTGTTTACTTATTTCTCACTCTGTCTGCAACACGATTATTGCTATGTATATTTCGATTAAATACATTAAATCATTGACAAAAGATATTTTGTATGGAAGTATGTTTTAATTATAAAGTAGAGATTAAAATTCATTTTTTATCTCTACTTTATAATTAATTAATTTTAATTTTTATAGGAAAAAATAAGATTTTATATATATATATGCTCAGCAAAAATTTTTTTTGCTCAGAGAAGTATATGTTCCACTCATCAAAAAAAATTACAGGGAACATTGTTTCTCATCCCCAGAATTGTAGACCCCTATATGAGCAAAATTGTCAAAAGGAACCATGTGTGTATATGCAACCCATTGTGACATATTTGCCTCTAAAGGTCAGTTTTTAACATGTATCAGTATACTGCCTATTCTCCATGCACTGCATCGTCAAGGCTTGCTGTCACTTGCCTTGACCAATGTTCCATGTGTAGCTACGTGCTTTATGCCTAGGTGAAGTGTGAGCCACTCATGTCCTAAAACTATATAATGTAAAGTACTCCACAAACAGCCAAGTGGGCTACTCAAAGACTGCATATTACTGTGGGCCAAATAGTTAAATGCAGTAGTCTTAGCAGAGAGATGCAACTTGTGATCTTGCAAAGGATCGCAGGCAAAATACAGTTCTTTGACTTTTATACTTTTGTGGGTATGCTCTACAGCTGATGTCCCAACTGTCTCATTCAAAGCTTGAATTATATCCTAAAAATTGCTACCACCATATTAAATAATTTAAGAATGCAGAATACCGTACCAGTAAATGCCACTTTTACTCCGCGGTGTTGCTCGACTATAGTTCCCGCAGCAATAGAGTAGACACGAGTCAACCCGAGTAGAAGGGTCTGTTAGGCGAAAGGAGACCACCCCCTTGGGAGTTGAGAGAGGGATCCAATCCCTCTCTCGAGTTGTTTTATTTGTTTACAAATTTTATTGCTTAATTCTAACTTCTTTATTACTTATTTATTCACACGTCTCATTCCATCTGATATAACTCCTTCCTGCTCAGGCTGACTTGTGTGTACTCCTTTGCTACACGGACTATAGTCTTTTCGAGTTGACTATAGCATATCCACTACATCGATGTCACGATTGCCGGTTATCTCATCTACGTATATTCGTGATTACATTTCTCATTGTCCCCACCGACAATAAACTACACCCGACAAATTGTTTAAAGTTCGGTTATTGGCAAATAAGACAATTCCGGTAGTATTTTTGATTGCCGAGAGCGATTCTGGGCGATTAGCGGTTGCATGATTAATGGCATTCTCTACGGAGACCGACGGCGAACGTTAGGTGCTCTGGGATTTTTGGTTTTACAATCGTAAGTGTATTCGCCCTAAACAAAATCCCCAAAATGAACGAGCAGTAATGGTTTTTCTCAATATGCACGCTCGCCGTAAATGCCAAAGGGTTTTGGTGTTACGGATGAAAACTGGATGTCCAAACCAAGAACTTCTAAGGGTACAAATTCAGCTCTGAATAGTGTTGCCACCTTTTCAAAATTGCTGACCCGGACAGCAGGTCAGGGCCATATTAAGTAATGCAGAACAAGTTAGAATTATGAGTGGCTTAGAAGAATAGATAAAAGAAGCTGACTGAACTAGCTAGAATTCTAGTGGTGGGAGGAGTCAAGCAGTAGTTAAACAAGTTCAACATTGCAGCATAACTAGACTTACCAAGAATTCTGCGTTACTGAACACTGCTAGTGTTTTCACCCGGACAGTCCGGGTGAACTATTAATTTTGTCCGGGAATTTCGTAGAAATTGTGAAATTACGATGAAACAAAGTTCTTGCAAATATTTTTATAAATTTACACCATTTGAACAATGAAAGACCTCACACGCACTGAAACTCATCTGCCATTCCGCCACGTTACTCTGTTTATGGTGACGTGTGACGCACAACCTGCCTCTTGACCTGTTTTTTTTGCTTGTATGTTACTCCTACACAAGTCCCTAGTCCCTAACTAAAAGGGTAACTGATTTGTAACTGACTAACTGTAACTAAAAGGGTAACTGACTAACTGTAACTGATTTAGAACCAGCATGCACATTACTCTTTGCATTGTAAAATGACATTGCGCATGCGTCAGGAACTTCTGTTCGAACAAACCTGACCTGCCGTCCGGGTCGGCAATTTCGTAAAGGTGGCAACACTAAACACGGCCCTGGTTTGCTCGAACAAAAGTCCCTGACGCATGCGCAATGTCATTTTACAATGCGAAGAATAACGTGGACGCCAGTTCTAAACTAGTTAGGGACTTGTGCAGAAGCAACTTAAATTAAGAAATGAAATAACTTAGCTTTAAAGAGCTGAGAAGCAAACAAAAAAGGGTCGACAGGTTGCGACGTACTGTACGTCGGCGTAAGATGGCGAATTAACTTTCGGTGAGAGAGTGAAGTTTCGCTGTTAAAATAAATTTATAAAGACATTTGCTAGTACTTTGTTTCATCATAATTTCACAATTTTATGAAATCCCGGACAATGAATTAAAATCGGACGGGTGGCAACCATGGGCATGGGTGGGCACGGCCCCCCAGTTGACCTGGTGCCCTTCCCCAGAAAATTACAGCCTCTACTAGGCCCCTGCCATAACAAAATCCTGGCTACGCCAATGGTGGCAACACTAGCTCTGAATGAGGTGGCTGGGACCTTGGAGTTGTAGACCGTGCCTATCGGAGTAAGTTGAAAGAAACCGACCCGGAAATTTCGCCAGCATCTCATTGATAATGAATAAAACTTAATTTTAAAATGTGGACTTTAGAACCCGATCTTGAAATTTTGCGCAAAAGAAAACAATTACCTTTCGAACGAGATATTCCAATTACTTCAGACGTTTGGGCGAAAACACTAATCTTCTGACGGGTTGCTCCCGTCGGAAGATAAAATTCTTTTCTCGCAGAAACTAATTTGTCTCATCGTCTTATAGAATTCTGTGGCGTGAATTGCTTGGCAATCGGCAAAGAATCTTCTAATTTTATCCTCTATTCTAAATGAAAACGGTTCTAAGTCTCGTTATGGGTGGCCTACAATGTCAATCATTCAAACGATGAAGCGGATGAAATCTTTTATTAAAAAGAACCGACTCGAGTTAACTTGGAGCACTTTCAGGCATACGTTTAAATTAAGTTATTTCAGGAAATAAACTATCGTACTTTTTGCGAGAATGACACTCGAACATTCGACAAAAATCCTTTCGTTCAGGGTTTATATTGGCGGTTATGGCCGTTGTCGGCTTCTCCTCCGAAGCGCCGCCTGTCGACTAGGCGAATCGACCGGTTCTGTGTATGAACGTACTGTACCTCTCCAGGGATGAAATATGGATGCGAGGGTTGATCCCCACATTCGGCCAGTAGAGTTGGTCTAGTTTACAGACCAGTTGTAAGTCCAGAGAAAGAGCATGGCCCAATTCCTTACGGGCCTCTTCGTACGCCAGGCATGCCAGCCAAAAGTGTTCGGAATATTCCTCCGAACCGCAGTGCTGGCAGTCCGGTGAAAGGCTTAATTTCCGGGAATGAAGGAAAGATTGCAATGGAGCCGTGTTAGTCTTTAACCTCGCCAGAAGCGACTCCACGCTTTGCGAGGAGGCAAGATGGTAAAGCCAAGGGGAGAACGGACGGAGGTGGTCCCTCCCCTTGAGCCGGTGGGCTTCCGACCAAGTGTCCATGAGGGTGATCACTAAGTTGTCTCGATAGAGCCTCCGTATTTCTGTCGGAATTAAAGAGCGGCTCCAGGAGCCTGTGAGATGGGCATGGCTCGCGGCCTTATCAGCATCTTCGTTTATCGAGATGCCCGAATGACCAGGGGTCCAGACGAGATCCAGGGGGGCGGGGAACGTACTGACAGCAGCCGCGATGTCTGAAATAATCGCCGCAGATGAGAAAGATACGTTGGCAATAGCCAGCAATACAGCTCTGCTATCCGAGAAAAAAACAGTTGGTCGGTTTAAATGGGGTGGCGAGCATGATCGCTCTCTGGATGCCGACCGCTTCGGCCGTGAAAACGCTGCAGGCATCGTGGAGCTGCCATGTTTCCCAGATGCCTTCTTTTGGAATGGCAATTCCGATCTGCCTTCTGAGGTTATTTTTTGACGCATCTGTTCCGATGCATAACCTGTCGTGCCGGTGGGAGGACGTGAGTTCAGAAAAGCGGCTTTTCAGTCCCTCGACATGGGCTGCTCCAGCTGTGGCCCACTCGTATAGGTGAACCTTGAGCCGGACCTGGTCCGTGCACGGTGGGTGTAGTCGTTGACGATAAAGATGGGCGAGTGGAAGACTCTCTTTGCCTATGTGAGAGAGGACCCGACTGACGTAAGGGTCCTGGTACAGTACCTACGCCAGCAGTAGAAAGCCAGGCTAGGTGCAGCTTGGAAAATCTGATAGAGAAGGCTAAATGGGCCCCGTGAGAGGTGAGTCACCGCGTGTGCGATCGCCCTGTGGCGAAGGCGGAGCTGGAGCGGGATGTAGCCGGTTTCCGTATAGAGCGATAGCAGGGGGGGTTGATTTAGGCACCCCTAGTGCAGTCCTGAGGGCTTCGTTTATTGGTCGCTCCATGCGGTGGATGCTGGTGGGCAGGGCCCCTTCGAGGAGCAGAGCACCAAATTCCGCCATTGGACGTAACACGATGTTAATAAGGCGCAGGAGGTCGGCGGTCCGGGCACCATTCTGGCGAGAGGGGAAGTACTTGAGGTAGGAGCCGGTCCTCGTTAGCTTGACCCGCAGGAACTGGGCGTGGCTATTGCAGGTAAACGTGTGCTAGAGTTGGAGTCCCAAAACACGTACTGTACAGTCGTACGCTGTGAGATTGTCCCTGAGCTAAGGGCAAAGGAAAGCGGTTTGCGGTGGGTTTTTGACATTCGACAAAAAGTAGGCGTCATCTATTTAAATAAGAAAGCCGTTCATTTGCATAACGTTTGCGGATAAGGCAACATGCGATGGTTTGGAAATAACGAATTGAAAAATTTTATCGCAAATTTTGAAAGATTTTATTCCAAGTAAGCTGAAAAACGCGGAAGTTATTTTGCCAGTAACTAGTCATGCGTTTGATGATTTGCATGCGCTGACGCTTTTTCTCCGTGAAGGGTGAATGCGCTGTTTAACCATTTGAAGTTACGTAGAAGTGTAAGAAATGTGTTAAAATACGGCCTCGCCTACTAAACTTTTTATATGTTCGATTGAAGTGTAGATGGATACAAGAAAAAGGAAAGTTCAGTCTTTTACCCATATATAACATAGCATAAATAGAAGCGATCGGACAGGGAGGCTAATGTTACTTAGCGCACGACGTATCTTACGGGTTAATGTTACTTATGGTAGCGAACATGGCGGCCTTTCCGACTGTTCGTGCTCTCGACGGACTCCTCCGCGAAGTGGCAGCCGCCGGCAGGCCGCTGTGTGTTTAACGTCACTAGTTATTGATTCACGGTAGTTCTTGAACAACTAAAAAAACGTCTACTAAAAATATAGTTAATCTAACGGAAACGAGACTAACCTAACCGAAGCGCCGCCATGTTCGCTACCATAGGTAACATTAACTAGTGTGGTGCTATTAAATTTTGGTATTTAAAGATTGAGGGGGTGAGGAGATAATGGGCTCGTGTGTATCTCCAGTAGGAACGGATTTAATTACGATTTTACTCGTTATTAGTATTTAATTTTTTTTTTCTATAAAACCCACCCTAACCCTCACAGTTAAGCTTTTTGCCATTTTGTATTTTTATATCATATGTGGAGCCATTGTGTTAGTTTTAAATGTTGCCAGAAAAGTTAAGCAACTGGTCGTTGGAGTTATAGTGGTGCCTCATATAACGTACTTAATCCGTTCCAGGTGCACGTCCGTTAAGTGAAACGTCCGTTATACGAAACGCATTTTCCCATAGAAATACATGTTAAAACATCTAATTCGTTCCGCAGCATAAGATAACCGTACTGTATCATAAAAAAATGAACATGGGTGCGTTCTTTTATTCCTCCGCGTAAACTCTGCGCGAGCGACATCCGTTTAAAAATTCCTGCGGAACGCGTTCCTAAATTCCGGTGGGAGTGCGCGCCGTCGAACGACAAAAACGGCCGCTTGTAACAGTAGTTTACGGTGGAGAGCAACATGGCGTCCTCCATGGCTCAGATAGTTTCATTTCCGGGTCCATTATGTGGTTTTATGAATAAAAATTTAGAAATTGTGAAAGCGCGAGTTAGCGCACGCGGTGATGTAACTGTCTTTACGAATGTTTTTTCGAGGCTATTTTGAATGCTCTTTCAACAAATAATCCATTTTATGGTTAAATTTTACAATTGGGACCCTTCTTTTGCCTTTTAAAGCTCTTATTTTAGTTTTTATAGATTCCTCCATCACGATACTACTGATAGTGCGGGGCGCCGCCATCTTTCTTTCTTTCACAGTGGTTCCTAAATGCCTACAAACAGCAGCGCACTCCCGTAATAGCGGAGACGCAGAGCGACCGCTATTAAAGAACGCACCCATGGAGCAGTCACCAATTATGCCAGAAAGTCCGTTGCTCGAGTCACGTAACGGCCAAACAGAAAGACCGTTGTTCGCAGCGTCCGTTATTCGAGGCGTACGTTATACGAGGCACCACTGTATTTGCTCGAATGACAGAATAACGAAGTTCCATTGGGTGGCCATATGAGTGGTCACCCACATAGGGGTATGTGACAATGCACAAAGTGCCCCCTATGCTTTGGCACCAAGGGACCGAAGGGTCAACATCGCGTCAGCGAAGACTGCAATGACTAATTCATCAGGACTGACACCATCTGTGTATTCTGGGTAGACACAGAAACCTAAGTAGTCGCTAATTTCATATTTTCTCTGCGCCAGCAGTCGCGTTGTAGGCATTTGGATCTGATACGAGGGATGGCACTGATCGAAGGAGTGCACCAAACACAGTTCTAACAATAACAAATTTTGTTTATTAAGCTAGTTCTACAAAAAGGCTATCCCATAGTAAGCCGGATGCACACATGCGGCGCGGCAAGGAAAAGCGGTAACGCAAACTCGTCTTCGCCGCGCGGCAGCACGACCACACAAGCGGCAATCCGTTTACATTTTTTTTTTTTTTTTTTAACTCTTTCCGCCCTGTGGGCACTAAGAGGGCCTCTTTCAGAAGGCCCATTATGGGTTCGGCCAGGCCCACAATGGGGCGACCGGGTGGTGAGGGACGGGGCCCGATATATCCAAACGGACCACCCCCCGAAAAATTCTTGGGGATTAATCGACCCGTTCGGATTCGTCGGCGCATGCGTTCAGTATTCAAGATGGCGAACGATATCGACATTCCGCTATCCACGTGTTTACAAATTTTGTTTTGTACGGCTCGTTTTATTTAGCTAGATTTCGTCGAAGATTCGAATGAATATTTTGGATTAGAGATATCGTATTGGCAAGAATCTTGCCGAGATATTTTGTTGGATCGATAAAGAACTGATGTACAAAATAGGTTTATTCTTCGATTAAGATCTCTCGATTAAGAACACTATTTCGAGTAAGATTCGGTTGTTTTGTTCTTTGAATTAAATAATATATGATTACTGTATCTGTGTAGAATTTGTGTTAAATTTATTATTCTTTCCTCTTTATTCTGATGTTAGTTATCTCGGTTAACCACGTCGAACTTTCCGCCATTAAAACACCGCGTGATTGTACAGTAGAGCGTCGATAAGTGGAACGTCGGTAAGTGGAATGGCCGGAAAGTGGAACGATTTTCAGTCGGACTGTGTCGTGCTGAATCGAATGTTTTTGATACTAAATTTACTTCTAAAGTATAATTTTCATGTTTTTTATATTCTTTAATATATTTATTTTGTTTGTACAAAATGCAGAAATAATTTTTAACGATACGATAGCCTCGATGATGATTATAAAAATTTTCGTTAGGCTTAAAATCGACGAAAATTCAACACGAAGCGACACGCAACGGAGAAAAATTCAACAGGAAGCGATACGCAACGGAGAAAAATTTGAACATCGGACAGGTTAATGTATTTTTTCGTACAAAGTCGGAAACTGGAACAAATCATTAACTGGAAGGACCCCAGTCCCCAATTGGTTCCACTTATCAACGCTCTACTGTATTTTCTCACGTGAACTAGCCAGACGAAATGTTATTGGCTGATAGAAACGCGTCTTGGCGGCGGCCGCCGCGAAAGATAGAATTCGACCAACTTTCGCGGCATGAGAAAAGCGGTACGAAATAGACCTCTGCGGCGAGAAAAAGTGACGTCATTCTGCCGCTTTTCCTTGCCGCGCCGCATGTGTGCATCCGGCTTAAGGGTTACGTCTGCAATATTAACTAGTTTGCAAGTTGGAGAGTTCACATATAAGGTTCATAGATATCTGGTAAGGGATCTGAGGCAAATTGAAGGACTGATGGAATTCACCTTTGGATGGAGGTGTGCACATTTTCAAGGGGTCACTTTAAAGGAGTTCACTTTATGGAGATCATTGAGGATCACTAAGGATGGAGGGAGGTCACTAAGGTATCCGATCATCGAGGAAACTCTGACTAGGGCAAACTTTTGATGGCAGCAGATTCTCGGAGGAATGAACTGTCCCCTTTTTCGGCAGACAAACTTCTCTCCTGAACCAACTGTCGTCATCAGTCATTGCCTTTTATTGGGGGTCCTCCTCCTTTTCACCCCTTGCCCTTTTTTGGCAATGTTGCAGCACCTATGTCCAATAACAATTTGTTGTTGCCAAGTTCCTGGTGACACATTCAATATCATCTTGAAAGGGAAGTGACTCCACAGAGGGATAAAATCGTATCCTTTACAATTTTAACAATCGTGGGAAAAATTATAGCAAATTTTTAATAAAATTTTCAGCCGAAAAAATATATATATTTTATCTCAAATCCGGTCTCTCACAGGTAAATTATGCACACTTCCAAATGTTTTAAGCTCTGCTCAAATACTGAACTATTTCCATTCCACTGCAATATTCAGACTTTCTTGTGTAAAACCTGTGTTCATTTCTTTCTAGATGTCGGCTCTCCATCTTATGCGAAGTGCATGGTTAGGCTATTTGTTGCAACCCTTACAACCTTAAACAGCACATAAGTTAGTTGACATCAAAATGAGCATTTTACTACTACTAGGGTAGATGTACCAGTTCTGGCCAGAAAAACAAATTTAACTTAAAAATATAATCACAAATGAAACAAACTTTTATTGTTAACTGTGTGAACAATTAACAATAAAAGTTTGTTTCATTGGACAGATTTGAATATGTGGTAATTATATTTTTAAGTTAAATTTGTTTTCTGGCCAGAACCGGTACACTGGCCAAAACTGGTACATCTACCCTATGCATCTTTCATTTAGTTGGCAGATGATGATTTTTTGTTCTAAAATTTTTACATTTTATTTGGTTAATGCCATTTATGTTCGTAATTTAATTTAAAATTTGTTCAAAGAAACATTTGATTGGTATTTGTGCCTAAAGACGACGTTCGTAACAGTGTCGAAAGCACTCGCAGAGAAATGAAATTTCTTAACGCCTTTTTGTTGAGTTATTCTCCTAGCGTATGATGATGTAACTATAAATATAAATGATGCAATGTTTCTTAAAAATTACTTTTGCTAAAGTACCCATTATGAGATGGTTAAAACACATCTCAAAATTCATATATTTTACTACATCTAGTGTAATATAGTACTTTGTTACTGTAAGTTGTACAGTGTATATATGTACTGCATATACAGTCTGTTAAGAAATTATAAGACCATTACATTTGTTTAGGTTTCTCAAAACTAACAATGTTTAATGGCCAATTATTATTCTCAACAAAGTAAGTACAATAATATTTATCAATTACTCAATTTTATTACTCAATTTTTTATCAATTAGTACAACAATCTTAACACATTTTAGTTTTTTGTAAATAAATATCAAATTTTTCACTGTTAATAAATTATAATACTACCACGAAAAAAATATTGAGAAGTAACTTTTTTGTTGATTAATACTTGATTTTTGCTCCATTTCTTCATATCACTTTAAATAGCTTGTTTAGCATTAATTCTACCAATTTTTTTAGTAGGTCATTGTCAATATTATTCCGTCGGTGCATAATTTCACATTCTTGAACACCTTGAAAATTGGCGATTGTTCACATATACTTTGACTTAAATTCCATTGAAAACTTTGGCCATCAAGAAGTTCCAACTTAAAATTTCCAAATGTAAAACAACAAATTTTCTTTGCCTTAAACCAGTCTTGAGTTACCTTTGAGTTATGGCAGGTGGCATTGTCTGATTGCATTTTAGAGGAAGGAAATGGTACTACCAATCTAAATGGAAGCAAATAACACCTTATAATTTTCAGATTTTAACTTAATGCTAAACTTGTTCTTGTTAAAGTTAGCATTATAACAGAATTCTCTCCAAACCATGATAGTATCTCCACCCATCTGTCTATTAAAAAATTCCCTAGGTGCTTTGCACAAATCATGCCAATATGCATTATACCCATCTAGATTCAAGATTAAACTTCTTTTTGTCTGAAAACAGCATGTTGTTCCACTTTTTTGTCCAGGACTGCTTGGCCCATTTTTATCTTGCTTGTTTATATGCCTCAGTCAATTTGGACTTGCCCTTTAGTTTTATGCAGCGTTTCTCAACTTGGGGGTTGCGAGAAAATAATGAAATCATTTATTATAAACTTATAAAACATTTTACTTACAATAAGTACACATGTAAAGAAAAGAAATTAATGTGATAGTTGCATTTGTTTTTCATTTAAAATTTTCTGTATTTGGATCAAATTACAAAGAGCACGTACACATCAAGTTGGAACTTGTAAATTGCTCGTGTATGTACATGTAACATGTCATGTATGTTCATACCCGTCGCTATAAACGCAGTGACATAAAATGATAGGCATAGTTGTATTACATTTTTTATACTGTCGTATTTTCTTAATGTATAAAATTAGTGCAATGTGATTATATAATATTTTAAAAATTTACATTTATAATTAGTCAAAATTCAATTAGTAATGGTAAGGTTTACTGTGTTATTTCTTTTGGTGGGGTCACGAAATATTAATTTTATTTATATTTGGGGGGGTCGCAGAGCTAAGAAGGTTGAGAATTGCTGGTTTTATGTAACTTGGATGCTTGTTTTTCTTAATGTTTTCCAACCAATTACACGTGACAATTTTGCATGAAATCTCTCTTGTAAAAATGTTCCGTTGAGTTGCCAGATCAGAAAAACACCTGTAATCATGTGAGAACAGTGATTTCCCCTGGTCAAATCTTTTGTTCTGTACATAATTTACCTTTTTCCAAAACATGATTGATTGCTGTTGTGGACTTATTAAGGAGACCAGCTATGCCACCCACCAGCATAATAATAAATTTTAATTTTAGGATTTTTTTTTCTCCTCTCAATTCCTGGCATGATGTTTAACCACAACCACTCAAAAATAAATTTAAGAAAACTATTAAAATTACTCTTGTGATATCAGAAAATGATGGAAGGGATTAAGATTAAACCATTTTTTCATGGTAGTCTTATAATTTATTAACAATGAAAATTTGACTTTTGTAAAACTAATAACTAAAATATGTTAAGATTGTTGAACTAATTTAGAATTTTAAAATGTATTAGATGGGCACTTGGTATGGTAAACCCTTATGTAAGATAACCTTTGTAATTATAAATCAAATACTAACTTTTATATATTCAGATACTCTTATATTATAATTATACAAGAAATTTAATACTTTTACCTTTTTAATTATTGATAGAATAAATTCTAGTCATATTTGTATGTTGAAAAATGTTTAAAACTAATTAAGTTATATTTTGAAATATGACATTTTAAAATCTCAAACAGAAAAATGTTTTATTAATTATTATTTAATGATGAATTTGTTATAAGTTTTGTTGTGTCGAAATTTGATAATGATTTCAAATTAAAATGACTTTACATTTGAATAAATTGATAAATCATAATGTAGTATTTTTTCTAATAGAAGAAAATGAACATTCATTATACAATTTTTACAATGTTTTTTAATTTCTTAAAAACATTTACACAACAATATATCAATTAATCTTAATCACACGATACTCTTCATATATTCCAAATCATTATGTACAGTCCTTATTCGTTACTAATCACATGCAACCTTTTAAATAAAATACTTCCATAAATAGAACCACATGCGCACACTAACAAAATACAGAATCTGCTTACAAATTTCTTTTTTTTTTTATTAATACAAGATGATTCTAGAAGAACCAATCTCTTGTAGTAATTTAAAGAGTTGCTTTGACTAACTACAGAATTATTTATAGGAAAAAATTGTATTTACACTTTGATAAAATTACTAATTTTATATTTCTAAAAACTATTTCAAGTAGAAAAATGATTTTTAACTGGCTTATTGTAATGTTAAAATTTTTGCATTATGTAGATTTGCAGTTGAAAGTGCTATTTTGACTAGAGAAACAGAATGAATTCCTTAATGATTTAACAACTGGAATTATGAGTTTAGTTCTCTAAGAAACATCTTGCATCTGTAAATATTTCCTAAAATAGAAAACTACAACAAATAAATACATATTTTACAATCTATAATACAAAAACCTATAGTTTAGTTAGTGTCATAAATGTATGAATTATATACAACAATGAATACCAAAACGAGAACAATTATGTGAATTAACATAAAATGTTCATACAGACATTTATACTTGGAATTTATTATTTTTTCATCCATTATGTTGTTTATTAAGTTTGAGTTAAGAAAAATACAGAGATACTGATAGAAGATATACAATTTTCTTCCAAAGACAATATAGATAAATGCATCACAATCACTGTTTAAATGCATACATACAAATAAAATATTTTATCAATTATACATTTGTAAATATTTCTGTACAATTATAAATTAAATATCTTATAAATATAACATTATATATATATATAACAAATCACTAAAAATAGGGGAGAGAATTTTAAGTATCAATTACACAATTGCTCAATAAAAAAAAAATTTAAATATAAATAAAATGTGTTAAAAAATAACTGTATTGAGATATGAAATTCCTATTCATAAATAAATATGATACTGCTTAATTTTTTTTGGAATTGATAGAAATTTATTATTGATAAAAGTAAATTAGTTTCCTTCCTTTGCCAAATCATTCAGAAAGATGGTTAAACCATCAAGGCACAGTCATCATATTTCTCAAAGAGATTTACAATATTTTTTTTAATTTTCTCAACATTCTATTCCTATACTTGTCTTAATTAATTTTTGGTTTTCTTATAACCTACACATATTACATAAACTACAAAAGGTTAGAAGCTAAATTTACAATATATTTCCTCTATGTAATTTTCAAATCTTTGAAAATGGTATATAAAGTGACTATATTTTACATGGAAAAAATGCTGGATGTGATAATGGGAAAATAACTTTTGATTTGGTTGGTACAGATAACCTTGTTAAAAACATGTAAGTGTTTTTGTAATAAAAAGAAAATAACTTAATTTTTTAAATATTTGTGAGTTTATTTAAATAAAAACTAGATAGTATTGTAAGCATAGATATATCCTTGACTCTGAAGAACGTAGAGTCGTTTTTCCACTGCCATTTTATCTATTAAAAACAATATTCGTGTAAATTAATTATATGTTGTAAGCTTACAGAAATTTTGTACTTTATCAGAAGATTTAGAAACTTACATTTTCCTAAGAGCTTTTTGTCATTTTCGTAGATTACTTGTTGGGCGAGGCTATGTAATAGTATCTGGGCTGTTTGATAACGACGAAAACACTAGAATAAGAAAATATATTGAATATATTTAGAATAAAAAGTAGTAGTAATAAAAATCAAAAATTTATTTACTTCTTCTGGATTTCCAAAAAGTTCTTCAAGTGCTGCAGACTGACACTAGATAAAAATAAATAATGACAATTATTTATTTTTGATTACTAAATTAGATTTATTGCCATTATTATTTTGTTATAACATATCAATTTTAAATTTTATTTTTGTAACAAAATTATGATAAAATACTAAATACAGTAGAGCATCGATTATCCGACCCCCGATTAACCGACTGCATTCTAGTCGGCAAATTCAAATGTCCGCTAGTGATGTGGCGCTACAATATTTGGTTATGTCTTGGCTACTTTAATAATATTTTTGTTAAATTTTTGCATGTTTTAGCTGGCAGCACTGGCTCGACCATGAAAGGGAAGCTAGTATTTAAACCAGGCCTAATACACTATACTAATAATGAATTTTTCTCGTACTTTTCGGTTATCCGACTTCATACCGACAACCCAGTCCCCAATTAAGTCGGATAATCGATGCTCTACTGTATAAATAAATAAATTTAGTATGTTTGTATATAAATTAAATATATATATACACACACAAACATTATATATATATATATGTTACTGGCCAAACCCGATTTCAGGCTGAACTGATTTATGTACTATAAATAGGTGCCAGTGTAAAAAAAAAAATGATTTTGTGTAATTCGAAATGCCGCCACAGTACATCCTGTAAAAATAAAGTAAAATATTATATTTTATATGTTACACTAAGAAGCACAAATAAGTTCATTTTTAATTTTAGTTTGACTCTACAAGTTATTTTTATTATTTCATTTAACTTTTGCAAATATTTTCAAAAATTCAATTACCTTTAAAAGTGAATGGCTTAATAAAAAAATACAAACTGATAAGTACTGATAAGCTTATTTTTATTTTATAGTTTTGCACAAGTGTTGTGTCACTTCTAATCAATACCGTTTTTGGTTAATGTTACCCTAGATATCGAAGGTGACGGCTCGTCTCCGATCCCAGCAATCAGAAGACAGGGAACAGTGGGGATGCACGTTCTAACCTAACACCTATTTTAATAATTATGATAATTTATTAGAATAGGTTATGTTAGGTTAGAACGTGTATCCCCACTGTTCCGTCTTCTGATTGCTGGAATTGGAGATCTGGGGCATTTGTATTTTTATAAAGCCAATATTTACAGTGTTTTGTCTGTATGAAACATTTTGACATTGCCTTTGTATTAGCAGTTTGACAAAATGATTATTTTGTAAATACTAGGTAAGATAATATTTTTTGGACTTATCAGTTTAAAGATTATTTTTAGTTGGCATTTTATTAAGAATCAAATTTGATAATGTTTAAAGTAGAAATCTGTCAAGAAAACTTTAAAATTAATCTTTTCTACATAATGAAATAATAATAATTTTAATTTAACATTAGGTATAATTAACAAAACAAACCTACCATGTCGATGGCATAATTATAAATAAGACGATCAGCACTGATATTTGATGATGTTGGATCTACTCCAGACGCATGAAGTATACTTTGTGTATTTAAAGATTTGCACATTGTTAAACAATGATGGAAATGCTCTTTCAAGATTTGCAAGACTGAAAAGAGAGAGTTTTTATTTATTTAAAAAAAATCATTTGCTATGCTTTAATTAATAATACTCTGCCATAATACTCACAAAAAATCTGCCATTAATTTCTATCTATGTCTTTTTTTAATTACTGCATGTGTTGACCTCTAATATTCTGATATATGCAAAACAGTAGGGAAATGACCCTTTGAATTCGCAAAGGGTCAACACATGCAGTAATTAAAAAAAGACATAGAAATTAATGGACAGATTTTTGTCTATCTATATTGTTTATGTCTGTTAGCATGGAATTAAATTGAATTCCCACGGGGAGCAAGAGTATATAAAGCACGTGATGACCTGCTGGATTAATCAAGGCACGATGCCGAAAGCAATAACTCCGGAAATACATTACAACAACGAGGGAACACCTTCTGATGAAATTGCGGAAATGTTCCAAATATCAGCTCGTTCTGTTCAGAGAATTGTGAAGTTGTACCAGGACACGGGTTCCGTGTCCTGGTACAACGTCCCCAGGCAAGGCGAAAGGCCGTAAACAAAGCACAACAGAAGAACAGGACGCTCAACTGCAGTCTGCAGCAAAGACAACCTGTTTAAGTCTGCGGCAACTCTGTGAAAAGAATTGAATTTAGATGTATCAACAGATACAGTAAAAAGAAGGTATGTAACATTTGTAATATAATACTCAAACATCCTTCGAAATATATTTCTATCGATATAATGAACCGCCAGAAATACAACTTTATTAACATGTTCTTGCATATACAGAAATGTAAGAAACAGGTTAATATATACATTTCATTAATAGGTTGCGAGAAGTCAACTTATTTGGAAGAAGGGCGGCCCAGAAACAGTCATTAACTGTCGCCAACCAATTTGACCGTCTTGGGTTCGCCCAACAATATAAAAACTGGACAATAACGGACTGGTCATCCGTAGTGTTTTCCGATGAAAAAGTGTTCTCGTCGGATTCCTGTGGGAGCAAGTGGGTGCGCCGACCACAAGGCACACGCCATAACACAGAATACGTGTGGCGCACCCAAAAAAGTAGTCGCTTCTCGTTAGGTGAGTTTTTAAATTTAGTGTTTTCATGTATTTATGTCCTTAACTCTTTGAACATGACAACATATCGGCATGTTCATTTCATAAATCACAACTTTATTGATGTTTTCTGTTTACAGCCGTTTGGGGATGGATGACTGCCGCAGGTCCCGGGAAGTTGGTCTGTATAGATGGTAACCTCACCGCCGTCTAATATATAGAAATACTTGAAGAGGTATTGTTGCTGACGGTGAGGGCCGTCTATGGAGAACATCCATTCTATTTCGTCCACGACCATTCCACGGTACACACCGCCGAAGTTGTAAAAACATGGCTTGAAGATCATCCAGACATTATTGACATGGAATGGCCGGGGAGAGGGGCAGATCTAAACTACATAGAGCATGTTTAGGCTTGCCTCTCTGACGGCCTCATTCAGACGGCAACTCCCAGTGCACTCTGGGAACTTGTCAGAGGTCGCTGGGAGGGCCTTCGTGGGAACAAACTATGTGACAAACTTGTCGCAAGTATGCCCTCACGACTGAATGAGGTCGTGGACAGAGTCGGCATGTGGATGAGGTACTGACCCTCTCCCTCCATCTGCGATGTTCCTTTATGTCCAAAAGACAGTTTTATTTTTACTGTAAATGTCAAGAAGACAGTTTTTATTTTATTGTTAAACTTTAATAAACGTAAATAGTCATTTCTAATCTGTGTGGTTTTCTAAGAAGTGATAAAAACATTGCACAATTAAACGTTATTGTTATTATAACTGTTACTTGTCATTAATGTGTATTGCTGGCAGATTGGTTGCTTAGATTTATTTGTTATCTATGATTCGCGCTTCTGATATAGTTCGGTAACGATTCACGGCCAATAGCTGTATTAAAATCAAGTGCCCAATCAAGCAAGTAGAACGAGGTGTGGCTAATACCTTTTAACAAATCATGTTCAAGGAAATTTTTGATTGTTTTATTGGATAATAACCAACCAATATACTTCGTGTTTTTTTTCTGAACTTACAAAACGTAATCAGTAAGCAATAAAATGGTGAGATTGCAAAAAAGGGGAGGGGAAATCAAATTCATACATCATACAAATACATTGCATCTGAATTACATGGCAATAATGCAATATATCGCGCTTAATTATGCCATGTAAAGTATTTATATTTATTTTATTTCAAAACACAATCAGGTTGTTTCCAATACTTTAACTCCTTCATTAGACGGCTTCCTTAAAAATCATGCCCAGAAGAATGTATAGCTCTTGATTATTGAAATAAATATTCATTAAAAATATAAAAAAGTGTGTATATTTATTTTGTTTTAATATGTCGAAAATGGTTCCTGAATGGCATCTTTCTCGGATAAAGAACTTTACAGAGGCAATGTTATGCCTGCAATGATGGTTTTCCTGTATAAATTCTATGTGATGCTAGGGAAGCTGCCATTCGTAGGCTGGTAAACATTAGCTTAAAAAAACTAATTGAAAACATTAAACATGACAAAACATAAAAGGCAAATAAATTAAACGATATAAAAATAGTTTTACATAATTACAGAATGAAAAAATGACATATAATGTGATACATGAATATTTACAAAATATAAAAGGTCAATTCGAATATAATATAAATATAAATACAATATAATAAAGCCAATTAAATTCAATAAGATCTGTTTATAAAATGGCAATATATTTTATTTATACATATGTAATAACAAAGGTGTAGAGATATCGAAACATTTTTGCAAACTTAACTCTGTATAATCAATAAATATTTTATGAAACAACAAAATGTGCATTGCAATTTTAATTCGTAACTTTATACAAGTGTATTATAAAATGCGTGGATTTAAAACATGATAAAAACAATTTTATAACTGAGGTGGAAATAAATTATAAAAAAGCTATTAAAAGTGAACAGTTCTGACAAAACTGATTCTTAATATCAAGGACAACATTGCTTTCAATACAATCAAACAGTAACCTTGACATCTGACCCATTTCTGACAGGGAAGGGAGCTTTTGTTTACATAGTAATAAAACACTTAGCATGTTGTTGTCATTAAGGGTGGGGAGTGGGTGGCAGCTCATATGACACCCTGTTGCTAAAGCAATAAACTTTAACTGACCTTGACCCACGATCTACTCTTCTCTGATTACTAAAAATAACAAGTGGGGAGGAGTTGTTTAAAGGGTAATAAAATACTTGGCGGTTTATTAAGTGACTTCTACTGCTCTACTCAGATTATGGCAAAAGCAATAAACACTTAACACTGGACATTGTAATCGGAGAGGAAGAGATCGTGTGTCAAAGGAACCAATGACAATCAGTGAAAGTTGAGATAGTCTATTGGCAAGTGAGACCTGATCTGTTTATTTTAAAGCTGTATCGTCTCTAATTACAAAAAATAAACATAAATAAAACATTATGAAGAAAGAAAAGTATGAAAATAACAGATAAAATCATATTTATGATGATCAGTGACGGAAATTTAAAATTAAAAAACAACTAACGACTGATGCTGCGATTCCAGTGCTAGGCAAGCAATGAGCGATTAGTCTTGTCAACCTGCAGCACGCTTGACTGCACAATTAGTCCCTCCAGTTCGATTTCCTCACCCCTATTACGGCGCAAATCGGACCAGTCCACCTGAAACGCCTTTGCTAATAGGTAGGACGTCCTGGCGTATTAAGTGATCAACTTCCTGAGCTGCACGATCGATCTACCTGGCTACAACTTCATTGCCCGAGACTGTACATACTTGATGGAATGCATGGAACAAAATTTTGGAAAGACCATTAGTAAATTCCAGTAACAGTAAAAAGTAGTATAGGAGACAGTATGGAAGCAATAGCACAAATTTCAATATGTGCCAAATGTGACAAAGAAGATGTAACCGAGTGGTTAAATTGTGATGCGAATGATCCTGGATTCCAAATTTTGAATGATGAGGAAATAATTAAAGAAATATCTGACTCAGATGAACGAGATCGAGAAGACAAAGAAGAGATTTGCGAAGTAAGAGATATTGGTCCTACACATTCTGAAGCTTTTCAGTGCTTAGATGTCGCCATGAAGTGGTTTGAGAGCTAAGACGAGTGTAACTCAGGACAACTTATATGTCTTAAAAGTATTCGCGATTTAGCAGCTTCAAAAAGAACAGCTAGCTTTAAACAAAATTCGTTAATCTTAATAAAAAATAATTTAATATTGAAGTTATATGTAAATCTAGACAAATAAAAATTATTCATACTATATGCATTGTCAATTATTACTTTTTCTATTATCCGGATTTTTCCTTATCTGGACTACCTTCATCCCCAATTAGTCCAGATGATAGAGGTTCTACTGTATATATAATGACAAAGAAGATATGCAAACATTTTTGCAAACTTGAACTCTGTATAATCAATAAATATTTTATGAAACAACGAAATGTGCATTGCAATTTTAATTCGTAACTTTATACAAGTGTATTATAAAATGCACGGATTTAAAACACGATAAAAACAATTTTATAACCAAGGTGGAAATAAATTATAAGATATTAAAAGTGAACAGTTCTGACAAAACTGATTCTTAATATCAAAGACAACATTCTGTTCAATACAATCAAACAGTAACCTTGACATCTGAGCCACCTCCAACAGGGAAGGGAGTTTTTGTTTATAGAGTAATATGACACTTTGTGCCTTGCTGTCATTAACAGTGGGGAGTGGGTGCAGTTCACATGACACCTCGTTGTGAAAGTAATAAACTTTAACTGACCTTAACAGATGATCTTACCGTCTCTAGTTACTAAGAATAACAATTGGGGAGCAGTTGTTTAAACAGTAATAAAACACTTGGCGGTTTATTAAGTGACTTCTACTGCTCTACTCAGATTACCGCAAAAGCAACAAACACTTAACACTGGACATTGACACATGTTCTATTCCTCTTTGATTACAAAGGAACAGACGACAATCGATGAAAGTTGAGATAGTCTATTGGCAAGTGAAACCTGATCTGTTTATTTTAAAGCTGTATCGTCTCTAATTACAGGAAAATAAACGTAAATAAAACGTTATAAAGAAAGAAAAGTATAAAAATAACAGATAAAATCATAATTTATGATAATCAGTGGCAGAAATTTACAATTAAAAAAAAAACAAACGACCAATGCTTCAATCCCACTGTTAGGCAAGCAATGAGCGATTAGTAATGTCAACCTGCAGCACACTTGAATGCACAATTAAGCGTCTCCAGCTCGATTTCCTCACCCCTATTACGGCACAAATTGGACCAGTCCACCCGAAACGCCTTTGCTAACAGGTAGAACATCCTGGTGTATCAAGTGATCAATTTCCAGAGCTGCGCTATTGATCGACTGATAGACTACAGTTTTGCTCGGGCGTGTACATCCACACTTGGGCTATTCATTCCATTGTATAAAGACCTTTCAGTTAGAGAAAGTTCACAATGCTTTAACATAAGGATAACAGTGTAATCATAATCCTGTATGTTAAAAATAAGTTTACAAAAAGAGGCTCAGAAATATATTTCATGGATTTTAACAAACTTTTGCATATTCTGGGTTACTAAAAAAGTATCCCCTGTAAAAAGCCCTAGGTTCCATTTCTGTGTTTTATTCTAAAAAGTTGTGATTTTAGGTCATAAAAACAGATTGCGTTTGGACTCGAGAAACTGGTAGATATTGAAATAACAACAAGCAATTTTCATGTATATGTTAGGCTCAAAGACCAAAATTGCTCATTGAGCGAAAAAAATGACCACAAAGCGAAATTCAAGTCGTGGCTTTCGTGATATTTGACCACTACGCGTTCTGCTTAGGTTAGGTCATTTCCAACAACATGTAATCATTTGTGAATCTGTTGCTGTGTTCTTGATATGTCAACATTTTCTAACAACTAATTTACTAAAAATAATTACTTTGTCAGGAACTTTTATTAATAAATCAGTCTTTTTATGTGAATCAAGAATGTTTCAGAGTTATTTATTTTTACAGGAACTATTATCGTGACATTTTGAGTTGCATTTTATGTTCTTTGAGCGACATTTGCATTTTTTATCAATACAGTATCTTTTACAGTAACACATTACAAACCTTTGCTTACTTCCAGTTGTTAATGTGGATGCTGAGCGCAGTGTTAATGAAGTTGAGGGTACGTCCTGAATTTTAATAAAGGTATTCTCAGAAATTGTAAATTCATTACGAGCGTAAAGTCGATCGAGAAGACCTTCCTTGTTTCTTAACTGATAGAGACCCGATGGATTAAATGCTCGTAACAACAGCTAAAACATTTCTGGGAGCTGCATGTCTCCTATCAACATCGGGCACCCTAACTAAAACATTCGAACCAATTTCAACTGCAGAAAATTTTGAGTTGGATAATGAAATTATTTTATGTGCCTGTTTCGGCATATTCTCTCTAAGCATTGATGGTTTTCTTTCTTAAACAGAGCTTGCAAGTAACATTTGCACCAAATCCCTCATTCTCGTTGCTTTCTCCTCATATAACGTGAACATATTCATGACACACTGAACACTTGTGAGTTCCTGAGGTTTTATTTTCACAAATAACACACATTTTTTTTTAATTTAAATTTTCAGCTTTTTCTAAAATACAGTAATATCTTTGTTTGTCAATTCTTGTATGATTTCCTCATCATCTTTCTTCTCTAATACTTCTATGACTTCAACATTTTTTTCATTTTGTGCTTTCTCAACTTCATTTAGCTGTTTACCATTATCTATGTTGTTCTGGTTTTGTTGATCATCGTTTTTGGAGGTAGAAAGAAGTAGTTCTTGTAATTCTTCTTCACTTTCTATGGAAGCATATATATCAGCTAATGTTCAGAATGCGTTATGGCTTCTTAATCACCACAATGTGTAGTGGTCAAATATCATGAAAGCCACGACTCAAATTTTGCTTTGTGGTCGTTTTGAATTAGCCACAATGCATTGTGGCCATTTTTACAAATGCCACAACGCGAATTTCGCTTCGTGGCCATTTTGAAATGACCACAACACATTGTGGCCATTTTTTTCCACTCAATGAGCGATTTTGGTCTTTGAGCCTAACATATATATATTACATCCAATGTTTGAAAGTAATGCATCTGAGAGTGGTCAGTCTAATACTTTATTAAAATTACTTTTTAATATAATCTAATTAATTTATATAAAATATAAACATACCATTTTTAACTGATGTTGATGGCTGCAGACGACCTGCATGAACCTCTTCCCTCGATAATTGCAGGGAAGAGGACAGCAAATGAAGGGCTCGCATATATAAAACTAATTGTTCTGCCCGTCTGCAGCCTTCACTAATAATGGAGAATTGTTCTAATAAAATCTGAAAATAAAAAAAAGAATAATTTTTTTTGTTAAGATAAGATATTCACTACATTGCTGAAGAATAATATAAATAATTAAAAGTTATAATTCATTTTAAATAATGGAATTAAAAATATATATATACATGTTATTTATTTTATGCTGCTAATTATTATTTTATTATGATTTTTAATTTATCTAATTTACTGTTCATTGAACAATTCTTTCTGTATTGATTAAAACTTCCATGGATTATCATTTTAACTATTAAACAAGCAAGTATACAATGTTCTTACAGAAAAAATATGTTGATTATTTAAAATAGCTAGTCAATATATTACTAAGGAGCTTTTTTATTACACAACAGCTATTATAATGTATGCTTTATCATTTTTTTCTGACATAAAAATTATTTTTAGTGAAGTGTTAGTTTCAAATGAGTATATTTGAAATTACGAGAAAATATCACCCAAACTTCAACAAAATGAATAATATAAAAATTTCTGAAGAGATTTAATTATTTCAAAATAACTACATAAATTTCTCAAACAATTTTTGTAATGGTATTCATTATAGATCAAATTCATTCATTCTGTCTGAAATCAAGTATGAATTAGTATAATAAACAAGGTGTGCTATAAATTTCATCATTGTATAATATATTGTATTCATCAACATTAATATTTCTTAGAGAAAATCATAATAGATTTTAGTATAAAAAATAAAATAACATAAGTCATTGGTGGAGTGTACCTACACAGTATATTTGCACTTCTGTCCAGTGCTATACTGAACCAAAGTCAAGGCATAATTATAGAAAAAACAAACGAAAGTTTTGTTTACATGCTGTTTGTTTATATATCTGTGTTTAAGAATTTCCTGATTAGGCTGTTGTACTAAATACATGTCACACATTGTAATGTGATGTATGTATTGTGAAGTCCTAATGTTCCAAGACTTTTGTGTAGTATATGTGGTATGATACCTGTGAAGAAAGAATTACTGACACAATAAATACCTCATCCATTCTTCACAGATGCTTCATTTGTGGTTGTTTTGAGTATTTATTTATTTTCAGTTTTTGTTGTAGGTATTTTGCACAACTATATCTAAGACATTATGTGAGTTAGCATGGTTCCTGGGTGTGTATAGTGATTTGCATTTATGTTGTTATTCTTGTAATTATTAGTAATTGTAAACAAAAATGATTTTAAGATTTTAAAATATTTTGAGTATCTTTTCATATTTTTATAAGTTTCATTTTACTACACACGAAATTTTGAGTAATTTTACACAGGTTAATATTACAATTTATGTAATTAAATTTTTTTAGCAATCCATCTGGAATAAAAATAAACTCTGCTGAATTATACATTAGCTTATTTTTATAGACCATACTTAATAATTTAATCAATTCTAGCCTTATAAAATTTATTATTATATTAAACTTGTACATCAATTTAAATATATAATTACGATGAACTTAGAAATATCCATAAAAAAAAAAGATCAATTCAAAATGGAATGATCTTTTAGACATTTTTTTACATTATTTACTTAGGTAATCATGGAATTTTAATATAAACTTCAAAATAATCTAGCAGTTTGGTTCATTAAATAAATTTTTTAACTTTAATACAAACAAAAGTGAATATACAGTTTTATAAATTGTAAATATAAAAAAAGAAAATTAGGTTAACCTCTTTACGAACATAGGAGTCTGTGAGAGCCGAAATAGGAGTTGATCTAGAACGTGCCAAGTCTAAAATACAATCAACCAACGCAAGAACAAAATTTAATTTTGCTAATGTTTCATTATGTTCTTTCTGAAAAGATAAAAGAAAAGATCAATTATTTTCCAATTTTAACTTATACTTTCTATTGCACAATATAAGATACATAAATTAAACCTAACTCATTTTATTATAAACTAATGTAAGCAAATACTAAAATTATTAACTTTAATGAATTTTAAAGATTATGAATTCAGTTATTTACAGGATTTAAGACAATACTGGAAATTCTTATTTCTACATTTCATTCTGTTGATGTATACAAGCTAATTTCATTTATTTCATAAACTTTTTTTATAAAATAACTGTACTTGTAAATATATCAGATTATAATTAAACTGACACTATTCAGACTGCTCTAGAGTTTGTTCATATTGAAATTTGGTACAAATGTTATATAGACCACAAGGAAGAGATTTCTGCAAAAAAAACTCACTACCAGATGGCACTTCTCACGAAATCCTTATGCAAAGTAGGCAAACCTACTAAAAAGGACAACATTCAACATAAAGGCATGTAGAATGATTTTTCTGGCTTTATCGTTAATCATGCCCTTACAGAAGAAAGACTGAGCTTTGCTGGTTAAACTGTTTTATCAGAATGGCAGCAATGGCTTAGCTACACTGCAAGAACATTGAGGTTTAAGAGGATTGCAAAAAAGGCCCATGTCAAAGAATGGTTTGAAAAATATGATTACAAAATTTGAATAGATTGGAGACTTGAGTGTGCTGCCAGGAAGAGAGCTGAAACAGACTACTAAAGAAATTATCAAAGAAGTCGCCGTTGCTGTGGTTGACAGAGCCTTCAAGTTCACAATATTCCTTAAAAAGTGCTTGAGCAGTGTCACACAAGTCATCCATCCCTTGGCCAACAGTACAAAAAGTTCTGCGGTCCATTTTAAATGGTATCTGTATAAGATCCACATTGTGCAAAAGCTGCAACTGAAGACCTGCAAAAATGCACTGATTTTACTTTCTGGGTTTGGCAACAATGGCTGTTGTTGATGCATGGCCTTGGAAAATTTTGTGGTCAGGTGCACTTTTCATTCGATAAAGTAGTAAATAATCAGAACTGTTGCATATGGGGTTCCTCACAGCCCAATGTTGTGCAGCATCAGTCACTGCATTCTGATTACGTGACTACATGATGTGGATTTACTGCTGATTTTATTCTTGGGCCACTTTTCTTTGAAAATCTTGCTTCTGAAGGTCCTAAAAGATGCTCTGTCATGAGTGTGCTTTACTGTGAACTCTTTCAACAGATAGTCATTCCTGCCTTATAGGAACGGCAATGCTTACAGACCAATGTCTTCATGCAAGATGGAGCAGCTCCCCTCAGTGGAAGAGAAGTCAAGAAATTACTTCATGCAAGATTTTGGCAAAGATCATGTAATATCCAGAGATTTTCAGGATACCTGGCCTCCTTGTTCACCAGACTTGAATCCCTGTGATTTCTGGCTGTGGGAATTCCTAAAAGATTGTGTTTATGGATGAAGGATTAGGACTGCCTGAATCAAAAGTCAGCATTACACTCCATTTTGCTGAAATTCCTGGAGACTTTCTTCACACTAACATTGAACACACTGTAATGTGCTTTGAATGTGTAATTAATGTTAATGTTGAACACACACTGTGATTGAATAAAGTTTAATGTTTCTGATTTGTTTTTGTTCTTTTAAGTGGTAGAATTTTTAACTGTTTGTTTTTTGCTGCAGAAATATCTTTCCCATGGTCTATATAACACATCAGATGTTAATGAAATTTGGTATATAAGTAGAACAGGCTCTAGAGGAGTCTGAATAGGGTCAGTTTAATTATAACCACCCTGTATATAAAATGCTGGTTTGATATACTTTTTATGAAAATGTAACGGTTTCAAACTGTGTGCCTTTTTTTGAGGCACACGCTATTCATATTTATGCAATCTTCCATAGTCCTGGAAAGGCTTATACTTTCTGCAATGCTGAAATTTGTCTTATTGTTGTAGCCAACTCAGGCATAAAGTTGCAATAAATGAAACCCTGCAGGATTATTTTCTTCTAAGTATTCTTTTAACACAGCTCCAAGCAATTTTCATCTGTTTGGACTAAATCTGGACTGTAGGAAGAATTGCTGAAGACTTTCCAGTCCACAGTTACTGCCATCCCATGAGCTGTATGCAGACATGCATTGTCATGCAATAGGATGACTAGCTTCAACAATTTTTGTCCTCTTTTTTGTAAAGTGGAGTTTGTGTTGTCTTTTTGCATTGCAGAGTTATACAGTGCAAAAATATTTTCATATTGTCTATTTTATTTTGAAAAATAATTATTAGAATTCTAAAAATAATTGTAGAAAATTAACTTAAACAAATTATTAACAAATTTAACAAAAAGAAAAAATTGAAATCATAGAAAATAGACACATGATTTCCAATTAAATCTTAAAGATTGCTGTAAAAACTAGATTTATTAACTCATTTTCATAATGTATTTCTATTGCAAAATCATCTTAGAATAGTTTATTTTATAACATTTTCTCAGTCTAAAATTATGAACTTTTTGACTTGTTTAAATTTCTATAATTCTGTAATTATTTAGAAGTTAAATAATCTTTAAAAAACAGATAATTTCAAAAGGAATGAAAAGTTACTTTAATGTTAATTGACTATTCCTTAAAAACGTTTTAAATTATGTACTTTGCATAATATGAAATAAATATATACACTTCAATAATTCAATAATAAAATGATAAAGAAACAATTATTATTATTAATTGTTGTTCTTATATTAATTATTTATTGTGACAGTCACAATACCAGACTGCAATTTTTAATCATCTTTTAATTTATATTAAAAAAAAATCATGTGACTTCCAGTCCAGACTGGAAGTTTGTTATAGTTAATCAAGGTCTCTGGCTCTTAAGTTTTCCATATCTGGTCTTGACTTTAGTAGTCTTGCCCCTGTGCATCATGTTGGTTACCTATCTAACTCTGAGAAGTCAAGTGATTTTAATTCAAAATTTCCTGTTTCAGACCAAATGTTTATATATAGTCAACCGGGCTTCTGGTCCCCTAAGCTTCCATATCTGGTCTTGATTTTCATCTAACTCCATTCTTGAGATTAACGAAGGACAAATAGATGACGGTGGGAATATATAGATCTGTAGTTTGAAAATTCATCCCAATAATCAAGATATAAATTTTCATGATATTAATTTTACATTAAATTTTTTTATAATGTATATATTTTCAAAATTGAATATATTTTTTGTTTTTAATTATTCTGAATTACTAGATTTAAGTTGTGAACAAATGAATCTAGTTCAGCATTTCTTTATCTGGAGTACACACTTCTAAGAAAGATGCAGTAAAAATTGGCTAATTTAAAGTTACCTTTGGTAGCCATTACAACTTGTTCAGTTTTATACCTAGATAATTCAAAATTTTCCATATCCATGTTTTTAAAAGCTGCAAACTTTAAAAAAAAATTTTTGGACTTTACAATATTTAAAAATAATTGAACCTAGACCTTCATAACTATATAAATCAGTTAATCTTCACATCTGTATTACTAAAATAAGTGCTCTAATATTCAATACTTTAATTTTTAATTATTATTTTTTTTTTTTTGCAATTTAAATGATAAATTAATCAAGCAATTATTCAAAAGTTTTACCTTCTCAGTGTATTATTTCCCAAGCAAATAAACCTATATTACACTGGGCCGTATGAAATTTCCCATTTTCACAAAGGAGTTACATGAACTGGAAAAACTTGGAAACTGCTAAACTAGTTCATTCGCAATTGCATTTAGCCACTGAATAAATTCAGATCACATAGCCTTTTATTAATTTCACATTGTTAATTGAATCAAATAAAATATAAATGACAATATCATTTCAAAAAACAGCATTTCTTACAAAAGTTTTCATTTAATAAAATTAATATTTTTCTTATACAAAATATATATTTAATAATTGCTATTGTTTATTCATTTACAATAATCATATTTCTAACTATATATTTCATAAAATTTTTACCTCCAATAATGTTTCTTCAGGTAATTCTGGAGCAATAAATAACATATGACTATCAAGATTTTGAGGTGAGGTACCAAACGAAAGATAAGAATGACTAGGAGGCGTCGGATCAATTATTCCATTACATTTTGCACTTTGATAAACTTTTCCACAGGAAGAATGTCTATTATCCCAAATTCCTCCTAACCAGCAGTGTGAATGATAATGGCTGTAAGGAAGATTTTTTACTGAAATTAAATAAAAGAATTATATTAAAATTTTGAATTAAATATAACATGAAAATTATGTTATATATTAAAAATATATTATTTGATTATAAATATACATATATATCAAATTAATTATATTACCAATGAAAATACCTTTATATGAAACTAACATAAAATAGTATAACATAATAATTCATTTTGTATACTATACTTACAGTGGTATCCTCAATGAAACAAAGATATTCATTTAAAAAGTTTCAAATGAGCAGAATAATGGACACAGTAAATAAATATATGAAATGTGCAAATGCATAATTTGAAGCTAAATTTTATTAAGACTAGCCTGTTTGACAACAGGATATTGTTTGTTGTTGAAAATTTTAAATTAGAAGTAACATCGGTATTCATAGAAAAGTACAGTAAAGCGTCGTTTATCCGAATCAATTGGGGACTGGGGTTGTTCGGATAACCGATTATGTACGAAAAAATATATTAACCTATTTGATTTTGAAATTTTTCTCCATTGCATGTCGCTTTGTGTTGAATTTTCATCGATTTTAAACCTAATGAAAATTTTTATAATAATAATCGAGACTATTGTTTCATTAAAAATTATTTCTTTATTTTGTACAAACAAAATAAATATATTGAAAAATATAAAAACAAAAAAATTATACTTTAGAAGTTAATCTAGTATCAAAAATGTTGGATTCAGCATAACACAGTCCGACTGGAAAGCTTTCGGATAAACGACGCTCTATTGTACTGCTTAGAATGGGAAAATTTGGATTAGTAGTCTAATATTTTTGAACTCAGTGATTCCAGTTGAGAAATGTGAAATGTCACACTAACAACATTATTCAAACTATAAATGTACTGTTCATCACATTCCAGATAGGAAAGTGTTACATCACATTTCAAATTGTAAAGATGTTTTGATCATGATTGCCTTTAAAAAAAATAATTAATCTGGTGACTATTTTTTTTATTTATGTAAGTATCAGATCCCAGGCTTAAGTTTTTAGATTTTGTTAAAATATTTGACATTTAAAAATTGATTTATTTTTTTTTCTAAAATTTCCCTTTTATTCAGTCACCCCTTCAGGAAGAAAGAGAAGAAAAGGACCGATTTGGTCAACAATCAAAGCTTTATCCCACATTGCCATTTTGGGTAGTGATATGAGTCAAGAACTGACCAAAAACATAAAAGGGACCAACCAAAGGTCATTCAGATTGCCACTACCCAGTTCCTACAGTCATTGCAACTGTCTTTTCGGGTTGTCATTTTTGTCGCAACTATAGTCCAAATCATCCAACTCAGGTTGTTGCCCTATTGTCATGGAAGATAGATCTGTCAAGAGTGAGGCTCAACATCCACTTGCTTATTGACTAGGATTACAATGGACAGTTAATGAGATAATGGAACTTTGAAGGAACTTCTCATCATTGAAGGCATAGAGGTATTTATCTATGCATGACCAATAATAAACTCTCTCTCTCTTGAAAATCAGGTTCAGTTGTTAAGATAGAAGTTAGAAATAGTATATTCAATAGGAATAGTGTATGTTCAATAAGAATATTGAGATAGAAGATTATTATTAGAATTATAAGAGATTTCAGAATTTGTATGTATTATTTTCCTTATACAGGGTGTTATTTCATTGTCTCAAGATAAAAAGAAAACTTAATTGGATCTCATTATTTTGGGAAAAAGGTATAGACAAAAGTTGTAGGATTTCAAAGGGCTAATCAATTGGTGACCTTGGATGTGACCTTGACCCTCAAGGTCATTTGAGGTCAAGTCTGTTTTTTTTTTCAATGGGAACACATAATTTTGACCCCGGCAATGGAAAGAGCGGGAAATTTTACAACTGGATATACCTTTCAGGTAATGGTCTAGGTCAAAGATCAAGATTATTTTAAGGTTTAAATTATAAGCTTTTTCTAATGAGAAACCATACTTTTTATTACTGGAATAGGCAGGGAGGTAAAAGTTATGTTTACATGGAAAGAGTGGGAAATTTCACAATCAGCAATGACCTTGAGTACCCCAAATTTGACATCTGAAGGTCATCTCAAGTGTGATAATTTTAAGTGCAGCTCAACAAATGCATCAAAGTGGAAGGTTGAACATTTGTTATAAAATTTTTCCCCAAAACCAAATGCATCAAAGTGGAAGGTTGAACATTTGTTATAAAATTTTTCCCCAAAACCAACATCTCAAGCAATGGTGAAAAGTAAAGTGACTCACCAAAAATAAGCATTGTGATAGTGAGAGGCAAGGGGACTCGCTGAAAATAAACATCTCAAAGGGAGCAGAAAACTACTATGTCCACATTGTTACTCCTGGGTAGTGCTAAAAGTAGTGAATTCTTTTAAAGTTCAAAGTAATAAGGTCATGAAAAAATCTAACTTTTACCTCCCTGCCTATTCCAGTAATAAAAAGTACAGTTTCCCATTAGAAAAAGCTTATAATTTAAACCTTATAATCTTGACCTTTGATCTAGACCATAAGGTCAAAGGTATATCCAGTTGTGAAATTTCCCGCTCTTTCCATTGCCAGGGTCAAAAATGTGTGTTCCCATTGAAAAAAACAGACTTGACCTCAAATGACCTTGAGGGTCAAGGTCTCATCCAAGGTCACCAATTGATTGGCCCTTCGAAACCCTACAACTTTTGTCTATACCTTTTTCCCCAAAATAATGAGATCCAATTAAGTTATTTTCATTGTCTCAAGATAAAAAAAAAACACCCTGTATATTCTCCTTGTATAATAATCAAGTATAATTGCAAATAAATTTAGTTAAGTTTAGTATAAATATGGTGTTGAGAACTTCCTTCCAGACCACCCTGTCTCTCTAACTCTTTCTCCTCCATCCACTCACATTCATCCTAATACATGACTGCTTGTGTGCAAATTGCAAAATTGCACAGAAAATATGAAAATTGATGGTTTCTGTATTTGCCTTAAAATACAGTAGTGTCAGAAGCCTGATATATGAAATGCTTGAAGCCCCCCCTAAGAGTTGCAATAGCTACTGATTCATTATATGATCTTTAAAATTCAAGACCATCTTAATTCCTAGCACCCAGGCCAAATCTGGCCAGCAAACATATTTGATAAATGTTAGAAATAAGCTTACTTTTAGTATGTATGAAATATTTATGGTCCACCTACCTACAACTTATACACTATGTGAACCACCAATTGAAAACTTTGAGCATCCTGTGATGGTACTGTACATCAGAAAATAAGATATTTAAAAGAAATATTTCAAATTATGAAAAACATTTTTAATCCTGGTTATGTGATTAAAACTTGTACTCCTGAAATTTGTTAGAATTGTTCATAGTAATACAACTATAAAGTGTTTGTGCAAAGTTTTGTTTCTTTTACATATTATATAATTGGATTATTTTCAAAAATAAAAAACGAACCTTCCGAGGATCCTGTCACGGATTTTAATTTTCCAGCACTACCACGTCTTTGAAGATCCAATTCTGTGTTTTCTGAGGCATCTGTAATACTTTCTTCTGGAAAATAAATAATAAATTTCACAGAATTTATAATAATAAAAAAATTAATTATAAATAAGAGATAACATACTTTTCCAGGAATCTTTATTAGTAATTTCAGGTAAAGTCATTGTCCTTCCATTAAATGACATATGAAATGAATAAGATAAAGAATTGACATTTTTTTGTGTGTCTAAGCCGTTTAACACAGTTTCAGTTTTATATTGCAAATCTAAAAGATTTGGATCATCTTTAATAAATTCTTTGTTTGGAGACCCAATAACTGGTGAAAGTGGATTACCTACATAATGTATTTTACATTTTTAAGCATTTTACATTCACTAAATTTCATCTAAATTTCAAATTCTAATTTTAAAAATAAAATGTTTTAATTAAATGATTTCACCTGATGGCATAATAGTTTGACGCCAAGAGGGATTTGAAAATCTGGAAACATATGATGGAACAGTTCCTCTTCTCTGCCCTCCACCTGGAGGTGTGCCAATAGCAAACTGAACTATATAAAATTAATTAGTACATTTTGATAAATTTGAGGAAAAGTCTTAAAAATATATGAAATTTCTTATCAATTTTAATATCATTGCTTATTATTTTTTACATTAATAAACAATGAGGACCAATCATTTGCTACAGATTTTCAATTAATTAAAATTTCCTTGAAATTTAAAATATGAATGTTATATACTATCTCAAAAAATTACATATTAAACAATAATAATAATTGACAGCAATAAAATGTGTAACTATATGATTTATTTATAATTTATTAATTAGTAATATTAGAAATAATACTTAATATTAATTTCAAAGCATTTTCTAAGAAAACATAAATATCATCGTATAATTAGTAATTGTATTTACTCTTGAACAGAATAGAAAAAATTAACAAATATAAAATTAAAATATTACATAGTTTTTTTTTTAAATGAAAACATATTATATATAAAATGTATAGGGTTGAACCGGAAGTTCATTCAGTTTTAGAGAGAAATGCCCTATTTGTGAATTAAAGGTTTTTATTTATTCCAAATGTATTCAACCTTCTGTTTGATAATCTTACATCATCTGATGGGTAGTTTCATAATTCCATCTGTGTAGAATTGGGCAGGTTTCTGATTGAAGGAATTATTGATGTGATTTTTTGATATTTTCTAAAGATTGAAATTCTATACCATTTAAATTATTCTGCAACAAATGAAAAAGATGATAGTCTGAGGGAACAATATCCAAAGAATATGTAGGATGAGTCAAAACAGCCCAGTTAAAGTCTAGAAGTTTTTGATGTGTGTTCAATGATATGTGCAGCCTTGTATTATCATGATGGAATACCACTCCCTGTTGATTTGTAAGTTACGGACTTTTTTATGCACCGCAGCCTTTAGTTCATTCAGTTGGAGAAAATCTTTATGGAATTAATTGTTTGTTGCATAAAAGCTTGTAATAAAATACCCCTTTCCAATCCAACCAAAATGAAATCATTACTTTTCTGGAATGTAAACAATCCTTAGGATGCAGCACTGGTGGATCACCTGGCTTACTCCAAGTTGAATATTGTCATAAACAATCCATTTTTGATCAGCTGTCATTAATCTTCTTCATTGCATTTTAAAAGTGAAACAGAAACACACTTAACTGATGGGGAAACCAAACATCATAATAGGAAGTGTATCCAAGGCTAGTTTGACAACGTATGTTTGGGATATTTTTAAGGTGTCAACTATCTAGTCCTAGTTATAGAAATATTCTACTTTCTAGTAACAGCTGAAATATCAAATTGTAGAATTCTTATAACAGATTTAATTATGACAAATTCTAAATGTTTTGTTGTCTATAATGACATTTTCTAATTTACTCTTTTCAGCAATACTAAAGTTTTAGATTTTTTCAATTGTACATTTTTATCACATTTTTTGAAGCAGCTGTTTAAAAGAAATATTACACCTACTTTGTCTCAAATCAACAGAGGAAATCAATAAAATAAACTTTTTTGTGAATTAGAAATGGGCATACAATTTTGAAAGGACATTTCTCTATCTTATTATTATTTCTTCAAAAATATTTGTATTTATTTTTGTATATAAAATAAACAAATTTGATTAAATGCCAAGATTATTATATACAGAAAATATAATTTATCTTAGAATTCTAATTTTTTACATTATTATTAAATACAGCTATTTTACTTGTTGTTGATGGGAGATATACTTTTCATGTAACTCATTTCATGAAATCATATTGATAATCTACAGCTAATTGGTTATTACAGATTCATGATATTCCTATTGAGGATGTGGGATCCTTCTAGATAGGCTTATTGAATAACCTCCTGATATACAATAATTCATATTTTATTTTCAGAGCACAAATGAACAGAAATTTGCTACTACTAACTCATGAGCATGCAACACAGAGTTGGCTGTGTAAAAAAAGCAGCTGGACCAGTGATCAAATCCTGCAATCCCCAGGCTTTGGCCTTGTGACTTCTCCACAATCAGCCAAAATAATAGTTTGTATCACATACTTGTGGAGGGCTTTGATCTGAAGTTTGGTTCCATTGTACAATTTAGGGGACTCAAATTGTGCATGAGAATGATTGACACACCAACTTTTTACATTATTTTGTATGCCAAAAGACCAGAAGCAGTAAATGAAACCAAAAACCCAGGAGGACAGTAAATTAGTTCATTTTGGTGACTTTATTGATTGAAGTGTATACTAACTCATTGGCATGGAACATACTAAGAATCATTATACTGATGTAGGCTGCTCATTGGAGTCAAGATCACTCTTTCATACAGCAATGAAGTAAGACTCTTTCTGCTGATGTTTTCAATGTCAGGATATACTGACAAAATGAGATCACAAACATTAGACAGCAAGATACAAAGATCTTCAGAAATATTAATAGTTTTGTCATTATCCCCCATCAGTTGTTACCAATTGGCACAAATAGTTTGGAAAATCTACTGCAGTTTCCATTGTCTCCAAGATGTACTCTCATATTCTGAATCAAAGATAGTTTCTAATGTTGGGCAAAGGAAATATCACCTCAGCAATGCATTAATTTCATCTGCACTGATTGCTCTCAGAACAACAGGTAAGGTTGGCTGAAACCACTTCAATGGCTTTTTTACGAGCCATAGTACACTCATCCTATACTACAAGTATGCAACCTTTTAAAACTTTTGTAAAGCTACTCAGTTCAGAAATATTGCATTTAGGAGGTTCAGTATGGTTCAAATCTGTAAGCACTTTGAACATTGAATGAGTAGTTTTGATGTTGGATAGAACAGTGGCAGCAGTTCTTGAACAGGTAACTACTAAAGCAATCTTACCATTTCCTCTGATCTTAGAAAGTAGTAAGTTGATTAAAAATGTTTTACTTCCTTAGTCTATTGGCATTAAGTCTTGCCTCATGCTTAGAAGCACTATCAGAGGCTTGCCATTCTCTCTGGGAACTAAGTCTAGTCTGAGTCAAAGGCTAATTCTGAGAATCCTTAGTCTTACCCATTTACTTTTCCTTGAAGGTTGATGAAGATTTCTTCATTTCTGAGTAGGTATGCCAAATTCTGTTAAATTAGTCTTCTACATAAATAAAACTTATACCAACCATGACCACAACATGAAACACTTCAAACATCTGCCATGATTAGATGTAATGCCATCTAGCACAGTGATGTCACTTTTTCCAACTTCTAGCATGTTTTGCTAATTTCTCATTAATTGGATGGAGTTCTGTATATGTCAGAAAGTGTTTTGTCTGTAACTGAAGTTTTAAGCAACCACTAAAGATAATTTTTTTTGGAAATATGTACAACTCAACAAGGCTGATTTCATGACAAAGATTGGATTCCAAAATTCTGGCTAAGGGCTGAGATATCTGAGGTCAAAGTTTGTCATGTAAAGTCTAAGGGCCAATTGCCTATTGTTAGCTGGTTACACACTACATGTCAATTGAATTTTCAATTACTGTCAATTTACATTAATCTCAATAACAATTTTTTATTTTGATCTTTATAATGGGTATTTAACATGCATGTGCAACTGGTTAAAACAGCTGCGCATGCATGTGTTTTAACCTGTTGCTGGAATTGGTAGCCACTACTTACTCACATGAATGATTTAAATGTTTCTTGATGTTTTCATTGGCTATTATGTTAGATATTCAGTTTAAAGCAGTTTTTAGAGTTACTTTTTAATGTTAGTTCTCCAAATGTGTACTTTTGAAGCATAGCATTAACTTTCTTATAGATAATTACTTGATAGGTAGCTGCTGATTCATATGTATAGTACAAAATTTTTTATAGAAAGGATTTTATTTTATGGAAAATTTACTTTTAAAATTGTTCTAATTTTAAGGTAAAGTGAAAATTTTCAGGTTCAATATTCAATTGTGAAACTTCTATGGATCTCATCTTAGAATTCTACTTATTCAACCGAACTTAAACTCTATATAGAATAATGCTTAACCCCTTTCAATAAATAAAAAGTAATTGAAGTACATTCATAATTACATTGATGTTTTTATATATTTTCTGTGATAAAAACAAATAATATTTATAGTCAATTTACTTTGAACTAAGTTTACTCATCTGCAGCTTAGTACAATAGATATATCTGTTATTATGTCCATTTCTAAATCTATACTAATATCTTTCAATTATTATTTAAAAATTTTTTATTCATAAATACACTTACCACTAGGAGGTGTTAAACTACTAACATCTGTTGTAATTTTTATTGATTCATTAGATTTTGAAGATGTACTGGATACAGAGTGCAAAAGTGGAGGCTTTAAAAACAAAAAATTAAATCAATCATGCAATAGAATATACAGAATGCATTCTAATATATAATTCATTAAAATCTCAAGATTTTAAAACTGTTTAATGCTCACATTATAAAGAGTTTATCAATATAAAAATAATTTGTTTTGTCAATTTTTATTTTTTTTAAAACTTAACAGAGAAAATAAAATAAAAATGTTGAACATATCACTTGATAGAAATATTTTTATTAAATATAAAATATATTTAATAAAAATATTTCTCCATTTTACCATCAACACTCACCATGATAAGTCTACATCCATCATTCACACCATCATTAGTCCCATCAAAAGTCGCAACAAAAGTAACCTGCAGACGCATCTTGTATGAACCCCAGCTCACAACTATAAACGAGCAAGCAGACAAGCTTGTTAAGAGCCAGCCTTGCGACTCTAAGAAAACTCGTTATATTATTCCGGGGGAATACACCACTATTATAACTGAGATCAAACATCATATGGACATCGAGTGACATAATTACTCAAAGCGCACACACTATCATTGGCTCACCATTGACAGACACATCTGTCATGGACTATACAGATTGTTAGATCACTATCCTGATACATTCGGCTAGGACTAATTCCCTCTTCACTAATTCCTTTCTCTATAAACATAACCTAAAGAATACTGATTGCTGTAGATACTGCCCGAGAGAGCAGGTACCATGATACATTGGCTGGATAATCAATTTGAACTCATATGCAAAAAGATACTGAACAACAACAGTCTCATTCGACAAAAATTTTCAAGATAAGTAACTGTCTAAAATTTATGCCCATCGAGATATGTATACAAAGTTTGATCATATTTTTCACCGTATACAAGCAAACTTATAAATACTGAGGAAAATGTAATTTCTGCCATCTTTCACCACCACGGGTTACAATAATCTGTGTAACTCAAGCCCAATGACAAGAAAACAAGAAGGTTGAAAGATCGGCCATTTCTTGGATTGACATCATTCATCGTCAAAAGTCAAATAAACAAACCAAAAATGGACCTCATGTTTATATACAGGGTCCATTCCCGGACCAATTATGACATTTTTCTGACTTATTAATGTCTCTGCATTTCCCCTTTCCATTTTGTAATATTCGGCCAAGTTTATTTAAGCCCATTTTGCTTACAATTATATAAAGTTTTTATTAAAAAAATACTTTATTCATTCATAAAAAAACAAAAATTTGGTGTAAAATTGATTATGTAATTAGCTATATCATTTCTATGTCATATAAATAAAAATTTCATGATTTAATTTAATTTATAAACTTTATTTAAATAAGAAAGACTCGTATCATTGTGTCATAAAATTGAATTTTCTTAAAGTTCTCATTTTAAGAAAATTCAAAATCATTTAAACAGAAGAAATTGCACACTACACAAGAGGGAGAAATCACTTATCGTGTGCTATTTTTGATCCAGCATGAACCCTTCCAAGGTCATTACATTTCTTCCCATCCCTCCCCAAAACTTAGTGGGAGTGGCAAAGTTTTGGCGGGAAAGCAGGTCATTGTCAATGGTGTTTTTGAAAACCCAACTAACTCTGTGGATATATTTTGGTATACTTCCAAAATCCCATAGGCCATCTGAAGATAAAAATTTGCAGTTAGAGAGAAGACATCATAGATCAGAGGTGGGAAGCAAACAAGAGTTCAGTGGGAGCTGAAATGTAGGTTTTGCAAAATGTATGGGAGCCGCAGTTCTGTACTGTCGTGGCGGATGGTATGGTAAGGCTGGGAAGGATAGCACTTTCAACAAGAACTGCATGTAACTCAAAAAGAGCCGCATTTGCCCATGCTTGTCATAGATCATTAATCCATCAAAATTGGCAGGATTATTTTCTCCACATATTGCATACAGCCAGCAGCACAGAATACAAATAAAAATACACGAATTGCATGAGGTTTGCCATAAAAATACACGAATTGCATGAGGTTTGCCAAGTGTTTTAAAATGTCCCGTACACAATATTGTTAAGCCGACTGATAATTCTTTGCCTCCCCATGGCATCAACTGACTGCAATGAACTAACTAAGCATCAAGCAGGTCAAAAAAATTGGGAGGGTTGTGTACGGGACACAATTGCAATCATTTAAGGTGTGAATCTGTCTTTGCATTATTAGAGGAAGGATAAGATGTAAACAAATAAAGTCTTGGTGGTTATCATATTTCAAATCAATATCTATCAGTTCGGCACTCAAAATATTTGCATCGGAGTTGACATGCTTGGTTTTCTCGCACTCTCTACACAATCTGCACTGTTCAGCATTAGTCATTTAGGGCTTTTCAATTTTTCTTTCCAATGATATACATTTCTTACATTTCTGTTCGTATTTCCTTTGCAATTTCTTCAACATTATGAAAATTTTCTTCGACTCGCACACTTATCAGCTTATAATTTTACAAATTCTATTTTATCAGTTATTATTGCTAAATAATATATTTTTTAAATTTTATTTTCTTTAACTTTTTCCACTCTGTGAGCACTAAGAGAGCCTCTCTTTTGGTAAGCCCATTATGGGTTTGGCCAGTGCCACAATAGGTTGGCCAGGTGGTGAGGAATAGGGCCCGACATATCCTGACAGACCACCACCCGAAAAATTCCTGAGGATTTTTTGACCCATTTGGATTCAATCCCTGGTTCCAGAGTGGTAGGCTGTCACCTTGACCACTTGGCCATCGACATTCAAGGGTGATAGACTATCACCCAGAGAGAGATGGTTTTTTTTTTTTAATAATCAGCCTTTACAAGTTGTTTCAAATTACATATACTTGGGGAATATTATTTTCATCTTCTGGACAATTTTTACAGGCTAAAAATTATAAGACTAAAATGGCAATGGGTTCAATACAGCCTATTCTTTCAAGAGCTAAAATTAATTTTGCTTATATCTATGTAAAGTTGTTTTGCTCAATGGTTTTTTCTGTATTACTTTATGCTGCTTCTTTATGGGCAATTACTTATTATGATATAAAGCAAGAACAATTTCCATTTTATGTTATATAATAAAATTCCTGCTTACATGTCGTGTTTGGAATTTGGTGTTTCTAGAATATTGGTGATAATAAAAGCAATATTTTCATTTTAAATTAGACTTTTGAAAATAGATGATATAGACTACTTTAACATAACTTTTAACAAACTATAAATTGTGTTCAACAATGGATAATTCTACACATAACTGGTCATTAGCATTGAAAAATTTTGTAGATCTCTGAAAAATTTGGTTTCTCTTTCCTATGGTTGTCTCAAGATCTTCATTTGATTGAAAGCTATCAAACATTAATTATAAGTGTGTGATGTGAACAAACCATACAAGATAATTAGTCTTTGTTGGAATAAAAAATATTTTCAATTATATCATAGTATTAAAATATGCTCAAACCTGTTTTTGTGCGATTTTTTATATATGCAATGTGTTTTGTGCAATTATTTTTGTGCAGTATACCAATTTGATTGAAATTCATATACCGCACACAAAAAAATCACACAAAACAAATCGCACAAATAAAAAATCGCACAAAAACAGGTTTCAGTGTAACTTTTATGTATGAGGATTATTTGTTTATAGACATAATTTATTGTGTAAAATATTCAATAGTGCAACTGAGATATGGTCAAAATTATATTTTGACATATAATAGTAGACTAATAATAGATTCTGAGACAATTTGTAGTAATTGTAGTATCCAAATGTATTAAACTTGGGAACATGTATTCTTTCATTGTATGAAATTTGTAGCATGCAGGAAAAGTATAAGATTTAAATCCTGGAAAGATATTTTTTGAAAAACACAATAAATTAATTATGATTATTTTGTATTATATTAAACTATTATCTTAATTTGTTATGTTGTACTAACTCCAGTTTTATGTAATACTTTGTAACAAAGTAAGGTTCAAACAATAAAGAATTAAACTGATTTACATGCAAGGTGGGTATCACCTTGAGTCAATGCCAATTCTACCAGCTTTTATACATAATTGAATGAATATAAAAATTTAGCTAATTTAAAAGATGTTTAAACTTACTTTTGATGTTACTGGTGAGCATACAGGAGAATTCAATTGAGGGTCAAATGTAGCTTGTGATTTTCCACTTAGGGATTTAAGTGATGATCCTGAATCTTGTAAACTGCGTTGAATTTGATCATAAGCTTCTCTTTGTGAAGGAACAGGAATGGGTTCTGAACGTGGATATGATGATTGCACTTTACTAGGTGATACAGACACAGGCAATGTATCTGGTCTTATAAAAAACTTTAAGTGATTATTTGTTGTATTACTTGGAGCAGAAATAGTATCTGAAGCATCATTTAAACCACCATTTGAAAGTACATTCTTTGATGAGCTATATTTTGAATAGAAAGAAAAAGTTTATATTTTAATATAAATAAAATTAAATTAATCACTACAATATAATAAAACAGACTGGTGAATACATTAATTATTATGCCTTTGTGTCCTTTTTAACTCTATTTAAAATTTATTTTGTATACTAGTACTTTCTATATATTAACAGGACTTATTATACTGGACTTATTATACTATCCAGTATAATAAATCCTGTTAATATATAGAAAGTACTAGTATACAAAATAAATTTTTGGTGAATACATCGTTCAACAAAGTTATTGGTGAAAAATGTGTCTTTTATTTTTACTAAAAACCGAATGAACTTTACAACCCAATATTTCCTAGATTGTTCAAAATTTGTGAAATTATGTAATAGATGATAATATACTAAATAAAAATTCAAGTATCAATTGTAATAACCATTTCTACATATAAATATATATCCTATTATAAATGAAATAAACAATGCAAACTTTCTTCAATCTCTCTGATATCTCATTTAATAAAAACAGTTCAACTTACTTATTTTCAGATGACTGCCATTTACTACTTGTAGATTTTCCCATCTTGTTGATGTCAACTGCAAAATTATAAATATATTTAAAATAATAATATAAAAATACTTTTTCTTCAAAAGATGAGTTTTTAAAAAAATAATAAGATTAATATCAAAATCTGTAAATGCAAAAGAATAAGTTTTAATGATATTTTTACTATAACACTTTTCCAGAAAATATAGTAAAAACTTTAAACTCATCAAACACTGGATTCAATGTTGAAAAGAAAATTTTCTTCTGTAAAATTTGTATACAGGTATATAAAAAATTTATATACCTGTAATAAATTATAATAAATAAAAGAAAGAATACACTAGATGTTTTGTGAGAAGAAAAATTCACCGTATATCAGAAGAAAATTATTTACAACTAAAAAGGGACTGAAAACAGAGTTCAACACTGTTCAACTTCTTTGTTTTGCATGCAAGACATTTTTAGAAATGGTGGAAAGATTAAAAATATATATTGTTACTCTTTCCACCCTGTGGGCACTAAGAGGATCTTTTTTCCAAGCCATCATGGGTTTGGCCAGGCCTGGTGGTAAGCCCACCATATCTGGGATTGTCTGCCTTGATTTGATCCTGGGTCCCTTAGAGTGGTAAGTTTACATCTTAACCACCTTAGCCATGTTAACCATATAATTTGGAAAATGTAGCATTAATAGTAACATGTTAAAATATTTTTTAATTGAAAAGAATGAAATATTTATATAACTGCAGTATTTGGAAGAACTTCAAATATATTAAGTGTATACTTTAAAGAATTTTATTTTTCAGTTGAAAATAAGTATTCAAAATTTACTGAATTATTTTTGAAAATTTCATTTTTTTAAATTTTATGAATAAATTCATAAATATGCATTTACAATTTCCTAACATTAATGCATATAAATTATATAAAACATAATTTCTGAAATTTCTATATATTAAACACTATCTTCATATACATTATTATGTTTTACATAATATATCATCATACTAAATCATATAAAAATTAAAGCTAAAATTTGTTATAAATTTCTTTTCTGTATAATTTTGAACTGCTGTGAAGTATGTAATATTTTTTTAATCAAGAATTACTTTGCCTTTTTGATTGATCAATATTTGATAAAAGAATTAAAAATAATGAAAAAACTAAATTAGTTAATCAGTACTGTAAAATAAAATTACTAAAAGTATTTGATAACATTTATTTTTCAAATACTTACTTGAATCATCTGGAAGACTACATGGTACAATAACAAAATCCTAAAATAACAAAAAATCACCACTATTAAGGTAAAACTTAAACTCAATTCTCAAAGTTTAGCAATATAACAAAGTAATTAAAATAATATTTTAAATAAGTATATATTAAATAAAATTTTCATCTAAGTATTGGATTACCATATGATACTATCAAATTTCCTATAAATTTTTCAAATGAAAATAACATCAAATGCATAAACTATTAAAGAAAACTTTAATGGTGAAAATAAATATCTTAAAACTAAAACGTATTACTAGATTTTTGATTTATTTAAAAAATAATATATAATTTATATAAAATTATTCTGAAAACTTAGCAATTAAAATATTTACTTTATTATTAAGGTGTAATGTATGTTAAAATTTTTCCCCACAAAATGTTCTTATTAATTGTATTTTTGAAAAAAAAAACAGTTGAAATATAATAATTTTATGAAACATTTCAAAAAAACATTTAGTTTAACACAAAAATGGAATTCATCTTCAACCAAAGTTTTTTTTTGCTATTTTTATTTTGAGCAGTAATGGCAAAAATTTCAAAACCAGATGCCAATTAGTCAATAATAAACTGAAACAAAAAAAGTTATGCAAGAAACTGATAAATATGTATAGGCATTTAGATAAGAATTTTCTTTTAGAGTAGTTAAATCCTGAGTAATTAATATATCGGAGGTCAGTCTGTAATCAATATAAAATACTTTTGCAGATATATTCAATAATCATTTTCTGATATTACACAGTTTGCCATATTACTTTTTTTAAAATAGCTAAAGACTTGTTAAAAGAATAACATTGTAGGTAAAATAAAACTTTCTAATAAATTCTTTAACTCAATGAAACAAGCCATTTCATAACAGCTGTTTACTGTTGTATCTGAAGATATTATTGACTAAATTTGATTTAACCACATTGCACATGTTCAATTAATCACATAAGTAAGGACGAATCAATACAAGTAAGAACTTCAAATTATACAAATGTAGTGAAAAGTGTTTTTATTAACTTGATTCAAAACTGTAAAAGTATAATTGTAAATATAAGAACTTGATAATGTTACAATTAAATGAAAAGAAAAAAAATTACAAAACTTTCATTTGATTTTAATTCACAACTATAATCCAAAACTTTCAAATTGTTTTGTCTGAATGGTAAATAGTTTTTATGGTTTTATATTTTAAATACACTCAATATACAAAAATTAGCATCAAACTTATCATATCTTGACTTTAACTTAATTTAAAATTAAGAAGTTATTAGAAGCATTAATGTTACACAAATCAGATCTTTAAAAAAATAAGTCAATTTAATGCTTCCTTAGTATTAACAAAGTTTTATGAAACACTTTAAGCTGTTAAATTTTAATGAAAGGTTGATGAAAATGACCAGATGTTAATTAAGTATTGTAATAATTTATATTACATAACATTGTGAGATATTTCTAAATACATCAATAGAATTCTACAGTATTCATTTTCAGTATGTTAATACACTCATTGCCATAAAAGTTAGCACACCAAGATATTGTCAAAATCAAATAAAATTGTACATGTGTGAGTGTAACGGTGATACATATAAGTGATTACAAAATGAAAGCAAAAGGACCATTTATTGCGGGAAAAACCAGTAATGAAAGGAAGGTCTAGTACTCTGTTGGACCACCTCTAGCATGAATATACGATGTGAAATATACTTTTCCAACCAACAAATTTTTAATTTTACTTCACACTAATCTGTCAGAAAGTAATTTGAATAATGTAACAAGTAAAAATTTTGAAACACTTTTTTATTTATGTACTGTACTTTAGCTATTTTGGAAATTTTTTCTTTCAATGGTGAGAGTGGTTAATTATTATTAATGTAATTAGTTAATATTAATATTTGTACATTTATGTAATATTAATACACTTACCTGATCATCTATAGATGATAATGGACTTTTCTCATTATTATTTAGTTTACCAATAGTTGTTGATGATTGTGATAAATCATTATCTCGAGACCAATTTGATGGAATAGTACCTGAAAATGGTAAACCATTGGATGTATAACTTGTAAGTGGAGAATCTGTGTATGCATTATAACAATTGGGCACAGGTTCTGGTGAGCCTATACAGATAAAAAATTTAGATTAAAGCTTATAATTTAATAAATAAATGTTTTTTTTGTAATTATAATGTAATATACTGTAATTATGAAAAGAAAAATAATTCAAAGAAATAAAGTATGAAAAATATTTCTGCAAATTAACATTTATTTTTAGAATTTGTAAAACAGTGCCTCAGAAAACAAAATCTGATATTTGAAACATTTTCCTCCTGTTCGTACAGATGATTTTTTTTCAGAAAACTTAGGCAACATTGTTTATTTATTCATGTAGTTATGAATAAATGCTCAATGTTGTCCAAATTTTCTATATTATAGTAGAAATAAAATAATACTAGTGTGAGCCCGTAAATTTTTGGGCATGAATTTAGGGAAATTTAAAAAGAAATGTTAAAATAGTTTTTACGAAATGTAAACATCCCTTATAGAAAAACTCTCCTCGCAGAGAATCAGATAGAATGTCACCTTTTGTATCAACAATCAAGTGGAAAAGTTGACACTTAGTTGTCAAAGAATGCAAGTCATTGTCAACAACTGATGCCCTTCTCACACTAATGATATAAAAGAGACAGACACTGGAAGCTCAGGGTGTGTTTGCACTTGGAAGTTATTTCTGTAATTGTGGCCAGTCAACCTCGATGAAACAGACTAGGATCCCATCTGAGAAAACACCCAATGGCTACGACTCTTCCATACAGACGATGTTCGCCATATCAACTCTTTACTCCCACATAGAGGTATTTTATTAAGGGTCAGTGAACTCTCTCTCCATGGAAAGGACCTTAGATATGTGATAGTAAATTAGTCGCTATCCTTTTGTAAATAGTCTATAGAATAACTGCATTTAACCACATATAGCACTGAATATTCTCTTGTATTCTAGAGTTAGTTATAGAATAAACTACCTTATACTTTATACTGTTGTGTTAACCTGTCAACCTGTTTTATTCTGCCAACAGACACCTATCAGCTTACCCAATGCACTCCCCACTCAATAACTTGCCCTCCTATCAAATTTTGGCCACCCGATGACACTGAGGTCAAGTTCCAACAACCCATGATGATTAAGTGGTTAATAGGGCACCCCCCTTTATCCCCAGTTTATCTCACACTAGTCTTTCTAGTATCTTGTCCCTAATCTAGTCTTTTAGTTTTTGTTCAAGAAACTTTTTTTTGTTTCTTATCAATATAAATCACATAATTATTTCATAAATGTAATACTTACTTAATTTAGTTGTTAATTTTAAGAAAGGATGGTTAAAAAATTCATCTGAAAAATAAATGTAAAATTTGTAATTTTGTCATTTAATAAATTAGATATGATATAATATTAATCTAAAATTATTTCATTAATATAAACATTAAAAATAAGATATTTTTATTATTTAATATCAAAATGGAAAATTCAAAATAATAATTAAATATTAAAAACTAAACATATTTAATTTTTTTCAAATTTTGCTTTCATTCATGTCAGATCTTTAAATAAAAAACTGTTAGGAATGCTATTATAAAAAATACTAAAAGATCATATAATTGTATAAATAATGTTTCCTAAATTAATATGTATTACTAAATTTTTAAGAAATAGTACAAATTCAAAATAAAAAGAATTTTAATGACTTAATATTTATTTCATTTATGCTAAACAAGTCACTACTATCAATAATATCACAAGAACAATCAATTTGATAGATTTAAAAAATTTTTGATGATAGTCTATCCCAATCAATTTCTGTTTTTTACTCTTTATAATAGATTTTATTTATTAGTTATTATTCAGAACATCTTTTCACTATGAATAATCAATCAAAATCCTACTTTGATATATTAATAAACATAAAATACAAACCTTCAAAATGATGCTAGATAAAGTATGATATAAACAAAAAAAGAAATGAAGAAAAAGAGATAACTGATACATATTTATTGAACATTTACCCTAACAAGTTAATTTGGAAATGGTTAAAAACTAATAAATATGTTTTAGAAAATAAGCATACATTGGATAATAACAAGAACAAAACAGACATCTGTCTACAGTGAATTTAAATTTTATTAGTTCAACATGATTTAATTTCCTTTTGAGCTTTTAAACTTTAAACATCTATATTCATGTGTTTGTATTTTGTTGTAATGTCTGCACAATTCTATACATACATATAAAAAGAATTGACATTAAATTTTTATAATTTCTAGTTCTAAAAATGTACATGATTATCATTTACTTCATATTTGAAGAAAAACTTCATTAGTATGAAAATTAATTTTACAATATTAAATTCAGTTAATAAATTATCCATCATAGAATTCTTTTATGATAAATTATCAAAATGATAGAGATAAGTCAGTTTAATGCTTAATTTAATGAAAGATAAAGTCATAATTTCATATTACTGATTTGATTCACCATTTTACATCTAAACATTTTAAAACAAGAATCATTGAGCCATATACAGTTCAATAAATAATAAAATTAATTGTGAATTTCTATTTCACTGTCTGCAGATTATATGACAATCATAATTACTTATCAAGTTGAACAATAATTATAAACAGTATATAGTTATATATAACAAATAAGTACTGTAATAAATAGATAAATTACAAAACATTTTTTTCCTCTAGTGTTGTAATTAATTTAATAAAAAATTTTGAAAAATTTCTTATTATTGCATGTGATAATTTAATATGGCAAGTTATTAAAATTATTAGTAGTATCAAAAAAATTCAATTTTATATATTAATTTAAAACATTTTAAAAAGTTAAAAAATAGTTTCTTTTTTGTTCATACACATTTTGCTTTCATTCCATCAGTCTTTGCAATATACCATATTAGCTTGACTATTAGTCAATGTTTTTCCCAGTTTTAAAAGGGCTAAATATGACTCTTGACCTATATTTGTGTCTCAACTTATATTCAAGTCCAATTAAATTTTCTTTGATTACTAACTATCTGTCATACACATTATACAGAGTTAAACTGATGCTAAAGTTAGGTGTATTGATTGTTTATCAGCGTTAAATATCAGCCAAGTTGAGACCTATCATGCTACAGCCTGCAAACTGTGTGTGGGAAATAGGCCTAAGTGTTTGGCATGATTGTAAATAAATAAATAAGCCAATTGTTTTTATTGTATTCAACAGAATCAGTCAGTTTTGATAACTTCTACAGAAACTTCATTTTGCTAACCTTTTTATTTTATTCTGATGAGTCCACTAATCAAATGATCATCAAAAATTGAGGGAAGGTTGCTGAAAATTTATTGCAAAATTTATTCTGTTGTAAAGTGTAAATTACAACAGAATGTTATGTTATATTTTAATGCACTTTCTAATTCTATTGTAATTATAAATTTATATATTCATTACAATTTTAAACTTTTAAAAAATGTTTTACACAGTTATTAAAAAAACAAAACCAAAACACAGTTTTGTTTTTGATAGTCATAAGTACACATTCTGGAATACATGTAAAATATGCAAAGAAACATACTTCCCCTAATGTGATATATGCTGGGCAATCTAGGACCTTGTCTTGATTTTGCTCTAATTTTTTATTAATTTCACTTCATTTATATTGATATTGGCAGAAAAGAAGTAATAATTTTAAACTTTGTCATTTATAATATAGGTGTCCGATGTATACCATATTTTTGCAAAATGATGGCATGCTGCATAAAAATTAGAGACCAGCATGCCCGGGGTTACCAGCATGCTCATTAAACTGTGACTAAAATATAAAATTCATCAGGTCTAACAAAACTAGTTGTTATTTAAACATTAAAGAAAATATTCTTCCAAGTACAATAAAATAATAACATTGTAATTTGACTGACTTAAAATCAGGAAGAGAGTTTTTGTTTACAAGACAATAAAACAATTAAAGACTTATTGACTAGTAGTAGTAGTAGTAGTAATAGTAGTAAGTCAGTATGGGCTACATCTATCCCTACCTTAAAAATAACACCTTCCTCAAATTTCACACAAAGCTGATGTTAATAGATTTAAGTTAGATAATTTACAGCAATTAATTTACGGGTTTCTTAAATTTAATGTTTATTTTTGCGTTTTTGAACAAAATAACAATAAAATACATACAAAAAAGCACTTTTAGCATTCCTTGAATAATTTATATCCTTGGAAAGAATAAAAAATGAAAAAATTAAATGTATAATGTAGTTTTTGATGTAATGCTATCAGTTTCACAGTTTTAGAATAAAAACTCTTTGTTTTTTTAATGCACTTTCTAGAGAGGTATCTATAACCTCACTTAAACCTGGCATGTCGGAATTTCCCTGGGATAAACGGCATGCCAGTTTTTATCATATGGAAATATCTGATTTCATGGTCTCCCCAGATAGATTAGCATGCTGGTCATTGTGCAAAAATATGGTATATTCCTTTCTAAAAAACAAATTCTTTGAGTACAATTTTTTGATCAAGTAGGTACAGTTTAAATGTGATTTGAAAAATTACTAAGAAAGCAATAAAAAGTTCATTAATGCTGATTCCCAAGTATTTGTAAATACAAATTTAAAAAAAAAAATTTATTTCTAACTAAAAAGATTTTTTAAGAAGTAATTTTGAAGAGAAAGAAATGAAATTGCAACTAATCTTCATAATTACAGAATTACAAATAATTTTAATAAATGTTGTTTCCAACTTGGATTGAACAAATGATGGTGTACTGTTCAAGAAGATTGAAGACCATGATGACAATGAAATAGGAAATAAGAATGATGACAATGAAAGTTCCAACAAAGAGGAACGTGATTAAATATCATTTCAATGACTTTCAAAATTTTTTAATGTGAATTGCTAATTTTTTGCATGCAAATAAAATTAATAATAAAAGGTTGGTAATTTATCTGAATCACAAGATTCTGGCATTAACAGCAGTCAAACAGAATTATTCAACAAAAACTAATAATAATCATAAATTAAAATTCATTTCCTAAATCAGTGTAATTTCACATTTACCACAGTGAAGGTTTTGATGGTGAAGTGTTAACCTCTTATGTATTGACTGACATTTTTAGTATGTTCTGTAATGTATGCTTAATATTAAAGAAAATTCACATTATTTGAACTTATATAAACTATTACATTATCAAAATTTCTTTTAATCTTAATTTTTTCTTTTATTAGCTTTATTTCTTTTCATTATAAAAACATATTCATATAAACATAACATATAAAAACAATATTCCTTACTCCATAAAAGTATTTTTCTGTTAATTAATAAAGTGATTAATTAAAAATATTTTATAATTTTAAACAAAATTTTACCAAATTCCATTCGATCCTTTGCATTTCTCTTCAACAACCTCAACAACAAATCTGTTAATGATGATGATGTTCCTGCAGGTATTCTATAATAAAATATGTATATAATTATTATTTAAATTTCATATTATGGAAAAATTATAAATACTTACATCATAATTGTAATTTACTCAATGCTTGCATACATACTGTTTTACAATAAATTTTAACTCTCCTTAAAAATTTTATATTGTTAAATTTGATGAAATATTTAGTAACGATAAGGAAAGTCTTACAAATTTCCTAATAACTGCTCAACAGTAAGATTAATATTTATAACAAAGAAAGTTAACACTCTATAAAATAAGAATGTAAAAGCCTCTGATAATTTATTTGCTTGGATTTCAATGGAAATGTGTCACATGCAATGAGGTGTGGTTTACACATTGTAAAAAGAGAGAATTTTTTCACCAGCAAATCTGCCATGTAACATCCATATTTGTTTTCTGGTTTTGTCAATGGTTGACCAAATATATGAATCAAACAGATCAGTCCTGATGTCTGATATTACCTTAAAAACAATAGACTAATAGCCAATTATTATTTTAATATTTTTTTCAAATGATTAAGAATTATGCAGTCTACCTTTCCAGAACAGTAATTTTAATAATTTCTTTGTAATTCAGACTCATCTGGCATAGAACATTTGCTCCACTTTTCCAGGAACTGCCTAAATTCTGGAATTTTTAACTTTTTACCATATGATATTGGCTGCTAAAACATAGTACACATATCTGAACTAAACAATGATATCTTTCGTTCATTTGGTGCATAAGTTGTTAACTTTTATAGCATTCTACATTTTCTTTATGAATTTGTTTCAGTATATTTTAACTGAAATAGTTGAGGTATGGCATGTTTTTGTGGTATGGCTGGCAGAAAATTTTTCTATCTATGATAAACACAATGTGGAAATTTGTTACCCACAATCCTCATTTAGATGAAAACAATGCTGCTTCTTTTGGCATCATTTAGCTGAATCACACAGAAAAATATCCAGTTAATAATGTCAGATAACAATACAAAATGAGCTCAAGAAATATGCAACATCTTATGGGCTCAGCTGTCAGTGTGTGTCAAGCTCTCTCTCCTCTTTGTTTTTTTTATTATTTATTTGAATATTTCAATCACTATTCACATCATTTGCAAATCCAACAGTCATTTTCAATTGTAATTTGGATAATAATAAACTAAAACACACCAATGCAAAAAATATGGAAAATATGTTATAAAAATATATTTATATAATTTAACACAGCATATGTCACAACCTGTGAAATATGGAAAAGCATGAAAATAAAACTACCCTATTTCAGTTTAGCAAGTGACAGGGACTTCAAATAAGAAAGTTACATTCCAAATAAGCAACAAATTTTTTTGCAACATATAAATCAGCTCCCTAATTATGACCAATGTTAAAATTGAAAAATTCAACCCTGATCATAATGTTGTTTTTGTGTTGCCATTTTGACTTTCAGAAAAGCTAGTAGTAGTATGCTTTTTATTAAATGATGTAATATAATTGTTATTAAATTCATGGGACCATAACATGCTTTGTATTACATATTAATCAAGCTATAACATCAAAATACAAGCTTAACATCAAAATACTTATCCTAGTCTATAGGACTGCAAATCTATATCACATTAACACTGACTTCACAACCAATAACATAACAACAAAGTTGACTATATTTAGCTACAAAATATTGTAAAATTAAATATTTGTGGCATATTAACAAAATTTCTGTAGTATTTCTATTTTCTTCTAATAAATAAAAATATCTTTTATTTGCTCTTATCTACTGGTTCATACTGGAACTGATATATGATGCTCTCATAACACAAAACAACAATATTGATTCTCATTTTTGATATAATATAAAATAGACTTAATAAGTTAATAGTGTATAAATCAAAGTGACATTTGGTCATCATTTTTTATTAATAGATTAATAGATAAATCAATAAAATTATTAAAAAAATCATTTATGCGGCAATTATATTTCTGACTTATACTGAGTAAGAAGCATAACCATAGCATAAATGATTTTTTATTTTAGTAAATTTCTAATACAAAACAATAAACTCATCACAAATTTCTTATATAAGAAAAAATTTGGTTTGACTTTTATAGCTTAATTTATTTTATTCAAATATAAGATAAAAAAATGAAATTGTATTGTAACATTCTGCATGCAGCATGGTTGAATATATATACAGAAACAGAAGTTCATTTATTCTATTATTTTTATTGAAAATATTCAATTACTTAAAAATAAGATCAAAAATTAGATTTCACTCCATCATGTAATGGTTAGAATAATTTTTCCTATTTTTATATTTTATATCTCAAATTTTCAAATCAAATCATTTTATGTTTTAGTTGAATTAATTTTCATTCCTAATTGAAGAAAATAATCATATGCTTGGTTAATTTTTAATTATTATGCCTTTGTGTCCTTTTTAACTCTATTTAAAATTTATTTTGTATACTAGTACTTTCTATATATTAACAGGACTTATTATACTGGAAATTATGGATGCAGATATTTAGTCTTACAGACCAAAAATAATGTTCTTTATTTAGTTCACCTTTGGTTAATTTTTCTTTGGAGTTCAATTTTAGTAGGTGTAACAAGAACCGTGTCATCAGAATATTGTAGTGAGTGAAGTATATGATCCCCTAAGATTATTCCATTGACATCTCTATCAAAGCAATTATCAATATCATGAATCAAAAAATTAAACAAATATGGTAAAAAAAGGATCACTCTGTAAAAGACCAGTTATCAACCAATAGAAATCAGCTATGATTTCTACTGGTTGATAACTAAATTGACTGCATTTTATTAATACATAATAATGACTAAACAATGATTTAATAGCCATTATGAAACCTTATGCTTTAGTAACTTATTACATAGCTTATTCATAGATATATAATTGAATGCTTTCTTTAGATCTAAAAATGCTGCATATGCTTTTTGTCTTATTTTTGACTGTTAAATTTGAATCACAGAAGTCAAAATAAAAATTGCTAATTCTGTGTCACTTTGCTTTACAAAAGCAAACTGGTAAGTCAAAAATAAAGAATAGGTTCATTATTTCAAATTGATAAACAAAAATTGATGTAAAAACTTTCCTTAGAGTGGACAGTATTGCAATAAATTTATAATTGCTGGGACTAATTCCATCTCCCTTTTTATATAACATACAGAAATAAGTGTTGCCAATTATTAGGAAATAAACTATATTTGAACATGTGATTAAAGCTGTGCTAACAAATCATAACTAATATCAGTTAATTTTTTTAAGAAGATAACTAGTATTAGATTTGGACCAACTGCTGTATTATCTCACATTTTCATAATTACAGATGTTTATATCTGAAATTTCTTTTATCTGGTATATATTTAATAATTATTTATTTATTTATTTATTTATTTATTTAAGTATTAGTTCATACAGATAAAAGAAATTTCAGATATAAACATCTGTAATTATGAAAATGTGATATATATATATATATATATATATATATATCATAATTAATTCATTTTTAATCTATATAATTTATACCAAAAAAATTAATTTAACATTTTAGGAACTTAGAATTAGGAATATATATTACCTGGGAACCAAATTTGAATTTTTCTCATAAAACTGTTTGAGTGCTTGAGGAGTTTGTGCCTAAAAATAATAAGTTATTATAAACTTTATGATGTAAATTTAATTTTGATATAAAATTTATTAAATTTTAAAATCAACATTTTTGAATTGATTAATGAAGCAATTTTTAATTTTCAAAATATAAATACAGTAGAGCATCGATTATCCGACCCCCAATTAACCGACTTATCGGTTAACTGACCGCATTCTACTCGGCAAATTCAAATGTCCGCTAGTGATGTGGCGCTACAATATTTGGTTATGTCTTGGCTACTTTAATATTATTTTTGTTAAATTTTTGCATGTTTTAGCCAGAAGCACTGGCTCAACCATGAAAGGGAGGCTAGTATTTAAACCAGGTCTAATACACTATACCAATAATGTATTTTTTCATACTTTTCGGTTATCCGACTTTTCAGTTATCTGACCAACCCCAGTCCCCAATTAAGTCGGATAATCAATGCTCTACTGTATTGTAATTTGGAGATTAAAGGTTATATTTAATTTAAATAATTTATATAGAGAAAGATCTATATACTCTCTCTTTTTATGCAGTACATTACTACTTTCATAATGTTTATAAGATATTAATCTTATAAACATTATGAAAAAATTTTAAAAATATGGCTTACGAATTACACATTTAAAAAAAAAAAATACATAGAAGAGACTAAAATGTCTTCATTTTTGTCTTGTCCAATCATCAGGAACAACAGTCTTTCATTGCAGGGACGACCTTTTATTACAGGCTACACCTCTGCAAAAATATGAAAAACAGTTTAAAAAGTTCACTGGTAACAAGCCAATAATTTAAAAAAAAAAAAAAAAAAAAAAAATTGATTGGACATGCCAAAAATGAAGCCATTTTAGTATCTTCTATATTTTTAATGTATAAATCATCAGTCATTTTTAAAAAGATTCTGTATTTTTTAATTATTGGCTTGCCACTGATAAACTTTTTAAACTGTTTTGCATATTTTTGCATAAATTTGCTTAGCTTCTAATAAAAGGGTATCTCTGTAATGGAGGACTGTTGATCCTGGTGATTGAACATGGTGAAAATGAAGATGTTTTAGTCTCTTTTATGTATTTTTTTTAATTATGAAAATTAATTATTAATTTTCATTGTTTCATGAAGTGACATCATCTATATTCAATATACAATAATAGTGAATCTTTTTTCGTCAATCATTTTGAAATTTTTACCTTAACAAAATGAATATTATATTCATGTTAATTTAACTTGCTTGTCTTTAAAACTTATTTCCTTGCTGAATGATGAAATTAGAAAACAATACATAAAATCAATATGCAGGGAGTGCACAATAGTTGAGTTTAGTTAGTGGAAAATGCCACTTTTTGCCATCCCATGTGGCTATCCACATGGGATGGCAAAAAGTGGCATTTCCCATACAAACATTCTCTGCCTGCCCCCAATGCCACCCCAAAAAAGTTTAAAAGTAAACAGTATTAAATAAAGTCACAAGCAGATGACCACTGGATGAAACAAAAACACACATATCAAACTCAACTATTAAGCTACATGAACAGATACAATGTAAAGAAGAATAAAATTTAATACTTGTTCTTTTTCATCCCCTTCACCTTTTTAACATACATTGATATGTGTATTATTGGTTTAAATAAGACATGCAAGGAGCTGCCATACCAATATAGCAGCTCCTTACATGTCTGATGTGTTGCTATCGATCTTGAGCTATTGCATTTTTATGATAGCCTATCTAACCATGCTGTCTATATAAACCATCAGCAATGTGGGTGACTCACACTCAGAAATTTCTAGTTATATTCACAAAAATGATTACAAGTACCGTATATTTCCACGGATAAGACGATAGTTGAATCATAAAAAAGGCTCCCAAAATCCGGGGTCGTCTCATAGGACAGATACAAAAAAATTAGATTGAAATTTATATAAATTAAAACCATTATAAAAAAAACAGACAATAATTATTTACTAGTAGAGAGTAGGGCATGTCCACAAAATAGAATAACCCATACGACGTTTTTGTAAATAGTCAAGGTTATACCCAAAATTCACATGAGTAGGTAATTGCAACAATAGCAAACAGAAAATAAAATTTGTTCATACAAAAAATTACGAATAGGACATAATTCCGTATACGCTATACAGTATTATCCAGATGATGATTGTTGATCTAAACTATCATAGACCATTGATAGTTTGGGGGTCATCTTATAGGACAGATATATGCTAAAACTATAAAACTTTGCCGAAAATTTATACCTCGTCTTACCTGAAGGTCATCTTATCCACAGAAATATATGGTAAATGCATTTTGTAACTAGGATGTCCTTTGAATAGCACTTTCCATGAAGAAATTTATAAAAAACAGAATGCTTTTAAACTCAAAAATAAGTAACTTTTTAGCTGAATTTTCTTGAAAAGCTAAGAGAATTGATAAATTAGTTATAGTATAAACAAGTTTGTTAACTACACTTCCTTAAACATTTGTTTATTAACATCATTAAAGAATTTTATAAAATTTTTAAATTTAATATATTTAAAAATTATTCAAAAACTTCTTAGTTATATGATTTTATAATTACACATTACTGTATAATTATAAAATCATACAGCTTGAAACTATTAAGATTTCTTATTTTAATATAAAAATCAGAAGACGATGAAAAAATAACAAAATTTGCTAAAAATCACTGATTAATTAATTAATATTAATAAATGAAAATGCACAATAATATTTGATTACATAGTCTTTCCGATTGTTATATACAAGTATTCAGAAAGAGTAAATGTAATTAAAAATTTGTTATATACCTGAAAAGGAGCCTTTCCAGTAAGACATTGGAAAACAATTGTTCCAATACTCCACAAATCTGCTTTAGCATCATATTGCAAAGACATTATAACTTCAGGTGCCTATATTTTATAATAATAAATGCATTATACTATATTAAAAAAATTCTAGTATAACAGTATTTCCCACTAAATATAAATATTACAATATTTTATTTCTATTTTACATTTCAGTTAAAACAGAATAAAATTATTTTAAAATATTTTTTAATTATATTATTAAATCTTCAGCTATTATACAGAGTGGGGCAGAAAGAATGGACGTTTTTGAAATGGCTATAACCAGTGGTGATATTTGGCGGGTTCGCACAGGTTCGGCCGAACCCGTTGTTAAAATTTTCAGTTTCCCGAATCTTGTTAAACACACGGAACATTTCTCAGTGGGTTTGTTTTTTTTTAAAAATATATTAAAATATGCGTATTATACTCTGTAATACTACTAAACTAGAGCCTTATACCCTGTTCATACCGAGCATTTCAATCTAGATTGTGAGCAAGGTCGGGGACTATGTCTTGGTGCGATCTCTCTCGACCATTTCAATCGAGGTGCAATCGTGACCGATTCAAGAGAGTTCTTAAAAGTAGATCCAGTCATAAGAGAGATCCCAGAATGCCACGCACGCGAGATAATACAAGATGGCTGTCGAACACGTGTCGGGCTATGGACAGCGAAAGAAAAAGTATAATGTATCTCGAGAGATGATAACACGTGTGTATTTCGAGAAGCGCCATTTCACGGTAAAGACCACTCGTGTGTAAAAGAAAAAAAAGGTCGACAGCCCTAAAATATTATTGTTACCTGTCCGTCACCCATCACTCGTTACGGAAGTACGCCACTGATTGTTAGACATACGGTTGCAAGAAAAGGTATTGTATTTATTTTTATTCAAAACTTCCATTTCATTTGTCGGTGATTGTCAGCAAAAAATTTTCTGCTAGCGAACCCCTTGTTAAATATTTCGAATATCACCACTGGCTATAACTCACCACCAGGTAGAGTGACAGATGTGTGGTAGGTAGCATGAAAGTAGTGAGGTCTTATCATTGTCTTCTCAGTTGAAGGCATGGAGCTGTGGATGATAGAACACCATGTGTTTGTGTACGATTGAGGAAACAGTTGTATGCAAAGGGGATCACTCAGTTGTACACATCTGATAGGAATACGTTTCTGCATCCTTGCATACAATGGAAACATATTCTGATCAGACATGTGTGGTTTCAACAGGATGGGATGATGGCCTACACAGCCAGAGCATCAATTAACGTTATTCGTCGTCTCTTCCCTGGTCGCCTCATTTCCAGTTTCAGTGACAATCATTGGTCTCCTTGTTTGCCCAACCTATCCACATGCAATTATTTCTTGTGGGGACACCTCAAGGCACATGAATATGAGCATAAGCCCATTCTTTGCAAGAACTGAAGGAAGCTATTCATGTGGAAGTCGCCAAAATTTCTAGATCTAAAAGATGCATTTGTAGAGGCCAAAATTGCCTCTAGAAATGCATCACTGATAATGGACACCATATGGGAGATGTTGTTTTCCACACTTGATTCTGTAAAATGCTATTTCAATACAAACTCACATTTTCAAACAAATATCTTTTGTAGTAACAATTACAGATGTTGTGATTTTTTTAAAAAAACGTCTGTCCTTTCTGCCTCACCCTGTACATCATCTGAAAGATACAATCTCTAATTAGTCTCTAATGTATAATTTTGTATTACACAAGTACAGACAATTTTCTATTTTAATACTTTATTACAATTACAAATGTTTTTGATATGTTCAGTTAATATCACTGAATCATCTTCACAAAATGCTTGGACCTTTTTTTATGTAATAAGAATTTATAAGATCCTATACAAGTATCCTGTATAAATATTAGTTGTTTTTCGTATTATCTGAGGTATATTTTTTATATTTAGAAGATTTACATTTTATATAAGAATTAATTATATTATTAGAAATAAAATGCAAGGTAGCAAAAGCAAAATTTAAAAATGTATGAGACTACCACATATTTTGAAAGTATTAGCATATTCTAAAATTTATATGACTAAGTAATACTATATGTAGGTCATAATTTTATACACTTAGATTATATATATATATATTCTTATATGCTTATAATACTTAAAAAAACAACTGAGAAGTTAAAATAAGTATAATATTTATAGTATAATTTTTATATTGTTAATTCTTTTGATTAATTCTCCTTAATCATTTTAAAATAAATAGTTGTTCCTTTACTTATGAACATGTTAGATTCCTGAGATTTTGTCATAAGTCAAAAACTAACCTAGAAAGTACATTTATACACAATAATCACATATTGTCAGTGTTTGATTCTTCAATGTTCTTAATAAGATATATTATGCTTGTTTACCCACTTGCTACTGCTTAATAGTGGGCATTTCAAACAGTTTTATAATGCCAAGATTAGTTTCCATGATAATAGAGCCACACTTCTTGAATTTATCTGACTGCTAGATTTATTATTACATTTTGGATGCATTTTTGAAACACTAATCAAAAAAGTTTATAAAAATTACAAACAATAGCAAAAAACATTATTCAAAAGTTACCAACTTTGATGCCAGCTAAAGAGTCGTGATATAACTCAGAATTCATGCAAAAACAGAAAATGACAATAATCAATAAAAGTAAATCTACATTAATTATTTATTACTGGGCAAAGACTGACTTCAACATCAACCCACAACCAGCAAGAGAACTTCAGAATCCACATGAAATTTAAATTTCAGACATATGGTCAAATTGTTTATGTCTGGATGTTATTAAGTTGAGCATTCATAAGAAAAAACCCTCCTGTATAAATTTCTAAATAATTGAAAATCAGAATACACCAAATCAAATAAACAAATAAACAAAATGGATGATCTAAACTTTTTTGATTCAATTGTTTTATTTTTGAAGCATTATCATGCAAGCATGTGTTATCCTGGTGAAAGAATTCTCTTCAAGTTGACTAGATATGGGGATTTTTGGTTTTAAGACCATTTCAGTAGACTACTTGTTGACAATAGATATCAGATTTGTGATTATAAAAGCTTATTTATGAAGAAAACTATAATAATATCAGATAATAATGAGAAACATTGATACTGCTTCTTTTTCTTGTATAATTGAGGATATTGAATTATGAAATATAAATATAATTTAAAATGTGGATATAATTGAAGTATCCTTATCTCCTCAACAACCATCAAAAATCTCAGAAATCAAATGTCACTGCAATACTCTCTGCATCACACTACTTTGTGTATATATTTACACCAAAATAATTACATAGTAAAAACTTCAAAATTAATTCACTCAAAATTATGCTGTAACAAAACATCTTCATATACTGATATCTTCAATTCATAATTGTTTTACTATTAATTCACAGTTTACAACAGCAGCTATTTCAAAATTTATATTCAACAAATCAGTAACTTCTATTATTCCATGATTTCTCTTTGCTTTTTCTTGAAAAATATACCCATTATGATGTTAAAAATTATACAATAGTTTGAAATGAAAACTCAACTCATAATTCTTTGCCCTAATAATTTAATTATTATTTAATATTATTCATTTATCTAAAAAATGATAAATATTAATTATTCTGAGCATGCAATTACTAGAATACTAAAGTTTAAAGATGATTCTACTTGAATCTATATTTTACATATTAAAACTTCACTAATAAATTACTTCAAAGGTTTCCAACAAAAATAAATTTAGAAATGTTTCTTACTATGCACCTTTGTATTTTCAATAATTTGAAAATATTCATTGATAAGTATATTACTTATCAATGAATATTTCCATCAGTTAGAATTTGACAACTAATCTTGATGAAATGTCCTAAAATATATATGCTGTTGAAATTTCATCAAAATTTATTTTGATGAAATTTCAACAACATATATTAGTTAAGTTACATGAAAGTTTTAACTATTCAAAATTTGAAAATTAATATACATTTTCAAAATAAAAAACACACAAATCATTATCAATAAATCAAAGAATATTAATTATAATATTTACCATATACATAGGGGAACCACACAACGTAGCTGCCATTACACCATCCTGAAGAAAGCGAGCAAATCCAAAATCAGCTATCTTCAATGTAATATCACTTGGTAAAGAACTTGGTTTTCCAGAATAACATAATAAAATATTTTGTGGTTTCAAATCTCTGTGGACAATTCCTTTTGCATTCAAAGCTTTCATAGCACCAGCTATATTTAAGAAAAAATTAAAAAATAATAAACATAATCATTATTTAATCTATTTTAAATAATTTTCTTCTCTTATTTTTAGTATTTTCTAATATAAAATGTTTTGAACTTTAAAACATAAAACTTATCAATAGTAAATTATAAACTTTAAAATATTTCTGAAAATATTTTAGGAGAGAGAGTTCCTTGCTGCACAATTCAAGAGTTGTGAAGCACAGTCTAGAAAATCAACTTAATCATATTTAAGGTAAATTTTCTATTTTGAATAATTTAACTCAGCTTTTCCGTAAAATTTATTTAAGATGGAAATCTAAAATTGTATGTAAATATAACTTAAATGCTTAAATAAAATAATTTATACATAAAAATCTTACCCAATTGTTTTAAAAACAAACAAATTGTATCCTCACTCAAAGTTCCTTTTGCTATTTAAAATAAAATTTACATTTTTTCATTAATAAATATATATATAAATGCTTGATAATTTTATTTTATTCTGCTCTTTTAAAAATGTAAATAGATAAAATCAAATTTTTTTATTTTAAATATTTTGAAATAATTGAATACAGTTCTGTATGTCAACTTTTTCATAACCCCACTTGGTGACTATTTTACTTATGAAGCCAGAAATTGTATATGCTAAAATGGCCACATAAGTGAAGTTTTACTTTATATACATAATAATTTCTTAAAACTTATATTTTTAATCTTTTCATTTTAAATTATACTGAATTATTCAATTATTTGGATTAAATTTTAAAAATTGAGTAATACAATAATTACCATGTAAATAATCTGCTAAATCTCCACCATTGCAATACTGAAATAAAAAAAATTCAGAGTAATTTTATGTAAAATTTAAACTGATATTTTAATATTTCTTATCTATAATATTAAATAATTAAAAAAGAAATAAATATTCTATAATCTACTTTTATAGAACTACAGGAAATCCTTGTTAATTCAAACTTGAATAGTTTGAAATCCTGTTAGTTCATAAACTGTAGTTCATCCTGTACTATTCGTCCCAGACAGGTATATACAGATTTACAAGTTAAGGAATTCAGTTAGTTTGAAATACTGCTACTTTAAAATTCAAAGTGAAAATCCTGTCCAAACTGTGATATGCATATGTTAACTCATTCATTTAAATTGAAGTTTATGTGTCTCCATACTGTAAGAAAACAATAAACCATGAACAACTCTAATCTGGTTAACATGACTTTACTTTAAAATTAACACATTTTCAGGTGTCTCCTTGTCCATCAACTACCCTTTTCTCTTATCTCATAAAATACAGTTGAATTTCATGGTTCCAAGATATGGCTACAAGTAGCAGGTTAAGATATTTGTAGGGCTCCACACTACTACACTTGGGCAACTTATTAGTTTTTGGGTTACTTTAAAAATAATTCGGACTACATTTCAAGGATTCTGCTTTACTTGTACTGGCAACCTCTGAGGTTCTCACTGGAATATGCTGTTTACCTGCAGTTTATTTATATTATTATTAATAATACAAATAATAAGTAAAGTAGTATTCTATATATACATAAGTAGTATTCTGTTTACAAAGCTGTATTCCATTTGCTTAATAAATTACATCAGTTACATGGCATTTGGTATATTACAATATGTAAATCTTAGATAATTTGAAGCTGAAATAATTTTGTCTGTAGAATTTCAAACTAATGAGGATTCATTCTGAGTAGCAGACACTATCAGGACCAAGAAGATTGTCTGCTATTGGGAGATAAAATACAGTATGGCTGCCAACATGTAACACATGTAGTGCTGCGCTACTTTGTTTTGTTTGTATAATTGTATTGTATATGTAAAAAAAAAACATCGTTCGGGATCTACGTTTTGTATGTTTGTTCGCGGAATAGTATACTGTCACCGTTCCTGTATACACCAGTCGGAGTGGCCTGATTGGCCAAGGATAAGTCACGTGAGGAAGGGAGCACTCATGCATGACGGGGAACATAAAAGGGACCATCGCATGTGTGGAAGGACCTTTCTTTCCTGGTTTTTTCGTCGTGAAGAGAATCCGTTCCCATCCGTGAAGACAGGACATCCTCGACCTCATGGTGTGTACCTATGGACAGTATACAGTTTATACAACGAAGTAAGATTGTTATTGTGACGTGTTATATTCATTTTCAATAATTTATTTGTTTGATTATTCTGTAAAAATATTGTATTATTGTAAATACTGTAGAATTATTGTTTATTAGCGATCGTATTAATTATAATTGTTTATTATTGTAAACGTGGTATACCCGTCAATCATACTGTTGTTAGCCCTGATCGTTGATTTTATTAAAGTCGTCGTCTTGTTTTAATCAATATTGTACAGTCCTTTATTTCATTCACACCCAGACTCAATATATACTGATATATTTGAGTTTAAAACATTGGCGTCCGCGACAGGATTAGTTCCGTTCTTTTGTAATTGGGTGATGTTTTGTAAAAGGACTATTTTCACGTGAGTTGTGATATTATTGGCTAGGTACTAATTTGTATGTAATATATTTTTGTAGTCTTATAAACTGTGCCTATTGCCATATTCTTTGTACGACTAATTGTTAAAGGAAGATGGAAGAACAAATTACCAGTGGTTCACAAGGATCAGGAGTGGTAGATGTTGGAAATGTGCCTATCGTGACCGGGTTTATGGGCATGATTCCATGCTTCTCAAATCTACCTGGGGATGTGCTGGATGTGTGCCGTTTTTTTCAGACTGTGGAGAACGTAGCTTCATTAGCAAGTTGGGACGAAACTGTGAAGGTGACAGTGGTCCAGGCACGTCTGAAAGGTGAGCCCTTGTCTGTATTCTTTGATTTAAGGGACCAGGGGATTGAGGGATATGAAGAAATAAAGAAAGGGCTTGTAAAGTGTTTTGGGCATAAAGAAAGGGAAAAGGATCATTTCGATCAAGTACTAAAAATATCCCAGAAGAAAGGGGAAAGGGTTTGTGAGTATGGCATTCGGGTGAAATCCCTTTTTTCGCGTGCCGTAACACGTAACCCCAACTTGGCTATGCTGAGAGATAATACTGTTAAGGACTGCTTTATGAAAGGGTTGATGCCCGAAATTCGTAAGCAGGTCATGCAAGGTCGGCCGAGAACTTTGGACGAGGCAATAGTTAAGGCTGAGGGAGAAGAGGAAATAGAAACTGCATGCAACAAGCGGGGAGCAAGTGAAATATGTATTAGTGTAGAACATGAGGTGTCTTAATGAGCAGCAAGACCAATTAGGTCACCGGATAACTGAATTGGAGGCTCAGATAAAGAAACTGAGTGACTATGTCCTCGGTGGTTGATTATGTCAGGGCAGAGAGGAGCTCAAATAGGACTTCGAGGGGAGACAGGAGGTGTTACTCGTGTGGTGAGAAGGGTCACCTGGCCCGGCAATGCAAAAAGAGGGAAGGTTTAAACTAGTTGGCGGTCATTTGGGAGGTCAGGCTAATGACCTGCTGGCTAGTTTGGAACTGACCAAGCATGTGCACGTGAATACGAGGGGGCTACCGGTCATCGTCGGCAAATTAGTGGGACGAGGAGTCAGTGGGTTGATAGATACGGGAGCCGAAAGGACAGTTATTAGTAGTGAACTCACTGAGTGGGTAAAATCTAAGAGGAAGGGTTGGATTGTTCAGAACGATTCGTGCATTAGCGGGATGTCAGGGGCAATCATTAAGAGTGACGAGGCCCTAGCAGTAAGGTGTGGCTTTTGTGATGAGAACAAAATCGAACTGAGGATTCCTAGTGTGAAATTCCCGACAAGGGCACAATATGACTTAATATTAGGGATGGATATTATTAGTCAGTATCCGAAAATTTTACTTGAGGTGCAGCCGGTACTTGAGCCTAGTAGGAGTAGCAGCCACGGGTTTTATATCAATATTAATGAAAACGAGAGTAAGGTTAACGCTTGGAAATTGGATCACCTTGATGAACGAATTAAAAGAAGAGTAACTGAGGTGCTTGGGAAATATCCCGACGCGGTCGCAGAAGAAATAACTGATATATCTGGCACAAAAAATTATGTGCATTCTGTTAAATTAACATCTGACTACCCGGTGAATGTAAAGCAGTACCGTATCCCTTGCAACTACTTACCTGCTCTTAAGAGAAAGGTCGGCGAACTTGTGAAGGCCGGTATTTGTGAAGAAAGCTCCTCGGCCTGGAACTCGCCTATACACGTGGTCCCCAAGGACTCAGGCGAAATCCGCATTACCCTCGACTTACGTAAAATAAATGAAATCACAGAGCCCCAAGTGTTCCCCATGGCCAGGATAGATGATATCCTGTCACAATTGGAAGGTAATAAATTCTTCTCGGTTTTAGACCTGAAAGCAGGTTATTTCCAAATACCTTTAGATCCCAAGGTTAGGCACGTCTTCGCCTTTTCAATACCTTGGGGAAAATATCAACTATGTAGGATGCCCCAGGGTGGCAAAAATAGTGGACGTTTTTTTCAATTCGTAATGACGAAAATCCTTGCTAGGTTTGTAGGAAATAACTGCTTTGTCTTCTAAGACGACATAGTGCTCTTTTCAAAGGATTTAGATGACCACTTAGAATTACTCGAACAGGTGGTTAGAACCCTGAAAAATGAGGGCTTAAAGGTAAATCCAAGGAAATGTCAAGTCTTGGCGAAGGAAGTGAAGTACTTGGGACACATAATCAATGAGAAAGGTGTGACCCCAGACCCGGCTAATATTGATTCAATTAAGAATATTAAACCACCGGGAAGCGTTAAAGAAGTCCGTAGTTTCCTCGGTGTAGTGGGGTTTTTTCGTAACTTCATTCCTTCATTTTCGGAAGTCGCTAATCCTTTAACAGAATTAACAAAGAAGGGTAGGAAATTTTTATGGGGTCAGGAATGTCAGGAGAGCTTTGAGAAATTAAAAACTGCTATCGCTAACCCACCAATTCTTACCCATCCTGACTTCAAGGAGCCGTTCTATCTGCACACAGATGCTTCCGATAAAGCTGCCGTGGCAGTCCTCGAACAAAAACATAATGGGGAGCTAGCCCCGATAGGCTATTATAGCAAAAGGTTCCAGGGTGCTGAACTGAATTATTCTACAATAGAGAAGGAATGCCTGGCGATAGTCTTAGCCTTGAGGCATTTTAAATATTTAATTTTGGGGCATAAGACGATAATACTGTCAGATCATAAACCGCTAGTTTTTATGGGCAATATTCAAAATGGTAGTCGAAGACTAATTCGTTGGGTTATGGAACTCATGGACTACCAAATTGAGGTACAGCACATAAGGGGTGTTGATAATACTGTTGCAGATTTCCTATCCAGAAATGTGAATGGTGTAAATCACATAGACTTAGAATATGAAAGAAAGGAGATCCCGAGCAAGTATGAAATTTGCCAATCACAGGACTGTGATAGCATATTTGGTCCTATAAAACGTGACTTGCTTCGGAGTGATGGTAACGGTGAGTTAGGTGATAAGATTTCTGACTATGTTATCATAAATGATTGTTTGTACAGAAGGGGATACCTGAAGTCCCGTATCCAACACATTGATCAAATGTGCGTGGGGGAAGATTTAGCGAAGGACCTAGTGAGAGCGATCCACGAAAACCAACTTTCGGGGCATTGGGGGGTATTAAAAACTGTTAAAAATATAGAGAGGAATTATTTCATAAGGAACTTAAAGCGTAAGGTGGAGGAGATAGTAAGGGATTGCGCAAAGTGTCAAAGATATAACATTCACAAGGGCAAGGCCCCATTCCAAGAGAATGAAACGGCTAGCGCCCCTTTTCAAAAGATAGCTGTCGATGTGATAGGTCCCATTCGTGCATCGAAGAAAGGTAATCGTTACATATTAGTTATCATAGACATTTTCACGCGGTTTGTGGAGGCTCATCCATTGAAAGATCAGACGGCGTGGTCCATAAGCAATGTACTATTTGATGAGATTGTTTGTAGATATGGGGCCCCGGAGGTAATAATATCAGATAGAGGCACAAACTTCTTATCATCACTTTTCATGGATTGTTGCAATTGGTTGGGAAGTAGACGTAATGTGACGACAGCTTATAGACCATGTTCTAATGGTATATGTGAGCGGGTTAATAAATCCCTAATTGACATGATTGCGAAGTCATCAAGTGATGAAAGCGCCGAATGGGACGACCTAATTCCATCGGCTTGCTTCGCTTATAACAATTCTTATCACTCCACCACTAACGAATCACCGGCTTTCCTCTTATTTGGGATTGACCCAAGGACCCCGAATATCGATAGCGTCCCTAGGTGTATGACCACAGATGAGCGTAGGTCGTTTCTTACTACGAAATTTCGTGTTTTGAGAGAATTAGCAGAATATCATGCAAGGGGGCAGAATCGGAAGAGTCGCGAATTTAGGAATAAAGGGAGGAAGTTGGTTAAATTTAATGTAGGTCAGAAGGTATGGGTGAAAAGAAACGGGGTCAAGAAAAAGTTCTCTGATAATTATGTGGGGCCGTTCCGGGTCACCAAGGTAATGAGCCCCACAACTTATCGCGTTGAGGGGTGCAATCGTGGGGATGTAGAAACGGTCCATGTAGACCGTATTAAACCTTGTTATGGGTGGATAAAACCTAATAAGAGGAAGTTAAGGCGGAGGAGGAATATAAAAGAGACTGTAACCGAGGACGAGGACGAGATCTCCGACCACCGTGTGGTTTGGAGTAAGTGCATTGGTAATCGTTCCCATGATACTGGTGAACATAATGTGGTTGAGCCAGAAGGAATAACGAGTAATGAGAGGCATTATAATTTACGGGGAAGAAAGTTAGACTTCCGCAAATTATATTTTGGGAAGTAGCTTTTGCAAGGGAGGTATGTAGTGCTGCGCTACTTTGTTTTGTTTGTATAATTGTATTGTATATGTAAAAAAAAAACATCGTTCGGGATCTACGTTTTGTATGTTTGTTTGCGGAATAGTATACTGTCACCGTTCCTGTATACACCAGTCGGAGTGGCCTGATTGGCCAAGGATAAGTCACGTGAGGAAGGGAGCACTCATGCATGACGGGGAACATAAAAGGGACCATCGCACGTGTGGAAGGACCTTTCTTTCCTGGTTTTTTCGTCGTGAAGAGAATCCGTTCCCATCCGTGAAGACAGGACATCCTCGACCTCGTGGTGTGTACCTATGGACAGTATACAGTTTATACAACGAAGTAAGATTGTTATTGTGACGTGTTATATTCATTTTCAATAATTTATTTGTTTGATTATTCTGTAAAAATATTGTATTATTGTAAATACTGTAGTATTATTGTTTATTAGCGATCGTATTAATTATAATTGTTTATTATTGTAAACGTGGTATACCTGTCAATCATACTGTTGTTAGCCCTGATCGTTGATTTTATTAAAGTCGTCGTCTTGTTTTAATCAATATTGTACAGTCCTTTATTTCATTCACACCCAGACTCAATATATACTGATATATTTGAGTTTAAAACACACAGTTATCATATAGTGAAGAATATGATGGATTACATAACAAATTTGTGTTAGGGATGTGAAAATACCAAGAAATATATGTGGCATATATAATTAAAATATATATACAGTATATTAATTATCTTTTTGGCTGTAAAAATCATATTTTAATTGAATTCTAAATAGCAAACAGATTGTATAAGATACCTAATTAAATGGAAAAAAAAATTTACAACAAAATGTAAACATTGATTAATTATTAATTTATCAAAAACAGTCTGAGTGAAAGTAACGAAGAAAAATGAAACTCTTATTAATAAACAACTCTACTAAACCTGATACATTGTAACACTAAAGTCATATGCTATCGGGAAGTGGTTGGCTTTGGTGAAACTGTTATTATGAACAGAAAGGTGAATGAAGGTCGATTTAAATGACAAGAGTTCAAATGTGGAGTTACAGAGACAATTTTCTAGCTACTTCAAGGGGTGAGAAATGTATTTGGTATTCTTGCATTTATAACTTCATTTATGATCTAAGCAACTAATAAAAATCAATATAATGATTTGTCTACTTTGTAGTTATCAAGTAGGTGTAATTTTTCAAACATTTTTGCTTTAAACAAACATCAAGAAATCCAACAAATCTGTAAAGCCAAACGACCACCAGATTACATCAGCTACTTTTCTGCAATTATATGTAATTAACTGCTAAATAATCTGTCACTAGAGGGAGGCATTAGGTGCCACTTCTTATTAATTACATATGATTCCTGCTGGATCAAAGATTGTTGCATTTCTAAATTTTCGTAATTCATACAGTAAGAATAATACCAAATAAATACTGATAAACAACACTAATGATATTTTGAACAACATTGCAAAGAAATTTGAAAAAATATTCAATGTAACTTCATCTGATATTAGATTCATAAAATTTTCTTTTTTCTCATTTACTAATAATTTAGTAATTATTAGTAATAATTTAGTTATAAATCAATATTTATTTTTAGCAAATTTTAATAGTATGAAAATAAAAAATTACTAATAAATCATTAAAATCATGATGATGATGAAAAAACCTTTCAAAATTATATATTCATTTAATTAGAAACTATTAATAAATTACTTCTAATATTTCAGTAAATGTAATTTTAGAAAAGAAAAAGAAAATTTAATTGTTTTTCGGTATTATAAAGAATATAAGCGAACAAAGTTGACACTAATTGAACAAAATTATACAAGTATTTTCCACAGTTTATTACTGTCATCTTCAGATGAGAAAGCACAAGCACATCTGTTCTGACATCAAGCACAAAAGATTCAAATCTCAGAAAAATGGAATACATGTTACAAATTTGAAAGGATAACAGACAATTGTATTTTCTTTATTTTTTCTATGTGATTTTGGCATGAAGTGCTTTAAGTTCTTTTAAATATAATTTTAATAAATAGAATAATTTAAACAAACTCTTTTGTAAATTCTCAAATTTTAATTTAATTTAATATTATAAATTAAATATTTGTTCAACTTAAAAAGAATTTATAATATATTATTAATCAAGTTTATTAAAAATCATCACTTTTGTTAAAATAATGTGATTCTTGAAAACAGTAATAGCTTCATACAAAATGGAACTTAAATTTAAAAAAATATTTATTTTAAATTTTAAATTTAACTTCTAAACATAATTTTTCATACTCACTATTCAAATAACTATTTTATCTTTTCTATTAATAATAATTTAAATTTAAAAGTTCTATAAAAATTACCTCCATCACAAGATAAACATGATGTAATGTTTCCTAAAAATAAAATACATTAAATTAAAAATCACTTTAAAATTCTAAATTTGATTCTTATTGTTTTGCATTGAATATATATTATTTTCTTACTTTGCAGTCAAGAAGAGCAACAACATTCTCATGATGAAGTTCTGCTAATTCCTAATAAAACAAACAAAAAAAAATCAAATTATAATTTTTGAGAAAAAATATATTAATAAAAACTATTAATAAACAAAAATAGCTATAAATATTTTTTTAAATGTAATAATTTAAATTATTATAAATTATTGCAAACAAAATATTAATTATAATTTACCTTAATATTTTGAGAATATCTTTCCACTTCTCTAATCAATTTACTGTACATTGATCATATCATATATTTTTAGTAAACTAATTTAACTAAATTTCTAGAGATCAAAACCACATATCAACTGTAGAAAGTAAAGATGTTCATTATTATAAATTAACACATTGGAAATTTAGTGTAACATAACTCACCCTAGACTATAATAATAATTAACTATCATTAAAAGTCTTGGTAAATACAATTGTTTTATAAATAACTCACCCAATATTAATAATTTTTTTTATTTAATTTTAAATCAAATATATCCCAAAATTCTTTCTTTCTCCCTTCACTTTTTATCATTAATATTTAAATTTTTTAAAATAAATTATATCAAAATATTCAAGTTAAAACTTCAACTTTATGTTTAAAAGATTTTAGAAAAAATAATTCTCTCTTATTTATAATGGACATAAAACATATGCTAACTTGTAACATACAATATATATTTGTTCCTCAAACCGTATACACTAGGGATTGTCAATGACTGGATAATCATAATTAATTAAAATACCATTCAATGATATCTAGGGAGATATTTAGCAGTTCAAATGCAACAAATCCAGTATGGTAACATTTTAATAAATTAATTCACTTCCCCCTAAAGGAAGTGGGTTAATTTACTCATTCCTATAAGAATATCATGTAACTTTACAAATTTATAAACATGTCTTTATAAATATTATGTTTTAACTGATGCTTACTTTTTATTTTGCACTAAGCTTGCTAATTTTAACATACAATTTTATTTTTGTTTATTTCTGTATTTATTTATTCTATTCAAAACCATGACATCACAAGATCTCAATGTTTTAAATTTCTGTTCTGATTTATTTTATAACTGATGTTCTATTTTATTTAATGTGAAGAAGGCCATTTCATATAGATGAAAATGTTAGTTACATTAAAGAAATTGCTATAAAAAAGAAAGAAAGGTGTTGTGAAACTTATTATACAAAGTTCTAGTTTACTGCGCATAGAATTGATACACTATTCGTTTTACTGAAATTAAAAATTATGATTAATTTGACAATTTTCTGTTTCAGATTTGTACATTTAATTTTTTTTCCTTTTAATAAACATCCAAAATTTTCAGTTGTTTTTTCCAAGATTTGAGACAAAAAAAAAATTTGAAATTTTCCAGAAAATTAAATTTTTGATACTTATTTATTTCATTTTAAAGATTTATCCATTTACTTAAACTGTTTATTTTAAACGTTCTATTCTATTCAAATTTGAATAGTATAGAACATTTAAAATAAACGGTTAAAATTTTAGGTTTCATTAGCTAATAACTGTTTGAGCCCAGATGCTAAAGAAGGCGGGTTGGGCATTGGATTAGCAACCCGTCCTTGTAAAAAGTTATAAGTGCTGTGGAAACAGCAAGAATAAGCAGAAATTTTGATCAAATGAGTTGAACTTCGGCTCCAAGTAATATGACAGTGTCATAGGAAACTGACAATGGCATCCGATGTCAGAAATGATCTTTTCCACGAGAAATATCATGAAAATTGGAATGTGCATACTCTATATCAGAGTGGAAGACTTGCTCAGCTATTACAAACATTTGATGAAACGGTTAGACATCCTTAGCATCAGTGAGGTTAGATAGACATCAAATGGCCAAATGTAGTAATGGCAAGGCCATTCTGTACGTGGGCCATGAAGAGCAGCACAAATGTGGAGTAGGTCTTATTCTGAGTAAACGAGTGACGAAAGCACTACTTGGATGGAGGCCCTTCAATGATTGGATTATTACAACTCGCTTTACCCATGGACATGCCAAAGCAACTGTGGTGCAGGTTTATGTGCTAACCAATGATGCAGAGAACACAATAAAAGATGAATTTTATGAGTAGTTCCAAGATGTCTTTGATAATATCCCAAATCATGACCTGAGGGTCCTGATCGGAGACTTCAATGCCCAATTGGCAGTAATCATCGAGGACTCGAGACTGTGATTGGTGCTCATGCGTCCTCTGCTTATATGAGTGATAATGGAGAAAGGCTAACATTGTTTTGTGAACACAATGGGTTGTTTGTTGGGAACACCTACTTCCAGCATCGGCTTATCCATAAGAAGACCTGGCAGTCACTAGACTGGCACACTTTGAATGAGATAGATTTTATTTGTATTAGTAAAAAGTGGAGGTCATCATTGCACAATGTGATGGTTTACAGAAGTGCAGATATTGGATCTGACCATTACCTAGTTAGAGTGGATATTAAACTCAAACTTTGTAATCAAAGGCAGTTCATGCTAAAAAGACCATTTGCGAGAGAAAAATTAAATGATCCAATCATCACCGAAGCATTTACTCTGGAGTTGCACAATCGCTTCACCCTTCTTGAAGGGATAACAGATATAGAAGATCTATGGGGGGGAACCTCAGAGACATTACCACGGAGTGCATCCAAAACATCATTGAAACATGTCGAGAAAGACAAAAGGATCAGTGGATCCAAGATTGCTCACGGAAGTTGATTGATGAAAGGAAAGACAAAAACTTAAAAAGGGACCAGACTAAAACAATGGCTGAAATGGAGGAACTAAGCCAAAGATATACCAAGTTGGATAGACGAGTAAAGAAAAGCTGCCAGAAAGACAAGAAGGAATGGTTAAAACAAAAGGGCACTGAAGTGCAGGAAGGCTTCTGACCAGAATGACTCTAAAACCCTGCATAGTCAATGAACTGACTGGGATGAGGAGTAACTCCAGCACTCCAATAAAAGACAAAAATAGGAAGCTTCTGATTGCTCAAAATGAGCAGAACAACAGATGGATGAAACACTTTCAGGAAACATTTAATCAAGCAGAACCAACCATTATATATGATCTCAATATTGAAGATACACAGGATGAGTTTCAGGTGGACACTTGTGATATTACCCTTGAGGATGTGGAGCTTATGATTAAGAGCCTAAAGAATAGTAGAGCAGCTGGTTTGGACAAAATTATGGCTGAGATTTTGAAGCATGGAGGAGGAGGGCAACCCATGTTGGAAAACTTAACATTATTGTTTAACAGGTGCTGGCAATGTGGGGAGGTGCCAGAGGATTGGAAATGGGGAGCTATAGTCAGAATTCCTGAGAGGAGATATCTCCGAATGTACCTCCTTTCTGTGCCTAGAAAGATATTTTGTATGGTTCTCCTTTGATGCCTGCAGACTGCCCTCAATCAGCGCTTGCAGGAGGAGAAAGTTGGGTTTCCCTGCAGAAGATCGTGCAGCAAGCAGATCTTCTTCCTTTGAAATATCATTGAGTATTGACAGCCATTGGCCATCAATTTCATTGATTTCAAGAAGGCTTTTGACAGTGTTCACTGTGAGTCCCTCTGATGGATCCTGTGATTATTTGGTGTATCGACAAACTTTGTCACCATTTTCAAGGCCTTATACCTGCATTCAAATTGTTGTGTCAAGACTGAAGATGGTCACATGGACTTCTTTGAAATTACAATAGGAATCAGGCAGGGTTGTGTCCTGCCCCCTTTCCTCTTCCTCATCACACTTGATTATGCCATGCGACAAGCAGAAGAGTCTGGTGTGCATGTTGGGGCCGGCATCATGGTTTTACCAGGACCATCTTGGAGATTTGGTTTTTGCTGATGATATCGCCCTATTAGAGGAAAGCGAGACAATGCTACAGCACACCACAGCCGCAATGGGTTGGAAGGTACACAAAATTGGCCTCAGGATAAAAATTATGCATGTATGTAACACTGCCCAATAGCAGGGAATAATTGTCAGAGCACAATAATTGGAGGAGGTATAGAGATTTGCTTACTTGGGTAGTGTTATTACCCAAAATGGTGACATGGAAATGGACGTGAAGTACTGCATCAGAAAAGCAGTGACAGTCTTCTGGCAGATGAACACAATCTGGTCCTCTCACCATCCATCTTATCAAATTATGCATGTTTACCTCCATCGTGATTCCAATAGCTGTTTATGCTAGCAAGTCCTGGAAGATATCGGGAAACATCAATAGAAGGCTCAATGTCTTCCAACAGAAATGCCTACAACGAATCCTAAAGATCTGATATTTAGGTCATATCACCAACGAAGAGGTTCTTCAAAGGAGTGGATGTGTAAACTTCATAACATTGTTGTCTGTAGAAGAGTCTGACTGGCCAGCCATATTTTTTGTATGGAGAACAATAAGATCCTTAAGACAGCCATGAAATGGGTTCCCCAGGTGCCAAACAATCATGAGGACACCCCAGGAAGACTTGGCATAGAACTTTTCTTTGAGATTTGAAGATGCTCAATATGACTTGGGAGGAAGCTGAAGTCCTTGCTCATGATTGAAATCGATGAAAGAGAATTGCTGCCCAGTATGCTACCTAGCATTGGCAGAACTACTACTACTGCTGTTACTACTATCCATTTACTGGATAAAAGGGAGAAGGTATATAAATAATCAATTTGTAGTTTTGATAATCTTTTTACTTATTTCTACAAAAAATAGTCTATTAAATTTTTTCATTGTTATATTATTAAAATTAACACAGTTGTCTCATAGTATTCCAGATAAAACTTAAATTAATAAATCTTTAAAAAACAACAAAGCATATATTTTTTTATGATTTATTTTTACGATTTATTTTTTGCACATTTGTAAATCTTAAATTTCACAATGTTAAACTGATTAATGTTAAATTAATACTGTATTCATTAGTTTAACTAAATTAATTAATATTAATATCCTATTAAAATCTTTCATTTTAAAAATTTAAATTTAAAAAATAACAGTAGCACTTAAATACATATTTTATAAAATAAACTTAATTATATTTTAAATCATATATAATAGTATTTAATTTAAAATATAATAATTTAATAGGCTAATTTTTCTATTTAAATATAAATCAAACAAAATAATTGGAATTTATAAGTTAACATGCCCTTAAAATCTTGATTTCTTTTCCAAGCAAGCTCTGAGATTTGGCCAAATTCTTTTTAGTTATACTCTTGATAGCTACAACCAGGTCATGTTTCTGTTTTAAAAATAATAACTGCCATCAATATCATTAAAATAATATAAATAAATTAGATCAATCATTTATTTTTATTATTATTATAGATGATTATTAAATTACAATAATAAAAGATAATTCATTTTCATATATTTATAGTTCTTCATATTATTATTTTATGTTATTATGTTTATATTCTAAAATTATTTAACTAACTGACACCTAAATGCAAATTCCAGCACATAATAAACAAAGAAATTTTAATATTCAAACGTTTTTGCTGTCTTTCAGAGACCCTCAACAGGATGCCTCTAAAAGATGACTGAAAATGTTTGAACATTAAAATTTCTTTGTTTATTACAGGTATGTGCTGGAATTTGCATTTAGATGTCAATTAGTTGATTATATAGTTCCAGTTTAAGTGTGCCATTTTTTGTTTAAAATTATTTATGTTAATAATAACATAATGTTAAAACATTTAATTTTTCATAATTATAATCAATAATTGTTATTATATCACTTTTGGAGAATCATATATTTTTTTTAACAAATTCATCTTTACAGAATTTTTGAATACGGTATACAAAATAAAAGTATACAGCTGCATTAATAAAACTCAGTTTATTAAGCAAGTTCCTATTATAGCTTCAGAAAAAGCTTTTAATAGAAAATTAAATGTTTTCCTATGGTCAACAAAGAAACAGAATACGAGAATACAGAATAGATGATTTTAATGTAAACTTTAGGAAGTTTTATTCATTCAAACTGCTCTATTTGTTTTATATATATCCTATTTTCTCATTTTTGTTAACTTTAAACAAATTCTGAATAGCAGTGATTAAATTTGAAGAGTTCGTGGAATGTGTTTAAAAACAATTTTTAAAATAAACTGATATTTTATGTATGGTACATCAATATCTCTTAAAATGATTATATAAAATAAAAACTGTACCCATATAACCCATGAATTATCTGTTTAGAAAAAATTTGAAAAGGGGAGGGTAATGCAATGAGGCAGGTTAGACAGTTGAACCTGTATCTCAAACATGTTTATGTTGAAAACCTCTATCTCAAAATTGATTTTGTCCCCTGCATTTTCAGCCTAAATTCAATATATGTTCTTTTGTTTATCTCAAATAATTTTCTCCCAAAACTTCTATATCTCAAATTATGGACTGATGTGTCTATTACAAATTCAATGTTCAGTAATTACATTTTGATATCACAAATTCCAGTTGAGAAACATCTTTTGCAATACAATACATAGTTGCAACTAAATGCTGCTTTTCTCTGATGTGTTTGGCTTGTATCTTATTGGTTGATGAAAGTCAGGCATTACAAAAACTGTTGACAAACTATTTCTGTTAAGGTATGTCAAAAATGTTTTATTTATATCTAATACAGGTATGTATGTACAGTACTTGCTATTGTATTAATACAATACCATACTTCCAATCAAACCTATTACTGTTTACTGTAGTAACCTCTATATCTGGAAACCTGTCTATCTGAAATTTTTTCCTCATTCTTGTGAGATTTGAGATAGACAGGTTCCACTGTATATCAATTTTAAATTACAATCATAAAATAGTATTATGGAGCAAAGTGCTTCCATGACTGCAGGGTAAATGATGGGGTAGGTTTCACTTGTGTAACCCATTTCTTCCAGCAGTTTTCTGTGGGGTATATACATAAAAATATAATAAATATATTTGGTGATACTGATCATCACAATATGAAAAAAATGAATGGATCAGAGTTATTTTTTCATAAAAAAAAAACATTAAAATTATAATAAAGAACACAGAACCAATTACTAGTGTAAAGAAAGAAAAAAAATCTCTGCACAAACGTTTTCTAAATCCCTCTGAGTTCTTCTTCAGGTGTGACAATGGTTACCCTATGGAACATCATTCGAAACATAAAAGTTTTTAAAAGAAATATAGTTTGAATATGTCGAATTACAAGTATAAATTTAAAGCCATGCATGCATTGTCCTGCTCATAACGAAGATTCAACTTCACAACATCACACACAGAACACCTCAGATGGTTGGAAGCCATAGAAATCTTTAAAACTAATTTGCATCATCATGTATAAATTTTAAAAAGGAAATTATGTTGTCAATGGCCTAGCAGGTTCTACTTGACACGATGGTATAGTTGTTGATTGAATCTTTGTTATGCGCAGGACAACATATGCGTGGCTTTAAATTTATACTTATAGTTTGAATGGTTGTTCAAATTACATTTCTTTTATAAACTTTTATGTTCCAAATGATGTTCCATCAGTAATTGTTGTTGCACCTGAAGAACTCAGGAGGAGTTAGGAAACATTTGTGATAAGATTTTTTTTTTTTTGTTTTCATTACACCAGTAATTGGATCTGTATTCATTATTATGTATTTCATGATGTGGTGTGCTGTAATTTATTAAAATGATAGTGTGCAAAATCATTACTTTAAACAATTATTACAATAATGATTTAAATTTCAACAAGTGATTTTATTGTTAAATATTTTCAAAAAAATAACACTTGTTTTCATATAAATAGTGATAACCTTTTGATTTAATTGTCCAACATAATTTTTAGGATGATAACAATCATTTAATAATCAACTTTTAGTAATAATCAATGTTTTCAGAAATTACAGTATTATAAAAATGTTTTTAAATATGTTGTGTCATTATATGGGTAAGTGAAAGATTTTGTTGTGTTCAGTGTTGTGAACATAAACTGGCTCATAATACAGTTTGTTATTTAAGTAAAATGCTTAAGAATAGTTTTACACAATTACATCATTTTTTCATTATCAATGTAATTGATTAAAAATGATATATTTTTTTTAAAAAAAGATAGACCATTATAATTTCTGCTTATAATTTTCATTGAATTTTTAATCATATTCTATTACAATTGTTCATACTTCACAATTACATAATTTTCTCATTATCAATGTAACATTTTTAATAAAAATAAAGAGAACCATTAGTGTTACAGATAATATAAACAGCTACCAATATAATTTAACTATTTATTCATTAACTCACTTTTTGTCAATACAGGATAAAATCATCAATAATTCCTGGAATTCTTAATAATAAAATATAAACAAATAAGGATGAACTAGCATTGTGGTTATTCAGCTAAATTAATCAATGCACCTTTAACAGTAAGCAAAATTTAAATAGCACTAATGTTTTGACATTTAATCAGGAATGTAGTCATAAATTAAAAATGCCAGGATGCTAATTGACACTCCAAGTTTGTCTATGGAGGCACCACCATCTATGGAATTTTGAAGGGAAAAAAGGCAATTTTGTGGGGCAATATTTGAAAAATGTACTACACTACACTGGATAACACCGGGATGGGTAAAATACTGCACTCTTGGAACCTATAACTGGTGTGATATAAAAAAACAAAGAATGCTTATCACCACAAACGTTTTCGAACCGCTGAGAGTTCTTCAGGTGTGAGACTGAATTACTGATGCGACAGAGCGAGCCGTTAAAGGAAATTCGAGAAACAATATGTTACATGAGACGTGTGTGTGTTCGACTAGTTGACCCAACATAACCTTAAAGATCGGAGTCTATCAACATCTGCCATGCTGTCGATAGAATCCATCAGGCGAATTCCACCAGGCGAAACTCGTTCACACCACGTCACACAATGAACACTTTAAGTGGCTGGAGGCCATTCAAATCTACAAATCGTCCTTCAACGAGAACTGCATCAATTTTAAGGATGAATTGATTCTATTGACAGCATAGCAGACGTTGATAGACTCCAACCTTTAAGGTCATGTTGGGTCAACTAGTTGAACAACACACACACATCTGATGTAACACCTTATTATTGTTTCTTGAATTTCCTTTAATGGCTCACTCTGTCCCCTCAATAATTCAGTCTCATACATGAAGAAGAACTCTCAGCAGTTCGAAAACATTTGTAGTGATAAGCATCCTTTGTTTTTTTATATCACACCAGTTATAGGTTCCAAGAGTGCATTATTTGAAAAATGGCTTAAATGTACCAAAATGTCCTATAAGTTCATAATCAGTACAAAAAAACTGTGCAAAAAGTAATTTTCTCAGTTTTTTGACCAAGGCATATAGTCTAAAGTCCAACCTAAATGTTCACAAAGTACAAGGGCTTTGTCCTGCTTAAAAAAAGTAGCAGGGCACAGCCCTAGTAGCCCTGGTATGACTACAGCAATGATTAAAAAAGCATTAACATAACATCTTCAACTGTCCATGCCTGAAGATGACCCATTAACTACATACATGGTCTTCATCTTTCTTCTTTCATGGTTTTTGTTTCATGGCTATTCTCTACAATTTGTATTCTGCAATTCTTCTCACAAAACTGTATATTAACATCCTTCTTTTTATTTCATTAGTAATTGACTTTTTTATCATTTCTTTAATTTTTTTTCATTTTTTTATTTTGTCCTGTACAATATTCTGCATTATCTTGTCAGTACCATTTTGAATCTATTTTGACTAAGCCTGCTAACTCCCAAAGATTTGATTCTGAGAGTTTTTCATTTCATGATTAAAAATTTCAGTTGATATTTTTTACTCTCAGCAATATCAAAATGCTGTTGCCCATTCTTTAGTCTGTTTTAATATATACACCAAGAGCTGATTGTTGTATCTAGTAAATTGAAAGAATAGGCTTCAATTTGGAAGTCAGGGAATTTTTAAATTTTTGCCAAATATAAGAAGTCTCCCAGCAAATCCTACAAAATTGGTAATTTTAATTTTGATTGCATTTAGCCTTCTTTCATCTGCTTTTGATAGTGTTCACATTTTGGCTATATATAATAATATATATTATTCCATTTTATTTTTCAGATTTTGGTCTTCTACTAGATTCAATTCAGCTGCTTACACTATCTTCTGTTGTTTTCTATTTCTCGATAATCTTTTCCATGTTGACTTAATTACATTTCTAAATATTTGTAATGATTACATATAAGTTTTCCATTATGTATTTTTATACTACCTCCAACATACAAATATTCTTTTTAAGGAGCAGGCTAGCACAGAAGAAGTTCATTTTCTTGATGTTGGCATTAAAATAGTAGGACCCAACATCCATACATCAGTGTACCACAAACTGTCTGCTACTTCAATGTACATACTAGCCGATTCATGCAACCCGTTCTCATACAAGGCGGCAGCTTTTAACGCTCTAGTCAGAAGGGCATTTTCACATTCATCAACCAAGCAAGCCCAACGACTGAGTCAGCCTGAATTAAAAAGATAGCAGCCGAGCACGGGTACCCAACTGTGACGCACCGCTTGGTCAAACAATACCAATGTGTGGGATCACTGGGAGGTCGGACAGAGTCAGCCTCCTTTATCTCGGTTCACAGGTTGGTTAAGACCTGCCCACTGTCGAGGATGGCTTGTCCAGTCTGGAACTAGTAACTTGTCAGGCGAGTGGAGGAGGAGAGAGGGGATCGTTGATAAGACCGAGGCGAGATTCGAATAAAGGACACCAGTTAAATCAACAAACAGAATTTATTATGAAACAATAAAGAACAGTTACACCGAATAACATTGACAGAGATATTATATACTAACATAGGAAAGTTCGAACCCGAGAGAGAGCGTTTACAAATAAGTGGTCGTCATACCTCAACAAGTATCGGAGTCGGATGACAGAGTCAATACAAAATTCGTAGTGGCGGAGCGGCTTCGAGCGTAGAATTTTGGCGTAGAGGCTTCGAGTCTGACTAGAGGCGGAAGCTACGAACGACGACCCCTTGGTTCTTGCTCCCCTCCTTTTTATTTCGTCCCCTCGTTAGTTTTCTCGCCAATAAGCAAATTTTGTCTTTAGTTCCGAGTGTGACTCAGTTTCGAGTTTCGAGGGGAGGGGGAAGTACAGTCATTCCCCTAAGACGGGTCGGTTTTTGGTTTGAAATTTGGTTATTGATGTCAAGATAAAGACTAATTTAAATTTTTATTTTGCCAGTCAATTCGAATTCTCACAAATGCTTGAAGCATGCCTCCAATGCTGACTTAGAGCCCGATGGTTCGACACGTGTTCCCATTACGTTTAACCCATATCTTAAAACAGTGCATAAACTGATAGCCAACAAACATGGAATACAAGTAGCATACAGGAGATGTCCCACAATTTTCAATATCCTATGAAATGAAAAAGACCCTCCAGATTGCACAAGACTCCCCGGTTTCTATTCCATCTTGATTAGAGACAACAGGCGGGGAAAGGACTTATTATACATCTGTTCTACCAAACGTTCCTTAAATACCAATATAAGGAAACACCCCGATATGGGTGGCTCACTACTGCCCTTGCTACGTATAGTTTGATAAAGCTGCAGTCATCGTCACCATACCCCACCAGGAACACCTTAGGTGGCTAGAAACACTAGCTATCTATAGAGTTGGCCAGGTAGCCACGTGCGTCGACTGAAAGGAGGAGCTGAGTCCATCACTGGCCTGGCAGTCCCTATTAGATGCCAACAAGCAGCTACCTCCTCCAGCACACAACCATGCATGTCAGGCAGGACTGACTTTGTCAAAATGACATTTGATCCGTCAAATTCCATGCACTCTGTTCAAAAACATTCCTAAGCTAGTTGACCTGAGGAACTACGTGATAGTTCGAAAACGTTTGTCACCCGCTATATATCTTATATGCATTACACCCCAGTAACAGGTCAAAACAATCAGCATACTGCAATTATCACTATTGACTTTAGAGGCCTTTGATCACTACTGTTACTGGTGGCCTTTTATCCTGCACACATTACATGCTCATCACTGCCCTCAAAATCTTTACAAACTTCTTCAGTCCTATCTTAGCGACAGGAGTGCAGGTGTTTATGTTTATACAACACAAAATAACATAATCAGCCCATCACTCGAGGCTGTTCTCAGGGATCCAGGTCTGGTCCTGGTCTCTGGAACATACCCTATAACTATCCTGCACTTAAATGACACCCTGCTTCCTGGCTGCTACATACAGGGCTATGTGGATGACACAATTATCCTAGCTTCACACAGGAACAGCGAATGCTTACAGAACATATGCAATGATATTCTCAATAACATTCACCAGTGGAGTATTAAGCATAGGCAACCCATTAACATAGACAAATGTAAAAGCATGATAGTTGGTAAGAACAAACTACTCGTCAGGAAAGCTTACCCTTCAAATAGGAGCTCACAGAATAAAGCAAACAACAGAAATTAAATATTTAGGTGTTATTCTTGATGAGAGACTTAACTTCACACCCCACATCAAATACATCACAGACAATGCTAAAAAGAAGGCCAATACCCTCAATAGTATTGCTAGGAATACATGGGGCCTTGGCTCTAATGCTATTTAAGCTTATTTACAGGGGTGCAATTCAGCCAACACTCTCTATGCCATACAGATCTGGGGCCATGTGGCCACCAAAGTCCATAACCATAAAAAACTGTTATCTGTTCAAAGGATTGCAGCTCTCCGCATTTGTAATGCTTATATGACCGCACCCACTAGTGCCTTTTTGGTAATGTCAGGATTAACCCTATCAACTTAGAAATTAAATGCATTATTTGGCAGGAAAATCTCGTCACCTTACCCTGGTGAGATTATAGTGACTCAGATGTCAACAAAATGATTAGAGTAGGTAAGAATCCCCCAGTTTGACCTTGATCAATGATATCAAAAAATTCAGCATCGACAAAAATACCCTCCTGATTACCTCCTCTCCCATCAGCTTGCCCATGATGTTTACTTTAAAGGTCCAGGTGATCATCTCATGTTTAGGCTATACACTGATGGTTCCAAGATGGGTGATGGGTACAGTAACCATATTTTTTTGGGAGAAAATAAAGGACATATCGAAGAAAATAAAAAAATACCTTATGAAATTCATAAGTTTATAACATTTATTACGAAAATAGTAGCATACAACATTGCATACATTAAAATTTTAAACAATCTTAATTATTACACATACACACACATTGTAAAAATTTAAGTAACATTAATTTTGATACTTTTCAGTAGAATTAATTTTTTTCAATAGCACCGGTTCATGTTTTAAAAAATCATAAAATTCTATACAGTTCATTTGAAAGTTGTATTTGACAGAAATACATGCTTCTAATGTGCTTACTTTTAACTGGGTTTTTTCATTTGTCCACATATTATTCACTAGTGAAAATATTCGTTCGACAGAGGCATTAGATCCAGGGAGACATTAAGAAAATTCTGCAATTTTTCAAATGTTTTTGAAAGCAATTTCTTTTGCTGTAAAATGTTCAAAAATCTCAACCCACCTTTGATGGCAGGGCTTGTTATTCTGTCGCCATTCATCGATCTTTTCGTTTGTGACATACTTTTTACACACGAAACTTCAAATAATCCACCGTCGAGTATATTTATGGACCAATGATTCGAAATAAAAATATAGCTTTCCTCTACCTTTGCCCACAAAGGGATTTTGCGTAATGTGACCTATTCAAACACCTCTATTTCAATAAAACACATGTCCCAATTATTTAGATAATCTATGCACGTTTGATAAAATGTGTGCACAGCATCATTGAATTTTTTGGCTTGTATATTTTCTGATTTTTCTAATGCTAAAATCACTTTTCTAATAACAATAGGAAGAAACACCTCATTTTTTCTTTCAACTAACTTTAACTTTAATTCCTTTAGAAGTATGGATGTTTCGCACATTGAGATTTCTTGTGATTCAACTTTCAATATATATTGGTGAAATATTGAGGCTTGGTTATGAATAAATAATAACCATTCCTCTGCTAATGTTTCATTGAAAAAGTTTTTCAGAATTGTGGGACATTTTTCCAGATTCAAAAAGTATGATTTTAATGGATTAAATAGTTGTAAAATTCTATCTAAAGCTGGTAAAAGAGTTAGCCAGCAGTATTTTGCTGTAACCAAGAAGCTTTTTATGTTGAACCTCTGCATCATCACAAAATTCTTTCAAATCTTCTACTCGTATTGTATAAATATAGAAATGTGAATAAATTTTTACTAATATCACTTTAATATCTATCGGAAGACAATCTACAGCAGTGCTTATGCAATTGTTCAATATGTGGGCAGCACAATTAACTCCTATCAATTTATGTTTACTTGATTGTTGCATTTTAAGTAAAACATTATTCTTTCCTTTTCTCTGGGAACCACCAAAATTGCTGTTGGTATTGTCAGCACACAAAGCGAGTAATTTATTAGTAATTTCAAATTTTGACAGTGAATCCTTGATGCAATTTGTTAATATATCTGAAGTTTCTCCAGAAAGATTATTTATATTCAAAACTTTACTCTGACACCGCAATTGGGTAAAAAATATCTGGCCAGAATTGTGCACAATTTAGTATTACCATGATTCGAACAATCCGAATAAATAGTTATATAATTTGTTTTGCTTAAGTCAGTTTTAATTGATTCAAAAGAATATGGTGCGAAAACATTACAAATGATTGCTTCCGTTTTCGTTCTTGCACAAGAATATTTTTCCTCAAAACATTTCTTAATTAATTTAGAAGAGCAGTCGTTTGATCGAAATGAATAGTTATGTTGTATTGAGTGATAACACCAAGATGCCTCTTTTAGTGCTAAATCCTTTAGGTTGTCATTGGAATTTTTATTAATGAAAAATGAGTTTAACGATTTGTTTGTTGAAGCCTGTATGTCCGCTTCTTTGTGTTTTGCTGTCTGAATATGTTGTGTAATTGCTGATCTGCCACTATTCGCAATATTAAAGCTGGCTAAACATTTGTTGCATTTGACGTCACTATTCGTTATTCCTTTTTTAATAAATGGAAATTCTTCTTGTAATGTTTGATTAAAAATGCATTTTCTTTTGGGTGCCATGATAAATGGTCTACAAAATATAAATTAAATAATACCTAAATACGAAAAATTAGAAATAATAGACTAAAAACTCACATGCAGTCCCTGTGTAACTAATTAATGTTGCGTAAAAGTATAGTAACTGACGTGAGGTCCATGTGTGTACTGTCCAGAGAAAAGGAGTGTACTATAAAGAGAAGGGAAACTCAACAGTAAAAATGTCACATGCTCGAGCCTCCGAAGATTGCCGACAAGTGACGACAAATGCTCACCAACGATCCAAGTGTATTATCCACCAACTAGAGAGTTAAAAAACTATCACAAAAATCCCCATAAGAGTGTCCACCCCCTGGTACTTTCAAAGGCCGTTTGATTGGCAACACACTGCACTACCATGCTCTATGTAGCAATGCATGACACGATGACAACACTGGTCGTGATGGCATACGAAACTAACTTGTTCAATATATTATTAAAAAAAATTTTTTTTAAACTTTGTGTTGACTTTACAAAATAAAGGTCAAAATGCCTATTTTAGAAAATAAATAAAGTTAGAGGACAGAGCAGTGAAATAAAGGACTGTCCTCTTAAATAAAGGACGTATGGTCACTGTAGTGATGGGTGATGATGTGAGTGCCGCTTTTGCAGTTTACTCACACTTACACTGCGGGCTTCACAATACTTACTTTCATCTAGGTACACATTGCTCAATAGCACAGGCAGAAACTTTAGCTATTTATATGAGCTTAATTCACATTAGGCATAAGGACAAAAGACACTACTTACACTATCATATTCTGACAGTAGTGTAGTTTTACACAGGATTGCAAAGTCTGATAGCTGCTTAAAACTCATCCGTCTCATACACCACATTCTCAGACACTTAGACAACATTAGAATAGATTTCCAATGGGTCCCAGGTCATGCGGGGTTTTTGGCAACGAGATTACTGACTGTCTTGCCAAATGAGCTGCAAAGTCTTCAGTCACTAGTACTTTCAGTTACATTCCTACGTCATACATCAACAATCACATCAAGAAACAAATCTTCATGCTCTGGCAAGACAGCTGGGACCATGACACTGCTGGTAGGCTCACCTATACTTTCATTCCCATGGTTGACACTACTGTGATTCTTTGCCCCTTTTACCCCAGTTACACCCTGACTAAGCTACTTACAGGACACAGTAACTTTAAGTAATACTTGCATAGGTTTAACCTTTGATACAATCCACAATGTGATTGTGGTATTCAGGAGGACCAAACACCACATCACTTAATTTTTTGCTGCAATAGGTACAGTCACATTAGAGAGAGTTTAATGTGAGCTGCTATTCTTGAAGGGTACAATTAGCCTTGAAACCCGCACAAATTCATTCACACACATACAATGTTCCATCAGCTACTCGCATTCATATCCCTTAATGGGGCTCTTGAGAGCACTTACTCCAGGGGCACAAATAGCAATTAGCTTTCCCTTACTTTGTTTCAACTGTCAGTATATAGCTGCCTTTGAACTTTGTATTTTAATTCTTATTTTCTATCTTTTTCAGTCTAAATTCAATTAGTTTAAGTTAATCCTAGTTTTAAGTTAGATTAAGGACTCTCAGCTTGGTTTCTGGTTAGGTTAAATTAGATTAGGATATTAGCTTTAGTCATCTGGTTAGGTTTGTCCTAGGTTATGGTAGGTTAGTTTAGTTAGTGAGTAAGTTAACATTTAAAAATTAATAATAAATACATAAAAAGAAGGAAAAAAAATATTTGGGTCTTGCTCATTTGTTTGTCAGTCCGTTCATCTTGTCTAGTTTGTCATTGTGTTCATTTGCTTTCACACTGTCTGTCTAGCTGTTTAGTAGTATTAAGATTTGCAATTGTGTTCAATTTTATTAGTATTAAGTAGATATAAGTCTTCCTACTAACAGCCACTACTTCCTACACACTTTTTACACATTTTTTAAAAATACATTCAACACCTAATGAAAGAATTTTCCATTACACCACTTCTCACTTAACAGCCTACCTGTTTAATGACAAGCTCACCAACATGGGGAGCTTGTCATTTTATAATCTTAGTCTCATTCCCACAGTCAGTCAGTATTTACTACACAAAGCATTCACAATCTCAAAGATTATATACTTTGTTAATAAATTTGTATTTTGTTGTGTACCCATAGTACCAGCAAAAAGAAAGAGCATGACTTCACTTGAATGAAGCATGAAGAATAAAAGGAAGGGCAGGGGAGTTGGAAGAGTAGCAGCACTTGGAAGAGTAAAAAAAAAAAAAAACAATAGAAAAAGTAGAAAATAAGTTCACTGTAAAGGGACTAGCTGGTGTGTTCTTGAAATTGAATGCAACTATATTAGTACTAGAGAGTATGGATCCAAATGTTGAATGGTTCAAGAAAGTAGAACAGCAAATGAATAAACTTTTATGATGCTGTCATAAAATTTATGAAGAAAAAAGGAAGCTTACAAAGCTGATCATACTAATGAGCTCCTTCTTGGAAGCTATACCCAGGACTTCTACTCCTGTATCTCCCTTACCTGTTCAGCTGTCTACAGTTCCTGATAATCCTGCTAATAACTCCAATGATGACATTGATGACCTGGAACCATTACCACCTTTGAAGGATTCAATAACTAAAATACTGAACTGAATGACTTTAAGCAAATAAACATTAATTTTTTTGGTAAAGCATTTTAATAATTTTTGCTGATTGTATTTTTACATTCTGTAATATGTAAGAGATGCAAATTAAAGCAAAGTTATCAAGTTGGAGTTTCCTTTATACTATTTTTTTATCAATAATAAATAAAATCCTCATTTATTGACCAATTCACTTAATGACCTAGTCATAGGAACAGAACTCTGTTGTTAAGTAAGGAATGCCTGTATAAATTTTCATTAGATGCTGCCAAATGTATAGGAGGATGGAGAAGAGTCATCAGTAATTGATATAGATGTAGCTCTATACTAATTAAACATACAGACTGTTTAGAACTTTATTATTATTATTAATTTATTTTTTACTTGGAATGTTATTCTCAGTCATTCCAAATGCTTGCTTTGCTGATGTAATATATAAGTCCTGTACATGTTAATAAACCAAACACATTATCATGCAAAATTAAAAAATAAAATATTAATAAAAAGAATCTGGTTATGATATGATATTCCTATATTATTCTTCATTCTAATCTTGTTATTATAACAATGTATTGTTTTAATATTAATGTACAAAAATATATAAGACACATCTATAAATCATCATTATCAATTTGTTATTTATCCATGAAGACATAGGTATGATAATAAAAACACAAAGCTAAGCCATCCAGTTAAACAACAAGCTTGGTCTCCTGTTGGTTGACTAGTTTGTAAGGTTTAATACCAATACATGAAAGCTACATTGATCAACAGAATTCTGTCCATTATGGATGAGCCTAATTTGCAATAAAGTTGTCAGCAAGGAGGATAAGAATATGTGTTTGGCTTAACTAACTAAGAAATATTATGAGTCAGATATATTTCTAACTCAGACTTCTCACAACAATGAATGAATATCTTACTACACAGCCATCCAAACAACTTATCACAAATTTAAAAATACACTTTTCTGCATCTAGTATGGATGATTATATTGTTTTTAAAGCCTTGTATTTTTAGATGTCAAAACATAATAATATCAACATAAAAATATAATTAATTATTCTACAAATGATGAATTAAATACCTTTAAATCTAAAAATTGGAAAACAAACTCATGTATGAAAACTTTTTTAATTATGCAGATTTCAAGTTAAACTAATAATAATTTACTTATCGATAATTTTTCTCCAAAATTTTTGATTTTTTGACAAACTTTTAGTCAAAAGAAAAAATTTTATAACATTAAGTTCAGGTTAGTGAATCCATTCATCTTTCTTGATGTATTTTCTGACGTTCTCTCTCAGTAAGTGTGTACTGAAAGTACATTTTGTTTGAACTATTCATTTACATCATATAAAATTCAGTAAGAAATATTAGACAAAGTTTCTCTATGTGGAAGTTCTGTCTAATGTGATTACAGTTATACTGCACAAATTCCATTAGTTATTTAATTTGCCTGGATTTTTTCTTAATGTTGTCATTTCCAATGATTCTAATATTTGGGTTAGCTGACTTCTAATCTAACTGTCTGAGTTTTATATAACAACAAGCTTATTTATATGGCTTATGTGTCGTATTGGAGAATAATAATTTTATCTTCTAACTTATTTCTTTTTAACAAACATACAAAAATCCTACTCTTCTTATTCTATTATTAATTTTTCTGAATATTTTATATAGCTTAAAAATTTTTCCAACATAATTTCTATAAGAAACTTGTTTAATTTCATTATTATTAATTGTAAATTTTAAAGAATCCTTTTTGTGACTTTATTTTTTACAGGTATACCTCGACTTACGTCAGTAATTGGTTCCAGGAGAGGCAACGTAAGTCGAATTTACTTGTGTAGTTACGACGTAAGTTGTAGTTTCGACTTACGTTGTAACTAAATGCCAATAATGGAGGAAACGCCAATAATGAGCACTTAAAGACCGCTAAATAAGACGACAACACAGAAACACAGATGTTTTCATGATTCGTTCCCTAGGATTTATGATGATTGTATTAACATTTACTGTAAATGCACATATTTTAATATGATTTTATGTGCTTTCAACGCTTTTCTAGTGATATTACGACTTCAATGTTTATGGCGGACGGATTTAAAGTCGAATAAACTGACTTAAACTTGATTTTTATTTTTCCATATAAATTTTTGACAAACGACATAAAATCGGGAACGACGTAACTCGAGAGGGACGTAAGTCGAGGTATACCTGTATTCTTATTCTAAAGTTTTTATTAGTTTATATACTGTATGTAGACATGTTTTTCCAATTATCTTATTCATCAATAGATACAAAACTTATCATAGAAGTTTTTAAATGAAACATTGAAAAATTTCTGATAAATTTACAGGTTTTTCCACCAGAAACAATTGTTCATTTCATTTGTATAATTCAATAAATTCAATATTCAGAATTTGGTAGATATTAATGAGAACTGAATTTTCTGATTTTAAAATTTTTGACAAATAATTTAACTGGGGTTACCATACATCCATATATAGTATGGACAATCCATACTTCAAAAGAGTCTGTCCATGTCCGTACCATACTTAAAATGTCTGTACTTTTAACTGATTGTGCAATTAATAGTTAAATCATAACCATTTAGATTTAAATCTGACAACGAAAGGTGCTAAATTTTCGACGATAATTATTATTGTATTTGTTGGCTAGGTGGAAACATTGAGTAAACAAATGTAACGGCTCTGTTGCTTAGAATATGTGCACACAAACATTTGTTATAACGGCTTTTTAATTGTATAGTACTTGTTATCTAAGTGGTTAAATAGTTTCTCTTACATTTAAAATTGCAATCTGTGTCCCAAAGGAAAGTATAAATTGAAACTTTATATTATATGCCTACATTTACTAGAGTAAAAAATATGATTAAATTTTTTTTATTTTGCTTCACTATCTGAGTACTTTTAATGCTAATCTATCTGTATTTTTCCTTCAATTATTATGATAACCCTAAATTTAACATATATTTTAAGATAATTATAAACAAATTTTTAATTAAAAATTATCTATAATATTAATTTTAACTTGATTATAGCTGATTAAATGGTTGACTTAACTTATAATTTATTTTTATTGCCATACACAATACCTTTATGAATACATATGATATATAATAGCCTCTGGCATAGATAAAATATTTTATTAATTTGTAGAGTTGTTCTTGTATATTTTAATAGCAAGATTTTATTACTACCAAAAGGTTATTGCAACCTTGACAATTATCAAAAATAATAAATTAAATCTTTATCAATGTAAAAAGCAAAAAACCAAAAAAGTATTATCAACAATTATTTGCATGATATGATTTCCAAAATTTTCCTGAAGTTTGAAGCAACTCATGAAAAATCAACAAAACTTTAAAGTGAAAAAATACTTAAAATCTATTTTTTCTTTTTTTAATAAAAAATGACTAAAAGTTTATATTACACGAGGTTATTGACTGCTATATACAGCTGGAACAAGCAATACTGCCGCTTGTTCCAGCAAGCCTGATTGTTTAATTAATAAAAATTAAATTTAAGAAGTTGCTTTAAACAAACAGTTGAGACAAACACTTAATAGTTTCAGCATTTTTCTGTACATGTCTAGCTTAATTAGAAAGAACAAATAAAAATTTTAGAATAGAACATCTCATATAAAGTTGTTCCCAAATCATGGTTCCTTTTACTTTCTACAATTTCAAGGATAGTTTGTAATTCAATCTATATGTCAACGTCCTCCGGCAGAGACGAAATATTTCAACTTTAACGTAATATCTAAAAATTACATCGTTATAATAGCAAAATAAACAATTTTTAAAAATAGTTTATAGTAAATTTTCACATTAATAAAAGAAGAAACAAAATAATTTCTATTCAAAAGTTCAATTAATCTGAAATATCTCATAATGAAAAGATTATAAAAACATCATTCATTTATTTGTAATCATAAACATTATACAGAAAATAACTATAAAACTTTATTTAATACCTTTTTTTAAATCAAAAAATAAAAACAAACAAACCTACTAATTTTTAATTATATTGCAAGAAATCTCATTTTTATTACGTTATATAACGTACATATAATACAGTATAATAAAAATAACGACTGTGATAATCAATTTTAATTAAAAGTTAAATATTCCATTATAATTTTTTTCATCTAAATCTTTTGACAAATTAAAATATTTTGAAAATGTAGTTTTTAGACTTCTCGGTTATCGTCGTCCAAATAATTTTAAAAATCATTGTTTTTAATCTACAGTTAACGTCGAGTAATTGAACGTGACGTAAACAAATTAAACAGCACTACACAATGAATCTAGATTCAATACACTCAGATTTATTTATTAACATTAAAAACCTTATTTTTTTTTTTTAAACTGTAGTAAACATTTTCAGCTTTTCTTACATTGCATCATTATTTCCAAATAAAGCATATCTAATTTGAAATCATTAAAAATAACTTATATATGAATCCACCAAAGCCATTTTATTTTCTGCAAATTACTAATACAAAAATCGTTGGCCTTATTATTTGATTTATTTTATAAACATTTACTAAAAATAATCGTGGTATTCTTTTATAGATTTCTATTGATTCCATTTACGAATAAAATCAATATCAAAAGAGAAATTTTCTTTCATTCAAATTTTAAATGGCAATAAACGAGCGAAAACGTAGTATTAAAGAGCTTAAGAAGGAACGAAAACAAAATTGACATTTACCATTTTATGCCTCCCTTTAAATACAACAGCAAACGCACCATGGCCTATGAGATCTTTGGTATTATATTCGAATTCCCCCACGCTTTCCATTATGATCCGATCGTTCTTTCTATATTTTCCAACTCAATTCATCTCGGAATCTCACTGATATCTTATTAAATACGTGTATTAAAATGCTACTTTTCCTCATCGGCATCATCATCATCAGCTGGAGAAAGGATCGGATAACGATTGAATGCAGCTACTCCGAAATAGACCCCCTATCGGAAATTTATGATTAATGGCCACAGTTTTATCTCGAATATATTATATTTTACACTTTATTAATTGCTTATTCGAAATATTGTGTTTTTATTTTATAAATAATTGTGCAATTGTGCATTGCATTTTTCTAGTGTTATCGAAATTCCTATATATATACTAGCTGATAACTGTAAGATAATTTCTGTCCGATTTGAAGAGATTTCTTTATATAAATGTCCTATCGATAAACAAAAATCAATAGCAGAAATTTTTATTTAATAAACATTTGAATTTTTTTTTTTTAATCTTTATATCATAGAAACTCGAGGATGGAACTATTGTAATGGAGAATAAAATCCGAACCCACCTATATATTTTCATGCCCGTAGTTTATGAAAGTTCTGAAATTTGCTTCACGCTTTCATTGTAGATTTCAAATTTATTTATAAATAATATTAGTGATTATCGGGACTTTGGCGAATCTGAAATCAAATGTTGCAATTATATAATTTATAGCATCCACGGAACATAATTTCGGGGAATTTCCGGAAAATTGACACAGATTTAGTTGTTTACTTAAATTTAACCTGTTTCATCGTGAATAATTAAAATGCTTAAAGACTTAATTAGAGATAAATTGCACTTTTTAGGGGTGATTTGTCCCGATCGTATCGAGTTTTGTTTCTCACTGCCGGCCCGCTCTCCATTGTAACCTGACCTAATCCACGATGATATGGCTAAAATCTTCCCTTTTAAAACCGTCAGAGCGGAGTTAATTAATAATGAAAAAATATTCAAAAATTTATAACAGTCATTCTTTTCCAAATTTATACTGAACAGAAATTTTATGCTCCGTTGCAACTAGAAATATATTTAACTAATTTCATTTCCGAACATTCACTCGGTTTTTCAAGAATAGTGATTAAATATAAAATTCGTTTCATTGGATGCATGAGATAGAAGTATTTGGGATGCTTAAGGTCTTAAGAAAATTATTCTAATTTTAAATTGAATAGAAACAACAAAATCGCTCTTTTTTCTTTAAATGTTGATGGTTGGCCATCGGAGACTAAGAAAGCGTTCTGCGAGATCCTGGTTGTACTCTTAAAAATTTTACAGTAGGTTTGACCATGATACGACGGACACAGTCTCAGCCGCTCTGATTATGGACCTGCTATATTTGAAATTAATTGAGGATTATAAAAAATGAAACGAGAAATTTATTTGTTACAAAATTCTCATTTTTAAATGAATTTATAAGTTTTCGTTATAAAAAAATGATTTGCCGTTTGTAATGCTAATTGATTAGTAATTGTAACTTTTAATAATTAATGTAAATGAATGATAAAGGTAAAAACGAAAAGTATTCCAGTGATTTTGATCAATTCGATATTAAAATATCCAATTGTAAAGGTAGGATTTAGACATTTCGATTTTTTCTAGAAACGATTCGATGTGGGCTTAAAACTAGAGTAACCAAAGGGCGTTTCGTGACATATTTCATTGGAAATAGACGCATCAGCAATGTATAACAAAGATTTAAAAAAGATTTTAAAAAAATATAACGACCTTCTCAGCTGATGCACCAGTAAATAATTATTATTATTTTGTTACACGAAATTTGAACTTTTTAAGGAAACTTTTGAGCAGTGAGTAAATTATAGTCTCCAGTGGCGTGCCGTCATTGGAAGCGATGGAAGCGCCGATTCCACCTTCCAATGACCTTCCCTTGTATTTTATAAAATATACATTTTCATATTTTAACGTACTTTGAATTAATTAAAATGAATATTTTATTATAACTGCATTATGTATCTTTTACAAATTTCTATACTACATGTGAAAAAAAACGACAAGATTGCTATTGTATATTCGAATAATTCGGTGGCGGAAGGAATGTCGAAACCGGGTCAGTTTCCAATCAGCCAGATTATATAGGCATTAGCACATGCGGTTTACAGAGCACCAACCTCACCCGGTTTAGCTGGTAGAAGCGACACACGCGTACGGAGTCCAACTTTATAACCCGGACCGGTTCTGAGCTGTTAGCCGCCTGCCTGTCAACTTCCAAGCAGCCAGATTATAGGCATTGGCGCATGCGCTTTACAGAGCACCAACGTCACGGTTTAGCTGGTAGAAGCGACACACGCGTAAAGAGTACGCGACTTTATATCCCGGAGCGGTTGTGGGCTGTTAGCCGCCTGCTAGATATTCGGCCACTCTTCGCCCGATTATGTGAATCATGAGCAGACTAGATCAACGGCGGGCAACCCGCGGGCCAGCTACGGCTGGCGAAAAGTTTCTATCCGGCCCGCGAGATCTTTAATAGATTATTAAATTGGAAAAATAACTATTAATTAGTTATTTTTCCAATTCTTTGTAATTTTCGAAAACGATAAAAAAATAAATGTAGTAATTAACTTTTTATTTATTTATTTCATATTTGCAGACTAAAAAAATTACGAGTCACAAGAAGGCGTCAATTAACTACTACGGCGCGGAAAAAAACGTAAAATTTATTCTGGCCCATGTTATAAAAAGGGTTGCCCACCCTAGACTAGATTTATAACAACCCAACCGATAGGAGTTTACTGGCACGGTTTTATGATAGTTCTGTATAGTTGACAGGAGTTTAAAAAAACTCCATTAAAATATTTGATATATTTATTCTGCGTTTATTCCGCTCTCCCATCTTATATTACTTACGGATTTCAATGTTAAACCGGTGATATTACGATTTAGTATGTCCCATCTGTAAGGGGATGCAGAAAAAACGTGTACAATTCTAGTACAGTGTTAAAAATTAACTGTTACTTTGGCAGCATCATTTACAACCAAATTTAATGAATGAGACGTACAGTACATACAATGGTACAAAAAAAAGCTCTAGAATTTATTTTCCTTAAATTTACGATTTATATATCCGTTGTCATAAAAATTTGTCTTTCCACTGTTTTCCCAAGACTACAGATATTCAGGTACAAAGTAACTGGTTTCGACTTATTTCTACTTAAGAAGTGACTAAATAATTAAGAGATTAGGGAATGGGGACATAAATAAAACCCTGTTGAAAGAGCCAGAATTTTACTTCAACAAAAGCTTAACAGAACTAATCACTCGCTCAGTACAGTGGGAAACTGATTTCCGTGTACACCTGGTATTAAAACGAATTAGTTAAAAAACGAATGACTATTAAGTTTAACATAGTTAGATTTTTACAGCTACGGTGAGAAACGTTTAAAATTTACAACAGCCCTGTGGCATCCTTTGAGATATACTAGTGATGCGACAAAAGAGGCATTTGACATTGACCGGTATCGGCACCCTCGGGATTTGGCACGCACACACTCACTACACACCTACCTGGACCGTCACTAGTTCCATCCATTAGCTACTCGTATCAAGATATTTGACTAAGTGGATTGTTTTAAGATTTAAAAAGTAAAGAATATTTTATGTTATTTTTATGTACGTTTCTTTACAAAGCTATATTTTAATTATAATTTTCTTTAAAAGTATATTAATACAATCGAACAATACATTGTACCAGGTATGTATATCCACCGCACATTTTATTTCACCGAGTAAGTTTTTATAATTTATTTTTAATTTTAGCCCTTATATCGTGGCTAGCGATTCAGAATGTAATTGTGATATTAAAAATACATTTAGAGAAGTCTACAGTTTTTACTGGCTTATCGAACAAATGAATACGAATGGACCCTAGACCAGTGATTCTTAACAGGGGGCCGCGGCCCCTGGGGGTCCATAAGAAGTTTGCCGGGGGCCGCCAAATTATGCAAAATTTCCTTCAGAATATAATAAAAAGAAAATTGATGTATAATCCGAATATCGTATTGAAAAGTGAAATAAGAAAGATAAAGTTTTCCTATTTAGTTTTTATTTATTTATTTTGTATTTCTTCCTACATACAACTTTGTTAGTACAGAAGAAATAAATGTAAATATGCTACTTACACCGCAGTATTTACTTCTTTTATTCCAAAGCAATTTTAAGAAACTATTAATGCTTGGAATTTTAAAAATAATTAGGAAAAATAGTAGGCTTTGAAAATTTAAATATTTTTGCAAAAGTTATGCAAAATCCTTACCGCAAATGGGCGTTTTAGTTTTAGTTTAGTTTTAGCATCGACATTGGATCGATTTATCGACATGTTTCTTATTTTATTTTCTGTTAAAAATTAATGAGTTTTCATGTTTAATTGTGAAGTTTGAATGTTATTTAAATAGATAATGAAATAATAAAATTATTATTTACATTTATTATATAAAAAATAAAGCAATAATAAAAAAATCAATTTATTATAGATAAATTATCAAATTATCAAATATAAATTATTATTAAAAAATGGGGGTCACAAAAAAATTATGAAATATTTGGTGGGCCGCGAATATAAAAAGGTTAAGAACCACTGCCCTAGACCATCACTGATCGCACCAGTAAATAATTATTATTATTTTGTTACACGAAGTTTGAACTTTTTAAGGAAACTTTTGAGCAGTGAGTAAATTATAGTCTCTCTTTTATATTGAGGTTATTATAGCTATAAAGACCACAACTAATAAAAAAAGAAACACCGATAAGAATTAGAATGTATGCAATAAAATATAAACATTACTTCTTTGATACTTGATTGCATCTTATTCTTTCTGTGTTCATTGGGAACAAAGCACAAAATTGCCGTGTCGAACTTACCATACAGAAACACACGTCGAAGAGAATAGATCTTATTTTGAATCACATTATTTTTGTACAAAGGGGTGGATATGTATTTTGGACTATTTGCCCTCTTCAATCCTTTTTTTGTACAATTATAAATTACATTAACAGTACTTTTCTTTCTTTTTTTTAATACCACGTATTCTAATTAGAACAATCAGGGATAACTTGTAGATCTTTCAGAATTTTACTTTAAATTTTCTATTGATCATTTTTCATCTCCGATGCGATACTTTGAATTATGAATCAAGATTCAAATAAATCCGAGAATTAAAATATCGAAAAATTGTCAGAAATAAATCACTAAGAACGTATCTTAGTGAACGAATTCAAGCTCATGATGCAGAAAGAAAACGTTAAAATTTGGTCATTTTAAGATGATGAGTAAAATAACACAAATCCTTTTCTGCAGCATACTAGGGTATGCTTCAAACCACCCATATATAACTGCCTCATAGAATAGAATATTATTATTTTTCTACATCATCGTGTTTCTCGGTACAGAATTTTTTAAACTCTTTCTGTCCTGTGGGTATTAAGGGGGACTTTTTCAAGTTAATTGTGAGTTTGGCTAAGCCCACAATGAGGCGAGTAGACAGTGAGGGAGGGGGTCCGATATATCCAAGACAGATCACTCCTAAAAAATTCTTGAGTCAATACAAATAGTCAACTCTCTCTCTCCTACGGGCACTTTTTTTTTTAGCAAGTCCATTATGGGTTTGGCCTGGCCCATAACGGAGTAGCTGGGCACTGAGAGACGGGACTCCAAAACATCCAGATGGACCACCCCCAAAATATTTCTGGTATCGTTCAGATTTGATCCCGAGTCCTCCAGAACGGAATGCTGCCTTCTTAGCCGCTCGGTCCTCCGGCCTTAATTCAATAGGGGTATTCCACGATCCGTAGCTTTCTTAAATTCACACAAGCGTCGCATCTTTGATCTTAACTTCGTTAAGTATGGTTTCTATAACAAATGCCACAGACTTAAAGGAAAGCTGCCTTGGTGCAATGTTCGCCGATTATTGACTAGTTTTCGTATTTTTAAACTTACAGAAATGGAGCAAAATAATTTTTTTTTTAAAGACAATGGACATCATGACCAATAAAATGCCCGATAGAGATAAAACGAGAATTATGCCGTTTCAGTATTGTCAACTGACAGTACTGAGATGTTTTATTTTTGTTACTTTCCCGAAATTGTCTAGTTCACATGCGTGTTCATGATTCATAGCTTTTCTGTAATTCAGCTCTACTAAAAACGAAAAAAAAAAGCTCTCATTGTGAATACCCCTAATGTAATTCACAGAACAATTATATTGATGGAATTTTTGTCTTTCATTTTTCATTCATCACTCATTTTAAATGTTAACTGAAAATAAATTATTTCAAAACAGTTATCTACATTCAGAAACTCATATATTTATTGGACTTCAATTTTCAAAAATTGCAGTCCAATAAATATATGAGTTTTCAAATTTTGCAAAATTGCAAACTATAAATTTTCACTGGCGTCCTTCCTTTAATCTCGAATACGGAGTTAGATAGATGAAAGGTCGAGACCAGATATGGAAGGCCTAGGTAGCAGGAAGCCCCGATTAACTATATACGAACTTCCTGTTTGGACTGAAAGTTACGTTATTTCAATTCAAAAATTTCTCCAGAATGCAGTTACAGATACCGGCATAACTCTACTGTTAACAGGAAAAGTATGATGTACAGGAGCAAGATACTACTAAAGTCGAAATGCTCGCGACTACATCACAATAAGTAATTGCTTATTTTATGTTGTTAATTATTATATTAACAGTATAAGTTTGTATTATATACTTTATTCATTTACATCATAGTTGAAGATACATCAGATGAACTAAATAAAGAACATTATTTTTGATCTGTAAGACTACATATCTGCATCCATAATTTCCAGTATAACTGGTCCTGTTAATATAAAGTACTAGTATACAAAATAAATTTTAAATACATCATTCGTGTTGTTTCAAGGAAATTCCTTAATTTCAAGTTATAAAATTTCATTAAACTGTACCATTCATATTCAGTTTAATATATACCGGTATATTAGAATGAATATGGATGGTACAGAATATATATATTTAAAATGTACCAATAAAAAATCTATATATAAATACATACTTCTTTTAAATTTTAAGAATCTGAGTCAGACTCACAAATGTTGATTTACATTAAGTTTGATTTAATATCAAGCTTAATGTAAATTGCATTAATGAAAAGTAATTTTGATATATATATATGAAATAAGAATTACATTTCAATAATGAAGCTAAAAATCATATATATGATTCATAAATTGGCAAATTCAGTACAAATGATTCACACCATGGTTGGCAAATTCAGTACAAATGATTACAATGTAGTTTTTGACAAATACATGACAAAACAAATAAGTTGGTTTAATTGAATCTTGGTATATTAACAGTTATGTATAATAATTTATAGATAATTGACAAATTCTACATACATACTATATTTTTTTTTATTATAAATCCTTAATCTTCCATTTGGTTAAAAAACAATTTACACCAAATGTTTTAACAAATCTCCTTAAGATAATTTTCAGATTATGTTGAGAGAGAAAAATCTTTTGATTTGTAATTTGAAAAGAATGTTTAAAACACTGGGTTTTTGATTGTTACAAAAACAAAAAAGAATTTTTTGGACTCATGAGCCCTAAAAGCTTTTTGAAACTCATTGTAGATTCCATCAAAGTCACAATGGGGCAGCCAGGTAGTGAGGGATGTGATCCAAGATATCCAAGACAGACCACTCCAGAAAAATTCTTGGGGTTTTTTGACCACTTGGGTTTGATCCCAGGTCTCTCAGAGCAGCAGACTGATGTATTAACCATTTCATCCATCTGGCCTTAAGAAAAAAGTCACCCTATATATTCAAAAACTTCTAATATTTTTTATATTTATCATTAGGAAGAACCATAAGTATATGCATAGTTCAAATATTCATATTGTTTTTGTTTTACATATAAAACAATTCCATATGTTAAAAGTACTGGAATGTAATGTGTTACTTTCCATACAATTCAAATTTAACTTTTTTGAACAAATTTAAAGCAATTTTCTATCTTATATTTTCATATTTCTATTAAATTATAATGTTCTATTTTGAAAACATTTTGGCAAAAAAAAAAAAAAACTATTTAATTCTACAGAAGTAAAATAAAAAACTATATTAATTTATTGTAGTTAAGATTTTTCAATTAAAAATTGAACAATTGTATCTGAAAACAAAAATCCAAATAATTAAAATGAATACTTATAGAACATTAATAACACTGTCTTTAATATATAAACATGATATTTTGAGTTTACGAGTGCTTAAATATCAAAATATAAATTTACATATACATTCTTTAGAATCTGTTAAAAATTTATTTTATAGTAGAGGAGTTTTGTAAATCAAATTAAAATTTTTGTAGCAAATAATATCACAAAAATTTAAAAACTGTTCTAAATTATTTTTATAAATGACTAGCAAAAGATTTTTTCTATTTCTAAGCTTAAAAAAGTTTATATTCTGTATGTATTAGAAAATAATCACATTAAAAACTAATTTAAATATATTTATTTATACATATAGTAAATATAAATAAAATACAAATTACAATTTCTCATTTAAAAAAATTTATAACAGCATAATTTACTATTTGTATAATATGTATATACATAATATATTATTTGTAAATAAACATAATTAATATGATTAAAATCATCTCTTGCATTCTCTTAATAATTCTTCTACAGATAATTTACCTAATTTTAGTTTTTCACTAACAGTGGGACTGTTTTTAATTGTAAAAACAACTTTTCTTACTGTTCTTCGATAATTCTTATTTATCAATCTTTTGCTTAAGTGAAAGATTTGTTTTTCCAATAGATTCACTAATTTGCTGGATTCCTGAATAAAAAAACATATTAATGATTAATAAAGTTAATAATAAAAACTGGTTAATCACCAATATAAATTCAATTATGCATAAAATGATGATGGTAAAAATGTTTTAAATTTTAGATTACATTACTTGTTTTACATTGTAAAATATATCTGTGTTGTTTTAGTTGAATAATTTACAGAATTAAAATAATATTTTATAATTTCAAAAAGAAGTTATAATAAGGCAATTAAAGAATTGAAATTTAACAGAAAATACTTATATCTAAGATATTTATTTAAAATACTATAAATATTATTTTACCTGTTTTCAAATTTAGTAAATTCTATTTTCAAAACTATTAATATTAAATACAAAACTACAAAATAACTGTATATAACATTGTATTGTTATGCATCAATTTTTAAATTTTCTTACTACAATAAAAAAAAGCCAAAAAATACATTGAAAGTATCTTCAAGCATATTTATAGTAAAAATATACTGAAAAACAACTACAGATTAAGTATAAATGGCTTTAATTGAAGCATCAGAAGGAAAAAGCAAATATACAAATGTTTTCAGCTAATTCATCATTTTTAAGCAAATAAAAATGTTGACACTACTACAGATTAAAATAAAAGATAAAAAATTATGATTAAATAAATACAATGCTAAAGTAACATAATTAATGTTAATTTATTATCTATGATATTGTTTATTTCTTGATCATTACTTCATATCCAAAGCAATGCTGTTTGGTCAAAATGTTTTTTCTTCTGGTAGTTCTATTTAAGAAGCTTACATATACAAATAATGCCTTCATTTACATGAGTAATGGTTTCCATCGAAACTGCATAAATGAATACCATGTAAACAGAATCATGAAAAGCTATTTAATATAGGGATCTGTTCCATATTCTTTAATACAGTATTTCACTCTTACTGGGATGGAAAACTTTTAACAAAAGTTTTTTTAAATGTTTATGAAAGAAGTTACTGATAACGAAAAACATATTTTTGATGTATTATCATTTATTTCCATACAGTGGATTATTTAAAATTTAAAAATTTTTCAGCCACATTAAAGTGAATGTGCATAAATGGAGGGATTACTGTACATAATTTCAAGTTTATCTATAAACTGAATGAAAAACATTGTTGTATACAAGGAAAGAGTAAATAAATTTAACTAAAAAATATATGATGTAGTTCTAAAATAAAAACTTTCAAACTCACTTTTTTATTAAGAGATTCAGCAAGTAATCTTTTTGCCACCTCACGAAATTTTTCTGTTTGAACATCACTACGTACTTCTATACTTGGCTTGTTCATTTTACTCATAATATGAGTTTTCCAATCTTCATATAAATGTTTAGCTTTTTCAGACACTTCTGAATTTGTGTGTTTGCAAAGCTTGTGAACAAGATGACCTGTAGATAGATTATAATATATATTATATTCAAATATCAATTATAAAAATATGCTACTTATATAACATAACAGTATTGTTGCTTAGACATGTGGTATATCATACTGTATATATGACCATACTCAACTGGGTGATGGTGAGAGGGCAATGGTCAAGTGGGCACTGGATATCTTAGTGAAAATATAATAGATCAAACATGCACAAAATGCATGAATGATAAATTGTCAAAGAAGAAACTTTATGTTAAGAAGCTTAGAAATCCTCATTCCTTAAAAATGACTTGCTCTTATACATACTTATTTCAAATTCATGGAGGGTTCTTTGAAAATAAATTCTTTTGAAGTAAATGGTAGGGAAAATATATAAGAATATTTACATGGTATTGCACATCATTTTAATATGAATTAATAAATTTAAAATAAAAATATTCTTTTGAATTTCATATACTTTTTGTTTTAATGTTAAATATATATTAATATGTAACATGTGTAAATATTAAATCACTAAAAAGTAATAAGATATAACTTAAAACTTCTTTAAAAAACCTCAGTCAGTTGTTATGCAAATATTTAAAAGGTAGTTAGTTGTTAGGATTCAAAAACTTCTTTACTGACTGTTTATCCAAGATAAAACTATTTTAAATGAGAGAAAAAAAAACCAAATAAAAATTAATTGACTTCTCTTCAATATCTTTATTACGGTCACCAGTAGCCAAGCGGTTCCATTGCTAAACACTGGGAGTTTGGTTGCGGGTACGATCCAAGATTAATCTATATCATTGCGTGTGCCTATTCTTCACAAGTAAATCCTAGTGACAACACTAATACTCGCACTCACAACTCGAATAACACTCAGTCTCTAGCTGTTGTTGAATACAACAACCACCTTGACTCTATTTACAGAGAAATTGCAGCATATACAAACAAAAAAATTGCATACAAGAGACCTAGCACTATATACGACCTCCTGGGCAATTGCAAGAACAAAATGAACAAAAGATTGGCTCCAGGTGTACACTCTGTTCCACTATGAAACGACAGGTTTCAAAGAGAACTCATGTATATTGGTTCCACAAAACATTCTCTCAACAAGCGTCTATGCGAACACAAATATGACATCAATCACAACAAAGACACCACTGCCCTAACCACTTATGCCTCGACCACGGGCATAAGAGCCGACCTTCACAATGCCGAAACGATCAGACTCTCGCACCGCATAGAACACATCCGACCTCTAGAAATTCTTGAAATATATAAAGCCGGATTACATACTAACTGCATCAATTCCAAGAATGCTATTAACATATCTCAAGCTTGGAAGTTCTGATAAGAAAGAGAAGACAATCCCTACAGCTCTATTTAATGTACACGTCTGTCCCTTTTATTTGTGTATATAATAATTATATTCTTTTGTTTGTGCTATGCATGCTGCATATGTTAGCAACACGTATGCATCCATAGCAAAGCATGCACACAACAGTTTTATACACAAGGTTGGAAACATTCTAAGTTTTTAAACCATAGCACAAATTGTTCTTAGAATCTCAGTATTCATAAACCCAACGAAGACCAAATACTAAGGTCGAAAACGTTTGTTAGTTCAATTAAATATTTTTACTGGACAATCAAAGGTTTTAGTGAGTCATTTGAACAATAAGCAATTTTTAAAGTTGAAAATATCCTGAATAATTATGAATTGCATTAATAATTTGTGTCATTCTGGAAATTCATCAAATTAAAGCAATAAATTTAGTTGAAAATTGTGAAACTATTACAAGCACGATTATAACTAAAACACCACACACAAGACACGAAAGACAAGACATAAGAAAAGAATGTAAATTCACAAACATGACGTATAGAAGGGTTGTGAAAAAAATTAAATATATGTCAATTATAACAACAATTAACCGTGAAATACCAATTTTTGTGGAAACGAGAATTTCTTTAGATGGAGTCTTTTTTGATAATTCGTCCAACGACTGCACTATATTTTCTACTTCTTGATTCTTCCACTCTAAAATTGCTTTATGCCGTAAAATGTCTTCAATTACTACCACTCCCTGTAATGACAATCAATTTAATTTCTATACTTTAATATTAAGCTCTTATATTCATTAGCATAAATATGAATTTCAAAAAACCTTTAACGATTCCAATGTTGCCTGCTTCGTCTTTTTCTCGTTAGAATGGTAAGATTGGGATGTCTCCGATCTGGATTTTTTAATCAAATATTTATCCATCTTTCTAACAATAATTCGCTAATGAAAAAACTTGACAAAACTAAATAAAATCATAAGCGCCGCCATTATCGAAATCCTACGTTCAGTGTTGCCAGATTTCATTAATCTGGAAACACTGAACGTAGGATTTCGATAATAAATTTCAAGATTTTCTATAAAGCGGTTGCCGAAATATAAGCAATTGAAAGATGCAAAAATCGCCAAGAAAACCTGTACAGTATTTTCTTCTTCTTCATTCGGCATTACAGACGTTCGTAGAGGAAAAAAAAAAAAAACTATTGGGTCTAGAAAGCTGAAATTTTAAGTCTTTTTCGTTATCAGTGAAGGGTTGGCAAAACTTCCCCGGTCAATAGGTCAATGTTCACGGGGGTTTCCCATAGAGCTAATTCAGTTTATTGGCTTAATTTTATGCTTATAAAGATAAAATTGCATGAAAAGAAATGAATTTTATTCAAAATGTTACTCAGAATAACAAAAGCTCGAATTCATGCCAAGTAGAACTTTTCAAGGATTTTTCTAAACGGCGTATCGAAAGCGTTGGTCGGCGTTGAACGAAACGAATATTGAAAGCGTTCGGTTGGCAGCGCATTTGGTCGGCGGGGCGTTCAGTCGCCGAGCGCCGACCGAATTGTACGTTATCGTCTTATATCTTGACGTAATAATACAATTATTAAACAAAAGCAATTGATATCCAAACAAAAAAAAACATCTGAGATGTAAAAAATTTGCGCCAAGTAAAATCTTAGAAGCGGTACCCATATGATTTGTACCTGTATTATTGTTTTCTACATTCATCCTCCAAGCGCCAAGTTTACCTTTACCAAAAAAAAAACTTCTAAGAAAAAATTTGACCGTGGTCTAAATTGTCATAAGATTTCACTTGGCGCAATTTTTTTTATATCTCAGATGTTTTTGTTTGGATTAATATATTAACGTACTATAGTATTTTTGAACAATTAAAATATTTTAGACTGTATAATATTATAAACTTTTTAAAGAACAAGTATATATTCGTTGTATATTCTTGTAATAAAGTTATCTTTATCTTATTGGAACATAAACATTTTGATTGATTAATGGATTTGTAAAAATCGAGGTACCAACGAAGGATGCGATATATGATATTCCATCCCATATCTCGATTGGAGTCTCCGATTGGCTCTTCTATAATTCTATACTGAAATCTGACCAACCAGGAAAACTTTAAGATAAACAGAAAGTATATATTAAGCCTGAACTGAAACCGAACTTATATCAACTTATGCAATAAGAAAACAATCTGAAAAGTTAACAGATTAAAACATTTAATATTGTATGCAAAAGAAATATTAAAAAATAGGTCGCTATTCTGGTCTTAACCTACTTTCTGTCTGAGGCCGGATGGCCGAGCGGTAAAGGTGACAGCCTACCGCTCTGGGGGACCCGGGATCGAATCCGAACGGGTCGAATAATCCCCAGGAATTTTTCGGGGGGTGGTCCGTTCGGATATGTCGGGCCCCGTCCCTCACCACCCGGTCGCCCCATTGTGGGCCTGGCCGAACCCATAATGGGCCTACTAAAAGAGGCCCTCTTAGTGCCCACAGGGCAGAAAGAGTTAAAAAAAAAACCTACTTTCTTGTCTGAGCTTAATGTCTTTATCAAAATAGATACAAAATTTATATAATTGTTTTAAAATAATTTATGGAAAGTTAATTTTTTAATTTTTTGGGTTAACTTGTTTATATCCATACAAATTACTTCGTAATAAAAATTACCACTTTAAACAGAAATTGTTTCATTAGCAGTATATTTTACTTTTATTTTATAAATGACTTTAGAAAACTCGGTAAATAATTAACAAACTAGGTAATTCAAAGGATTATATTTCATAGTTAACCTAAAAAGGAAATCAATTTTTATTAATCAGCATGTCACAGCATATTTGTAAAAATTGAATCACCAAATTACAGAAGGTATGTATGTATGTATGTATATATATATAAAGATTTGCAAACTGTTGTTAATACAAAAAAATGATTTCTTTACAGTTTGTTTCGCTTCTGTGCTTGCTTTTGTTAACAGGAACAAACACGAAGAGTTTTCAGAAAAGAGAAACTTACATTCCTAGTATTGTGGATACTATACTTTATGATAAACCAGAATTTACTGGTAGATTTATAACTAATACTGGATCAGATGTGACAGAAGACACAGAAATAACTGAGATATACATAAAATCGACAACTGAATCGTTCACGGATTCGACTAAAAGACCAGAGAAATCCACAATTTTGACGGCTGAACCAGAAAATATTAGTGTTTCGACAGATGAACCAGAGAAATTTAGTGTTTCGACAGATGAACCAGAAAAATTTAGTGTTTTGACAGATGAACCACAAAATTTTAGGGTTTCGACAGATGAACCACAAAATTTTAGGGTTTCGACGGCTGAACCAGAAAAAATTAGTGTTTCGACAGATGAACCAGAGAAATTTAGTGTTTCGACAGGTAAACCACAAAATTTTAGGGTTTCGACAGATGAACCAGAGAAATTTAGTGTTTTGACAGATGAACCACAAAATTTTAGGGTTTCGACAGATGAACCAGAAAAATTTAGTGTTTCCACAGATGAACCAGGAAAATTTAGGGTTTCGACAGATGAACCAGAAAAATTTAGTGTTTCCACAGATGAACCAGAAAAATTTAGGGTTTCGACGGTCGAACCAGAAAAAATTAGTGTTTCGACAGATGAACGAGAAAAAATTAGTGTTTCAACAGATGAACCACAAAATTTTAGGGTTTCGACAGATGAACCAGAAAAAATTAGTGTTTCGACAGATGAACCACAAAATTTTAGGGTTTCGACAGATGAACCAGAGAAATTTAGTGTTTCCACAGATGAACCACAAAATTTTAGGGTTTCGACAGATGAACCAGAGGTAGTCAACAAAACGGATTCGACAGAAATAGATCCAAAAACGGAAATTCCTTCAGATGGAAACAGAGGACCTTACGTGGCTGGTAAACACTTTTTTTTTATTTGTAAATTTAAACAATTTTTTAATTGAAAAAAGAAAAATTATTTCTATCTTTGATTTTACTCAGCAATAATTTATTATCATTTTAATGTAGATTTTGTTGAAAAACATTTTTTTTAGACAGATGACTATTCAAATAATTACTTCTTCATATCTCTATGATTATAAATTCTTACATATTTTCGAAATTTATTTATATATTATTTAGATATTCGTTAGTCGTCTATTAAATACTTTTATGAGAAACTACCGTACTTTACGGCATATAAGACACATCTCTATTTAAGCATAGACTATATAGAGAAAAGTATTAAGTGCATCTAAACCATCCAGCTCCTGTGCCACTCGCCCAAATTTTTTAAAACCGTTTTTTGGTTTTAAAAAATTAAAAATAGAATGCACTTTTATTTACTAGGAAAAAAGAAGTCATTTATAATTAATATTTACCTTTTAAATATACTATTTGAATACATGAGGAAAAAAACCGCTTAGCTGTAGCAAAGAATAATAATAATGATGATGATGATAACATATAGACAAAATTAAACAATAACATTTTTATTTAGGATTTTTTGGCTAGGTAGAAGCTATCTGTAGCCTATTGAAGGCTGTTTGGGGAACTCATTAGCCTACGAGAGAGATCGCACCTTCATATGTTAAAAAACAAAAACAAAAAAAAAAGACGTAAAATTCAAAAAACAATTTTTTTTAAAAAAGTTAAATTAAATTTAAATTTATTTCAAATTTTATATTTGAAAATGATTCGCTTATACACACTAATGTTTAATTGACGGAAAGTTCTTCAAAAGAATTAGAAACAGTTAACAAATCACATGAAAGAAAAGCAGTCCTTCGATAGAATTTTCAAAGAACTTCTTTTCTTTGATGTGCTTTGATCACTGCGGTTAATGTTACCTTAGGTATACAAAATGGCGGTTCGTCTCTGACTCCAGCATACAGAAGCGAGGAAACAGTGGAGACGCACGTTTTCTAAACATATCCTATTCTAATAAATTATCATAATTATCAGCAACTAAATTATTAGAATAGGTTAGGCTTAGAAAACGTGTGTCCCCACTGTTTCCTCGCTTCTGTATGCTGGAGTCAGAGGCGAGCCGCCATTTTGTATACCTAAGGTAACATTAACCATAATTTGTAACTAATACTTCATAAGTCTTAACCATATTTATATTTATATACATTTTATTAATATTTACAAAAAATAATAAATAAATAAATAATATCCGCCCAATCGTATGCTTGCTAAGCGTAAAAAAATGTTTAAGTTTCTGTCACCCATTGTTAATCGCCCAGTTGTCGTGTACCCTTTTAAATCAATGTAAATATATCTCAAAACACTTCAAATTAAATTTGCATTAAAATAGACAGAGGTAATCTCATACTACTATTTCAATAAATCTATTATCACATATATTTCCATAATATTAATTCGTTCAAAAACTTATTACATTTAATAATAAATGATTTTTAACTAAATTTAAATTAATTAAGACTGATAAATAACAGAATATTTCTTCAATAATAAAATACTTATAAATTTCAATTAAAATATTTTTAAAAATATTTCTATTTAAATAAATACATACATATTAGTTTATCCAAATGAACAGTTTAAATTAAATTTAAGACTAAACAATAGAAAGACTGTTTTACTTTCCCGTATTGGGATCGTGTCAAACTCTAAGTTTTTTGCGAATCACCACGTTTTGAGACCTCCTGAATTTGGATTCAGGAGGTCTCAAATTATCACATGTCAAAAAAACATGTCAAAAAAAAAATCCATGTGTATACTTACAGTGCTTATGTGTGTGTTGGCATCTATTTCGTTTAATATCTCGGGATAGGGTAACGATGAAGAAACTAAATTTAGCATGGTAGTTTGTCTTTTTTTTTCTTTGTGGTTTTAGGCTTTTTTCCACTCAAAAGAGAGCATAAAAAGGCCCCAATGGTAGTTTGTCTGTAAGGGGGCAACGATGCTATTAAATTTTGGTGGTTAAAGGTCGAGGAATGGGGAGTTAGAGGAATCATTTGTCATATCTTGAAAAGGGTCGTTAAGGGTCTTAATGAATAAAAATTATTAGAATTTATAATTTTTATAAGGTTTCAAAATCAAGCCTTTTAACATTTTATAATAAAATCTCACAATAGATGGCGCCATATACAATTTTATTTATTATGGTTAGTAATATAAAATTTATTTTTTAAATACAATCTCATAACACCGAGGAAAGTTACGCAACTCTTTGCTGGATTTTTTTATCAATAATTTTATCTATCTTACTAACTTATAAGTTATTTAAAAAAATTCTTTTTTATCTCTTTACTATTGTAAATTCAGAAATCATGACTCATAGGATATGCTTTGTATTGATATTTTGCATGTACATATGTATGTTTTATGTGTGTGTGTGTATATACATACACATACATAATAGAATATTCTTATCTCTCTATTCTTAGCTTTTGGTCGATCTGCTCCAGATTTTTCTTGCTTATTCTCCGAGACTCTGAGTAAAATATTGACTTCAATGAAACCTGGACACCACCCCTCTCTTGGTTTCATTATCCTTATTAATTCCTAAACCCCTTGCTCGATCTGAATCAAATTTTTCATACTTATTCTCCGGAAACTTGGAAAAAATAGACTTTTGTGAAATCTGGACGACCCACTCTTCTCATGCTTGGATCTCCTCGACACTTCGTGATAAACATAGCAATGCTAGACTAAAACAACAAAACTTTTGATATAGTTTTCATGTTAACGTTTATCATTCTTACTTTTTAACCGGGCAATACCAGACTAAAAAAAAAATAATAATAATAATGATTACGAACTCTTATAAAAATATTCGACCGGATCGTCTCTACACTTGGTGTGGAACTGTTCCTAGTAGTTCCGACTCAACGGTTCCTTTCGAACGGTTCTGACCCGGAACTACCTGCCTCTAACACGTGGCACCACCTTTCAGTTTATACAGTAAGCACGGGCATTTACCGCCTAACTGGTTTTTGCCCTATACAGTATGTATATAATATACAGATATAATTCATTGGAAACACTACCTAGTTCTAGATTTGAAATGTTATAAATTGAAAAATTGATTATTATAGGACTTTATCAAATTTTATATAATTAAAATTTGTTGTTACGAAATTAATATATATTTATACAGGTGGTGTTGTTTATTGGGCTGCAATTTGAAAAAATTGTAGAACTATAAATTCCTCCTGTTATCTGTCCACCTGTCTCTTTAATCTCGAGAAAAATGTTAGATAAATGAAATTCAAGACCAGACATGAAAAGCTTAGGTCAGGAGGCCTCGATTAAAATAAAATCAATTTAAAAATTTCCTCCGAAAGGAGTTAGATACATGACTGGCATGACTCTATTTCTGACAGGGAAAGTATGATATACAGGGGCTTGCTAACAGGAAAAGAACGTTCTCTATAAGTATTTTAACCGGACAAAACGTTTTGTACTAAATTTGAGACATTCTACGACTTTGTAATTTAAATTGAGTCGCTATATTTTATTGGAGCCAAATTAGGATTTAGTCTCATGAGAAGGGGATGGGAATGCTTGGAGAATCTGTCGATTATCTATACTGTCATGCACAGCATGTACAGGTACCGTATTACACAGTAGGAAAAAAGGATATAGATAACGTTTTTAATCATTAATTTCAGTCAGCGAACAATACAAGCAAACTGTTCTTATAATAAATTAGTATATTAATAGACAACTTCGTAAATTAATAATAGTCTTTCTATTCAAAATTAATAAAATATTTAAAAGTAAAAATATTTATAACTATATATCTGTTTAGATTTCGAAAGATATGTAATAGATGTCCTTTACGCTATTGAAAATAAAACTGGGAGTAATGTGAGTTGGTTTAATTTCTATACTCCTGAATTATATAAAAATGATCCAGAATTCAGTCTAACAGATCTAGAACCTGATGGGTAAGTGTTTCTACTATTATATACAGTTTCTTTTAAGTATTGAATATAAAATACATTTATTAGTACATTTAATGTTTCGATATTTTTAAAATTATAAATAAGAGATAATTGATTTTAAAGTTAAGAATATGACAAATGAAATTTCAATAAATAAATAAATATGTGCTAATTGGCAGGAAGAAGCCTATCAAAGTTCCTTTCTCTACAACGGTCGAAATTACAAATATAACCGATCATCTGAATGGAGAAGTTTGGGTAAATAGAACCGATTATTTACATAACGATGGAGAAAGACCTCGCAGTTATTCCATAGAAGCGTCCATATTTCAACCAACTATCTATAATATAACTGAGGAGAAGACGCTGTGGTGGAGTTGGTTGTTCCCATCATCATACTCTAGCCTTAAAGACGTATTGTCTGAATGGAATGAGCTTTTTGGAAAACGACCAACATTTGATTACATGATCACTGGTTCTTACAAAACTGAATTAGACCCGTTTGAAACTTTCAAACTTCAATGGAACATAATTACTAAGACAAAAATAATAGATTATAAAATAGCGGTCTATTTTACGGGATCTTTGGTTGTTGCTTTGCAAAACGGAGAGGATGTATATCCAATGGAAATTCCTTTAACTCAGTTAGCTAATGACGATTTCGAAGCTGTTAAAATTCCTGGTTTACAGGGGCTAAGGTACATTGCCGAAGGCCATGTAAAACATAAATATGGATTTTCCGCTGTACCAGATGTTGACAGATTATCATATAAAGTCGAAACTAAATTTTCTACCGGTACCTTAAAAGTTCACGATATTGTTAATGACAGTGATTTAAAATATACCGGTACAAACGCGTTTAGGTTTATGTAATATAATTAATTATTGTTTATTCGAGGAGTTATGAATGTGTAGGATTAAATTTAATTTAAATCGAGTAATGTTTGAATGAACCAATAAATATATAATCTTCCTCAGAAATGTTTATTCAATGACTAATAAAACTATTACAAGTGTATGTAAGAAGATATAAGCTATCAGTGTATCTATCTTAGAATTATTCATTGTTATACGGATAACTGTGCGAAAATTTAGTTTATAACACGTATTTGAAAATAAAGAATAATAATAAACATTATTGAAATGTCAAGATTATTCGTAATAATTCTTTAAATAAATGTTCCAAATTTTTCATGGGTGATGTAATTTTCATTTGAAAAGTAACTCGATCGAACACCTACGGGATATCAGCCGAACAAACAAAAACATTAAAAAAAGTAAGTGATTGTCTACAGTTACAATCTCTTTAACCATGTAACAGAACATTAAACATACTACTTCTGGGAATATACTAAATATTACCGCTAGAAGATGGCGCCACCAACTGTCTAACCATCAAGGTGTATAAACACAAGGTCAGGACACCAATGTTCCCTACGGAGCCACCATATTGGGTTTTTAGTTCCAAGATCGCGGTTTAGATTTCATCCTATGTACAGTACGTGCAATAAACTGCACGTTCCTTGAGTTCAAACCACGGAATTCCTTTTATAATTTCAAATAAAGTATCTTTTCATTTACTTGTTACTCTTCGTATAATTAAATGCTTTAACTAAATAAGTTTCAAAATAAAAAGCTATCTCAATGGTTCGCATGATACTGTACGATGATAAATTTATTTATTTTTGATATGGAAAATTAGAGAAACTTGGAGATATTTGTTAAAATAAAAATATATTTAGTTTTCTACATTCACATACATTTTTGCATTACACAAACTGCAAACAGGAGCTCAGAGTAAACATTTTTATAAATTAGAAAAAAATTTGATCAAAAGAAAAGAAAAATAAAACAGATACTAGTTCAGCCAATAATTAATCTAATTCACAAAATAACACCTTTTACTTATAGCTGAGATAATTTTATTACGAAAAGCTAGGCCATTCTGACAACACAGATGTTGGGACCAGTGGATGAGAGAGAGCTCACACACACAGCACCCAGACTCAGGGTGCTCTTGGCAGATCACTTGCTGAGAGGAAGGACATAGTCCTGTGACAAGCACCCACACAGTCAACTGCATCGTTGTCTGCCATCTGAACACAGATGGTGCCATCATTACAGCAGTGGCGTGCCGTCATTGGAAGCGATGGAAGCGCCGATTCCACCTTCCAATGACCTTCCCTTGAATTTTATAAAATATAAAATTTCATATTTTAACGTACTTTGAATTAATTAAAATTAATATTTTATTATAACTGCATTATGTATCTTTTACAAATTTCTATACTACATGTGAAAAAAACGATAAGATTGCTATTGTATATTCGAATAATTCGGTGGCGGAAGGAATGTCGAAACCGGGTCAGTCTCCAATCAGCCAGATTATATAGGCATTAGCACATGCGGTTTACAGTGCACCAACCTCACCCGGTTTAGCTGGTAGAAGCGACACACTCGTAAAGAGTACAGCTTTATATCCCGGAGCAATTTGTGGGCTGTTATCCTCCTGCCTGTCAACTTCCAAGCAGCCAGATTATAGGCATTGGCGCATTGCGCTTTACATAGCACAAACGTCACGGTTTAGCTGGTAGAAGCGACACACGCGTAAAGAGTACGCGACTTTATATCCCGGAGCGGTTGTGGGCTGTTAGCCGCCTGCTAGATATTCGGCCACCCTCGCCCGATTATGTGAATCACGAGCAGACTAGATCAACGGCGGGCAACCCGCGGGCCAGCTACGGCTGGCGAAAAGTTTCTATCCGGCCCGCGAGATCTTTAATAGATTATTAAATTGGAAAAATAACTAATTAATAGTTATTTTCCAATTCTTTGTAATTTTCGAAAACGATAAGAGAAATAAATGTAGTAATTAACTTTTTATTTATTTATTTCATATTTGCAGACTAAAAAAAATTACGAAGTCACAAGAAGGCGTCAATTAACTACTACGGCGCGGAAAAAAACGTAAAATTTATTCTGGCCCATGTTATAAAAAGGGTTGCCCACCCTAGACTAGATTTATAACAACCCAACCGATAGGAGTTTACTGGCACGTTTTTATGATAGTTCTGTATAGTTGACAGGAGTTTAAAAAAACTCCATTAAAATATTTGATATATTTATTCTGCGTTTATTCCGCTCTCCCATCTTATATTACTTACGGATTTCGATGTTAAACCGGTGATATTACGATTTAGTATGTCCCATCTGTAAGGGGATGCAGAAAAAACGTGTACAATTCTAGTACAGTGTTAAAAATTAACTGTTACTTTGGCATCATCATTTACAACCAAATTTAATGAATGAGACGTACAGTACAATACAATGGTAACAAAAAAAGCTCTAGAATTTATTTTCCTTAAAATTTACGATTTATATATCCGTTGTCATAAAAATTTGTCTTTCCACTGTTTTCCCAAGACTACAGATATTCAGGTACAAAGTAACTGGTTTCGACTTATTTCTACTTAAGAAGTGACTAAATAATTAAGAGATTAGGGAATGGGGACATAAATAAAACCCTGTTGAAAGAGCCAGAATTTTACTTCAACAAAAGCTTAACAGAACCAATCACTCGCTCAGTACAGTGGGAAACTGATTTCCGTGTACACCTGGTATTAAAACGAATTAGTTAGAAAACGAATGACTATTAAGTTTAACATAGTTAGATTTTTACAGCTACGGTGAGAAACGTTTAAAATTTACAACAGCCCTGTGGCGTCCTTTGAGATATACTAGTAATGCGACAAAAGAGGCATTTGACATTGATCGGTATCGGCACCCTCGGGATTTGGCACGCACACGCACACCTCACTACACACCTACCTGGACCGTCACTAGTTCCATCCATTAGCTACTCGTATCAAGATATTTGACTAAGTGGATTGTTTTAAGATTTAAAAAGTAAAGACTATTTTATGTTATTTTTATGTACGTTTCTTTACAAAGCTATATTTTAATTATAATTTTCTTTAAAAGTATATTAATACAATCGAACAATACATTGTACCAGGTATGTATATCCATCGCACATTTTATTTCACCGAGTAAGTTTTTATAATTTATTTTTAATTTTAGCCCTTATATCGTGGCTAGCGATTCAGAATGTAATTGTGATAGTAAAAATACATTTAGAAAAGTCTACAGTTTTTACTGGCTTATCGAACAAATGAATACGAATGGACTCTAGACCAGTGATTCTTAACAAGGGGGACCGCGGCCCCTGGGGTCCATAAGAAGTTTGCCGGGGGCCGCCAAATTATGCAAAATTTCCTTCAGAATATAATAAAAAGAAAATTGATGTATAATCCGAATATCGTATTGAAAAGTGAAATAAGAAAGATAAAGTTTTCCTATTTAGTTTTTATTTATTTATTTTGTATTTCTTCCTACATACAACTTTGTTAGTACAGAAGAAATAAATGTAAATATGCTACTTACACCGCAGTATTTACTTCTTTTATTCCAAAGCAATTTTAAGAAACTATTAATGCTTGGAATTTTAAAAATAATTAGGAAAAATAGTAGGCTTTGAAAATTTAAATATTTTTGCAAAAGATATGCAAAATCCTTACGACAAGTGGGCGTTTTAAGACAGGATTAAGGCACAGGGAGGGACAGGATTAAGGCTTACTGTGAAGCACTCAGCTTCTATTTATACTATTTTACATGCGGTTTTTTGCGTTTTTAATTGCGTTTTAATAGGGTAAGTCAACAGAATATACACTAAAAAGGGATTTTTCGATATTCCCCAGCGGGGAAAGGGACAGGATTAAGGCTTACAGTGAAGAACTCGGCTTCTATTTATACTATTTTACATGCGGTTTTTTGCGTTTTTAATTGCGTTTTAATAGGGTAAGTCAACAGAATATACACTAAAAAGGGATTTTTCGATATTCCCCAGCGGGGAAAGGGACAGGATTAAGGCTTACCGTGAAGAACTCGGCTTCTATTTATACTATTTTACATGCGGTTTTTTGCGTTTTTAATTGCGTTTTAATAGGTGACGTCAACAGAATATACACTAAAAAGGGATTTTTCGATATTCCCCAGCGGAAAAAAGGACAGAATTAAGGCTTACCGTGAAGAACTCGGCTTCTATTTATACTATTTTACTTGCGGTTTTTTGCGTTTTTAATTGCGTTTTAATAGGTGACGTCAACAGAATATACACTGAAAAGGGATATTTTGAAATTCCCCCCATGGGGGAAGTGTTACACATTTATAATAGACAGTGGCGTGCTGTGACATTTGATGACAGGGAAGCTGTGTTTCTGTAAGAAGCCGACTTCCAGGGGCAATCAGTTAATTGCGCGTCAGTGATGGTCTAGGGACAGTGGTTCTTAACCTTTTTATACTCGCGGCCCACCAAATATTTCATAATTTTTTTGTGACCCCCGTTTTTTAATAATAATTTATATTTGATAATTTATCTATAATAAATTGATTTTTTTATTATTGCTTTATTTTTATATAATAAATGTAAATCATAACTTTATTATTTCATTATCTATTTAAATAACATTCAAACTTCACAATTAAACATGAAAACTCATTAATTTTTAACAGAAAATAAAATAAGAAACATGTCGATAAATCGATCCAATGTCGATGCTAAAACTAAACTAAAACTAAAACGCCCACTTGTCGTAAGGATTTTGCGTAACTTTTGCAAAAATATTTAAATTTTCAAAGCCTACTACAGCTCAGAATCAGTCCGGGTTATAAAGTTGGACTCCGTACGCGTGTGTCGCTTCTACCAGCTAAACCGGGTGAGGTTTTTTTTTTTTTTTTTTGTTTAACTCTTTCCGCCCTGTGGGCACTAAGAGGGCCTCTTTTAGTAGGCCCATTATGGGTTCGGCCAGGCCCACAATGGGGCGACCGGGTGGTGAGGGACGGGGCCCGACATATCCGAACGGACCACCCCCGAAAAATTCCTGGGGATTATTCGACCCGTTCGGATTCGATCCCGGGTCCCCCAGAGCAGTAGGCTGCCACCTTTACCGCTCGGCCATCCGGCCGTCAACCGGGTGAGGTTGGTGCTCTGTAAACAGCATGTGCTAATGCCTATATAATCTAACTGATTAGAAACTGACCCAGTTTCGACATTCCTTCCGCCACCGAATTATTCGAATATACAATAGCAATCTTATTGTTTTTTTTCCACATGTAGTATAGAAATTTGTAAAAGATACATAATGCAGTTATAATAAAATATTCATTTTAATTAATTCAAAGTACGTTAAAATATGAAAATTTATATTTTATAAAATACAAGGAGAGGTCATTGGAAGGTGGAATCGGCGCTTCCATCGCTTCCAATGACGGCACGCCACTGATAATAGATACATTTTGAGCCACAACAACGCGTGGCCGGGTCAGCTAGTTTATTTGTATAACCATGTTCTTCGTTTTTTGTTTTTATTTATTTTTGTATATTTATTTATTTGTATAACCATGTTGTTCGTTTTTTGTTTTTATTTATTTTTGTATATTTATTTATTTGTATAACCATGTTGTTCGTTTTTTGTTTTTATTTATTTTTGTATATTTATTTATTTGTATAACCATGTTGTTCGTTTTTTGTTTTTATTTATTTTTGTATATTTATTTATTTGTATAACCATGTTGTTCGTTTTTTGTTTTTATTTATTTTTGTATATTTATTTATTTGTATAACCATGTTGTTCGTTTTTTGTTTTTATTTATTTTTGTATATTTATTTATTTGTATAACCATGTTGTTCGTTTTTTGTTTTTATTTATTTTTGTATATTTATTTATTTGTATAACCATGTTGTTCGTTTTTTGTTTTTATTTATTTTTGTATATTTATTTATTTGTATAACCATGTTGTTCGTTTTTTGTTTTTATTTATTTTTGTATATTTATTTATTTGTATAACCATGTTGTTCGTTTTTTGTTTTTATTTATTTTTGTATATTTATTTATTTGTATAACCATGTTGTTCGTTTTTTGTTTTTATTTATTTTTGTATATTTATTTATTTGTATAACCATGTTGTTCGTTTTTTGTTTTTATTTATTTTTGTATATTTATTTATTTGTATAACCATGTTGTTCGTTTTTTGTTTTTATTTATTTTTGTATATTTATTTATTTGTATAACCATGTTGTTCGTTTTTTGTTTTTATTTATTTTTGTATATTTATTTATTTGTATAACCATGTTGTTCGTTTTTTGTTTTTATTTATTTTTGTATATTTATTTATTTGTATAACCATGTTGTTCGTTTTTTGTTTTTATTTATTTTTGTATATTTATTTATTTGTATAACCATGTTGTTCGTTTTTTGTTTTTATTTATTTTTGTATATTTATTTATTTGTATAACCATGTTGTTCGTTTTTTGTTTTTATTTATTTTTGTATATTTATTTATTTGTATAACCATGTTGTTCGTTTTTTGTTTTTATTTATTTTTGTATATTTATTTATTTGTATAACCATGTTGTTCGTTTTTTGTTTTTATTTATTTTTGTATATTTATTTATTTGTATAACCATGTTGTTCGTTTTTTGTTTTTATTTATTTTTGTATATTTATTTATTTGTATAACCATGTTGTTCGTTTTTTGTTTTTATTTATTTTTGTATATTTATTTATTTGTATAACCATGTTGTTCGTTTTTTGTTTTTATTTATTTTTGTATATTTATTTATTTGTATAACCATGTTGTTCGTTTTTTGTTTTTATTTATTTTTGTATATTTATTTATTTGTATAACCATGTTGTTCGTTTTTTGTTTTTATTTATTTTTGTATATTTATTTATTTGTATAACCATGTTGTTCGTTTTTTGTTTTTATTTATTTTTGTATATTTATTTATTTGTATAACCATGTTGTTCGTTTTTTGTTTTTATTTATTTTTGTATATTTATTTATTTGTATAACCATGTTGTTCGTTTTTTGTTTTTATTTATTTTTGTATATTTATTTATTTGTATAACCATGTTGTTCGTTTTTTGTTTTTATTTATTTTTGTATATTTATTTATTTGTATAACCATGTTGTTCGTTTTTTGTTTTTATTTATTTTTGTATATTTATTTATTTGTATAACCATGTTGTTCGTTTTTTGTTTTTATTTATTTTTGTATATTTATTTATTTGTATAACCATGTTGTTCGTTTTTTGTTTTTATTTATTTTTGTATATTTATTTATTTGTATAACCATGTTGTTCGTTTTTTGTTTTTATTTATTTTTGTATATTTATTTATTTGTATAACCATGTTGTTCGTTTTTTGTTTTTATTTATTTTTGTATATTTATTTATTTGTATAACCATGTTGTTCGTTTTTTGTTTTTATTTATTTTTGTATATTTATTTATTTGTATAACCATGTTGTTCGTTTTTTGTTTTTATTTATTTTTGTATATTTATTTATTTGTATAACCATGTTGTTCGTTTTTTGTTTTTATTTATTTTTGTATATTTATTTATTTGTATAACCATGTTGTTCGTTTTTTGTTTTTATTTATTTTTGTATATTTATTTATTTGTATAACCATGTTGTTCGTTTTTTGTTTTTATTTATTTTTGTATATTTATTTATTTGTATAACCATGTTGTTCGTTTTTTGTTTTTATTTATTTTTGTATATTTATTTATTTGTATAACCATGTTGTTCGTTTTTTGTTTTTATTTATTTTTGTATATTTATTTATTTGTATAACCATGTTGTTCGTTTTTTGTTTTTATTTATTTTTGTATATTTATTTATTTGTATAACCATGTTGTTCGTTTTTTGTTTTTATTTATTTTTGTATATTTATTTATTTGTATAACCATGTTGTTCGTTTTTTGTTTTTATTTATTTTTGTATATTTATTTATTTGTATAACCATGTTGTTCGTTTTTTGTTTTTATTTATTTTTGTATATTTATTTATTTGTATAACCATGTTGTTCGTTTTTTGTTTTTATTTATTTTTGTATATTTATTTATTTGTATAACCATGTTGTTCGTTTTTTGTTTTTATTTATTTTTGTATATTTATTTATTTGTATAACCATGTTGTTCGTTTTTTGTTTTTATTTATTTTTGTATATTTATTTATTTGTATAACCATGTTGTTCGTTTTTTGTTTTTATTTATTTTTGTATATTTATTTATTTGTATAACCATGTTGTTCGTTTTTTGTTTTTATTTATTTTTGTATATTTATTTATTTGTATAACCATGTTGTTCGTTTTTTGTTTTTATTTATTTTTGTATATTTATTTATTTGTATAACCATGTTGTTCGTTTTTTGTTTTTATTTATTTTTGTATATTTATTTATTTGTATAACCATGTTGTTCGTTTTTTGTTTTTATTTATTTTTGTATATTTATTTATTTGTATAACCATGTTGTTCGTTTTTTGTTTTTATTTATTTTTGTATATTTATTTATTTGTATAACCATGTTGTTCGTTTTTTGTTTTTATTTATTTTTGTATATTTATTTATTTGTATAACCATGTTGTTCGTTTTTTGTTTTTATTTATTTTTGTATATTTATTTATTTGTATAACCATGTTGTTCGTTTTTTGTTTTTATTTATTTTTGTATATTTATTTATTTGTATAACCATGTTGTTCGTTTTTTGTTTTTATTTATTTTTGTATATTTATTTATTTGTATAACCATGTTGTTCGTTTTTTGTTTTTATTTATTTTTGTATATTTATTTATTTGTATAACCATGTTGTTCGTTTTTTGTTTTTATTTATTTTTGTATATTTATTTATTTGTATAACCATGTTGTTCGTTTTTTGTTTTTATTTATTTTTGTATATTTATTTATTTGTATAACCATGTTGTTCGTTTTTTGTTTTTATTTATTTTTGTATATTTATTTATTTGTATAACCATGTTGTTCGTTTTTTGTTTTTATTTATTTTTGTATATTTATTTATTTGTATAACCATGTTGTTCGTTTTTTGTTTTTATTTATTTTTGTATATTTATTTATTTGTATAACCATGTTCTTCGTTTTTTGTTTTTATTTATTTTTGTATATTTATTTATTTGTATAACCATGTTCTTCCTTTTTTGTTTATTACCATGTTGTTATTTTTTGGTCCGTTACTAATGATTTGAATTTTTTCAAACAATTGTATTCTTTTAATGGAACGATAGTGTTCCTTTTTTCGAATGTTAAAAACCTGAGGATGGCTTATTGAGTAAGCCGAAAACGTCAGTTTTCGTAATAAAATTATCTCAGCTATAAGTAAAAGGTGTTATTTTGTGAATTAGAAAAGAAAAAACCATTCTCACAAACTTTATATATTACGTAAAGTAAACGTAATATACAAAGTTTGCAAGTACGAAAGTGTTTGCAAGGGATAATAAAAAAGTTTCTAAATGAAGGAAGTTATGCATAAAACTTTATATATTATAAAAATTTAATTATTTTTATAGAGAATTAAGTAAATATATTTATAAAAATTTATTAAACGGTTGTCAATACCAACAAATGGAAATATCAGCTTCAACTTTATTTATGGTTTATTTTATAATAAAAAGATTATTAAGCAACATTAGAATATTCATATAAATATACAAAATAAGCAATTCATTAGAATATGCAATTTTGTATTATGTTACATTACTCTCAAATATTTTGAACCAATTTAAATGACTAAAAGTTTTAATTTCAATTACTGTATTTTAATTTTAAAGTATGTTTTCAGTCCACATAGTATAACATTTATTCTGTTTAATAAGTTAAAATAATGTTGTCATGCAACCTGTCAGAAAAACTTTTAGTGAATATTACAAATTTAATATAGAGTTTGTATACTTTTAACGTAATTATTAACTAAATTTTATTAATATTCATTAAAAGACACTCCGACAGTTCCCTTGTTAGAGGTAATTGCAGGATAATAAGTTAGAGCAGGGGTCCCCAACCTTTTTGTACCTAAGAGCACATTCTAGAATACCGGCTGGACGACGGGCACCATTTATTTTTTCAAGGTGAATTTATGTTTGGACATAGTTAACAGCGCCGGATTAAGCCTCTAGCGGGCCCTAGACAAAATTTAAATTGGGGCCCCATTTAAATAAGTTGCTTCTAAACAAATCTTATATAATGTGACATTAGCATGGGTGACACCCGGTGCGGATATCGTGGTGTCACCCAGGAATATTTCTAGATGGTGCGAGAGATATCGTGGCGGAGATTACTTCTCACACACGGATGGCTGTTGACCTTTTTCTTTTTTTTTTTTTTTTTTTTAGTTAACGACTGCTGAAATTTCTAGGTCACTCCAAGTTACGGGCCCTACACGTTTCCCTACTTTGATTTTATGGTATTCAGAACGGACCGATTTACTTCATTTCAGGTATGGGAAATTGAATTAGTGCAGATTTGGCGGAGGGGAAAAAGAGATCAGTCGCATTTCGCTTTGTGCTTTCATCTGTGTTGGACGCCATTTCTACTTTTGAATGGTTAATCATTCAAAGTGAAAAAACTTTTACATAGCATTTTATCGAAAACCGAAATATTTTTATTTTTATCGTGGTCGCACAATGGCGGGCACACGTAAAACGATTGGCGGGCGCCATGGTGCCCGCGGGCATAGGGTTGGGGACCACTGAGTTAGAGGTTAGCATACAGAATAGGTAGATGTAAGATGGCAAGAATTCAAATAGTATTATTAAATATTGACAGTGATAGCAATGACATGGAGACTAAAAGAAAGATATGTTACTGAATTTTCAGTCAGACACACACTAATATCCACATAAACAGAAAAACAAACTCCAATTTTTTTTTTTTTTTTTTGCATTTATTAACGTTTTAAGGTCGATCGAGTCCAAAAATGTAAAAATCTTAGGGATTAATTTTTAATCTATCGTCAAACTTTCCCTGTGTTATACACAATAGAGCCGGAAAAGTAAAATGGCGTTTGAGCAATCTATAGGGAAGTTTGATGCGAGACCTCTTCCATATATAGTGCCTGGATGCGAACGTTATGAGCCATTCGGATATGAACATCTGGCTTGTATAATTTGTGTGTGACCGGAGGGTCGGCGTCTCTTTGACACCTCGTCAGGATGTGACACCACCGAGTCTCTCAGGACTCGGATATCGCGACGGAGAGTTATAACGTCACGCGAGCGGTTGGATCCGGAGTGGAGGTGAGGAAGGAGAAACGAGGAAGTGAGTCACTCGGGATACTGGCTAATTAACAAGAATAAATGTAATAAAAATAACAGAGAATATAGGCGACGCACAGCTATCAGTTCCGATAACCATTATTAGACATTCAGAGAGAGAGAGTTTACAAACGACCCGCGAGTTGATAAATACCTTGTTTGGAGACTTGGTGTCGGACTACTGGATTTTTTTGGGTGGTATCCAACAACGACGTCCTGGATGGAATATTCCACAGAGTAAAGCACAGGATAATATCTCCCGGTTTTCTAGGTTGGGTAACTCTTGCGAGTAGATCTAAAAGTTACAGTGATTTTTCTCAAGATTCGGGTTCGAGGTGGACGACTAGACGACGACTGCTCGGATTGATTTGTCATCGTTCTCCCTTATTATTAGGTTTCCTCTTAAGATTTTCCATGAGGTCAGGATCTCGTTGTTAAGGGTCGGGCGTCCAATACGTAAATTACTTTTAAAAGTTCCGGGTGAAACACTAATAACTAAATGAATCATCTAGTTATTAGTGTTTCACCTCCTTGAGTTGGGGTGTTTCACCCCAACTCAACGAGGAAGCAAGTTCGTGGAAAATAATTTTTGAGTATCAACCTATTCCTTGATAAAATGGTGGAGGTGAGACGATCGAAATTAAAAATGATTGAACACTTTCGTCCATTCGTCCGTCACATGTGTTTTGCCTCTCACGGCATGCCATTTTGCTGGAACATGCAAAATGGTTCATCCTAACAATCCAACTGCCGTATTGGATCCAACATTGAATTACATATTCGTTATATTAAGAGTTTAAGCATAATGATTATTACAGAGTCTACATTTTTAAATAATGGTTCCTAAAATAGAAAGTAATCTAGAAAACATTATAAAAGCAAGTTATCGCAATATATATATATGTTGCGATAACTTGCTCTTATAATGTTTTCTAGATTATATATATATAGCCTATACCGGATGGCCTTCCTCATGAGTTCGTTTTACAGCACAGCACGTCCATGGCCCTGGTAGAATACCCACCGTAGCAAAAGAATTTTAAGCAGAGGTATGGAAAATAAATAAATAAAAAGACTATCAGTTTGTAGAACGTACCAATAACGGTATACCCTGAAAATTGCGATAGATCAATATCGGTATCCGTTACGTCAGTAAATAAAAATATTTCAGTAAAATGAGATAAATTATTAATCATTAGATGTCAATTAATCGATAAGTGCAAATTTCCTCTATCTTTGTCAAACAGACAGTTAAAATAAAATATCAATGCTTTTAAATGTATACTTTACAAATATCTATATTAAGTTTCAGTTCTATAAAATATTCTTTATATCATTTGTCAGAAAATTTTACAGGAAAGTTTATGAAAACGCTGTAGTGTGAATATTTAGTGTACTAGAACCCCTTTAGCTGCCACTCGAAATCATCGAGTGACATTTCCACTTCTCAGGACGAGAACGTAGACGTTGGATTTTGGGAAGCAGTGTAGGTGTTATGTGACGGTGTTGTGTACAGCGACGATGAGTGATATGTGAATGAATGAGTGCGCTGAAAAAATGAGATAATGGTTTAATTGTGAATGTTATCGTGAGGGGTGTATGTAAGGATGTGTTGTAGTGAAACCGCGAGCTTACCCGATCGTTAAAACGTCTACGCTGAGCCCGTAATCTTCCCGTTGGTAAGGTTGTCTTCAGATTTCGTCCCCAGGTCCCACGCCAAGTGCATCTTACCGAGACGTGCTCCAGGAATGAAATGTCATTCGAAATTTTACAGTGGAAACTCTTCAGCCTCCAGAAATTCTGTTGCAATACTTGATTCATTTTCGTTGTTTGTTAGAAGTATTGTTTAACAATAACCATAGAAATCATTGTTGGGATGATAACGTTTAATTATTAAATTGCGTAGAAAAGTATTTTAAGTCAATTATACGAATTATAAATTCAGCTTTTTTTTTTTTTTTTTTTTTTTTTGAAAAGTTTCTATAATATTGTAAGAAGAAAATTTTTCAGATAAAGCATTTAAATGTTTATTATTAAAGCTTTAGAAGGAGATTCAAAGTACGCAGAAGGGCTCAGTCTTCCATTTTCTTTTGTGTCGACGAGCTGTATTGACAAGCGACATTCGCCTGTCAATACAGCTCTTCGTGTACATTACAGTGCATGTTATGTAGGCTACTTACAAATGTAATTTATTCTAGAATTATCCTTCGCAAATCTTTAACTTACATGTCTTCAGATTGCTTCCCCACAAATGTATGATGATTACTGAAAAAAAAAATTTTACAAAATTAATAAGCTTTAAAGTAAGTGTACAAAATCATGCCATATGCCTATATAAACAAAAGGCAGATGTCAGCAGGCCATCAATAAATCTTCATTCACATTGTACAGAATATGTTTATAAGTTAAAATATGTAGAGTTAATGCGAACGTCATAGGAAATGTAACTTCCTATGTCAAAATAGAAAACTATTTCATCCCAAGTAATATTTCTCACTGTACTGAATCAAGTAAAATTGTATAGCGAACTTCATGTACTGTTACAGCTAATATATTGTCTTTAAAAAGAAAGTTTGCCTTTACATAGTTGTATAAATGCATCAGACGAAAAGCTATCGTTTTCTCATTATATTGTCAAAGATATGTAATAAAATTCAACAAAGAAAATGCAAATGCACCTATTTATTAACTATCATCCTTACGAATATTCCGATGAATAGAGGCATGTGTGAGTGAAGATTTTAATAAGCTATCTCTTTTTTTTGGAAAATTTTGCCATTTATTCTTTTGAAATTTTTGCTTGCTGGTGGTTACGGGATCCGAACTCAAAAACAGAAGTTTAAATACAGGTACTCCTCACTTTACGACCGAGTTCCGTTCCGACGACTACATCGTTAAGCGAATTGGTCGATAAGCGATAAGCTTGCGCCGGGAATATAGGATCGTTGTAAAATTATACAAATTATGCAACAAACTTCAAATTTATTCATAAGAAGACTATTGTGAAATCTGGACGTTAAGAACCTAGAATTTCTAAATTATTTCACTCCAGTTATAAACGACTTAATCAACAACATTCCATACCCGGGAAATTGTTGACCCTCGAATGGCAACGATTGTCCCCTAACTGTCAACAAGCCGTTATTCCTTCGGAGCAGGTAGATCATCTTGCACGATGGTTTATAGTTAGCGTCCGAACTAGTCGTTTATTTAATATCCCGGGAACACCTATGGCCCTAATAGCGATTCGTTTTCGCTCACGTGACAAGTTTTTCCATCAAAAACTTATAAAAGACGCTTCCTTCCCCCTAAAGGGGTCGGATCGTCTCTCCACTAAGAAGTGCACTACGCCGTCGACCGAACCCGAAAGTTTCAAGGTGTCTATGTTTTAAGTGCCATTGTCCAGTCTACGAATTCTAAGATTCGACGTGCCATCGTCCCATTAACTGATTCTCTGTCATCCCGAACATCATCGTCACCTCTGAGAGAATATTCGTCCATTACGAACTCCGTCTATTACGGACTTGTTAAGAGGTATGAAAAATAATTGTAAACTCTCTCTCTCCGGCCCCTTTTTGTATACGAGGGTAGAAGTGTACTTTAGTTCGTTTAGCATTTATTAAATCTTGTTTTGTTATAAAATGGTGTCTTTCTTGACTGTCGGCTTCGCCTTATCGTCGACCCCAATCTTCCTCCTCCTCCACTCGCGTAACGCGTAACGCGCCGTCTACGTAACAGCCATCCTGGACACGTGAGTCGCCGGAAAAAGAGGCACGACAAACTCTTACCTCCCCCCCGGGATCTCACACATTGGTGACAATCGAGAGGGGTTCCGACTTATTCGGCACCCCCCCGATTTCACACTATTATAGTACGCTATTAGCCTATTATAGAACTAAAAGACAATTATAGTACTCTTAGTGCGCATGTCACCATTCGCCACTGATCGATACTCAAACTGAGAATGGGGATTTCCCGAATTGCAGGTCGAAGCTCGATTGGTCGTAAATGCGAGTGGTCGTTAAGCAGATAGGTCGTAAAGTGAGGAGTACCTGTATTTGTATTCGTTTTCTGGCGCAATGCTCTATGTCAGTGATTCTCAACCTTTTTTCGTCACGGTACACTTTTCCTAATTTAAAAATTTGGTGGCACACACGGTTACTTCGGTGAGTACTGCAGGACAACCGGTGACGTCATAACTGATTTTTAAACGCAGTTAGTTATTTAGGTCACATTTTCTAAACGCCTTGGTAACTGCCGGAAGATACCGGTAACACCGGTAACAATTTCCAAACGCTCTCTAGGAATGTAGAACCGATTAAACTACTTGTCCAACTCGCTTATGTATGGATATTCGTAGTGGAGGCACACTTTAAAAATCTCGCGACACAGTGGTTGAGAATCATTGCTCTATATACATTTAACAAAATAATTAACTAAAATATAATTCTTACAAAAAAAGAATATAATTTTAAAAATATATATATTATATTCACCGAATTACTGCGACAATGATATAGCGTGATATAGATGCGCCATTACTGTGACAGGTAGCACATAGCACTTGCCTGTGTGAAATGTAATAGTGTTTTGCTCCCGTACATCACACTTTTCCTGTTAGCAATAGAGTCGTCCCGGTTATGTATCTAATTCCGTTTGGGGAAAAATTTTTTAATTGAAATAACATGACTTGCGGTAGAAATCGGAAGTTCGTATATAGTTAATCTGGTCCTTTTTCTCTTACGATTTCCATGTCTGGTCTCGTCTTTCATCTATCTAACTCCGTTCTCGAGATTAAGAAAGGTCAGAGACGGATGGACGACAGTGGAAATTTATACGTCTTCAATTTTTTTAAACTGCAGTCCAATAAATACCGTTCAGTAACGGAGTGGATAAAACCACCGAACACCGGTCGGTCGTGGGTTCGCGCGTGGCCAACGGGCTGACCATGTGGAGTTTTCTGGGTTTTTTTTACGTTAGTAACACTTAAATTGGGGCTAGCTTTATATAAAAATCTTCTGGGGATGCATCCCCTCGGCAGATCGCTCAAGTATCACGTTGCCATAACCAAATAAACCAAACTAATTCTAATAAACGTGACATTTACGAGGACGTAGTTTATATAATCTGTTGCAAAAATATAAACAGTTCATTATCACATAAAAGCAATTATTCTCGCATTTTTACAAAATTCGTTTTTTTTTTATCTAAATAAGTTTTATATGGAGTCTTTCGGACGTTAAGGTTAGCAACTTCGATCACATGCGGGGAAATCACAACCTATCTAACACGAATCACTTTTCAAATATTAATTAGTATCGTTGACCACCCTCTCTTCCGGGAGGAGGTCAACGACAACTTTTGATCGAATAACTTCGACCCCCCTTCTGTAACAATCCCTTCTTTCTATCAGGCCAGCGGTATGGTGGCATTCGAATAGGAAAATTACATAATGTAAGGCTATCAGCATGCACAAAATATGTTTTAAGTGGTTTTCGAGGATATCGAGTTTAAATATTTAGTCCGTTTTTTGCAAAATTTGATTGGTTGCAGATTATAATTTGATATTCGGCTGTGAATGATACAGTTTCTTAAAGTGAACATTAGAAATTATGATATCTGAAAAATTTAAGATATATTTTCAATTATTGTCTATTTGACCATTGAAAGTGTGCCATTTCGTACCATCCGAGTATCGCGATAAACATGACAACGATAGACTAAAATACCAAACTCTTTATATGGTTTTCGTTTTAATGTTTATTATATTATAGTATTTAATTTACATTTAAAATGTTATCGTACGTAAGTATTTATTACACCAAGTGCCCAATCTAACACATGTTAAAAATTCTTTATTCCTCTACTGTACAGAATTTAAAGAATTTTTAAAATGTGTTAGATTGGGCACTTGGTGTGATAAACTCTTACGTAATAGAACCTTTGTAAATACAAATCAAATACTATAATATAACGAAAGAGATAGAAGTGCTAAATAATCGAATAATCTTAATTTTTGCTGTTGTTATTTTTTATCGGAACAACGCCGGGCTTATCCGTTAGTTAATAAATAAATTAAAAAACGTTTTTTTCTTTATTTTAATATTGTTCGACTATACGTTTTCATTTTAAAATCATTTTTTGGACTACTTTTTATTTTTATTTTTCTTAAATGATTCTACAAATTTTGATATGTGATATAAACGAAAAATATTTATATATTAATTAGTCGACTCATTTTCTCTTGAGAAATTTCGATATAACTTTTGTACAATTTTGTAATTCAACACGATAAAAATAATCTTAATTATAAGACAGTTATTTTTTTCCAAATTGTATGTTTAAATCGTTCTTTTAACATCTTTCTCAAAAATAATATTAATGTTTAAATTTATTGGGCCAATCAATAGAAAAAATGGTGATTTTAATAAAGGAAACGATAAAAAATTTTTAGTTTGTCCTATGTTGGTCTATTGTTTTCTCGTCCAGTTGGCCGCGTTAACTCGGTGGACTATGGGAAATTTCTAAGGTTTTTCGGGGTGGTCTGTCCGAAAGACCGTGTCCCCCGAAAGTGGGACGCAAGTGGGAAAGTGGGAAAAGTGGGATATCTTAGGGCACACATTCAACTGGGCGATGGTCAATTGAATTATCGCTAAGTGAATATCTAGGCGACAAAATAATAGATAAACAATTAGACAATTTTTGTCGTTTTCTTTATTAAAATCGCCATTCTTTCCTGATATAATACCCGGCAAATTTTAACAATTTTTGAGAAGGGAGTTAAAAGAACGATCTAAACATAAATTTTGATAAATCTCGTTTATAATTAAGTTTATTTTTATTTATTTATTTTTGTATAGAATTACAAATTGTGTAGGCGTTATATTGTAATTTCCCATGCAAAAATAAGTCATCTAGTTAATAAATATTTTCGTTTATATCATATATTAAAATTTGTAAATTGTTTAAGAACGATATGGTTTTAAAAAGTGATCCGAAAAATGTTTAATATCTGTCACCCAGTACCCCCTTTTTAGTGCCCACAGGCGGACAGTTAAATATTATATACAATTGAACCTGTCTATCTCGAATCTCAAGAGAACAAGAAAAAGTCGATGTAGACAGGTTTCGAGATATAAAGGTTCCTCCACAGTAAACAGCAATAGGTTTAATTGGAGGCATAGTATTTTACTAATACATCACAATAGCAAGAACAGTACATACCTTAACAGAAATAGTTTGTCTATAGTTTCTAATGCCTGATTTTCTTCAACCAACAAGATGCAAGCCAAACTTGTAGCCTTAGCCCACCAGTGGCCGAATGGATAAAACCACTTAACGCTGGTCTTGGGTTCGCGTCTGGCCACGTTGAGTTTTCCGGGAATTTTCTTCATGTTTTTTACATCTAAATAGGGGCCAGTTTTTCATAGAAATCCTTCCGGGAGGCATCGCCCAAAAATCCTGTTGCAGTAAACAAATAAACCGAGTCAAACTCGTAGCCAATTAGAGAAAAAACAGAGTTAATTGCCACAATGTATTTAATTGAAAGATATGTTTCTCGACTACAAAAAAATGCTATCAAAAAGTTGGAGCTTTGAAATTATCTATAATTTCTTCAGTTTATAATTTGAGATAGAGATGTTTCAAGAAAAAATTATTTTAGAAAAACATGGAAAATACATTGAATTTAGGCTTAAAATGCAAGGGAAAAAATAAAGGGGTGTTTGAAATTACGACCGCTGAATTAATTTATTTCATCAAAAAAAAAAAAAAAAAAAAAAAAAAAAAATGCGGACTATTGAAGTAATATTAAAGGTGTAAATTAGAAAATAGTAGTTATTGACGAACGGTTCTTATGAAAATTATACTCAGCACAAAATAAATGATATTTCACTCAATTAACTTATTATTGAAACATCAAGTTTTGCATATAAACACCAAAGGCGGCATGGCGGAAGTGAAATTAAAAATTATGTTAAAAAAAAACAAAAAAGGAACTTGAAATATTTCCAAATTTTTATTACCAATAATTAATTCGCAAACGACTTAAAAAAAACAGATGCAATCCTTTTCTTACACCTGAAGACATCTTCTATAAAACTTTTCTCGTATTAGATTTAAAAAAAAAGGATGTAATCCTTATTTTTCGTGTTTTGGAAATTTACTAATCCAGAGAATTCGCATTGCATCATACTGGAATCAGTTACATTTTACTCGGCTGTTATATATAACAAAGGGAAAGTATGGTGATGGGTCAAAAGATGACCCTCAAGATTTTTACATTTCTGGGTTGTAAAACCCGATTTTTTTACAACGCAAAAAATTTAGGATTTTTTTCTGTATCTATGGATGTTAGCGTATATGGAGTACGATTTTGTTTACCGATTTTGAAGCTTAACACTTGTGTCTTTTGTCGAAAATTTGAAATTTTGCAGAGAGGTTTGTGCATTATTGTCCGGGCTGCAAGTACAGAATTTTTCGAGTTCCATTGCAGTAATCGATGTATATACACGCTTAGTATAGGGTGGCCATGTACTCGCTTTTCCCTCCAGCCAGATGGCTCTTGTAAAGCTTCCTCGCGTTAGTCTTTCGGTTCGTTTGTGCGCAGATGTGAGGCGATGTCCAGATGCTGTTTTTCCCAGTAGCTGTTTGCAGATCTTCGTGTATAATGGTATTAACTGTGAACTGAGATATACCCAGATGTTTTGCTATGGTCCTCTGGGCTAGGTGGATTTTCTTTTCTAATCATTTCCTTATCTTATCCTTACTCCGAGATTTGCGAGCACAAGGAAAGATTGGGCGTAACTCACCAGAAGCACGCGCTTGTCGCTTTTTCATTTTGTTACCAAGAACTTTGATAACTGTAGACTGGAAAACTTCAATTCCATTCTTCTTTAGGGCTTTTGAAACAGAGCGGAATGAAAGACCTCCTTCGAAAAGAAGCTAGATGCGCACTTCAACTTCGCTCCGCTATATTTTTAATACTTTTCAAAGTATTTAAACATATTATAAGTTAAATTTAACTTCTGTGGAAGAGCTATCTGCAAAGAATTTTTTTTAAATTTTTTCTGCCCTGAGGACACTAAGATGATCTTTTTAGCAAGCCCATTATAAATTCTGTCATACCCATATAAAGAACTTTTTATATTTTTAAATAAACATGTTTATATCCGTGTAAATTATTTCGTATTATTTTAAACAGAAATTGTTACATAAGTTTTATATTTTTATTACCTAAATGACCTTAAAAATCTCGCTGAATAATTAACAAGATAGGTAATTTAGATAATTAAATTTAATAGTTAAACTAAAAATAAAATCAATTTTCGTTAATCAGCATGCCAAAGCATATTTAGCACTATATTTACTTATAAAAAATTGAATCGCCAGAATATAGAATATATATATACTTGGTTTTGTTTATTGTTGTTAATAGAAAAAATGATTTCCTTACGGTTTGTCTCGCTTCTGTGTTTGGTTCTATTGATAGGAACTAACGCGAAACGTTTTCAGAAAAGAGAAAGTAACACTCCTAATATTGAAGATACTGAAGTTTATGATGACCAAGAATTTACTGATGAATACGATGACCAAGATTATACTGATGAATACGATGACCAAGATTATACTGATGAATACGATGACCAAGATTATACTGATGAAACGATGACCAAGATTATACTGATGAATATGAAGACCAATTTGTAACTGATAAGGAAGAAACAGAAACAACAGATACAGACACTGAATCGTTCACGGAATGGACAACAGAATGGTTGACAGATTCGACTGAAGCACCAGAGAAAGCCGCAGTTTCAACGGAAGAACCAGAAATAGCCAACATTCCTTCGGATGAAAAACCAGGACCTTACGTGGCTGGTAAACATTTTTTTTTTTTTTCTAAATTTAAACAATTTTTCAATTGAAAAAAGAAAAAAAATTATTTTCTTCTTTAATTTTACGCAGCAATAATTTATCATCATTTTAATGTAGATTTTGCTGAAAAATATATTTTTTTAGACAGATGACTATTCAAATAATTACTTCTTCACGTCTCAATGATTATAAATTCTTACATATTTCCGAAATTTATTTACATAATTATTTAGATACTTGTTAGTTATCTATTAAATACTTTTGTGAGAAACTACCGTACTTTACGGCATATAAGACACATCTCTATTTAAGCATAGATTATTTAGAAAAAGTATTAAGTGCATCTAAACCATCCAGCTCCTGTGCCACTCGCCCAAATTTTTTAAAAACCGTTTTCGGGTTTTAAAAAATTAAAAATAGAATGCACACTTACTAGGAAAAAAAGGGAGTTTAAAAGAAGTCATTTATAATTAATATTTACCATTAAAATATTGTACACGAATACATATAAAACATGCATTAGGTGTAACAAAGAATAATAATGATGATGATAATAATAATATGTTTAACTATGTAGTTAATGGTTCGGCTTTTTGTCGATATAGACCATGACGGTATATACGCTTCCGCCATTTGCGTCGTAGATTCAGAACCGTACAAAAGTTTTATAGCCTTGAAAGTGTAAATTCTAAATTTAAAAAAATGTTAAATAAAAGGAACAAAGAAACAGACTTTATTTATTATATTAATAATAATACTATATTAAGAACTTTATTTATAGAATTTTCTTTTACATTTTGTGTAAAAATTCTATTATTTTGTAAAAGTTTTCCTTGTTATCTTCTCTCAGTAATAGACATTATTATTTCGGTTTCTTGAAGGGGACAGGACAACGTAGAGTTGACAGTGAGAAAATTCCGACTGGTCAAGAAAAACTCCGACGTGGTCGTGGTCTCCGGTCGTGCCTGCCCTGAGACTTTCTAATAGTTACGGCAAACGCCGGAATAATGGGAAACTGTCAAAGTTTTAATATAAATAGTAAATTTATATCTTTAGGGGACATGTAGACTGGGGCACTTGGGGCACGTATTCTCTTTTCGTCTCGCTTGCCCTTTTTCCGAGAGGGCCCCAAACAACGTAAAATTCGAGCCTATTTTGCAAATATAAAGAAACTAACGAACGATATTTGTCTATTGATCCATGCAAATCCCATTCCTTGTTTTAAAGGCCAAGTTAGCCCCCTGTGCAACCAGCGAAACTTTGTGGGAACGCTGATCCGACGTTGAATCATAGAGTTTGAAGTTCCTTGCATAATGTACGATGCTTTCTTTTTATAGCTTGTCACTTCCTTTTTCGTAGTCTGCGGGAGCCGCTGCTAGGGGCTATATCAATACATGATATATTCACAATATCACCACGATTAGAGTCAGATAGTATTTCATCTGTAATTAAATGTCACTGAAAACATATTACTATAATACATTTGATAAAAAAAATTTTGTCCCATTGCAAAGACTTTTTTCTTGGACACAAATTCCTTATCAGTATTATAACTATTCCTCCACATCAATATTAATTGATGTGGAGGAATAGTTATAATACTGATATTGTATGCCTGACATTGTAACTGTATTTAAAAATTCTAGTGGACAGTTTATTACGTCATTGGGGTCACTTACTATAGAATCAGAACCGTAGTAGATATATTTTTTCTTCTGGTAAATGGCTTATCATATCTTGATTAATTTTTAGGCATTCCACTTTTTATAGATGCAAAAATAACTCGTTTTAATTTTTCTTTACTAAATTTTGTGTCAGTGCCAAAACCTGAAGCTGCTGTGATCCCCTGGGATTGGGTGAACGCACGTTAAGCTTGATAAAAAAAAAGCCCTCTTATAAGTTAATGCATACAGGGCAAAAAGATTTGTAAAAAAACTATTTCAAATTAATTTGAGATGGGTAAGTTTACGATGCCAACTTATAAGTACAGTGAACAGAAAACTCTAATTAAATAATTTTTAATTAATATTTAACCATATACAGGGTGCAAACATTAACATTTGCACCAGGCTACATTTTCTATATGGCTTTGCACATTTGGCCATGCAGAGAAGTCTCACGCAGTTTCCTTCATCCATTTTTGACAATGTCCAGCCATTTCTCCTTTAAGTATTTTAATCATACGTTTTATACTAATTTTGAGACGTTCTACGACTTTGTAATTAAATTGTGTATTTATCTTTCATACGAGCCGAAACAGGATTTGGCGTAATTTTTTTAAAACTCTTTCCGCACTGTGGATACTAAAAGGGTCGCTTTAAACAAGCTCATTATGGGTTCTGCCAAGCCCACAGTGGGACGATCGGATGATGAGGGCGGGTTCTGACGGTCCGACATATCCGGACGGACCACCATCCAAAAAATTCCTGGGCTTTTTCGACCCGTCTGGATTCGATCTCGGGTCCCCAGAACAGTAGGATGCCACTTGAACGCTCGGCCATCCGGCCGTTGATTTGCCTCATTAGAAGGAAATGTGGCTGCATGGCGAACTGCTCACTGCCGATTACATATACTATCATGCACAACATGCACGGTATTTAGATAATACATAGCAGAAACAGGATGTAGACTTTGTCTACACCCCTATATGTATTGTACATAAAGTGTTTAATCATTAATTTCAGTCAGTGAACAATACAAGCAAACTGTTCTTATAAAAAATTAGTATATTAATAGACAACTTCGTAAAATAATAATAGTCTTTCTATCTAAAATTATAAAATATTTAAAAGTAAAAATATTTATAACTATATATCCGTTTAGATTTCGAGGGATATGTAATAGATGTCCTTTACGCTATTGAAAATAAAACTGGGAGTAATGTGAGTTGGTTTAATTTCTATAATCCTGAATTACATAAAAATGATCCAGAATTCAGTCTAACAGATCTAAAACCTGATGGGTAAGTGTTTCTACTATTTATATACAGTTTCTTTTAAGTTTTGAATATAAAATACATTTATTAGTACGTTTAATGTTTCGATATTTTTAAAATTATAAATAAGAGATAATTGATTTTAATTAAAGTTAAGTATATGACAAATGAAATTTCAATAAATAAATATGCGCTAATTGGCAGGAAGAAGCCTGTTAAAGTTCCTTTCTTTACAATGATCGAAATTACAAATATAACCGATTATCTGAATGGAGAAGTTTGGGTAGGTAGAACCGATTATTTACATAACGATGGAGAAAGACCTCGCAGTTATTCCATAAAAGCGTCCATATATCAACCATCTATCAATGATATAATTGAGGAAAAGACGCTGTGGTGGAGTTGGTTCTTCCCATCATCATACTCTAGCCTTAAAGACGTATTGTCTGAATGGAATGAGCTTTTTGGAAAACGACCAACATTTGATTACATGATCACCGGTTCTTACAAAACTGAATTAGACCCGTTTGAAACTTTCAAACTTCAATGGAACATAATTACTAAGACAAAAATAATAGATTATAAAATAGCGGTCTATTTTACGGGATCTTTGGTTGTTGCTTTGCAAAACGGAGAGGATGTATATCCAGTGGAAATTCCTTTAACTCAGTTAGCTAATGACGATTTCGAAGCTGTTAAAATTGCTGGTTTACAGGGGCTAAGGTACATTGCCGAAGGCCATGTAAAACATAACTATGGATTTTCCGCTGTACCAGATGTTGACAGATTATCATATAAAGTCGAAACTAAATTTTCTACCGGTACCTTAAAAGTTCATGATATTATTAATGAGTGATTAAAAATATACCGGTACAAACGCGTTTAGTTTTATGTAATATAATTATTGTTTATTCAAGGATTTATGAGTGTGTACGATTAAATTTAATTTAAATCGAGATAAAATAGTGTAATGTTTGAATAAACCAATAAATATATAATCTTTCTCAGAAATGTTTATTCAATGACTAATAAAACTATTACAAATGTATGTTAAGAAGATATAAGCTATCGGTGTATCTACCTTAGAATTATTCATTGTTATACGGATAACTGTGAGAAAATTTAGTTTATAACACGTATTTGAAAATAAAGAATAATAATAAACATTATTGAAATGTCCAGATTATTCGTAATAATTCTTTAAATAAATGTTCCAAATTTTCCCTGAATAATGTAATTTTCTTTTGAAAAATAACTTTATCGAAATAATAAAAATATATGTATTATAAAATAATTTGGTTGAAATAAAATTAATTTCGGATATTAACGTAAATTACAGTAATATAGATCAGTCCTAGTGTCAACATACATAATATAAAAGTATTCTTTCTGACGTTAAATATATGAATCGTACTGATTTAATGAATCCAGAGAAATAATCAACCGAATCACTTTAAAATGGCGAATGAAGGTGGTAAAATACAGTCAAACCTGTTTTTATGCGCTCTTTTTATGTGCGATTTTTATTTGTGCGATTTTTTTAATGCAAATTTTTAATTTGTGCGGTTTTTTTTGTGCGATTTTTTATTTGTGCGGTATAGTTGGCGACTAGTCTCGTGCTATTCGTCATGTCTCACGTTGACTTATTATAGCTAAATAAACTTATTATAGCATAAATGCACTTATTATAGTAATATTATTGCATGAATATGCGAAAAATGAAATAATTTACTTTTTAAGTCAACAAAACACCACCTGGACAAAAATATGTAAAACAGACGATAGACCAGACGATGCAGTCAAGTGCTGACATCTATTGTTAATAAATTCTATTTCGTACGGTTTTGAGTTATTTTCTATGTGAGACTTTTTTTATGCGGTCCCTGTTGACCACATAAAAAAAATATTTTTTAATTGTGTTGCGAAAACTATTTTTTACAGCCATTCGTGAAGTTTCGTGCGATTTTTTTATGCGGTCCCTATCCACCGCATAAAAACAGGTTTGACTGTATTAATTTAAATTTATTTTGTATATTAGTACTTTTTATATATTAACAAGATTTATTATACTGGAAAATATGGATGCAGATATTTTCCAGTATAATAAGTCCTGTTAATATATAAAAAGTACTAGTATACAAAATAAATTTAAATTAAGATAGAAAGGACACAAAGGCATAATAATTTAGTAGTAAAATATTGTTTTTTGTGTACTGTATTTACTTTTTAGTACCAGGAAAAATTCACTCGTTTAATTTACAAAAAAATAAAAGAAGTTTCTCATTATATCTTTTAAATGAACAAATTAAAAATTGCATTCAAAATATTTACACGCCTCCAGTTTCAGTTTATTACTACGTTGGAGTAGACGGGAACGAATCCGGGCGGGTAGAAAAATTCCCAAAATTTTTCGGGAGTGGTCTATCTGGATTTATCGGGCCCCGTCCCTTACCACTGGCCGCCCAGTTGAGCGCCTGTGCTTGTTAAATAGGTCCTTTTAGTTCCCACGGAGCGGACAATATATATACATAAAACCCTTATGAAGAACAATAAAAAATTACGACCTCTGAATCGATTTCTTTCATCATTTATATTTTATCAAAAATAACACGAACTATTGAAATAATATTAAAGGTATAAATTACAAAATAGTAGTTATTGACGAATGGTTCTTATGAAAATTATACTCAGCGCAAAATAAATATTTCATCAATTAACTTATTTTTGAAACATCAAGTTTTGCATATAAACACTAAAGGCGGCATTCAAGTTTTTTTTTTTCAATCCTTCAACATGGCGGAAGTTAAATTAAGAATTATGTAAAAAAACAAAAAAAGCAACTTGAAATATTTCCAAATTTTTATCATCAATAATTATTAATTCGCACACGCCTTAAAACTTAAAACAGGTGTAATTCTAATTTTTCTGTGTTCTGGAAATTTACTAATCCAGAGAGAGTTCATTTACATCATACGTGAGTCAGCAACTTTTCCAATTTAAGTGCAAAATCTGTGTTCTGGAATGCCAAGAATATCCTAGATTGTTTCTTATTAATCATTCTGTTTAATTTGTTGTCCACACAAAATTGTAACCAAAACTTTGAAGACGTAAGCCAGTAAAGAAAAACAAAGATATAACAAAATACACATTGCAGGTGGTCGAAACAAGTCATGAAAACTCTGTAAAATGCAAACTACTGTAACTAGTAGCTTACATTTTCTCTCGGTTTGCAATTAAAGTTACTATCCTTTCCTAATAACTGACTTAGAGATTATAGTCAAAAAATCATTATGTAATATTTCAGCTAGAAGTTAATAAATTTGGCTGCACGTTTAAAGGTTTTGGAGTAAGTGTTTATCTATTTCAACTAGAGTTGTCGGAAAAACAGAATCAATTGCTATTTTATATACGGATATATTTTCAAAATTTTTAGAAAATTCAGCTCTTCTGTAGTAGGTTAAACAATGCAGGGGCTATCGTAATTGGACAAAATACTCTTTTTCGCCTGGAATTACAAGGAAAGGCAATTGTTATTGCTCAGGAACGACATTGTTTTGTATCAATAATATTTCAATAAACAAATGATCGAGCACAAAAGCGGCAACAGATTCAATATTAGCACCATATTAGCACTACATTTTGTCCAACCTACGTTAGTATAGTTTCTCGTAGCTTCATAAAAAAAACATCAAAAAGACATTGTCCTGTTGCACGACCCGGTACTGTTTTGCAAAACAACATATTTTCTTTGATTGATGTGTCCCTATCGCATTCATACCTCACAAAACATAAGAACTGAAACATGTTTGCTACATCTGCTGATCCAAATTGAATATTAAAAAATTCACTTGCTGAATTATCTGATCGCGAACATCGGCAGCCATGCCATCGATTTGCCTTGATATTGTGTCATTAGAAAGCGGAATGTTTTTCAATTTTTTTGCTTCTTCCACACCTATTAAAACACTGACCATATCAATTGCAGCAGGCAATATAATAATATTGTATGGGGTTTGTACATCTTAGCTACTCTTAATGCTACGAGATAAGATGCTTCAAGTACATTTTTATCAGTATGGCTTAACTTACAAATAGAAGTTTGTTGATTTCTCAAGGTATATGATTTTCTTTTGAAAAATTCCAAGGGTTTGTTTTTATGAGCTGGATGTTTAGTTTCTAATTGTCGAACTAATTTTGATGGCTTCGTGCTTTCATCGGAGAGAACTTGAGAGCAAACAATGCATTGTGGCTTTCCATCCAAATAGGTGGAACCATAATTTAAATAACTGTCATTGTACAACCTTGTCTTTTTACCAACCGATTCACTGGATGTAGATGGCTCACTTCATTTTTTCACAAATTTATCCATTTTGCATTAGAAATTTTTAAAAAAATTCAGTTTTACAGTTGACTGAACACTAAAATAAAAGCACCAGATGCACCCTTCGCATTCGAAACTGAACTGAAGTGGTGCAATCGCCAGCACCTCTTTTATACTAGTGACAGCACTACTTGTTCAAACACATCCATATGCATGTTCAAACATGCTCTCACAGTGAGTGATAGAAGGAGATCAAATTACAAAGAGCACGTACACATCAAGTTGGAACTTGTAAATTGCTCATGTATGTACTATGCATGTCATAAATGCATGTTCATACCCATCGCTATAAACACAGTGACATAAAATAAAAGGAATAGTTGTATTACATTTTTTATACTGTCGGTATTTTCTTAATGTATAAAATTAGTGCAATGTGATTATATAATATTTTAAAAAATTTACATTTATAATTACAGTCAAAATTCAATTAGTAATAGTAAGGCTTACTGTTATTATTCCTTTGGGTGGGGTTGCAAAATATTAATTTTATTTATATTTACTATTTGGGGGGTCGTAGAGCTAAGACGTTTGAGAATCACTGCATTAGAGAATAAGCTATGGTTTTTCCAATTAGATTATCATAGATATGCTAAGAAATACAATATAGAAAAATGCAAATGCACTTATTTATTAAATAGATACATTATACAGAAAGAGAAAATTATGTACAAAACTTGCATATACAATATGTAGCAATATAACAGTTTTAAACTGAGATATTTAAAAAATTAGTTACATTTAAAACTGTAAATAAAAATTTAAAAGTATTAAAAATTACTGAGTTATTTATTATATTAAAAAATTTTATTTTAAATTTAATTTATTCACATCTGAAAAGTGATTGATAACTATAGTTCATATGCTAGTATTCTACAAACAGTCTTAAATGTTCTGACCCACTTGAAAAATACTTTTTCTGATGTAAAAGATTTCCGTGTCTTTTAGAGGCTTGTCAACAAGCAAGCTCAGAATTTCTAGCATATAAAAAAAATGCAGCCTACATACCTCATAGAAATGTAAAAGGGTGGTAGTTAAAGTAAATTTACGATTATTTTCAGTAAAGATTTACTTCACTTAAGAATAATATCTCATCAATAATACAATAACAGGAATTTCTTGTAATGTTCATCAACTTTCAATTTACAATTTTTTCTGCCAAATTTAGTAAATTGAAAATCTTTTCAGATGGAAAGGTCAAATTTCCTTGTGAAGTTTTTGTTTGTTAGTGTAGCAACCTGGGGACATGAATGAAAATCAATTAAGAAATTGCTGCACTCTACATTTAAATGAAGGCTTGATTTTATGGGCTCAGCCTGCCAGGTAGTGTATTATATAATCACAAATATACTTTTTTGCAATACAAATCAAGATCTCTAAGTTTGGAGGTTAAATCACAAACAGCAACATTTTTGAGGTTATGATAATACTTTTCCAAGTGCATCACTGAACTGCTGTTGCAATGTTTTTAGCAGAGTCTTTTGAGCATATCATGTTCAACAGCATTTTTGATCCTCTCTTATTCGTTATACATAGAGGCACACTGACAGAAACACTAAGAAAAGGACACTCATTATTTGATATAAATACAAAAACTGAACAATGGTTGGGTGTGTGTTACTGTCACTGCCTTGTTGGATAAAACCAAAGAAACAAAATAATAAAACAATGTTAATAATCAACAAGTAACCATTGCATCAAAATATTTCTGCTAAGAAAAATGAAACAAATAAAAAATTAACATTAATGCTAGATGAAATCATACAAGCTTAACTTATGAAGTCAATATATTTACATTAAGGTTGTAAAAATTTATATAAACTTACACATTTGTTGCCCACATATATACCTCAAGTGAATCTTGATAAAAGATGCAGTTAAGACATAATAAAAATCCTGTAACAAAAGTCATTTTGACAACTCCAGAATGCTGGCCAATGTTCGACTTTCAGAAGTCTGCTTATTAAGAAAACCCCCATTCTTTTTTCTTACATTGTTTTCAACAGCTGTTAGATTTTCCTATTAATTAAGCCATTTAATTGCATCTTCCATCACCTGAAAAGAACATGAAAAATTAGTTTTTATATATACATAAAAACAAAAACTAAGAACAAAAATCTATCTTTACTATCAAGTCCTCTGAATCTTGTCTCAATGAACTGATTGGATGGTTTAAAACATCAAACTACTGATTACTTTGTTATTTGGAATTAAGCACAAAATTGCCATGGAGAACTAATCGTATAGGATCACTTTTTAGGATGGAAAGAGTAGATTATATTTTCTATTTATTATGAAAGGAAATGCATTTTGGGCCATATGCTCCTCATCAGTCCTTATTATGTATAATATGGTAAAATTATATATATTAGGAATTCTGGGGGGCATATGGCCTGAATTGCATTTTTTTTTCATAAAAAATAGAAAATAAAATTTACTCTTTCCATCCCAAAAAGTGTTTCTGTATGATAAGTTCTCCATAGCTATTTTGAGTTTAATTCCAAAGACGAAGGAGAGAACATGAAGCAATCAACTAGCTGATTAATTCTTTTCACAAATGCAATTGTTGCATTTGCATTTGTTAGAATGCCTTGTTGTTAGATGACTTCCAATTCATGCACAACAGAATTACTGAAGAGCTGCAATAAATTTAACAATACTTTAATCTTAATCAATTGTATTAACCAATATTAAAAATAAAAATTTTTTATTTATTATTTTTGTTTACCTGAGCTGCTAATTGTACATCTTTTGGAAACTTAATTTAGATGAAAGAATGTAAGCATTGGGCACAATTTCAATCCAGTAGTATGTTCAGTAAAATTTGGAAATGTTACAATGAAACATTACCTTCAAGGCACTGACATAAAACATAGAAACATTTAAGTAAATAAGTAAAACAACCAGGACTTGTTTCTTTCAATCTACAAAATACTAACCTTAAAAATTTTTTCTTTCAAAAGATTGTTTTGCATGCACTTTAGAATGTGTGGCATGCAGGGCCGGCCATCGGGGGGGGGGGGGGGGGTGCGGCGGATGCTACGCACCGGGGCCCCGCGATTGAGGGGGCCCCAACATTATCAAGAATGCAGTATTTTTAGTAATTTTTCTGAAGTAATTAATGTATTAGCAAGAACAAAATCACGCTTTAAATAAACATGCATTAATATATGTTCGTGTTTGTAAATTTTTTTTATTTTAAAAAAACATTTGGGCCCAAATAGTTTCTTGCACCCGGGCCCCTTTATCGAGAAGGCCGGCCCTGGTGGCATGTCAATTATAACAAACACATTTCTATCTGGAGTAGCTGGATGCAGAAGTTTTTAAACTGATGTTTGGTTTCAGAAATTCCTAACATATTAAGCGCAGCTTTATTTGTCCCTCCCTGCTCCATCACACATAATTGCATTAATAATTGCACCTTGTTCTTCAAATGTCATCAGAATTTGAAGAATTAACTGAGCTAAAACTGTGTATGGTATTGCCCCTTTACCACAAAATGCACAAACACTTTGCATCCATCCATTTAAGTGGGGGCAAAACAAAGACTAATCTATGATCTCCTTCAAAACCAAAAGATTAATCACTACTATAGTCCACAAAACCAATTAATTCAGTTTTGTTTTTGGAATTCAATATTTCTGTAGAGAGATTTCATCAAACATTAAGCAACCATGACATTCCTTTTCAGACCTGTTGCTTAATATTTTTTAAATCTTGGTATAAATCAAAATCAAATCCAAATTTAGGATCCAATTTACGTATATATTTTCCTACAGTACTTGGATGTGACAATGGAAAGAACTTGTTTCTTCAAAGGAATTCATAGGCATATGATGATCTTACCTCCAAAATGAATCTTACTTCCAATGAATCCAAACTCCACTTAGTGCTATACCATTTTGCTGACTGATGTTTGTTTGACTGTCGATATTTTCAGTAACTGTCTTCCCCCAGTCAGAAAGATATTTTTATGTTCTCTTCACTTGCTAAAACTTTCTTTTCAAGAAATGCAATTGTCTTTAAGAGTTTACAATTTTCTATATATTTTACTTAGCAGTCCATAATCTATACAGTTGTTCTTTCATTGACCTTAACACTTGTGCGTCATTAATATTGGGTTGTTCGGAAAGTAATTTCGTTTTTTTTTTACTAGAGGAATTAGATGTATTTTTACCAGCCAATTTTATTTTAAACCACATTTTCATTATATAATTTGACAGCTGACATTTTAAGGCTTATTTGTAAGAAATTTTGTTTGATTCTGTACAATTGTTTTTTTTTCGGTAACCCATCAAATATGGAAAATCGAAAGCATCATTTTCGGCATATTTTGCTTTTTTATAACTAAAAAATCAAAATGCTGTTCAAGCAAGAAAAAAATTGTGGTACATGTTTGGAGAAGATGTGTTGAGAGAAAGACAGTGCCAAAACTGGTTTACAAAATTGCGTTCTGGCAATGTTAATATCGAAGATACACCACATTCTGGATGGCCATTTGAAGCCAATGAAAACAAAATAAAGGTACTGATTGAAGCAGTCTGCTGTATAACAACACGTGAAATCACTAAGAGATTAAATCTGTTAAACTGAACTGTTTATTATTACTTAAAACGAATTGGTTTTGTTTCAAAGCTCGATATATGGGTTCCACATGTTATTAACGAGAGATGCTCTCTATGGTGGGATTTTAAAGAACTTTTTTTTTGAGCTTTTACCAGACAATTTAATAATTGATTCAAAAGTGTACTGCCATCAAGTAAACAAATTGAGTAATATCATCAAACAGAAAAGGCCAGAATTGATCAACAAACAAAGTGTAGTGTTTTACCATGATAATGCCAAATTTCACACAAGTTTGATAACTCGTCAGAAACTGTTATAGCTTAGATGGGATGTGTTATCACACCAACCATATTCCCCAGATTGGGCACATTCAGATTATTACTTGTTCCAGTCTATACAAATTTTTTTTAACTGAAAGACATTTACTTGAAATGACAATGTCAAAAATCACTTGGATCAGTTTTTTGTAAACAACGATCAAAACTTTTATGAATGTGAAATCATGCTACTACCAGAAACAATGACAACAGGTATTTGACCAAAATGGTCAATATATAATTTAATAAAATATTTATTTATTATAAGAATATTGCGTTTACTTTTCTGTGGAAAAAACGAAATTACTTTCCGAATAACCCAATACAATGAGTACATTACTATGTGGAATTTGTTGATCACTTAACAGATTTCTTCCTGTACAGTATGATTGCAGCACAATATCTGAAACAATGCATACAAATTTCATAAGTTATGTAAGAACACTATTATCATACTACTACTTATTTATACTATTTCTACAACAGACTATACCTGATGATAATGACATATCAGAATGTGAATTTGATGGATCTTCAATTGCACCACCAAAGTTATTTCAGAAAAGCAAATAATTTATTAACATCTTTAAAATAAAGTTATTGCAAGGACATTTTACTTACTTGGTAATTGGCAGTAATTTTTTTTTTTGCTTGGAAATTGCTGTAATTTAGGAACTTTAACAAATATAATGGGCAATTAGGAGAATTTGAAGGACAAGCATCCTGTGTTATTTGTAATTTTCCACTGGAAATCTCAACTGTTTTACCTTCAATTATGTGTGTGACTGGAGGGTTGGCTCCTCTTCAGTGCCCTGTCAAGAATGACACCACCTTGCCCCGATTAATACGGAAACCGTGACGGCAGTTGGATTAGAAATTTCGTCACGCAAGCGGTCGCCTGAATGAGCGATCGGATTCGGGATGGAGTTAGAAAGCAGGAAGTGACACACACAGAGATTAAGTTAACTAAACAATTTATTTGTAAAGGAGGATTTTATACATTTTATATTGTTAACGAGTTATAATGAATCAAACTAAAAATATGTCTAGATATTTCCTTGGGTTGCGCATGTGAGAGAGAGTTTACATGAAGTTCGCGTGGCGATAAATACCTTATTGAGGATCTTGTAGAGGATTTTGATCTGGGATGCTCTGGTTGAAAGAAAGAAAGTTTCGGATGACAGTTTGGGTATCCTATAGATAAAATGTTCATAGGCTTGCTTGAATGTGTCTGGAAAGGTATTCAAAATGATGAGCTCCGATGATATATCAAAATGATATATGAATGTATAATAAAATGATATATCCAAAGATATCCGAATATTGAGGCACTTGGGACAAAGAACTGGCGATGACTCCCTCCTTCGTCCGTTCATTTTTGATAGCAGTATGATATCGCCCGGCTAAGAGGTCAACAGATCACGGGAATGTGTTGCTTTTGCCATCAAGAAAGTGAAAGTGGAGATTTTCTCAGGTAGCCGAGGACAACAATCATTGAACAAGTATGATGACATCGATGATCGATTTTTGTTAAAATTTGGATTCTCACATATGCACATAATTCTAATCAGAAATCTTACTTAAAGATGCAAGTTACATATTTGTCATTTTCCTCTGAGTTGTAAATCTTGTCAAGAAGTTATATATTTTCACTTATCTAACTGGTTTGAAAATGGTGTAAAAAAAATGCTGCTTCTCACCAGATTTGCAGTAGCCAGCCTTACACCCAGTCAGAAAACACTTATTTGGCATACTATTGTTTCTTTTCTTGTAGAAAAAAAATCACAAAAATGATTAAAAACATTAAAAACTACCTTCTAACCAATTGGATAAACTAACTTCTTGCCACAAGGTGATTCAAGCACCAGCTATCAGCTACATAACACATTAACTGTACTTTAGAAAATAGTTGAGAATGAAATGCAGTTTGCATGTTAATTATTTGCAGAGTATCAACTCTGCTAATAATTAAAATGCAAACTGCATTTCATTTCATTATGGAAAGATTTTCCATGTTTAAAGTTTTACGGACTTTTTGCCCATCTTGTACCTAACAGATGAAAAGATGGCAATCAGTCAGAAAGACACACATTTTTGAACTTGGGACCTTGAAACATTAAGAAATGCAAAGTCAAGTTCTCTCTCTCTCTGTATGTGCATGTGCTTGGGTAGTTGGCATAATTTTGTTTAACCATTCATGTCTTTTGTTGAAAATTTTGAAATTTTGCAGGGAGATTTATGTATTAGAAAGATTCATGCTATTAAATTTTGGTAGTTCAAAGTCAAGTGGTGGGCCATGTATTGTATCTCAATTGGAGTCAGACTTAAATGAAGATTTTACTTGTTATTAGCACTTACAACTTTTTTATATAAAACTCAGCTCTACCCTCAAAATTAAGCTTTTTACCATTTTGTAATAATTAATAATATAAAAAGCTTTTAAATAAAATTTCATAATAGATGGTGCCACACAATTTTAGCTCTTGCTGGGAAAGTTACGCAATTTGTTACTGAATTTTTTAAGATGAGTTGCATTCTCATTTCTTTGCACCCAAATTAACTCTTCTATATTTTAAATTTTTGTGGAAAGGATATCTGCAAAAGGTTTTTTAAAACTCTTTCCACTCTGTGGCACACTAAAAGGACCCTTTCAGCAAGCTCATTATGGGTTTGGCCAGGTCCAACATATCCAAAACGGACCACCAGAAAAATTTCCAGGGGACTTTTGACCCATATGGATTTGATCCCAGATTCCCAGAGCAGTGGGCTGCTACTCTAACCCCTCAGCAATCTAACATCTCTACTAAAGTTTGGAAATGTTTAATTATAAGAGCATAAGTGAGATATCTTAGTCCAAGATATATAAACTTTTGAGTTTTATAAAACCTGAAAATAATAGTTAATGCAGAAAATTGCTAATTACTAACAAAGACAAGTTTGCACTTCTGATGGTTTATTATTATTATATGTCTTGAAATATCTCATATGTCTCAAAAATTTTTAAATTTACAAATTTTAAGCTTTAAAATATAATAAAAAAAAATTATTATATTTTTATAATCAAATGAATAACCTGTTATTTGAAATCAAATAACTTTTCATTTATTATTTTATTTTATAAATACAATAAAACTTCAAAAGAAATAAACATATGAATGTACTGAAAATCATTCAAATGTTCCAACATTATTATATAAATTTACAACTTTATTTTTTACAAAGTTTAAACAATATATTTTTATAAACATTTAATTCTCAAGACACTTTGATGCAAACTCTGACAGATATAAAAACTTACATTTAAACTCTTATTTCCAATTTTTTCCCCCTCACAAAATTAAATGTTTGGCTATAACAATTTTATAGCTACAGCAATTATTTTAATTTCAAGTAACTTTATATTTTTTTTGCTTTAAAAAAAGAATGCTAACTTTTAAAAATTGAAAATTAGCAGCAGATGAATATCAATAAGTTATTGTGCTTAATAAAGAATATCAAAGAAAAATAAATTATATAAAAATTTTAAACAATTCTGCAGAAACTTTTGCTGAAATTAAAATAAATTGTTACATAAATAAATATTTTAGTTTAAACTAAAACTTATATAAAATCTAATTCTTTTAAGAATTACAGTATTGATTGTTAATAATTTAATACACAAATAATAATGTTTTTTGCATAACTTTTCTCCCTGAGTTTTATATTAAAAATTCTGCAATAAATTTCTTTTAATGAATATTTATATTAAATTTACTTGGGTGAAAAAGTTATTGATTTTTATAATAGTTATTAAATATGACTCGTATTTAATTAAACCATTCAATTGTCTCCTGACAAGATGATATATCTTGCTTGAAGCTAACATCCTTGCTTTTCAGTACGGCAAATTCAAAATTTTTTAAAAGAACATCACACATTATCTTGCTTCCATTTTCATTCAAGTAATACTGTTGATCTTCAAACAAATCAGATTTTAATAAGTTACCATCCATAAATGCTTTGCGCAAGTTAATAAATCCAAGATTTGATTTCTTGCACAGTTCACGAATAAACATATTGAGGCATTGAATTTTGTGATTAACCACCGTATCAAAATGTGGAAAAGGTAAAATCGCACTAAGAATGAGGCATTTTACCTGTGTTCGAATTTCATTTAATGAATCTTTAACCAGGGAACAGATTTCACTCAGAGAAATGCTACCTCTTGATAAAAAGTCATTTATTCCAAGATGTACAAATATTATTTCTTCTCCTGTTAAATTTGATATTTCTAATTTTATATATTCCAACACATTCTGTAATTTCCAATTATTGTTTGCATATATGTCAATTTTCCAGTTTTCATTTTTAATGCATAAATTTTTAAAAATATAGTCTCCAATTAGAATAATATGTGGCACTTCATTATTTGTTTCATGCTGTAAATAAAATACAGTTTTTTAATATAATAATTAACATAAATGAAAATATTATAAATTCAAAAATTTCAATTACTATAATTTTGTGCAGATAACCCAGGGATCATCTATGTTTAAAAACCAACTTAAAAGTGAGTGCGGGTTATATAATAATACAGATTATTTGCCAATTTTACCTTTAATTATAAATTCATCAAACAGCTTTTCCTTTATCTACATTTATAAACAAATACCTCTCAAACTGGATGAACAAAAATACACCTCTAAAATACCTTGACTTGGTCCAACTGCAGTTAATTCACTAGAAAAACCAACATTTTCGATCTACACCCAAGATCTTCATCAGGCACTATCCAATTTAAACAAGGAATAATTCAGATTTGAATGTACCAATCTGATGCTGATAGACAGATAACTAATTGATCAAATTTAAATCATAATGTGTTTGCCAGGCAGGAGATATGCATTTTTCTTCTTTAAAATTGATGCAGTGACCATTCTTATATGCCTTAAAGATCTCAAGGGCTTCTAATTCTCTTAGGTTACGTCCTACGTGGCAGCAGCCAGTGACCGTGAGCGGAAAGAATCTTTGTATGCGCATCCAACTCACGAGCGACTTCTGTCCAGAGTGGATGTGTGTTGTTTACAAACTGGCAGTGAGAGGACTTCATTGAATGCTTGCTATGGAAAATATAACAACCATTAAAATAGTAAATTTGACAGGTAACTGTTATCGCTAATTAGATACACAACAAATATAAAGAATCTTTATAGAATAATAAGTTTAAAAAGTTTTATTTTTAAAATGTTACATTTAAAAAATCAGAAATTATTAAATTACGTTAAAGATTATTAATTAAAGTACATACAACATATATACACAATTTATTTGTCATTCTGTTTTCATTCATCTACAAAATCAGCCATTTTCTTCTTTGGAAGCACGAGCAGTGGAAGCAGCAATCAAACTTGCTTGGTAGCTGCTTCCTGCACGCACATGTAGAAGCATCATCTGGTGGTCACTGCACGCTAAACATGGTTCCAGACATGCAAATTTGCTTGAACCAGCTTGTTCACTCCACTTGGAAGTGCGTTTACGCTTTGCAGTTGCTGGACGCTGCCACATAGGACATACCCTTAGTTGTTCTGTATGAACAGCAGACCTTACTGTACAATACTGTACATCCTTGATCAAAATTCACTGTAATCGCACTGTCTGATGATATATGGATAGGGCTGTGGAACTCTTCTTGAGAATTATATCATGCCTCTGATTTGCCAATTGTTTTTTTATATTTTTATAGACCCAATGTAAACTAGATACTTTCCATTGTCTGGAACCTTTCATCATTTAATGGGACCATATATACACCTAGCACTCTGTAGCGCTTTGCCGCTATTAACTATATGTATATATTTATGTATTTTTTTTTTGTTTGATTGTTCTATTTTATATGTTTGTTTTTTCGTTTATGTCACGTCGCGTATATGTTTTTGTATCGGGTTTTAGATGTAACGCACAGCCATTTTGTTGTGTACCGTACCGTCTGTTGTCGTCATTGCTGTGCCGCGGTTTTTGATTGGCTATTTGGAGGATCACGTGGGAGGAGAAGAAAAAGCTCCCGGATGGTGGGAGATAAAAACGGGTGACTTCCATGTGTCGAGGCATTTTTTCTTTGTCTTGGATCGGGGATCTGGAGCGGTGAAGAGACGAGAGAAAGGATTCGAAGCAGAGCAGCCGATCAGGAAGAGAAAAAACAAAAACCAGTGAGAAGAATCTCATTTTGTAACAACGTGTCCCGCGAAATACGGTGACAGTATCTACCATCTTGTAAATGTTTGTATAGTTTTTTAAGGTTTAATCGCGTATTAGTTTTAGTCTCGTGATTAATTACTGTTGTAATCATAGTGTTATTGTCATCCTTATTTTTGTTAAGAACGCTGTTTGCCTGTTTAAATCAGGCGATCAATCCCCCTTTTTTTGTGTGTGTAATTAATAAACCTTTGTTTGTTTATCTATATGCTTCTACCGACTATTCATTTCCACTTTCTTTCATACCCGCAAACCACGTGCTTGCGGAGTCTACATTGGCGTCCGCGACAGGATAGTGAATAGTCGGTTTAGCGTACATCCCTCATTTCATTTTCGTTCAGTCCGTCGCACATTCCAGGCCCTACTATTTGTATAACGTATTCGTCGCTGCGCTGCACATCTTCGGTTTTGAAAATTTTTTTTTCTTTCCTTATGGAAAGCCATACTGTAGTATCATCCGGATTGGCAATGGAGGGGATCAGTAACGTCCCTATTGTTACCGGGTTCATGGGGATGATCCCATGCTTTACGAATTCGCCAGGCGATGTTTTGGATATATGTCGCTTCTTTCAAACGGTGGAAAACGTGGCGTCTCTCGCAGGTTGGGAGGAGCAAGTCAAAGTAACCGTGGTTCAGGCCAAGCTTAAGGGTGAACCACTGTCGATGTTTTTTGACCTAAGGGACCAAGGCATCACGAGTTATGACGAAATAAAGAGGGGTCTCATTAAATGCTTCGATCGGAGGGACAAAGAACAAGATCCTTTCAGTCAAGTCCTAAAAATAGCCCAAAAGAGAGGAGAGAAAGTCTGTGAGTACGGAATCCACATAAGGTCTTTGTTCTCGCGCGCCGTGGCTCGTAACAGTAACTTGGCCACGCTCCGGGATAACGCTGTGAAAGAGTGTTTTTTGAGAGGTTTGGCCACTGACATCCGGAGGCAGGTAATGCAAAAACATCCGGACACCTTGGACCAAGCGATATGTAGGGCAGAGGAAGAGGAGGAGATTGAGGCGGCTTGCGGCAAAGGGAAAATAATGAGCGAGATGTGCGCAAATTCAGAACATAAGGTTTCGTCCTCTGAGAAAGAGGATGGCGTGAACAGCCGTATTGCAGAGCTCGAGGGTCAAATACGGGCATTGACGGAGTCGGTCGCATCGTTAACAGAGTGTATGAAGGGAAATGGGAATCCCGATAAAAAGTGGAGCAATGAGAGAAGATGCTATGCTTGCGGGGAGAAGGGGCACCTGGCTAGACAGTGCAATAAGCGTAGGCATTTAAACTAATGGAGGGCCATTTGGGAGGTCAGACAGATGGCCAGAGCGTGAGATTGGAACTGACCACGAGGATCCAATTATCCAGACGCGGGTTACCGACAATCGAAGGTCTAATGTTAGGTACCATGGTTACTTGCCTAGTCGACACGGGTGCGGGAAGGACCGTTATTAGAGACGAGCTAGCTGAAAATATAAGAAAACATAATAGAAACTGGGTTGTGTTTAATGATTCTTGTATAAGCAAAATGTCAGGTGCTCTCCTGAGAAGTGATGAGGCTGTAATTATCGATTGTAGATTCGAGAACGGGTGTAGGGTATGTGCTAAGGCTCCTAGTTTGAGTTTTCCAAAGGGGACAGACTATGACTTAATTTTCGGCATGGATGTTATTTGCCAACACCCAGAGCTGCTGACTGGCATCAGGGTAGTTGTGAATAGTATGAACCTGAGAGGAAATGGGGATTTCTCCATTAATATAAACACTGAGCTAGGTGATAAGACGGGGTTGTGGAAGTTGGATCACCTTGAGGAGAAGGTTAAGGAGAGGGTGATCGATGTGTTAAAAAGGTATCCAAACGCTACGGCTAATGAAGTTTCAGAGTTATCGGGGACCAAAGATCACGTGCACTCCCTTGAATTGATGTCTGAGTGTCCGATAAAAGTTAAGCAATACCGTATCCCATACAGCTACTTGCCTGTCCTCAAAAGACAAATTAATGACCTCCTGAAGGCGGGAATTTGCGAGGAGAGCACGTCAGAGTGGAACTCCCCGATACACGTCGTTCTGAAGGACTCTGGCGAGTTCCGCGTCACTCTGGATCTGAGGAAGGTAAACGAAATAACGAAAACGCAGGTTTTTCCAATGGCTAGGATCGATGACATATTGTCTCAGCTTAATGGAAATAAATATTTTTCGGTTCTAGACCTTAAGGCGGGTTATTTTCAGATCCCCTTGGATCCCAGGGTGAGGCATGTTTTCGCGTTCTCCACACCTTGGGGCAAATACCAACTTTGCCGGATGCCTCAAGGGGGTAAGAACAGTGGGAGATTTTTTCAATATGTCATGACGAAAATCCTGGCTAAGTTCGTAGGGAACTCTTGCTTCGTCTTTCAAGACGACGTCGTTTTGTCTTCCCAGACATTAGAGGACCACCTCGATTTGATCGACTGCGTCATCAGCACCCTGAATAGCGAAGGCCTTAAACTTAACCCAAAAAAATGCCAGATATTAGCTGAAGAAGTAAGTTATCTAGGGCACATAATTAGTAGAGAGGGAGTACGTCCGGACCCAAGTAACATCGAATCCATAAGAATGGTGAGGGCGCCCCAGAGCGTGAAAGGTGTCCGCAGTTTCCTTGGCGCGGTAGGGTTTTTTCAAAATTTTATACCATCCTTTGCTGACCTTGCCACACCGCTTACCGAGTTAACAAAAAAGGAAAAAAAATTTGTGTGGGGTCTGGAGTGCCAACAAGGGTTCGAAAAGTTGAAGGAAGCCATCGCCACACCGCCATTATTAGCACACCCTAATTTTAATGAACCCTTTTTCTTACACACTGATGCTTCTAAGATAGCGGCTGCTGCAGTGCTAGAGCAACGCAGAGACCCCCTCTCTGCGTTGCTGGGGGCTTAGTACCGATCGGCTACTTCAGTAAGAGGTTTCAGGGGGCTGAACTTAATTACTCGACCATAGAAAAGGAGTGTTTGGCCATAATCATGGCCCTGAGGCATTTTAAGTTTTTAATCTTGGGGCAAAGGACAATAATTCTCTCCGATCACAAGCCTTTGGTCTTTCTTAGTAACATCAAAAACGGAAGCAATCGCTTAATCAGATGGGTGATGGAGCTCATGGATTATGACATCGAGGTGCAGCATGTTAAAGGCGTGAATAATAATGTGGCGGACTTTTTGTCAAGGAACGTTAATGGGGTATATCACGTTGAGGTAGGGGCCACGAATTTTGCTATTCCTGATAGGTACGAAATACGTTTGTCGCAAGACAGAGACGAATTTTTTGGACCCATTAAACGGGATTTAATGAGAACTCCTGATGGTAACGGCATAAGGAGTAAGATGCCACAGTATATAGTAGTGGACGAATGCCTATATAGGCAAAGTTATTTTAGGGTGCGCGATCAGTATTACAGCCAGGTCTGCGTGGGGGAAGACATTTCCAAGGAGTTAATCAAGGCTATTCATAATAATAATCTGTCGGGGCATTGGGGAGTACGAAAGACGATGATGAGCATCGAAAAGCATTATTATGTCAGAAACCTAAAGGATAAAGTAGAGGAAGTGGTTAGGACCTGTGAAAGGTGTCAGAGGCACAATATTCATAAGGGAAAGGCCCCATTTCAGGAGAATGAGGTGGCTAATGCCCCTTTTCAGAAGATCGCTGTGGACATCATAGGTCCCCTTAATACGACGAGTCAAGGGAATAGCTTTATCCTTGTGATGATTGATATTTTCACGAGATTTGTAGAGATTCACCCCTTAAGAGATCAAACTGCGTGGTCAGTTAGCAATGCTATCTTTAACTCAATAATCTGTCGTTATGGTGCACCCGAAACTATTATCTCGAATAGGGGGACGAATTTTCTTTCGTCCCTGTTCTCCGATTGTTGTAAGTGGCTTGGGATCAAGAGAAACATTACTACAGCCTACAGACCGTGTTCAAACGGGTTATGTGAAACAGTTAACAAGTCGCTAATAGAGATGATATCAAAGTCCTCGGAGAGAGGAGGGGCGGAATGGGATGAAATGATTTATCCGGCCTGCTTCGCTTATAATAATTCGCACCACTTGGCAATTGGCGAGTCGCCTGCATTCCTGTTATATGGAATAGATCCCCGCATCCCAAATTTCGAACAACACGTCGATGAAAGCACGACTGACAAGTGTAGGACGTTTCTCATCACAAAACTTCGTGCTCTAAGGGAGTCGGCAGGGAAACGCACTACCAAATTTAACGAGAAAAAAAGAGAATACGGGAGTAAGGGACGAAAATTGGAGAAGTTTTTAGTAGGACAAAAGGTCTGGGTGAGAAAGAAGGGGGGAAAGAAAAATAAATTCGCGGATAAATACAAAGGGCCCTTCCGAATCATTAGAGTTGTGAACCCGACTACGTATTGCGTAGAAGGGTGTAACTTCAAAGACAGGGAGACTGTCCATGTTGACCGTATAAAGATGTGCTACGGAGAACTGGTAGAAAAAACTAGGCGTGGGGGGAGAAAAAGGGGAGGAAAAAGGCAACCTAGCGATCATGAAATAGAGGATGAAGAGGAGGGTCAACATGGGAGATGGAACAGGAGATTGAGGAGCAGTGATTTTAGGGTAAAGGGTGTTGGCAACGACGTTCCGCAGGGGAATAGCGCTGACGAAGGCATAAGTAAGCGACCGTACAACCTAAGGCATCGTGAGATTGACTTCCGTAGGCTACACTACGGTTGTTAATTGTCTCCGAGGGGAGATATGTAGCGCTTCGCCGCTATTAACTATATGTATATATTTATGTATTTTTTTTTTGTTCGATTGTTCTATTTTATATGTTTGTTTTTTCGTTTATGTCGCGTTGCGTATATGTTTTTGTATCGGGTTTTAGATGTAACGCACAGCCATTTTGTTGTGTACCGTACCGTCTGTTGTCGTCATTGCTGTGCCGCGGTTTTTGATTGGCTATTTGGAGGATCACGTGGGAGGAGAAGAAAAAGCTCCCGGATGGTGGGAGATAAAAACGGGTGACTTCCATGTGTCGAGGCATTTTTTCTTTGTCTTGGATCGGGGATCTGGAGCGGTGAAGAGACGAGAGAAAGGATTCGAAGCAGAGCAGCCGATCAGGAAGAGAAAAAACAAAAACCAGTGAGAAGAATCTCATTTTGTAACAACGTGTCCCGCGAAATACGGTGACAGTATCTACCATCTTGTAAATGTTTGTATAGTTTTTTAAGGTTTAATCGCGTATTAGTTTTAGTCTCGTGATTAATTACTGTTGTAATCATAGTGTTATTGTCATCCTTATTTTTGTTAAGAACGCTGTTTGCCTGTTTAAATCAGGCGATCAATCCCCCTTTTTTTGTGTGTGTAATTAATAAACCTTTGTTTGTTTATCTATATGCTTCTACCGACTATTCATTTCCACTTTCTTTCATACCCGCAAACCACGTGCTTGCGGAGTCTACATTGGCGTCCGCGACAGGATAGTGAATAGTCGGTTTAGCGTACATCCCTCATTTCATTTTCGTTCAGTCCGTCGCACATTCCAGGCCCTACTATTTGTATAACGTATTCGTCGCTGCGCTGCACATCTTCGGTTTTGAAAATTTTTTTTCTTTCCTTATGGAAAGCCATACTGTAGTATCATCCGGATTGGCAATGGAGGGGATCAGTAACGTCCCTATTGTTACCGGGTTCATGGGGATGATCCCATGCTTTACGAATTCGCCAGGCGATGTTTTGGATATATGTCGCTTCTTTCAAACGGTGGAAAACGTGGCGTCTCTCGCAGGTTGGGAGGAGCAAGTCAAAGTAACCGTGGTTCAGGCCAAGCTTAAGGGTGAACCACTGTCGATGTTTTTTGACCTAAGGGACCAAGGCATCACGAGTTATGACGAAATAAAGAGGGGTCTCATTAAATGCTTCGATCGGAGGGACAAAGAACAAGATCCTTTCAGTCAAGTCCTAAAAATAGCCCAAAAGAGAGGAGAGAAAGTCTGTGAGTACGGAATCCACATAAGGTCTTTGTTCTCGCGCGCCGTGGCTCGTAACAGTAACTTGGCCACGCTCCGGGATAATGCTGTGAAAGAGTGTTTTTTGAGAGGTTTGGCCACTGACATCCGGAGGCAGGTAATGCAAAAACATCCGGACACCTTGGACCAAGCGATATGTAGGGCAGAGGAAGAGGAGGAGATTGAGGCGGCTTGCGGCAAAGGGAAAATAATGAGCGAGATGTGCGCAAATTCAGAACATAAGGTTTCGTCCTCTGAGAAAGAGGATGGCGTGAACAGCCGTATTGCAGAGCTCGAGGGTCAAATACGGGCATTGACGGAGTCGGTCGCATCGTTAACAGAGTGTATGAAGGGAAATGGGAATCCCGATAAAAAGTGGAGCAATGAGAGAAGATGCTATGCTTGCGGGGAGAAGGGGCACCTGGCTAGACAGTGCAATAAGCGTAGGCATTTAAACTAATGGAGGGCCATTTGGGAGGTCAGACAGATGGCCAGAGCGTGAGATTGGAACTGACCACGAGGATCCAATTATCCAGACGCGGGTTACCGACAATCGAAGGTCTAATGTTAGGTACCATGGTTACTTGCCTAGTCGACACGGGTGCGGGAAGGACCGTTATTAGAGACGAGCTAGCTGAAAATATAAGAAAACATAATAGAAACTGGGTTGTGTTTAATGATTCTTGTATAAGCAAAATGTCAGGTGCTCTCCTGAGAAGTGATGAGGCTGTAATTATCGATTGTAGATTCGAGAACGGGTGTAGGGTATGTGCTAAGGCTCCTAGTTTGAGTTTTCCAAAGGGGACAGACTATGACTTAATTTTCGGCATGGATGTTATTTGCCAACACCCAGAGCTGCTGACTGGCATCAGGGTAGTTGTGAATAGTATGAACCTGAGAGGAAATGGGGATTTCTCCATTAATATAAACACTGAGCTAGGTGATAAGACGGGGTTGTGGAAGTTGGATCACCTTGAGGAGAAGGTTAAGGAGAGGGTGATCGATGTGTTAAAAAGGTATCCAAACGCTACGGCTAATGAAGTTTCAGAGTTATCGGGGACCAAAGATCACGTGCACTCCCTTGAATTGATGTCTGAGTGTCCGATAAAAGTTAAGCAATACCGTATCCCATACAGCTACTTGCCTGTCCTCAAAAGACAAATTAATGACCTCCTGAAGGCGGGAATTTGCGAGGAGAGCACGTCAGAGTGGAACTCCCCGATACACGTCGTTCTGAAGGACTCTGGCGAGTTCCGCGTCACTCTGGATCTGAGGAAGGTAAACGAAATAACGAAAACGCAGGTTTTTCCAATGGCTAGGATCGATGACATATTGTCTCAGCTTAATGGAAATAAATATTTTTCGGTTCTAGACCTTAAGGCGGGTTATTTTCAGATCCCCTTGGATCCCAGGGTGAGGCATGTTTTCGCGTTCTCCACACCTTGGGGCAAATACCAACTTTGCCGGATGCCTCAAGGGGGTAAGAACAGTGGGAGATTTTTTCAATATGTCATGACGAAAATCCTGGCTAAGTTCGTAGGGAACTCTTGCTTCGTCTTTCAAGACGACGTCGTTTTGTCTTCCCAGACATTAGAGGACCACCTCGATTTGATCGACTGCGTCATCAGCACCCTGAATAGCGAAGGCCTTAAACTTAACCCAAAAAAATGCCAGATATTAGCTGAAGAAGTAAGTTATCTAGGGCACATAATTAGTAGAGAGGGAGTACGTCCGGACCCAAGTAACATCGAATCCATAAGAATGGTGAGGGCGCCCCAGAGCGTGAAAGGTGTCCGCAGTTTCCTTGGCGCGGTAGGGTTTTTTCAAAATTTTATACCATCCTTTGCTGACCTTGCCACACCGCTTACCGAGTTAACAAAAAAGGAAAAAAAATTTGTGTGGGGTCTGGAGTGCCAACAAGGGTTCGAAAAGTTGAAGGAAGCCATCGCCACACCGCCATTATTAGCACACCCTAATTTTAATGAACCCTTTTTCTTACACACTGATGCTTCTAAGATAGCGGCTGCTGCAGTGCTAGAGCAACGCAGAGACCCCCTCTCTGCGTTGCTGGGGGCTTAGTACCGATCGGCTACTTCAGTAAGAGGTTTCAGGGGGCTGAACTTAATTACTCGACCATAGAAAAGGAGTGTTTGGCCATAATCATGGCCCTGAGGCATTTTAAGTTTTTAATCTTGGGGCAAAGGACAATAATTCTCTCCGATCACAAGCCTTTGGTCTTTCTTAGTAACATCAAAAACGGAAGCAATCGCTTAATCAGATGGGTGATGGAGCTCATGGATTATGACATCGAGGTGCAGCATGTTAAAGGCGTGAATAATAATGTGGCGGACTTTTTGTCAAGGAACGTTAATGGGGTATATCACGTTGAGGTAGGGGCCACGAATTTTGCTATTCCTGATAGGTACGAAATATGTTTGTCGCAAGACAGAGACGAATTTTTTGGACCCATTAAACGGGATTTAATGAGAACTCCTGATGGTAACGGCATAAGGAGTAAGATGCCACAGTATATAGTAGTGGACGAATGCCTATATAGGCAAAGTTATTTTAGGGTGCGCGATCAGTATTACAGCCAGGTCTGCGTGGGGGAAGACATTTCCAAGGAGTTAATCAAGGCTATTCATAATAATAATCTGTCGGGGCATTGGGGAGTACGAAAGACGATGATGAGCATCGAAAAGCATTATTATGTCAGAAACCTAAAGGATAAAGTAGAGGAAGTGGTTAGGACCTGTGAAAGGTGTCAGAGGCACAATATTCATAAGGGAAAGGCCCCATTTCAGGAGAATGAGGTGGCTAATGCCCCTTTTCAGAAGATCGCTGTGGACATCATAGGTCCCCTTAATACGACGAGTCAAGGGAATAGCTTTATCCTTGTGATGATTGATATTTTCACGAGATTTGTAGAGATTCACCCCTTAAGAGATCAAACTGCGTGGTCAGTTAGCAATGCTATCTTTAACTCAATAATCTGTCGTTATGGTGCACCCGAAACTATTATCTCGAATAGGGGGACGAATTTTCTTTCGTCCCTGTTCTCCGATTGTTGTAAGTGGCTTGGGATCAAGAGAAACATTACTACAGCCTACAGACCGTGTTCAAACGGGTTATGTGAAACAGTTAACAAGTCGCTAATAGAGATGATATCAAAGTCCTCGGAGAGAGGAGGGGCGGAATGGGATGAAATGATTTATCCGGCCTGCTTCGCTTATAATAATTCGCACCACTTGGCAATTGGCGAGTCGCCTGCATTCCTGTTATATGGAATAGATCCCCGCATCCCAAATTTCGAACAACACGTCGATGAAAGCACGACTGACAAGTGTAGGACGTTTCTCATCACAAAACTTCGTGCTCTAAGGGAGTCGGCAGGGAAACGCACTACCAAATTTAACGAGAAAAAAAGAGAATACGGGAGTAAGGGACGAAAATTGGAGAAGTTTTTAGTAGGACAAAAGGTCTGGGTGAGAAAGAAGGGGGGAAAGAAAAATAAATTCGCGGATAAATACAAAGGGCCCTTCCGAATCATTAGAGTTGTGAACCCGACTACGTATTGCGTAGAAGGGTGTAACTTCAAAGACAGGGAGACTGTCCATGTTGACCGTATAAAGATGTGCTACGGAGAACTGGTAGAAAAAACTAGGCGTGGGGGGAGAAAAAGGGGAGGAAAAAGGCAACCTAGCGATCATGAAATAGAGGATGAAGAGGAGGGTCAACATGGGAGATGGAACAGGAGATTGAGGAGCAGTGATTTTAGGGTAAAGGGTGTTGGCAACGACGTTCCGCAGGGGAATAGCGCTGACGAAGGCATAAGTAAGCGACCGTACAACCTAAGGCATCGTGAGATTGACTTCCGTAGGCTACACTACGGTTGTTAATTGTCTCCGAGGGGAGATATGTAGCGCTTCGCCGCTATTAACTATATGTATATATTTATGTATTTTTTTTTTGTTCGATTGTTCTATTTTATATGTTTGTTTTTTCGTTTATGTCGCGTTGCGTATATGTTTTTGTATCGGGTTTTAGATGTAACGCACAGCCATTTTGTTGTGTACCGTACCGTCTGTTGTCGTCATTGCTGTGCCGCGGTTTTTGATTGGCTATTTGGAGGATCACGTGGGAGGAGAAGAAAAAGCTCCCGGATGGTGGGAGATAAAAACGGGTGACTTCCATGTGTCGAGGCATTTTTTCTTTGTCTTGGATCGGGGATCTGGAGCGGTGAAGAGACGAGAGAAAGGATTCGAAGCAGAGCAGCCGATCAGGAAGAGAAAAAACAAAAACCAGTGAGAAGAATCTCATTTTGTAACAACGTGTCCCGCGAAATACGGTGACAGTATCTACCATCTTGTAAATGTTTGTATAGTTTTTTAAGGTTTAATCGCGTATTAGTTTTAGTCTCGTGATTAATTACTGTTGTAATCATAGTGTTATTGTCATCCTTATTTTTGTTAAGAACGCTGTTTGCCTGTTTAAATCAGGCGATCAATCCCCCTTTTTTTGTGTGTGTAATTAATAAACCTTTGTTTGTTTATCTATATGCTTCTACCGACTATTCATTTCCACTTTCTTTCATACCCGCAAACCACGTGCTTGCGGAGTCTACATTGGCGTCCGCGACAGGATAGTGAATAGTCGGTTTAGCGTACATCCCTCATTTCATTTTCGTTCAGTCCGTCGCACATTCCAGGCCCTACTATTTGTATAACGTATTCGTCGCTGCGCTGCACATCTTCGGTTTTGAAAATTTTTTTTCTTTCCTTATGGAAAGCCATACTGTAGTATCATCCGGATTGGCAATGGAGGGGATCAGTAACGTCCCTATTGTTACCGGGTTCATGGGGATGATCCCATGCTTTACGAATTCGCCAGGCGATGTTTTGGATATATGTCGCTTCTTTCAAACGGTGGAAAACGTGGCGTCTCTCGCAGGTTGGGAGGAGCAAGTCAAAGTAACCGTGGTTCAGGCCAAGCTTAAGGGTGAACCACTGTCGATGTTTTTTGACCTAAGGGACCAAGGCATCACGAGTTATGACGAAATAAAGAGGGCTCTCATTAAATGCTTCGATCGGAGGGACAAAGAACAAGATCCTTTCAGTCAAGTCCTAAAAATAGCCCAAAAGAGAGGAGAGAAAGTCTGTGAGTACGGAATCCACATAAGGTCTTTGTTCTCGCGCGCCGTGGCTCGTAACAGTAACTTGGCCACGCTCCGGGATAATGCTGTGAAAGAGTGTTTTTTGAGAGGTTTGGCCACTGACATCCGGAGGCAGGTAATGCAAAAACATCCGGACACCTTGGACCAAGCGATATGTAGGGCAGAGGAAGAGGAGGAGATTGAGGCGGCTTGCGGCAAAGGGAAAATAATGAGCGAGATGTGCGCAAATTCAGAACATAAGGTTTCGTCCTCTGAGAAAGAGGATGGCGTGAACAGCCG